>NC_058080.1:694252414-694917345 GCF_014858855.1 Bufo gargarizans | reverse complement strand
TCTTCCATCCACTACCACTCCAGACATTCTCTTACAATATATAAAAAAAAAAAAATTATATAATAAAATTTTATTTTATTTTATAAAGAAATTTAAATAGATCTACAAGTTAATCGGTAGGTTCCAATCTCCAGCCATTTCATACGCACTCCCGCCGTGCGGGAGCGAGGCAGTCATCCTTGGTTCCTCATTCCGCTGGGCTGGAAGGGACCAGGTTAGCACGGGTTAAAAAATAAAAATAAAATTGGGGGTCTCAACATAAGTAGTCCAGGCCATCATTACTCGCCATACCCATTCAGCGGTCACCATACGCTCACCGCAGTCTTCTACTCTATGGGCGACATGCCACATGTTATATATCTATGCTTCACGTGATATACTGCTGTCTCATCTACTACCTACTTCTGTCTCCTGGCTCGCCAGGCTCATACCTACCTCTGCCTCCTGGATTGCCCAGGCACGCACCTACCTCTGCCTCCTGGGTCGCCCAGGCACGCACCTACCTCTGCCTCCTGGGTCGCCCAGGCACGCACCTACCTCTGCCTCCTGGGTCGCCCAGGCACGCACCTACCTCTGCCTCCTGGGTCGGCCAGGCACGCACCTACCTCGGCCTCCTGGGTCGCCCAGGCACGCACCTACCTCTGCCTCCTGGGTCACCCAGGCACGCACCTACCTCTGCCTCCTGGTCGCCCAGGCACGCACCTACCTCTGCCTCCTGGTCGCCCAGGCACGCACCTACCTCTGCCTCCTGGTCGCCCAGGCACGCACCTACCTCTGCCTCCTGGTCGCCCAGGCACGCACCTACCTCTGCCTCCTGGATCGCCCAGGCACGCACCTACCTCTGCCTCCTGGATCGCCCAGGCACGCACCTACCTCTGCCTCCTGGATCGCCCAGGCACGCACCTACCTCTGCCTCCTGGATCGCCCAGGCACGCACCTACCTCTGCCTCCTGGATCGCCCAGGCACGCACCTACCTCTGCCTCCTGGATCGCCCAGGCACGCACCTACCTCTGCCTCCTGGATCGCCCAGGCACGCACCTACCTCTGCCTCCTGGTTCGCCCAGGCTCACCTACCTCTGTCTCCTGGTTCGTCCAGGCTCATACCTACCTCTGTCTCCTGGTTCGTCCAGGCTCATACCTACCTCTGTCTCCTGGTTCGTCCAGGCTCATACCTACCTCTGTCTCCTGGTTCGTCCAGGCTCATACCTACCTCTGTCTCCTGGTTCGTCCAGGCTCATACCTACCTCTGTCTCCTGGTTCGTCCAGGCTCATACCTACCTCTGTCTCCTGGTTCGTCCAGGCTCATACCTACCTCTGTCTCCTGGTTCGTCCAGGCTCATACCTACCTCTGTCTCCTGGTTCGTCCAGGCTCATACCTACCTCTGTCTCCTGGTTCGTCCAGGCTCATACCTACCTCTGTCTCCTGGTTCGCCCAGGCACGCACCTACCTCTGCCTCCTGGATCGCCCAGGCACGCACCTACCTCTGCCTCCTGGATCGCCCAGGCACGCACCTACCTCTGCCTCCTGGATCGCCCAGGCACGCACCTACCTCTGCCTCCTGGATCGCCCAGGCACGCACCTACCTCTGCCTCCTGGTTCGTCCAGGCTCATACCTACCTCTGCCTCCTGGTTCGTCCAGGCTCATACCTACCTCTGTCTCCTGGTTCGTCCAGGCTCATACCTACCTCTGTCTCCTGGTTCGTCCAGGCTCATACCTACCTCTGTCTCCTGGTTCGTCCAGGCTCATACCTACCTCTGTCTCCTGGTTCGTCCAGGCTCATACCTACCTCTGTCTCCTGGTTCGTCCAGGCTCATACCTACCTCTGTCTCCTGGTTCGTCCAGGCTCATACCTACCTCTGTCTCCTGGTTCGTCCAGGCTCATACCTACCTCTGTCTCCTGGTTCGTCCAGGCTCATACCTACCTCTGTCTCCTGGTTCGTCCAGGCTCATACCTACCTCTGTCTCCTGGTTCGTCCAGGCTCATACCTACCTCTGTCTCCTGGTTCGTCCAGGCTCATACCTACCTCTGTCTCCTGGTTCGTCCAGGCTCATACCTACCTCTGCCTCCTGGTTCGTTCAGGCTCATACCTACCTCTGCCTCCTGGATCGCCCAGGCACGCACCTTCTTCTGTCTCCTGGTTCGCCCAGGCTCATTCCTACCTCTGCCTCCTGGTTCACCCAGGCCTGTCATCCTCCCCGAAAGGTGTAGGTAAGCTCAGGATTCAATGTATTTGCCTGAATCGCTCAGGTTCCATGCAGCTGCCTGGAACGCTCGGGGGTTTCTCAGCAGGGTCCGGCTGGTTCCTGGTTACCCGGTTCGTGTCCGGCACGTCTGGATTTCTGTTTCCCACAGGTCTTGTTGCATGCAGCGCGACTTCGGGCCCTGATTCTGGCAGTTCAGGGTCATCCAGCAGTTGGCCATGATGCCCAGGCTGCATCCTGGTTCTCCGTCGCTTCATTCCAGTGCCACCAGATCACACCTCTCTCCGGGTCTCGTACCAACGCTAGTTTATTTCAGGTAAGCAGGGCCTCAGGCCACCGGAATTTCGATCCTTCCTCAATTGTGTCACAGGGCGTCTCCGTGTCTGGTTATTCCACGGTGCCAGGTTTCAGGTAAGGTCGAGCCGGGTGGCGGCTTTACGCACCTCCATAAAAAAAAAAAAATATATATAAAAAAAAAAAAAAAGGGGGGAAATATGTATATATTTTTTGGGGGGTTTCCGGGGAGGGGGTTTCTGACGCACCCCAGGTCTCATTTCCCTGAATCGCTTGGGTTTTATGTATTCCCCTGAATCGCTCAGGTTTTACGTATTTTCCCTGAAATCACTCAGGTCATGTATTTCCCTGAATCGCTCAGGTTTGTATTTTCCTGTCTCTTCAGGTTGTCGGTATTTCCAGGGTGTATGTATTAATTTTACAGGCTATAGCTACTAGAGAGATCGTTGATCCAGGGAGTTATTCTGATTGCCTGATTGGAGTCGGGAAGGAATTTTTTATTCCCCTGAAATGAGGAAAATTGGCTTCTACCTCACAGGGGTTTTTTGCCTTCCTCTGGATCAACTTGCAGGATGTCAGGCCGAACTGGATGGACAAATGTCTTTTTCGGCCTTATGTACTATGTTATTATGTTACTATGTATTTTCCTGATTCACTCAGGTCACGTATTTCCCTGAAATCGCTCAGGTCTTATTTCCCACAGGTTGTTCGCATTTGCCTGAATCGGTCAGGATCCAATATATTTGCCTGAAACGCTCAGAGGTTTTCCCGTACCATCAGGAAACTACCAAGCCGGCGTCAAGGTTTCCAAAGTTTTTTAAGGTCCCACCCGCAGGTGGCTTGAACGATGTCTCCTACACCCTGGCGTTCATAGCCCACTGTCACTGCAAATCTCAGGCTGTCATTTAACACCATCAAGCTGTACCTAGCGGGGAGACAGCACTGCGCCATGCGGGTAGGTGGCGCGCAGCCTGTCTCCGGTGAGATGTTTGGGAGACTCTCGTCCGCGCTGGATGGATTTCCTTTTTGGCCACTCTCCTAGTTTGATTGTTAGGGCAGCCGTGTATCTCGGGTTTTGCGGGTTCCTCGGGCCAGGTGAGTTCACCAGCACCTCCCCTAAACGTTAGGGGTTGCCGGTGCGACAGTTGTCCTGGGCCCATGACCTTTGTGGCCTCTGGCTCCCTTCCACGAAGGCCAATCAGCATGGACCATCCTCGGAGGTCAGGTTTTAAAACCTCCAACGATTGGTGCCCAGTCATGGTCCCCCGTCAATTGCTGGCCCCGTTGCAATGGCCTCCCCAGAGGCCCCGCTGCTTCCTTGGCGTTGGGGGCCCCTGTCATCAATCCAGTTTTGTGGCCCACATCATAACGCTGGCCTCAGGTCTCGGTCGTAACCCACTGGCCACCACGGGACACTCGCTCTGAACTGGAGCTGCGCCCTCAGCATCGAAAACGGGGTCTCGGCGCACGGGTTAAATGCTTGGGTAGGTGGCGCTCTTCTTGCTTCACGAGATACATCCCGAACCCGCATGTTGAGATTTCCCAGGCATTTTGTAATCTTGCTCTCTGGGTGGTTTTGAAGGCTTTTGGTCACTACTCTGCTCTCCTCGTTTATTTTTGCCCACTACTAGGCTTACCCTCGCTCCTGGCTTCCGGCACAACACAGCCAGCTAGGTCAGGGGAAGCGCTTCACCCACTCATCACAGTTAAGCCTCTCCCATAAGTGGAAGGCTGAAAAGTCAGCCTGAATTTGTGGGAGGGGCATATTACCTTCTTAAGCCCCAGCCTCCAGCTCCTCAGGGCGCTTCTGTTCTCAAACACTCCCTTTTAGGGTATGCCCACTACTAGGCTTACCCTCGCTCCTGGCTTCCGGCACAACACAGCCAGCTAGGTCAGGGGAAGCGCTTCACCCACTCATCACAGTTAAGCCTCTCCCATAAATATTAAATGAAAAAATTGCAGAAAAATGTTAAAAATACAGTAAATGTTGACAATAAGATTAAACCTTAGATTATAAATGACCATAAAAGCAAAATAGATAAAAATACATTAAATATGACACTATAGTCAATATGTGCATGGATCCCAATATAAACTTTGGATTCGGATAACCGATCACAAGATGTAAAATCACTGGTTTTACTTGGTATAAAGTCCCATACAAGGTTAGTATGGTGTTATACGTAATCCTCTCCTGCAGAAAGTCCTTGCTTGCCAATATTGGCAGTGATCGGGAGCGTATGCAGCCTGGAAGTTTTAAGTTATACAATACTCAGGCTGTTCATGCACACAGCGGCGTCCCGCTGTATTTGATGTAACAAAGCGATCGCTTATTGATGATGTGTAGAGGCTTACCCGAGGGTCTTTTGGTGCTGGATAATAGGCTCTCGACTCGGCGTACCTGTCTTGGCTCCGGTCTCAAGAGCTGATGCCCAGGTTTGAATTTTTTGGCGCCAGTGAGGTTTGTTTGTTACACGCGGTGTAGATGTCTTTCCTTACCGGCGTGACAGCAGTAGTTCACTTCAGCAGCTCACTGGTTAGGATGACAATTGTCCAGACTTCCTCGGTTTTGCAGGGTCTCTCTACTACATAGGGGGATTAATACCAGACGCGTTTCGGGGATTTTCGGAAATTACCCCTTCCTCAGTGGTTAGTTTCCCCCTACTTGTATTCCATTTTTATAGTGGATAGAGTATATCGAAAAAAACTGGTTCGGAACCCAGGATTTTTTCGGATTGGGATCCATGCATTCCTTTTGGCTTCAGACATGTATCAGAGGTGATATTTTCAACTATTCCATCAACATCTTACATAAATGAATAAAACATACTATCTAAAAAATGGGTTCCAAATACATAAATATAAAATAGATATAAATATAAAAATAAAAAGGTATAAAAAGGAAAGTGGAATCTATGTATCCAGCGTTAATAAGGGAGTATCTTTTTTCAACCACAATATAAGGATACCAAAGGGTAGATGGCAAATTTGTCCTGGTGCAGGCTTGCTTACACTGTTTAACATTTTCTTTTATTAGATATCATAAAACATTATAAAAACATTATACAAATTTTATAAAAACATCATAGAAAACGCATAAAAAACGCATTGGTGTGGTTTCAATATGTCTCCAGGGAGTTTTATTCCCTCCCCTCCCCAGAGGTCTTCAAATCTCACAGGTAGCCTTTACATTATGTGAGCGTTTGTTACATTTACGGCTGTTGCGGTTATCATAGTGACCTACACTTTTTTCTCCAGCAGGATTTGATCCCTAGAGACACATATATACATCGCGTGTAACAAACAAACCTCACTGGCGCCAAAAAATTCAAACCTGGGCATCAGCTCTTGAGACCGGAGCCAAGACAGGTACGCCGAGTCGAGAGCCTATTATCCAGCACCAGAAGACCCTCGGGTAAGCCTCTACACATCATCAATAAGCGATCGCTTTGTTACATCAAATACAGCGGGACGCCGCTGTGCGCATGAACAGCCTGAGTATTGTATAACTTAAAACTTCCAGGCTGCATACGCTCCCGATCACTGCCAATATTGGCAAGCAAGGACTTTCTGCAGGAGAGGATTACGTATAACACCATACTAACCCTGTATGGGACTTTATACCAAGTAAAACCAGTGATTTTACATCTTGTGATCGGTTATCCGAATCCAAAGTTTATATTGGGATCCATGCACATATTGACTATAGTGTCATATTTAATGTATTTTTATCTATTTTGCTTTTATGGTCATTTATAATCTAAGGTTTAATCTTATTGTCAACATTTACTGTATTTTTAACATTTTTCTGCAATTTTTTCATTTAATATTTGCTGTCATTTTATTGTATTACTACCAATAGTGTTAATAAAGATCCCTATACTTTTAGAGTGTGCCCCACTTTCATTATTTATATGTACTGTATTTTGCTCTATAATATCTATTGGGATCATATTGTCATGGGATACTTTTATGTACTGGTGTCTTTTCAATCATGTATGGTATCTATCTATAATATAAATCTGGATTATACTATCATGTGATTAGGTATTTTTATGTATTGTATACATCATTGATGACGTATGGTATCTATTTATAATACATATTATGACTGTATTACTGGGACACTGCATGTTTTGGATAGATTATATGATATACTTAATGCTGCATTACATGATAATATAATGATGACATTGGGCAATCCTCTTTTTGGAATTTTGTGTTTTGATATATTCAGATGTACTTAAATGTATTTAGCTCCGCAATAACTATGATGCTGTATATTCATTTTCCTTTTGATATGTATATTTAAGTGTATTCAGATGTACTGAGCTTTCTATTGTTGCCCTATATTGCTAATATCCCCTATGTAGATTTCGTATATTGGGCTTTCCAATGCGAATGATAGTGGCCGGTATGCCAAATGTGGTTCTGATATCCTTACAGCTTGAACATTTTCAAGCTTGGCTAGGCTGATACAGCACTGTGCTGTGATGCGCTGTACGCCGGGTCACGTGGAGACGCCGCTACGTTTCCTTGGGAGGCGGGCTGGAACGCATAGATTGCATTCCACCCCTCCTCCTGATAAATGCGGCGTCGCCATGATGTACTCAGCATGCATCATCAGGCAGGAGCGCTCGATAGTGAGGATCAGCTGTTATATTCAATTATTGTATGCCCTGAAGCTACATGGGGGATATAAATAGGGGACTATGGCCACACTTTTACTTACCACCTGACGAAGCTGAGGCGAAACGCGCGTTGAGGTTTTCCAGCCTGTCCTGTGCCTGCTGTTTCTGCCCTCCATCATATCTCATGGTATGTTGTAATTTTCTGTCAGGTGCCTATAGATGAGCTCTGTTTATAGCCTTCATTTGAAGGTTTGGTGCATGGGGTCTTATTTATTGGAGTATTCAACATAGCTATTACTCTGTTTATGTTTCTATTTGTGTATTATCAGGATCCAGTGCTTGAGACTTATCTAGTGGCTATGCACTAGAGTGATGATCACAGTTATCATATTTTAGTGGTTAGTATTGTATACCACTTTCCTGTGAATCACCCTACTACATAATATATACATACCTGACATGTGTTCCATCTTTTGGCGGGTTACAGAGACACTGGCCGGGGGGACTGCGGCATCCGGGTTTTTTGCTGACTCTTTAAACTTTTTTTGTTATCTCCAATATCTTAATAATCATGATCTGTTTATTATTATGAAATAACGTATATATTTTTGAATACATTGGACATTCATTAGTTGTTTGTATAACAACACTTTAGGTTTGTATGTATTATAGAAGTAGAGAAATTGAAATTTGCTAATTTGCAATTTTTTCTAAATTTTTGTTTAATTTGGTATTTTATAAATGCCAATGAATTTTTTTGACTTCATTTTACCAGTGTCATGAAGTACAATATGTGACAAAAAAACAATCTCAGAATGGCCTGGACAAGTAAAAGCGTTTCAAAGTTATTCACACATAAAGTGACACTGGTCAGATTTGCAAAAAATGGCCTGGTCCTTAAGATGAAAATGAGCCCGGTCCTTAAGGGGTTAAGCTCAAGGCCTGGTTTTCCATACATGTTAAGGGTTGGGACAATTTGAGGACCTTTGAACTTTGCCTATTGGACTAGGGTCTTTACAACAAAAGTGACGTTACTCCTCAAGTGTCTTCACCTGCCATCGACTTATTTATTGAGTCTGTGTTACGTAATGTGCATTTACTGAAAACTACATCTGACAAACGGTTCTGAATAAAGTCCATAAGTATAAGGCCTATATAAGAGTATGGACATGAGCCTAAGGGACAACCATTTTGTCTTATTTTAAAAGGCAGAGTGAGTTCAGGATTTTTTTACTCTGAAATTGCTAACCTAAGGTTTACGATATGTACCAAAGTGTTTACCTAAGTCTGTTTTTGTGAAAAGGAGATGTCCCAAGGTCTAATGAAATGTAATTGACTAGATAAGACAATGTATTAGAAATGTGCTGAGTTCTGATGATTTTCAGTGAATAGAAAGACTCTAATCTTTCTTTGTGGTTTTATATGAATCAATGTATGAGTAGATTGATTTTATATTATCAATTTTAATAGGTGTGCTGAATATATAGTATATATATAAGAGTATGGTCCTTATAGCTATATTCAGTTTTAAGATTAGAAACGAGGTACAAATTCCTTTGTCAGTTTTAGAATCTCTCTCAGTGTAACACACAAGTTAATTATTTCTCTCCTTGAGGTTTTCTTGAATGGAGAAATGTGGACACAGGTGATCATGAACAAACCCTGTCTTTTCCAAGAACAATGACTTAAGATAGTCATGTTTATCTTGATTTAATTAGGTCTGGTCAAAAGATTTAAGGATAAACAAGGTGGTTGACTAAGTATAAAAGTAATTGTCTATTAAAGATCTTCTCAAGGTTTTGTCTGAAACCTTAGATAAAATGTATTGCTAGAGAAATAAGTGAGTGCTTCGATTTTTGTATGGAGTACTAGTGCCATCTAGTGTTAGGGTAACAAAGATCTAGGGCGTATTTTCCCCTAGAGGGAAAATACTAGAGGGAGGTTCTATTAATTATAAAGTGAGGTCACTAGTTAATGATAAAACTTGGCCAAGCCCTTTCTAAGATAGGATAAAAAGATGGTATGGGCTGACAGAAGGGATCGATCTCTAGAGCTCCCTAGCTCTCTCTCTGACCATCTTTAAAAGACCAGATCCAGCCCTGACCATCTTTTCAGTCATTGGAGGCAGCCATCTTAGAACCATTGAAACTGATTTCTGCTAGCTGACATTTTGGTATAGTATAACCTTACCTATATTTTATAGGATAATTAATTAATATAATACATATCTATATATATTCAATTAACCATACCTTGTGTATAGTATCTGTTTTGGAATAAGATTGGGCTGTACCTGCAGCATCATCCTGAAAATTAATCCAATACAGGGAGATTGAAAATATACTGGTGAAAACAAGGAATTGAATTCAGTTCTAGACCAGTATGGTTGATTATATATATATATTTGTATAGATAACAGATAAACCAGATTTGGGTTAATCGGACATTTGTCGGCTGAGAGAAATCAAGTATTTAATTGATTTAAAATATAATTGAGAGGTATCATTATAAGAAGGCATAATTGTGTGTATATATATATTCTCAAATATTTTTGACTTTATCACTATTTTGCATATCATTGATTGAATTTTATTATCACAAATTTTTATATATATTATTTTACACTAAAAATTGTATTAATAAATTACATATATATTTCGTCTGTAACTGGGTTTTGTCTTCAATTCAACGCAAATCACGAGCTTGTTTTAGCTTGAAATTTATGATAATAAATTAGAATCTCCTTTATTACAGATTTTAATTTATTCACATAAATAATATAGACTGTCAATCGGAGACAGCATAAATATTCCGACAGCTGGCCCGTGATGACGACATCACCATCAAATCTGCGGATAAGGGTGGTGCTGTCGTCATCATGGATACATCTCACTATATTGCAGAAGCTCGCAGACAACTTGATGACAAATCAGTCTATTTGTGACTACATGCTGATCCAAAATGGGATATTGAACTGGAAATGAACCGTATTTTTTGTGATGGTATCCAGGTGGGTTTTATTGATGAAAAACTAAAGGAATTCCTTATTGTGCCACACCCTATTACACCTATGTTATATTTACTTCCAAAGATACACAAAAATCTGACTAACCCACCAGGTAGACCTATTGTGTCAGGCACAGGATCTTTACTAAGTCATATATCCATATTTTGGGACAAAAAATATCAGCAAAATCCTATATATTGGATAGTACTGACTTTCTAAAGAAACTACATGACACCAATGTCGAGGATAATGTTATCTCGGTGTCCTTTGATATCACTAGTTTATATACATCTATCAGACATGAATTCGGCATGGATGTTGTGAAAAGGGCCCTTATACGATCTGAGTTCTCAGTTGGTTGCCAGGATTTTATATTGACACTTTTACATCTTGTATTAACCTCTAATTATTTTCTGTTTGGAGATTATTTTTATTTACAATTGTAGGGGACCGCAATGGGGTCAAATGTGACCCCTACATACGCCAACATGGCTGTTGCATTCCTGGAGGAGTCATTCATCTATGTGTCGCCCCAATTTGAAAACGTTCTGAGGTGGTGGTGATACATAGAGGATGTTTTTGTACTCTGGACTGGGACTGAACAGCAACTCCTTTAGTTTTTTTATTTTATTAATACCATCGATGATTATATAAAATTTACTTTGAGTCACTCCAACACAGAGATACATTTTCTGGATGTAAAGGTTACACTACAGGGGGGACAATTCAATACGGACGTTTATGTCAAACCCACAGATAAAAACATACTTCTGAGATTTAATAGTGCCCATCCCCGAACTACGGTTAAATCACTCCCTCTAATCCAAGTCCTACGTGCTAGACGTATTGTTAGTGACAAACAACGACTTGACTGCACACTGAACAAAATGAAGAAGGCCTTTCAGACACAAGGTTTTCCTGACACTATACTTGACCCACACTTGACTACTGCCCGGATACGAAATAGAGTTGAACTACTAAATAAGATACATAAAAAACCTAAACTCCAGAGAATCCCACTGGTGACTACATACACTGAAGATAGTCAACACATCAGAGAGATATTTAGCAAACATTGGCTGGTCCATAAGAGTGGATATACCAACATTGATACATTTTAAATTCCCCTTTGCTTTCATATAGAAGACCTAAAAAGCTGAAGGACAAGGTTTTGCATACTGTTGTGGGCTCACAAAAAAAGAATGTACAAAGCTTTTTATGTATTTAAAATAAAAAAAGGTTGCTTCCCCTGTCGTAAATGCATTCATTGTCGCCATATACATAAGGGAGAGGTCTTTTTTCATCCTTTCACCCCTAGACAGTATAAAATCAGACACTTTCTGACATGTGATTCTACTTTTGTTGTATATGTACTATGGTGTTCTTGTAATTTATTGTACATGGGAGAAACATTGTTAGATTTTAAAACCAGGTGTAACCAACACAGATACACCATTCGGAAAAAACTAATGGATCTTCCTGTTTCGAAACATTTCACTGAATGTGGCCACAAAGAAAATGATCTAAAATGCATGATAGTTGATCAGATTCCAATCCCCCGTAGGGGAGGCAATAGGAATCTATTGCTAAAAAAAGTCAACTATACCGGATTTCTGAATTAAATACATTAAAACCACATGGATTAAATGTTGAGTTTAGACCTTGAATACTTAACTAATTTCTCTGGCCTTTCCCTTTCTTCTGTATTTTCCCTCCTTTTCTTTCCTTGTTTGTACGTCCTTTTTCCCCTTTGCTTGGTCTGTTGAGATCTCTCTCCCTCATTACTTGGTGCTCTTATTTAAGTACAAATTTTTCTCTTTTTTGTTTTTGTTGACAGTTGGCGAATGTGATGTGAGTGATGAACTCTGCCAGCACGTGACTCCTTACAGCTTACCAGTCTTACTCCACTAATGTGTAGTATTTGCTATGATTGACATGTTACATTATGATGTTATGAATATTGGTGGGTGTGTAATCTTGTGATTATTCCATTCCCTTTGAGGTATGCACTTTTCATACATGCAGTGGAGGTGTGATGGCAAGTGAGTTTTTATATGCCACTTAGTTATTTTATGTTAATCTTGTTTATACTTTTACTTGCACGGTGTCCCTCACTACTGACGCGGTGGTGGCACCTTGCCAAAACTTGGGACGGACATCTCTCCTGGAGGAGAACATGCAGTACGCAGCCCTGCAGGGTGAGGCGAATGGTGAGGTCACAGGGGTAGTTACTAACCAAGGGTGGTTATAGTACTCACAGTCTTTTATATACCCTGGGCAGACGTACAGCAGTGATTGAGAGGCTAGCACAGGGGTCCTCTGGGGCACTCTCTGTGTATAGGGATCAGGCCTGATGGTAGTTGAGGTGCCCTGGATGTTGCAGGTTTTTTTAATGTGCCGATGGCAAGATCCCTTTAAATTCATGACGCCAGTGCCGGTAACTGTGGCACACCGATTTATGGTAGTAATAATTGAGGAACACGATGTTGTGGTGAACCAAAACTTCCTTTTACTGAAACAGTTCAACTATTTACAGTCTTTGGTCAGTTCCACATGTAAACAGTTTGTAACAGGCAGGCTTGATATAACAACGGCAGGCAATGTCTTTGCAAGATACTCAGAGGGAAAACCACACTTACAGATCAGGCTGCACGTTTCCTCAGAATCCTGTCTGTCTTTCTCCAAGGCCCGTATGCCCTATAGCTGGCTTTATCCTTGGTAGGGAAAACTTCCTCTGTTATATATATCCTTGCTGTAGAAATATCCTTCTGCCCTTCAGCTCTCTGTTTAGCTGGGAATACACTTGGCTCTGCACTGCACCTTTAACGGGACTTAGTTTTCTCAGGAGGCAAACCCTTCTCCTGGTGGCAAGCTAGGAGCCTGGGCTCTCTAGCTGCATGTCAGAAGCTCCACTTCAGCTGCTGCCTAGCTAAAATCCACACTCACTTCTGACCCTACACACCCTTCCCCGAACAGGACCTGACTATATATATTAGGGGTTCCCTAGCTCCCTCTACTGTCTAGGAGGAGGAACTACACCCTAACAGGCCTGATACACAGATAACAGGAAAAATACACATAAAAACATTATATAAAATACAGTGACTCTGTTCCACAGAAGGAGGGGAACAATGTGGCCCAATTAACCCTTGTGTAATGCCCACATTTACCTAGTGGGACACTACACAGATACTGCACACACAGTGTGATCTCCCCCTGGTCCACCTGACCAGCGATCCTGTACTAACCATATAGGATACACTGGTCTTGTGATGTTTTTGTCCCATTTTCCTCTTTTCCTTTTATTTTATAGCTTTATGGGCATTATGTGTATCCGCTCTCCCAGACGGGAGGTTGGTTATGGATGCCTGCAAAATAAAAACGGGGGTTGTGATGCTTAGACTCCTTTAATGGTCTATTCTCACTATGGGCTCTATGGTAGCTCTGCTGAGGTGCCTTTGCTTGCTCACTCAGGGAACAGTTGCTGCGCGGCAGTATATGCTGGCGCTCTGCTGTTCTTATGAGCTCTTTACTGTGCAAGTTGAGGAGCGCTATCACTTCGTGTGTAATAGCTCCACTGTGGCAGGCGCAGCACTATGAAGTGCCTTTTGCGCTATGGCATTAGAAGAATTTTGATATCTCTGACTTCTTCATCTAACCAGACTGTCTATTATTCTGTAATTCCTCTAGCGCCGTTCTATGGAAGCAGTAGGTTAAAAGAGCACACAAATGCTTGAAATAACTTCTTTATTAACTTCAACTTTTCCTTATATAACACTGCTGCCTCCGCAGCAGATAGTCCATGTACAAAACAAGTGTTGCATAAAGATTCATAAAATGGCGGTATGCATAAGATGGCGGTTCAACTGTTCAGTCTTGTCATTTAACATAAAAAGGTGGATATATTTCTCTCTTGAGTATCTGTATTCTCACTTTAAGTTATTTAAGCACTTTATGATCTCTCTGAGAGGTATATCTGAGGTTAACCAATAGTTCACTTGCTCTACTTGGTTTGCTGTTTGCGCTATACCATTTCTTATGATCTGGTATGAGCAGTTCACATTTGTATGCAATTTGTTTGTATTGTATGGCTCAGTAGTTCGTTTGTATGGTGGAACTGTAAGTAAACATACATATAACCAGTTCAGTATACATCTGTGAAGGTTCTCATTTATCCAGGTCATGGTATATCTGTAAAGAATAAATCAAGGCAACTGGACTTACTGTAGATTTCTTGAAAATGTTTCACTCATTCTTCCAACAAGCTTTCTCAATTCTGAGTGACTGTACAAGAATTCTCTGGGAATAAATATGTAACTGAATCAACATTTGGTAATTATACCCGGCATGAGGTCAGAGACTTGAATAGAGGTGGAGGGGTTAGAAATCTATTATCTATAATCTTTTTCTGGGAGGTCATTATCACCTACTGACTCCAATTAGGATAATGGAATCAACACTTTTGTCCCCATCCTGGGTATAATTACCAGATGTTGATTCAGTTACATATTTATTCCCAGAGAATTCTTCTACAGTCACTCAGATTTGAGAATGCTCGTTGGAAGAACGAGTGAAACGTTTTCAAGAAATCTACAGTAAGTCCAGTTGCCTTGATTTATTCTTTACAGATAGTTCAGTATACAGTTCTAATCATTATATTAACAGTAGGAACAATATATGTGTTTTAAGTACCTATTTTGGCCTCTTGCTTCCATAAAACACAGCTCTTAGTGGAGTGTGTGTCTGTTCAGCTCCTCTCTCTGGTAAACAATGATTCCAGCAGCTCATGCTAGGGGGATTTCCCACACAGGCTGTGTGTGAGGCTGGCTGTGATTGGTAAAAACTCCTGCTGTGTGTGAGGCTGGCTGTGATTGGTCTAGACTCCTGCCCAGAAACAACAGTTTAACGCTATGCTTTCTGTTGTTTCTGCTGTGTTATTGAGCTTTTCTCACATCCATATAATGAATCTTAAAGGCATATTATCTTTTCTGCTTCTGAACACAATATATATAACAGTTATATGACATCCAAAACATGAAGTCATTGTAAATAACTCTGCTTTTGTCTTTAACACACACACATAGGAACTGTATTAAGGTTATTGGCAGGACTAGCTATATAAACACACAAGCTATAATAGAAACTTAGGACAGGTCTTAGCTGGCCAGCTACACAATACATGTCCTTTACGGCCCACTGGGTGAATGTGGTTCCTGCACAGCCATACCAGCAACTTGGCCAGGTCACGCCGCTTCCGCCTCCACGTTGTCACACCATTGGTCCAGCAACAATGTCCACCTCTGCCTTCTCATCCTCCACCATGTCCTCAGCCTCCACTGCAGGGACAAGTCACGGTGCCCTTCCAGCATACCACATGTGCATGGCCCTGCGGTGTCACGCTGTTATGCACCTGGTTTGCCTTGGCGAACGGAGTCACACAGGGGAGGAACTGCTCCGTGTGATTCATCAAGAAATCGAATCCTGGCTTTCTCCGATTCGACAACTGAAAATCGGAACAATGGTGACCGACAACGGTAAGAACATGGTGTCGGCACTGCATCAAGGAAGGCTGAGCCATGTGCCCTGCATGGCTCATGTGTTCAATCTGGTTGTCAAGCTGTTCCTGAACTCTTCCACCCGTCTTCAAGACATCCTAAAATTGGCCAGGAAACTTTGCATGCATCCCCCAACATAGGCTGATATGCAACGTTTACACCCATTAGAATTCCACCCTCCATATGTTGGACCGACTATATGAACAAAGAAAGGCCACCAACGATTTCTTGATGATGCAAGCGGATAGTAGTACTCTCCTGTGTAACTTCGATGTTAGCCAGTGGCAGCTCATGCGAGACACCTGCCGTTTGCTCGGGCCTTTTGAGGACGCCACGTTATTTGTCTGTCGCCAGGACTACAGGATGAACAACGTCATTCCACTGCCTCATGTCCTGGAACAGATGGTGGTAACATTGGCTAGTCAGGGCTCTGGAGACGTGGTGCCTAGATCTCACGGCCACATGAGCCCTGTGGGGGCTGAACTTGAAGAGGAGGAGTAGAAGGGGCAGGAAGACATTGGCACAGGCAATGTGTAGCAAAACGGGTTGTTTTTCTACTCAGCTGACAGGAGAGGAGGAGCAGGAGCAGCCAGAGGAGCTACAGGGCGTTGAAGAAGATGAGACAGAGGACCCAGACACACCATGGCAGTATCAGAATCAGAATTAGCTTTATTCGCCAAACACGACACAGTCGATCGTGCTCGGAATTGGGTTAGGCACAGGTACAGGCATAGTAACAAGGGGGTGGAAGGGGGGGTTAGCAATGGGCACATTAGGGGCGAGGGAGGGATTATGGGCGGTAGATGGGGCTTGATGAGTATGCAGTGGAGATGGAGGCAGGGAGTCCCTCCGATTCCCTTGCACAAATGGCCCGATGCATGCTCTCTTGCTTGCATAGTGACAGCCAAATTGTCACCATTCGGCAAAGGGATGACTTCTGGCTCTCCACCTTGTTGGACCCTTGCTACAGGTCCAAAATGGGGGCCTTTTTTTACACCCAGTGAGAGGGAGGATAAACTGAAGTACTACAGAGACATCCTATGTAGTCAGTTGGCTGCTGCCTATCTGCGCCAGCGTCCATCCTCTCGCAGGTCTGCCCGGGGGGGCCCTCTGCGCTCACGTTCCACTTCCATGGCTGCTGGGGAAGTGTGAGGTGGCAGGAGCAGTACCAGCTTCATCAGCAGCAGCCTGAGTCTACAGTCGCTAATGAGGAGCTTTCTTCACCCGCATAGTGAATAAACTACTCACCAGCAGCAGCAGGTAGACCTGGAGCAGGGCCAGATCCGCTGGACTACTGGGCAGCCAAACTGGATTTGTGGCCACAACTAGCAGAGTTTGCTCTGGAAAAGCTGACCTGCCCGGCCAGTAGTGTGGCATCAGAGCGGGTGTTTAGTGCGGCGGGGGCCATAGTTACCCCAAGCAGAACTCGTCTGTTCACCCAAAATGTGGAGAGACTGACCTTTGTCAAGATGAATCAGGTGTGGATCAGCCAGGATTTCAAACCACCAATGCCTGATGCATCGGATTATCCATGCCGCCTCACCCAAACCTTGAAAAAAGAGACTTGTTTCCTCTGGCTACCTGCCTCTACTCTGATGCTGCCACCCGCCTGATGCCACACATCTGATGCCAAGTGCTCCTTCGTTCACCCACCTTCATCAGCGGGTACTGGTATTGCCACCCTTCACCCCACTCTGTCACCTTGCCACTCTGTGATATCCTGATGCTGCTGCTATATCCACACTATGTCATCTTGCCACTCTGTGGTATACTCCTGATGCTGCTGCTGCTGCCATATCCACACTATGTCACCTTGGTACTCTGTGGTATCCTCCTGCTGCTATCGCCATCTCCAGACTCTGTCATTGTGCCACTTGGTGGCCTACTCATACTGATGCCAACTCCAGTTTGCGGAAAGAAGTAGTGTTGACCGGACAAGCTCGAATGGTAGAGCTCGTCCAGTCAACACTACTTCTTCCTGCGAACATCCGTACCGGTAATGTAATTGAAACGTTGTCATTTACATTTATCTATACTCCGATTAGCCTAATATGCGTTCTGTCTCTGGAGCGGTATATCGCTAACACAGTGGACATCCTTAACCGTGTACACCACACACAGGATAGCGCTAAAGTTTTAAATATTATTATACTGCAGGCTATTGTGAACATCAAATACATTATCCTAGCTTACCGGAAAACATTAGATGTATTGGATCGTTCTCTTTCTACCCAGGGCCGTCTTTAACAAGGGGCAAAAGGAGCAGCTGCCCGGGGCCCAGTTGCTCCTGGGGGGCCAAAGACAGCTCCCTCTTGAGCCCTGCTAGCCACTGCCCCGGGTGTCAGGCTGTTAGCTACATAGGGGGGTGCTGCCATGCCATGCCTGCCTGCCGGCACTCAAGGCAGCGAACTGTAAGAGCTATGATTCTAAAGGACCTTAGATGACATCATCACCATGTGACCAGTAACCTAGCAATATTACTGATCACATGGCTATGAGGTCATCAAAGGTCCTGTCTATCAGGAGTGTTGTTGCAGGAGAAGTTTGCCTTAACTGTGGAGCTTTTTTTTTTTTTTTTAACTTTTTTATTGATTAAATAAAATGTGATACATAGCAGTAAGCATGGCAAAAGATACTTGTCGACCTAGGCCGAAAATAACATTTACAAACACAAAATATAGGTAGATATCGCACACCTTGAAAGCATGTATGCAGTGACTGACAGGTAGGCTTTTTATTTTATTTATTTTTTTAACTTTTTTATTGATTAAATAAAATGTGATACATAGCAGTAAGCATGGCAAAAGATACTTGTCGACCTAGGCCGACTGTGGAGCTTTTTTTGCGAAGATTACATCAGGAAAAGGTGACAGAGGCTGTTATATTAATATACTGTAAGCTACTGTATACTGTGGTTTGGTGTATACTGTGGGGCACTGTATACTGTGGGGTGCTATACTGCTCTACTGTATACTAAGGGGTGCTGTATACTGTGGGGTGCTGAATACTGTGGGGTGCTATACTGCTTTACTGTATACCTGGGGTGCTGTATACTGTGGGGTGCTGTATACTGTGAGGTGCTGTATTCTGCATAGTTTGGGGTGCTGTATACTGTGAGGTGCTGTATACCGTGAGGTGCTGTATACTGTGGGGTGCTGTATATTGTGGAGTGCTATACTGCTCTACTGTATACCATTGGGTTACTGTATACTGTGGGGTGCTATACTGCTTTACTGTATACTGTGGGGTGCTGTATACCGCTGAGTTGCTGTATACTGTGGGGTGCTATACTGCTTTACTGTATACTTTGGGGAGCTGTATATTGTGGAGTGCTATACTGCTTTACTGTATACTGTGGGGTGCTGTATATTATGGGGTGGAGGGCTGCATATTGTGGGGTGCTGTATACTGTGAGGTGCTGTATAATGTATAGTTTGGGGTGCTGTATATTGTGGGGTGCTATACTGCTCTACTATATACTGTGGGGTGCTGTATAGTGTGGGGTGCTGTACACTATAGGGTGCTATACTGCATACTGTGGGTTGCTGTATACTATAGGGTGCTATACTGCATACTGTGGGGTGTTGTATACTATAGAGTGCTATACTGCATACTGTGGGGTGCTGTATACTATAGGATGCTATATGGCATACTGTGGGGTGTTGTATATTATAAGGTGCTATACTGCATACTATGGGGTGCTGTATACTATAGGGTGCTATACTGCATACTGTGGGGTGATGTATACTATAGGGTGCTATACTGCATACTGTGGGGTGCTGTATACTATAGGGTGCTATACTGCTTGCATACTGTGGGGTGCTGTATACTATAGAGTGCTATACTGTATACTGTGGGGTGCTGTATACTATAGGGTGCTATACTGCATACTGTGGGGTGCTGTATACTATAGGGTGCTATACTGCTTGCATACTGTGGGGTGCTGTATACTATAGGGCAGGCATCCTCAAACTGCGGCCCTCCAGTTGTTGCAAAACTATAACTCCCAGCATGCCTACAGGTATCAGCCTACAGCAGGGCATTGTGGGAGTTGTAGTTTTACAATAGCTGGAGGGCCACAGTTTGAGGATGCCTGCTATAGGGTGCTATACTGCATACTGTGGGGTGCTGTACACTATAGGGTGCTATACTGCATACTGTGGGGTGCTGTATACTACAGGGTGCTAAACTGCTTGCATACTGTGGGGTGCTGTATAGTATAGGGTGCTTTACTGCATACTGTGGGGTGCTGGGGTGCACTGTAACGCTAGGGTGAGCCGAGCCCTGGTCTCCTTTCTGCAGAGCGGTACCCACTTCCAGCCTGAGCCCAGCTGCCCAGAGCACTGATCCTGAGCCGCTGGAGTCTTCAAAACTGGAAGTATTTACAGTCATTCACTGTACTCTACCAGATGTGTGGATTTTTTTTGTGTGTGTTGTGGTGGAGGGTGTGATTGCATGCTAGGGTGTGGGAAGGCGGGATCCAGGGGGCCCAAGTAAATTCTTGCCCAGGGTCCAATCAATATTAAAGACGGCCCTGTTTCTACCAGACAGAGACACATATTGTCACTGATAAGTAAAAAAGAAGATTGTCAAAGCTAAAGGGAAGCTTTCTGACATATACAGTCGCTGATCAGCCAATATTATATCGCTTTTCACTGGGCTGCCCATTCATGAAACAGTGTGAACTTGGACTATCAAGAACTTTGATGTAACTGCTCCCCCTACTGGACACTAATGGTATTTACATTGAACGACTAACTGAATATTTTATATTCATATATACTGTGACTTCAATTTTACATTATTCTTTTTTTATATTTTTTATATATATATATATATATATATATATATATATATATATATATGATTAATTTAATGAAGCAAAAGAAGGCAGCACTCCAGATGATAATGAAAAAGTGGACGGTTTATTCACTCATCAGCAACGTTTCAGCTCTCTCTATGGAGCCTTTTTCCAGCCATTTTTTGGCTGGAAAAAGGCTCCATAGAGAGAGCTGAAACGTTGCTGATGAGTGAATAAACCGTCCACTTTTTCATTATCATCTGGAGTGCTGCCTTCTTTTGCTTCATTATCCATACTCGGGACCTTGGTCGCAGGTCCCTCAGGAGGATTTTTTTGCACCCGCACGTTTTCTTTTTGTGTGCTGCTTCTCTTTTTTCTATTTTATATGATTAATTTATATATATCATTTTAATAATTTTTCCTATTTTTTCTTAATTACATTTTTATTCATTTTAGCTGATCAACTATAACGTTACCTTTTCATTTTTTGTCCTTCTCTCACTACGTTGTCTGAATTGGAAATATAATAAATTATTAACCTACTTTTTCTTGCAACACCAGGGTGAGTCGCCGGGTAGAGCACCTAGACATAGGTTTTTCCGTTTGGTGTAGCCACTGACCCAGTTTTATCTAATTGTCTCCACATGCTGCTTCCATCTCACCACTATGTCATAGGCTCACTCTGTGGACTTCTCATGCTGTTCCCACCCTCCCCATTTTATGACTGGTCCACTACTTTGGCTTTCGGCCTGGCTGACATCATCATTTATTTGACCTTTCTTCTGATCTGTCAGAAGGAAGGAAAAATGAGACGCACAATGGATCCTGTCTGTATAACAGCTGTAAGGACAGAATTGGCTTATGATTTAGTAGCCAATGAATTCCTTTATTGTACTCACCATCACCACCTCCTCAGGCAGAGAGTTCCATAGTCTCACTGCTCTTACCGTAAATAATCCTTTTCTATGTTTGTGTACAAACCTTCTTTCCTCCAGACGCAGAGGATGTCCCCTCGTCACAGTCACCGTCCTGGGAATAAATAGATGATGGGAGAGATCTCTGTACTGACCCCTGATATATTTATACATAGTAATTAGATTTCCCCTCAGTCGTCTTTTTTCTAAAGTGAATAACCCTAATTTTGATACTCTTTCAGGGTACTGTAGTTGCCCCATTCCAGTTACTACTTTAGTTGCCCTCCTCTGGACCCTCTCCAGCTCTGCTATGTCTGCCTTGTTATCAGGAGCCCAGAACTGTACACAGCACTCCATGTGTGGTCTGACCAGTGATTTGCAAAGTGGTAGGACTATGTTCTCATCACGGGCATCTATGCCCCTTTTGATGCAACCCATTATCTTATTGGCCTTGGCAGCAGCTGCCTGACACTGGTTTTTGCAGCTTAGTTTGCTGTTTATTAAAATTCCTAGATCCTTTTCCATGTCAGTGTTACCGAGTGTTTTACCATTTAGTATGTACGGGTGACTTGCATTTTTCCTTCCCATGTGCATAACTTTACATTTGTCAGTGTTAAACCTCATCTGCCACTTCTCTGCCCAAGCCTCCAGTCTATCCAGATCGCTCTGTAGTAGTATACTGTCCTCTTCAGTGTTAATTACGTTACACAGTTTAGTGTCATCTGCGAAAATTAATATTTTACTATGCAAGCCTTCTACAAGATCATTAATAAATATATTGAAGAGAATAGGGCCCAATACTGACTCCTGAGGTACTCCACTAGTGACAGTGACCCAATCTGAGTGTGTACCACTAATAACCACCCTCTGTTTTCTATCACTCAGCCAGTTACTTACCCACATACAGACGTTTTCTCCCAGTCTGAGCATTCTTATTTTATATACTAACCTTTTGTGTGGTACAGTGTCAAATGCTTTGGTCCAGATATACGACATCCATTGATTCGCTGCTGTCAAGTCTAGAACTTACCTCTTCATAGAAACTGATTAAATTAGTTTGACATGACCAATCCCTCACGAAGCCATGCTGATATTACGTTATTTGCTTATTTACGTAGCATCTCTCAGAAAACCTTCAAACAGTTTACCCACAACAGATGCTAAACTTACCGATCTATAGTTTCCAGGCTCTGTTTTTGGATCCTTTTTGAATATTGGCACCACATTTGCTATGCGCCAATCCTGTGGGACATTCCCTGTCAGTATAGAGTCAGCAAATATCAGAAATAAGGGTCTGGCTATGACATTACTTAATTCCCTTAGGATACGGGGGTGTATGCCATCCGGTCCTGGCGATTTGTCTATTTTAATCTTTTTAAGTCGCTGTTGTACTTCTTCCTGGGTCAGACAGGGCACTTTTAATGGGGAATTTATTTTTACATTCTGCATGTCATCTGACAGTTTATATTCCTCAGTGAATACAGTGGAGAAAAAAATATTTAACAGCTTTGCTTTCTCCTCGTCGCTCTCTGCGACTCCCCCCTCATTACTCTTTAAAGAGCCAACACCTTCAGATTTATACTTTTTAACATTTATATAATTGAAGAACATTTTAAGGTTAGTTTTACTCTCTTTGGCAATTAATCTCTCGGTCTCTAGTTTGGCCGCTTTTATTTGTTTTTTACATGTTCTATTTTTTTCCTTATAGTTTTTCAGTGCTTCCGTGCTACCTTCCTGTTTTAGTGTTTTACAGGTCCTTCTAAAAAAATTAGCATATTGTGATAAAGTTCATTATTTTCTGTAATGTACTGATAAACATTAGACTTTCATATATTTTAGATTCATTACACACAACTGAAGTAGTTCAAGCCTTTTATTGTTTTAATATTGATGATTTTGGCATACAGCTCATGAAAACCCCAAATTCCTATCTAAAAAAATTAGCATATTTCATCCGACCAATAAAAGAAAAGTGTTTTTAATACAAAAAAAGTCAACCTTCAAATAATTATGTTCAGTTATGCACTCAATACTTGGTCGGGAATCCTTTTGCAGAAATGACTGCTTCAATGCGGCGTGGCATGGAGGCAATCAGCCTGTGGCACTGCTGAGGTGTTATGGAGGCCCAGAATGCTTCGATAGTGGCCTTAAGCTCATCCAGAGTGTTGGGTCTTGCGTCTCTCAACTTTCTCTTCCCAATATCCCACAGATTCTCTATGGGGTTCAGGTCAGGAGAGTTGGCAGGCCAATTGAGCACAGTAATACCATGGTCAGTAAACCATTTACCAGTGGTTTTGGCACTGTGAGCAGGTGCCAGGTCGTGCTGAAAAATGAAATCTTCATCTCCATAAAGCTTTTCAGCAGATGGAGGCATGAAGTGCTCCAAAATCTCCTGATAGCTAGCTGCATTGACCCTGCCCTTGATAAAACACAGTGGACCAACACCAGCAGCTGACATGGCACCCCAGACCATCACTGACTGTGGGTACATGACACTGGACTTCAGGCATTTTGGCATTTCCCTCTCCCCCTAGTCTTCCTCCAGACTCTGGCACCTTGATTTCCGAATGACATGCAAAATTAGCTTTCATCCGAAAAAAGTACTTTGGACCACTGAGCAACAGTCCAGTGCTGCTTCTCTGTAGCCCAGGTCAGGCGCTTCCGCCGCTGTTTCTGGTTCAAAAGTGGCTTGACCTGGGGAATGGGGCACCTGTAGCCCATTTCCTGCACACGCCTGTACACGGTGGCTCTGGATGTTTCTACTCCAGACTCAGACCACTGCTTCCGCAGGTCCCCCAGGGTCTGGAATCGGTCCTTCTCCACAATCTTCCTCAGGGTCCGGTCACCTCTTATCGTTGTGCAGTGTTTTCTGCCACACTTTTTCCTTCCCACAGACTCCCCACTGAGGTGCCTTGATACAGCACTCTGGGAACAGCCTATTCGTTCAGCAATTTCTTTCTGTGTCTTACCCTCTTGCTTGAGGGTGTCAATGATGGCCTTCTGGACAGCAGTCAGGTCGGCAGTCTTACCCATGATTGCGGTTTTGAGTAATGAACCAGGCTGGGAGTTTTTAAAAGCCTCAGGTATCTTTTGCAGGTGTTTATATTAGGTTAATAGCTCGTTTAGAGAACCTTTTCATGATATGCTAATATTTTGAGATAGGAATTTGGGGTTTTCATAAGCTGTATGCCAAAATCATCAATATTAAAACAATAAAAGGCTTGAACTACTTCAGTTGTGTGTAATGAATCTAAAATATATGAAAGTCTAATGTTTATCAGTACATTACAGAAAATAATGAACTTTATCACAATATGCTATTTTTTTTTAGAAGGACCTGTATATGCTTTCTTTTTGTCATTTATTGTGTTCTTTACAGTTCTATTTATCCACATTGATTTATTTTTGTTTCTTAACCTTTTATCCCCATATGGTATGTACCTTTCACAATGAGATTTTAGGATGCTTTTAAAGATATCCCATTTTGTGGCTGTATTTTTATTTTTGAGGACTTTGCCCCAGTTAGTTAGGCCTATGGCCTCTCTTAGTTGGCTAAATTTAACTTTTTTGAAATTTGGTATTTTTGTTCCTCCCTGTAGAAACGCTCTTTTGAATGATAATTGGAAGGTTATTACTTTATGGTCACTATTTCCCAGGTGTCCCCCAACCTGCATGTCTGTTGTTCTGTCAGGCCTATTGGTTAATACTAAGTCCAGTATGGCCGTCCCTCTCGTTGGGTCCTGAACCAGTTGGGAGAGGTAATTGTCTTTGTTTTTTGTTTCCTTTATGAGATATACAAGTTTGAGTTTCCCAGTCTATATCTGGGCTCTACTTGTATAAGCGTTTAATAGAACAGGTTCTGTGGACATCTATGTGGAATCAGCTGGTTATGGTGTAAAAGGAGTGCGCTTCTTCTTGACGCTGACATCGACCTGTAAGGCTGAGTTGATAATTCAGGTCAGTTTTGGCCTAAATAAGGGAAGTGTGCAGTGATTCTAAGAGCGACCCCTGCCATCTGCATGTCATACTGACTAACAGTATTGTTTCACTACCACAGCAGACTCCCTATGCGTGTTACTGCAAGGCACAGTGTTCTACACCCCTATAAAGGCTCTCCGCAGCCTGAAAATAAAACATTTTTTTACGTAATTTGCTGCAAACAATTTTGGATCCAAGGAAATCTTTTCGGTTGGCCAAATCAAATTTTTGAGAAATTCGCTCATCTCTAGTTATAAGGCCCCCTAAAGTGCCACTGCAGTGTCCCACTCCGTGCTAGAAGTGGGTCCCTAAACCTTTGATAATGTCATGCTAATGTCTATTTTGTCTGTAATAGCTACAAATTCCTTACAAAAGGCTGGTACCTGCACTACCCTTCAGTTACTATTAGGTGGTGCCATAGCATTATATATATATATATATATATATATATATATATATATATATATATATATATATAGAACAGGCCAGTCACATTAGATCAGATTAGAGGTTAGTGAAGATTATGCTCCAAACAGTAATAAGGCTCCTCCATAAGGCCCCTGTAGAACGCCCAGTATTAATAATACCCCTTTATAGTGTCCCACTATTTACAATACCCCCCGTAGTGCCACCAGTAGTAATATAGTCTCTCTATAGAACTCCCAGTAGTTATAAGGCCCCAGTAGTTATAATGTGCCCCTGCAATGTCCCAGTAGTTATAATGCCCTCCTGTATTGCATCACTACTAATGTTCTCCTGTATTGCAGACAGTATTTATAATGTTCCCATGCCATTCTGCACTGTTCACCTCTATCTGCGTATTTGCAACGGCCACTACTTTCAGGGCCTTGGGTAAAATCAGGGCGTCCAATCTCCAGATGTTTTGGTCTTGCAACTTCCCAGGAGCAGATAGTCCATTCTAGCACTGGCCCATCTTTCATTTGAAAGAATTGACAGATCAGCAGTCTGGCCCTAGTAACAAAGGGATGACACAAATTCTAAGAAAAGATGCTTCAGAAGTTTTGTTTTGTGGGGAATACAAGCATTTTATAAAACGGGCAGGAGTAAGGTGAGATGACAGGTATTGTTTAGTCTTCGATATTGCTGAATGCACACTTCCCAATTGTCCCGGATACGGTGGGACAGTTCTGGATTTCAGCAGCCATTCTGCTGTCTCGAAACTTCTGAGGTACGTTCTGATTTAAACTGTATCTTTGTACTCAGAAACGCAGCTCCCTGCTCTATCAAGTGCTCTTTCCAGCAGCAGGAGCAATGCTGTGACGTCACCGCACGTGCCGAGCTGGGAATGAGAGCATAGAGGCCGAGGATCATTCAGCCACATCACACCTGCTGCTGGGGAGAGCATGATGTGATCCATTTACTGGGGGAACAGGGATAAGTGAGTATTACCTTTTTTAATTTTGTTAACAATACTGTAAGAGGGGCATAACTACTGTGTGGAGCATTACTACTGTTTTGGGGCACTAAGGGGACAGTTACAGTGTGGTGGTGTAACATCCCAGAGTTATATTACTAAACTCTTTTTCCCCGCTACTATTTGTTGGTAACATGTGCCTTGTCATCTAATGTGATTTATCCAATATCCCTCACAAATGTGCATATTCTAGGCCTGTTAAATGTATTTGCTATAATTTCCATGTACACCAGCAGGTGGCAGCAATGTTTAGCAGGACCTTAGTTCAGTTTAGCATTTCTAGACTGGAATAGTACATTCCAGTTTGGCTCCACCCTCTTTGAGCAGAAGTGGGCTGGCCCAAGTCCTGCCTCATGGGGAGGAGAAGGAAGTTACAGTTAGAGTGTGCCAGCCACCCCTGCTAGGGGAAAGCTGTGCTGGTAGGAGCTCCCAGAAATAGGGATCCCAACCCAGGATCTTGTCTCAGTTGAGACCAAAGATCTTCATTCCCAGTCTGAGCCCTTCAGCCTCAACTGGTGACAAGCAAGCAGCCATCTCCAGAACTCCAGGACGAACCAATCCCTGTGAGCATAACTGTGAGTACTTATCCAGAGACCATGAGAAGCCAAATTCCTCCTCAGCTAGTCAGTCCCATGCATGGCAGAAGATAGACAGAGCAGAAGACAGATTCCTGCCATATTCTCCAGGCGTATGATAGAAGCAGAAGAGATATTGATCCCTGCCATACATTGCCAATACCAGCTGGGACCCAAGACCAGGGGTGTTGCTAGGGTCTCAAAAGATCCGGGGCACAAGCCCCAATAAATATGTTGCCCCCACCCCCGCACTTTGCTGTACTTGCTATACAGCAGCACTTACCTGTCACATCCAGGGCCTCCAAGTGACGTCTCCTCTCTGTCATCATCTTCTCTGTAGATCTTCTCTCTCATCATCTTCTCCACTCGGTCCGGACACTTCTCTCAGCCGCCTCGTCTCTGCAGAGTGTGACACACAGACATCTTAGCTTCCTCGCATTCTATCAACTGGAGTCTCCACAGTCTTATCCTGCTGCTTGCTGTGCCCCCCCCCCCCAGGGGTGTAGCTATAGGGGGTGCAGAGCTAGCAGTCGCTACCGGGCCCAGGAGCCTGAAGGGGCCCAAAGACACTTGTGCCACATAAGAAGACACACAAAGCACTGAGGGAAGGGGAGCCCAAGCTGAACTCTTGCACCGGGGCCCATTAGACTTTAGTTACGCCCCTGCCCCCCCCAATACCCCCAAATACTATCCTGAAGAAACATTACTGTCCCCCATAGTAATAGTGCTCCTCATAGTCCCACCAATAGTAATTCCCTTCTAGAATGCCTTTATTAGTAACACTGCCCCAACCGTGATAATGCTCCTCAACAATGCCCCCATTATTAGAAGAGTCCTCCCATATTAATAATACCCTCACAGAGTCCCCAGTAGAAATAAGGCCCCCTTCTATTGTTCCCCCAGTGGTAATAAAGCTCCCTACAGACCCCTAAGCAGTAATAAGGCCCCCATAGTGCGCTTAGTAGAAATAAGGTGGATCTATAGGACCCTCCTATAGAGCCCCCAGTAGTAATAAGACCGCCTATAATGTCCCCTGGATCTGCAGTGCCCCCTGCAGTTATACTCCACTCTCCACCATACAGTCCCATGTAAATAACATCACCTCCTCCCCAGCTGCCTCCAACGCACAATGCAATGTAAACATCACCCCCTAAAGCTACTTTTACACTTGCGTTCGTGCGGATCTGTCCTGTACTTGTACAGGACGGATCCGCACCGATATTACAAACTAATGCATCCATTCAGGACCGATTCGTTTGTATTCGATTTGAATTTCTAAGTCTCAATAAGGATCCGTCCTGACTTACATCGAAAGTCAATGGGGGATGGATCCGTTTACAATTGCACCATTTTGTGTCAATGCAAAGGGATCCGTCCCCATTGACTTACATTGTAAGTCAGGACGGATATGTTTGGCCCTGCAAGGCCACGCGGACACAAAAACGCTGCGTGCAGACGTTTTGGAGGCGGACCCCAAAATGCTGCACGCAGCGTTTTTGTGTCCGCATGGCCTTGCAGGGCCAAACGTATCCGTCCTGACTTACAATGTAAGTCAATGGGGACGGATCCCTTTGCATTGACACAAAATGGTGGAATTGTAAACGGTTCCGTCCCCCATTGACTTTCAATGTAAGTCAGGACGGATCCGTATTGAGACTTAGAAATTCAAATCTAATACAAACGAATCGGTCCTGAATGGATGCATTCTGAATGGATCCGCATCCATTCAGAATGCATTGGGGTTAAACTGATGCATTTGGGGCTGCTTGTGAGAGCCTTGAAACGGATCTCACAAGCGGATCCCCAAACGCAAGTCTGAACGTAGCCTAAACAATAATTCCCATGTACATAAACATCATTCTCCCCCACCATCCACTTTCAACATACAGTCCTATGTAAATAACATCACTCCCTCCCCCAACCACCTCAAGCACACAGTTCCATGTCAATAACATCCCTCCCTTCAGCCCTAACATACATCCCAGTTAAATAACTACAACTCCCAGCATCTGCCTCTCCCTTAACTTACCTCTCCTCATGTACAGATATCACCATTAGGCTCCTTCTTCTCTTCGTTCCGATCCAATCCTGCACTGGTCACATGATGGTGGCATCATCCAGGTCATCCTATCACAGCCTGTATTGCTGATCACATTACTTGTGATGTCATCACAGGTCCTTCACCTCTTCCCAGTGTAAGATTCAATTGTATTGCCGTTCTGTGTACGGCAATACAGTTGTATCTAGCAGGCAGGACATTCGGGCCATGGGACAAAACATCCGGGGCCCAGGCCCCGAATGTTTTAACCTAGCTACGCCCCTGCCCAAGACTCTTTCTGTATCTCATGTGGATTAATGCTGCCTCCAGTAAAGACAAGTTGAATTATATTCCAAGTCTGGATCTCATTTACTGCTACCAAAACCCTCAATTACTCCTACTAGTAACACACTCATTTATTGCAAGTGAGCCAGGATCCAGGAGTCCAGCCGTACCAAGGTAGAAGACACCGTTGACACTATGCCTTCTACTACACAGAGACATTACACCACTCTGGCATTCCTAGGCTGGTATGTGAGCTGCAACACCTTAACCCCTTAGGGACACAGCCTTTTTACACCTTAGGACCAGGCCATTTTTTGCAAATCTGACCAGTGTCACTTTAAGTGCTCATAACTTTAAAACGCTTTGACTTATCCAGGCCGTTCTGAGATTGTTTTTTCATCACATATTGTACTTCATGACACTGGTGAAATGAAGTCAAAAAAATATTTTTTTTTGCACCAAAAAATACCTAATTTAACAAATTTTTGGAAAAATTTGCAAATTTCAAAGTTTCAGTTTCTCTACTTCTGTAATACATAGTAATACCCCCAAAAATTGTGATGACTTTACATTCCCCATATGTCTACTTTATGTTTGAATTGTTTTGGGAATGATATTTTATTTTTTGGGGATGTTATAAGGCTTAGAAGTTTAGAAGCAAATCTTGAAATTTTTCAGCAATTTACAAAAACGACATTTTTAGGGACCAGTTCAGGTCTGAAGTCACTTTGCGAGGCTTACATAATAGAAACCACCCAAAAATGACCCCATCTAAGAAACTACACCCCTCAAGGTATTCAAAACTGATTTTACATACGTTGTTAACCCTTTAGGTGTTGCACAAGAGTTATTGGCAAATGGGGATGAAATTTGAGAATTTCTTTTTTTTGTCAAATTTTTTATTTTAACCCATTTTTTCCACTAACAAAGCAAGGGTTAACAGCCAAACAAGACTGTATCTTTATTACCCTGACTCTGCCGTTTACAGAAACACCCAATATGTGGCCGTAAACTACTGTACGGCCACACAGCGGGGCATAGAGTGAAAGGTGCGCCGTTTGGTTTTTGGAGGGCTGATTTTTATGGACTGGTTTATTTACACCATGTCCCATTTGAAGACCCCTGATGCACCCCTAGAGTAGAAACTCCCTAAAAGTGACCCCATCTAAGAAACTACACCCCTCAAGGTATTCAAAACTGATTTTACATTCGTCGTTAACCCTTTAGGTGTTGCGCAAGAGTTATTGGCAAATGGGGATGAAATTGGAAAATTTCATTTTTTTGTCTAATTTTCCATTTTAACCCATTTTTTCCACTAACAAATCAAGGGTTAACAGCCAAACAAGACTGTATCTTTATTACCCTGACTCTGCCGTTTACAGAAACACCCAATATGTGGCCGTAAACTACTGTACGGCCACACAGCGGGGCATAGAGTGAAAGGTGCGCCGTTTGGTTTTTGGAGGGCTGATTTTTATGGACTGGTTTATTTACACCATGTCCCATTTGAAGACCCCTGATGCACCCCTAGAGTAGAAACTCCCTAAAAGTGACCCCATCTAAGAAACTACACCCCTCAAGGTATTCAAAACTGATTTTACATTCGTCGTTAACCCTTTAGGTGTTGCGCAAGAGTTATTGGCAAATGGGGATGAAATTGGAAAATTTCATTTTTTTGCCTTATTTTCCATTTTAACCCATGTTTTCTACTAACAAAGCAAGGGTTAACAGCCAAACAAGACTGTATCTTTATTACCCTGACTCTGCCGTTTACAGAAATACCCAATATGTGGCCGTACACTACTGTACGGCCACACAGCGGGGCGTAGAGTGAAAGGTGCGCCGTTTGGTTTTTGGAGGGCTGATTTTTATGGACTGGTTTATTTACACCATGTCCCATTTGAAGACCCCTGATGCACCCCTAGAGTAGAAACTCCCTAAAAGTGACCCCATCTAAGAAACTACACCCCTCAAGGTATTCAAAACTGATTTTACATTCGTCGTTAACCCTTTAGGTGTTGCGCAAGAGTTATTGGCAAATGGGGATGAAATTTGCAAATTTCATTTTTTTGTCTAATTTTCCATTTTAACCCATTTTTTCCACTAACAAATCAAGGGTTAACAGCCAAACAAGACTGTATCTTTATTACCCTGACTCTGCCGTTTACAGAAACACCCAATATGTGGCCGTAAACTACTGTACGGCCACACAGCGGGGCATAGAGTGAAAGGTGCGCCGTTTGGTTTTTGGAGGGCTGATTTTTATGGACTGGTTTATTTACACCATGTCCCATTTGAAGACCCCTGATGCACCCCTAGAGTAGAAACTCCCTAAAAGTGACCCCATCTAAGAAACTACACCCCTCAAGGTATTCAAAACTGATTTTACATTCGTCGTTAACCCTTTAGGTGTTGCGCAAGAGTTATTGGCAAATGGGGATGAAATTGGAAAATTTCATTTTTTTGCCTTATTTTCCATTTTAACCCATGTTTTCTACTAACAAAGCAAGGGTTAACAGCCAAACAAGACTGTATCTTTATTACCCTGACTCTGCCGTTTACAGAAATACCCAATATGTGGCCGTACACTACTGTACGGCCACACAGCGGGGCGTAGAGTGAAAGGTGCGCCGTTTGGTTTTTGGAGGGCTGATTTTTATGGACCGGTTTATTTACACCGTGTCCTGTTTCAACCCCCCTGATGCACCCCTGGAGTCGAAACTCCCTAAAAGTTACCCCATTTTGGAAACTACGGGATAAGGTGGCATTTTTTGGGGGAGTATTTTTAGGGTAAATATAATTTTTGGTTGCTCTATATTACATTTTTGTGAGGTAAGGTTACCAAAAATTGAAATTCTGATATTTCATCTCCATTTGCCATTAACTGTTGAGGAACACCTAAAGGGTTAATAAAGTTTGTATAATCATTTTTGAATACCTTGAGGGGTGTAGTTTCTTAGATGGGGTCAATTTTAGGGAGTTTTTACTCTAGGGGGGCATCAGGGGGGCTTCAAAAGGGATATGGTGTCAATAAAAAAGGCCATCAAAATCGGCCTTCCAGAAACCATGTCGGTCCTTTCCTTTTGCAGCCTCCCTTTTACGGATACAGCAGTTTACGACCACAAATGTGGCGTTTCTGTAAACTGCAGTATCAGGGTAATAAATTTTAACTTTTGTTTGGTTGTTAACCCTTGTTTTCTTACCGGAAAAAACGGACTGAAATGGAAAAGTGCCAAAAATAGCGGTTTTGGCACCGTTTTTTTGTTTTTTTTTTAACCGTGTTAATCTGGGTAGTTAGGTCATGGGATATTGTTATAGAGGAGATTCTTACGGACGCGGCAATATCTAATAAGTCTACTTTTTTTTACAATTATTTAGGTTTTTGACTATATTATCTTTTTTGATACAACTTTTTTTTTGGGTATCTCTAAAGTCTAAGTGTAATTTTTTTAATTTTCTTTTAGCCAATTATCTTATGTGGGGGCTCATTTTTTGCGGGATGAGTGGACGGTTTTATTGGCACTATTTTGGGGGCTATATGACTTTTTGATCGCTTGCTATGAAACTTTTTGTTATGTAAGGTGACAAAAAAAAAATTTTTTGCACCTATTTTTTTTTTTTTTTTTTTTACTGTGTTAATCTGGGGGGTTGGGTCATGGGGTATTTTTATAGAGGAGATTCTTACGGACGTGGCGATACCTAATAAGTCAACTTTTTTTTTACAATAATTTAGGTTTTAGACTATATTATCCTTTTTGATACCCTAAAAAAAAATTTGTATCTCTAAAGTCTAAGGGTCATTTTCAATTTTTTTTTTATCTGATTATCTTATGTGGGGGCTCATTTTTTGCGGGATGAGATGACGGTTGTATTGGCACTAATTTGGGGGCTATATGACTTTTTGATCGCTTGCTATTAAACTTTTTATTATGTAAGGTGACAAAAAAAAACTTTTTTTGCACCTTTTTTTTTTTTCTGGACCGTGTTAATCTGGGGGGTTAGGTCATGGGGCATTTTTATAGAGGAGATTATTACAGACGCGGCAATACCTATGTCTACTTTTAATAAATTATTTTAGTTTTTTTGGGTGTCTCAAGTCTGAGAACCATTTTTTTTTTTTATCCCATGTCAGTCCTAAATTGGGATATAAATTTAGTACTCCATGGAAGTGTGATACTCCCTGAAGCAACCGTCAATGCAGAGGCCCGGATGATCGGGGCATGTGTCGCACTGAGTAGTCGTGTCCTTCCGTATCCCCCTCCTGCGACACACTCTGCACTTTTTTTGGGTTCGTCCCTTCTTTCCAGTATGGGGGACCACACCTGGAAAGTGTTGGCCAGGGACGATCCGGGCGCCTACAGTTCCCGAGGTACTCCGGCCTGCTCTTTCCCGGTCCGAAAAGATCAGGGCCTTGAGGACTGCCTCATAGAACTGGAGGAATGTCCCTGTGCTGCCAGCGCTTCGGGATAGTACAAAAGAGTTGTACATGGCAACCTGCACCAAGTAGACCGCAACTTTTTTGTACCATGCCCGGGTTTTGCGCATGGCGTTATATGGCTTGAGGACTTGATCCGAGAGATCAACTCCTCCCATATACCGATTGTAGGCGACGATACAATCGGGCTTGAGGACCGTTGCCGCGGTACCTCGCACAGGGACAGGGGTGATGCCGTTACCATGAATTGTGGACAGCATAAGGACATCCCTCTTGTCCTTATACCTGACCAGCAACAGGTTTCCAGTGGTAAGGGCACGGGTCTCACCCCTGGGGATGGGTACCTGGAGGGGGTGGGCAGGGAGGCCGCGTTGATTTTTCCGCACGGTCCCACAAGCGGACGTGGATCTGGCGGCAAGGGACTGGAACAAGGGGATACTGGTATAAAAGTTATCCACGTACAAGTGGTAACCCTTATCCAGCAGTGGGTACATAAGGTCCCACACGAGTTTCCCGGTAACACCCAGAGTGGGGGGACATTCTGGTGGTTGAATCCGGGAATCTCGCCCCTCGTACACACGAAATTTGTAAGTGTACCCTGAGGTACTCTCACAAATTTTGTATAGCTTCACGCCATACCTCGCCCGCTTGGAAGGCACATACTGGCGGAAAATGAGTCTCCCCTTGAACGCAATGAGAGACTCATCAACCACGACCTCCCTTCCAGGTACATAGGCCTCCATGAATTTGGCCCCAAAGTGATCGATGACCGGCCGTATCTTGTACAGACGGTCATGGGCAGGATCACCTCGGGGTGGACATGCTGCATTATCGGAATAATGCAGACATTTCCTGATGGCCTCAAACCGGGAGCGTGTCATAACCGTACTGTAAAGTGGGGTCTGATATAGGACGTCCCCACTCCAGTACAGCCTGGCACTGGGTTTCTTGACCAGGCCCATATGCAGCACGAGGCCCCAAAATGTCCTCATTTCGGCTGCACTGACCGGCGTCCAGCCACCGGGCCTGGCCAAAAAGGAGCCCGGGTGTTGAGCGACGAACTGTTGGGCGTACAGATTCGTCTGCTCCACCATCAGATTTACCAGTGAGTCACTGAAAAAATGACAAAAAAAGTCATATTCAGTGTAGCCCACTGTGGAAATCTGGATTCCTGATTGGCCTACAAAATCAGGAATCACGGGCTCGTATCGCTCTGGGCTACACCAGACAAGTTCACCGGCAGGGTGCTCCGGTGGATTTAACTGGTGGGCCGGGAAACCAGTACGAGCCCCAGAGCTGCTCGTACTAGTGTGGGCCACAGGGTCCCTAACATGGCGGTCCCCTTGCTCCGCCTGGCGGCGTCTCCGCCGCCTTGGGGGCTCATCATCATCGCTAGATGATGAGGAGGATGCGGATGACAACAGGAATGTGGGGTCATCCTCATCCTCACTGGGACTCTCGGACTCGGAGGCAAGCTGGGCGTATGCCTCCTCGGCCGAGAACGTCCGGCGGGCCATAGGGGAGTGTGTGTCTGCGTGTATATGTGCGTGTGTGTAACTCTTTATTTGGTGTGCGTGTGTGAGGGGGCACGGGTGTTCACGAACTCACCCTAAAACTAACAGAAAAAAATAAATAAAACTAACTAAAAAAAGGGCAAAAAAGTGAGGAAAAAAAATTCAAAACTGCTGATCAACCGTCCGAAGTTGATCAGCGGTGGGGTGTGCGATGCGCTTACAGTGGCCGGACGCTAAGTGCCGGTCACAGTCAGCGAACTCAAAAAAAAAAAAAAAAAAAAAAAGCACCCCAAAAAAGGTGGGGGGGGGGGCAAGTGGCAGGGGGAGGGGGGCAAGTGGCAGCACCCCTGGGGGGTCTAGGGTCACACAGCTGTGCTGTGGACCCCAGACACCCTAACTAGGGTGATGCAATAAAAAGTAAAAAAAAACTAACTTTCCCTTTTTTTTCCCTGCCTATCCCAAACTTTCCCTAGCTGTCCCTATGTACCTGATGGGGTGCTGGGGCACAGATCGGGTCCTGGGGGCACAGATCAGGGGTGCTGGCAGCGATGGTGGACACAAGCAGGCAGCTCCTCTCTCCTCCGGCGCTGGAACACAAAAGGAGGAGGAGAGGGGCGCCTGCCTCTTTTGAATCTGCCGCCGCACCGCCCCCTGACCAATCAGAAAGCGATCCTGAGTGGTGATGTCACCATCACCACTCAGGATCGCTGGATGGTGATTGGTGGAGTGAAATCACACCACCATCACCATCCTGTTCCGGGTTATCGGGTCTTCAGAGACCCGAATAACTCGGAAACGCAGAAAACCGCAGGTCTGAATTGACCTGCGGTTTTTTGCGATCGCATACATGGGGGGGTCACCGGACCCCCCGACGCATTTGCCCCAAGTGCCTGCTCAATGATTTGAGCAGGCACGGGGTTCCGATCGCCGCCGGCCGCGCGGCGGTGATTGAAAATGCACAGGGCGTACATGTACGCCCTGTGTCCTTAAGTACCAGGGCACAAGGGCGTACCTGTACGCCCTGTGTCCTTAAGGGGTTAAAGGGCCCTGTATTAGTACCCTGCGCACGCTGCAATTGGCGTCAAAAACAAAAACTATAGACTTCTATACCCATATCCGGACCCACTGCATATTTTGGCGTTCGCCTAACTGTACCACGGTCCGGCTCATTGCAGTGGCACTACTGTGTGGTGGCACTACTACTGTGTGGGGGCACTAACAGGGTATAACTACTGTGTGGAGAGCACTTATTGGGATTAATAACTGTGTGGGGGCACTAAGGGGACTGGGTGGTATTGGGCATATATAGATAGGCTTTAGGAGACTTCGAGGTGTAGCTTAGTGTAAAAAAAAGTTGCTGCACCGCATTATGCGCAACTGCTGTTGTCTCTCCTTAGACCTCGTTCACATTTCCATTTTTCGCTGATGGATGCTGTCTGCATTTCCTGCACACGTACCTGTTAGTTGTAATGTGTCTGTTAACATCAGGATTTTTTTACCGACTGTGGGTCAGTTAAAAAAAATTATGTACACAATACAGATGTTGCATGTTGCATCTGTGTTTGGTCCATTTTTCACTGACAGGAGATGCTTTGGAAGTTAATTTTCCGCTAAGCAGTGTCCATGGAATACAGATAACACAGAAGGCAAAAAATTGACATACGGACATCTTCACGGGGGAAACACGTACAGATTTTTTCACAGACGTCAAATGGACACAGAAAAAAATTAACCAGGCCTTAGGCTTTTAAAAAATTGGGAGGTATGTAAATGTCGGCAACCTGAGGCTTGGTTTCCATGTTTAGCTTTTTTGATGCAGTTTTTGAATCATATTCTAAGGACACTTATAAAGTAAAGGCTGATCTTTAGTTTTGAGCGAACTTGTGTTTTTAAGTTTGGCGTCTAAGGTTCGTATTCGGGTTATCGAAGAATCGCGTTATGGATTCTAAATTCAGTTATGGTCCATAGTAGTGGAATCCATAATGCGATTCTTCGATAACCCAAACTTTAGACGCCGAACTTAAAACACAAGTTCGCTCAACACTACACACTACCTAACACCCTGCACTGGAAACTATCAGCTACACTATATCACTATCTAACCTACACTGACTATCTCCTACGATCTGTATTTTATATATATATATATATATATATATATATATATATATATATAAATATATATACCGTAAGCAGTGGCGTAGCTAGAAATGACTGGGCCCCACAGCAAAATTTTGAATGGGGACCCCCTCCCCCAGCAATTTTCTCGCAACCCGTTCCTTTCATGCCACCCCCATTAATGTGGCTAGTAAAGGTCGCTCTCTCAGACCAGGCCCGGCAGCTGTTCCATCTGTTTCCTACACTGTCTATACTGTCACTGTATATAATTTCATTGTGTGATACTGTTGAGGGGGTCCTGACAAAATCTTTTAGTCCTCCTCCTCCTGGATGGGCCCCTTCTGGGTCAGGGCCCCAAAGCAGCTGCTTCCCCTGCTTCCCCTATATATAAGCTAACTATCTAATGTAATTGGATAAGGAATAGGATCCAGATGAAAGCACAGAGCACAGCAATGACACTGCTTTCTCTCTCAGAACTGCAAAAACACAGCAGAAAATGGCTGCTGGGGAGGTTCTTATATAGTAAGGGGTAGGCAACTTTCCTATTGGTTGCTAGGGATGTTGCTAAGCTCAGACAAAGACATTGCAGCCTTCTCATTGGTCCACAAGCAAGAGGGGAGGTTACTGATGAAAAAAAAAAAATCTAGAATATTCGCGATTATGAACATATAGCACTATATTCTACATCTTCGCAAATTCTCAAAGGGACGATATTCGCAATAAAAATTTGCGACTAAAATATTTGCGATCAACACTAGTAGTGGAATCCTTAAAGGAATTCTTACATAACACAAACCCGAACCTTGTACTCCGAACTTGAAAAGACAATTTCGCTCAATACTACTGATCTTCTTCTCGATTTCTTTCCTGGGTTCTTGACTTCCAAAACTGCATCGAAAACCTGATTGTGGAAACGTCCAGGAATTATTTAGAAGTTTATACAGATTCTTGCTTCAGAATTATCACCATTGACTAGTTCCCAGTACATGCTGCTAAATAATGTGATTACAGACTAGTATAACCTGCTCGTCTCAGACAGTGCTCCATGTTGTCATCTGCTGCCTGAGCTGCTATCTCAGTGACTCTCAGGGTGGGTGGAAGAACGTGTGCACCAATTACAGCCAGGATTACAGGCGCAGGCAGAGGCTCCAATGAGCAGGCGCCTGACATGATGGTAGTGAAGTCTAATTTCCTGCCTTCTTCCTGCTCTGCACTGCATTACTGATAGGAAGCTGTCCTGTCCTCTGCCTCCATGACTTGTGAGGTAAGTCACTGCTTGCTGACACAAACTTACAGGCTATATTCACAGGCGGCAAGTCAGACTTTTTAAAACACATTCTGCAGATCTGCTGGGGGTTGTAGTTTCATAATGGCAATATAGGCGGAATGAGGTGAAGGTATGAAAGTGATATCTGTGGACTGTCAGGCTTAATCAAATACTTTATGCATAACGTTAAATGAATTGTCAGACGCCGTGGATAATGTGACATAAAAGATTAATATTCTCATGTTGTTACTAAACAGAAAAGTGTTCAGTAATGTCGCTGTATCTGATTGGCGTCATGCCTGCAGTGACTCCAGTATTCTCCACGGTACTGGTAGCGTAAATGATGGCTGAGTGTGCAGAAAATCTGCAGAGTTTACTGTAATAAGGGCCAGTTCACACAGTTTTTGGGCGCTGATTTTGGAGCGCTTCTGCCTCGAAATTGGCTCCAAAGAAACGCCTCAAAATAGCCTCCCATTTGCAGCATGCACCATGTTGTTTTGTGTGTATCTTTCGTGCGTTTTTTGGTGAAGATCTGCGTCCAAAACATAAAAAAAAGAGGCTTTAAAAAAAAATGCATCAAAAACGCGTCAAAATTGTCCTGAAACAAAAAACCATGCGGATTCTGTGCTGATTTTTTTAAGCATGTTTTTAAAAATCAGTCATGCGAACTGGCCCTAACAGCGAGGTGGATGAGATTTTCCACACTTTGCGGAAAGTGCAACGAAATCTGCGGATTTTAGATTTGCAGCCTGTTGATTTATGCTGTGGTTCTATTTAAACTAATTTGAACAGTTCCGCTAGGCCTCATTCGCACGTATGTGTCGGTGATAACATCTGTCACGAGATGGTCAGCGGTTCATCCGTGAAGTGTTCCACAGACACCGCTCAGCTGAAAATTAATCTCCAGAGGATATTCTAACAAAGATCTGTGAAAACCACAGGCCAAACGCAGACACTATCCATAATGTGCATAAGGGGTTCGTAATCATGGGCAGGCGTCCGTGGGGTCCAACCGTGGAAGACCATGGCTGTGAGAATACATACCACCCACATACAGTAGAATGCCCTATAGTGCCCCCACCGCCACCACACATAGTAGAATGCCCCATTGTGCCGCCTCCACACACACACATAGTAGAATGCCCCATTGTGCCGCTAGGCACACACACATAGTAGAATGCCCCATTGTGTCGCCTCCACACACACACACACACACATAGTAGAATGCCCCATTGTGCCGCTACGCACACACACCCACATAGTAGAATGCCCCATTGTGTCGCCTCCACACACACACACAGTAGAATACCCCATTGTGCCCCCACCGCCACACACACACAGTAGAATGCCCCATTGTGCCCTCCTGCCACTCACACACAGTAGAATGCCCCATTGTGCCCCCCTGCCACGCACACATTGTAGAATGCCCCATTGTGTCCCCTCCACACACACAGTAGAATGCCCCATTGTGTCCCCTCCACACACACACATAGAAGAATGCCCCATTGTGCCCCCACCACCACGCACAGATCGTAGAATGCCCCATTGTGTCACCCCCCCCACACACAGTAGAATGCCCCATTGTGTCACCCCCCCACACACACACACACACAGTAGAATGCCCCATTGTCACCCCCCCCACACACACACACACACACAGTAGAATGCCCCATTGTCACCCCCCCCACACACACACACAGTAGGATGCCCCATTGTGTCACCCACACACACACACACAGTAGAATGCCCCATTGTGTCACCCACACACACACACACACACAGTAGAATGCCCCATTGTGTCACCCCCCACACACACACACACACGCAGTAGAATGCCCCATTGTGTCACCCCCCACACACACAGTTTAATGCCCCATTGTGTCACCCCCCCCCACACACACACACACAGTAGAATACCCCATTGTGTCACCCCCCCCCCACACACACACACAGTAGAATGCCCCATTGTGTCACCCCCCCCCACACACACACAGTAGAATGCCCCATTGTGTCACCCCACACACACACAGTAGAATGCCCCATTGTGTCACCCCACACACACACACACACACACACACAGTAGAATGCCCCATTGTGTCCCCCCCCACACACACACAGTAGAATGCCCCATTGTGTCACCCCCCCACACACACAGAGTAGAATGCCCCATTCTCACCCCTTCCCACACACACACACACAGTAGAATGCCCCATTGTGTCACCCCCCCCCCCCACACACACACAGTAGAATGCCCCATTGTGTCACCCTCCCCCACACACACACAGTAGAATGCCCCATTGTGTCACCCTCCCCCCCACACACACAGTAGAATGCCCCATTGTGTCACCCCCCCAACACACAGTAGAATGCCCTATTGTGTCACCCCCCCACACACAGTAGAATGCCCTATTGTGTCACCCCCCCCACACACACAGTAGAATGCCCTATTGTGTCCCCCCCCACACACACACAGTAGAATGCCCCATTGTGTCACCCCCCCCACACACACACAGTAGAATGCCCCATTGTGTCACCCTCCCCCACACACACACAGTAGAATGCCCCATTGTGTCACCCTCCCCCACACACACACAGTAGAATGCCCCATTGTGTCACCCCCCCAACACACAGTAGAATGCCCTATTGTGTCACCCCCCCACACACAGTAGAATGCCCTATTGTGTCACCCCCCCCACACACACAGTAGAATGCCCTATTGTGTCACCCCCCCCACACACACAGTAGAATGCCCTATTGTGTCACCCCCCCCCCCCACACACACAGTAGAATGCCCCATTGTGTCACCCCCCCCCCCCACACACACACACAGTAGAATGCCCCATTGTGTCACCCCCCCCCCACACACACACACAGTAGAATGCCCCATTGTGTCACCCCCCCCCCACACACACACAGTAGAATTCCCCTATTGTGTCACCCCCCGCCCCCACACACACACTTTCCTACTTTTCCAGTGCACTCAACTCCTGAGGACGCAGACAGTTGAAAGTGGGACATTGTTCAGCTATCTTTGCTCTGCAGAACAAATGCCGGATCCAGAACAATGGGAAGTTGTGTGAATATACACATTAAAGTCAATGGACACGTCTGCTGCCTGTGGTCTGTGATTCACTGACATATAAAAGAGGCCCCTAATGACATCAACTGTGCCATCCACAGTGCCCCCAAAGTGTCCATATGCCATCCATAGTGCCCCCATGTGCCACCCATAGTGCCCCTAATGACTTCCACAGTGCCCCCCATGTGCCATCCACAGCTTCCCCAATGACCTCCACAACATAGCGATCAGCCTCTGTGGCTGTTCGCTATGCTGTCACTCATGTACAGCGCTTAGAAGACTGTACACTCAGAAGACGGCCGGCGGTCCTGGCGCATGCGCAGTAGTGTGCAAGCGACGGGACCGAGGAAAGCCGGCAGGAGGCGGGGATGTCAGTGATGACGTTCCGTCTCCTGCCTCATGCAGGAAAAGAAGAAGACGGTGCTGGACCGGAAGACTTCAAAACGGTTCAGGAGCGGTCATGTGACCGTGAAGAGGATCATAGGAAGGGGTGCGCTGTGGAGGGTAAGTATTGGTGTAATAACCTTCCCTCCACAGGTTATGAAGATGGCCAATTTTCAAGTAGGGGCCGGAGAACCCCTTTAAGTTTGCATTGCTAATGGACACATAGCCCCAACAATACTGCGTTGAGAACAACATAGTCTGACAAAACAGTGCGGATCTAATTGGTTTTAAGGTGTTTTCCAACTTTTGTATGCACAGTATCTAATAGGTTGGGGTCCGACCAGGGGCGTAGCTATAAGGGGTGCAGAGGTAGCAATCGCTACCCAAAGACCCTTGTGCCACATAAGAAGACACCAGTATTATAGAAAGTTAATGCTGGTCAAGTTACACCTCTGGCTGGAGGGAAGGGGTTAGGTCAAGAATTTGGCATTGGGGGGCTGCCATCTCAATTTTTCCCTCAAGCAGGACGAAGGCTATGTGCTCCCCTGCCCCTGGCCACAAAGCACTGAGGGAAGGGGGCCCAAACAGAACTCTTATTCCAGGGCCCATGAGCCTTTAGCTACGCCCCTGGGTCCGACTCCTGGGACCCTGGCTGGTCAGAAGGCCGCAGCATTCTTGCAAGATAGTCTAGGCCAGTGATGTCACGTGACCTAGGCGCTGCTCAGTCCCTTTCAAGTAAATGGGGCTGACCTGTGATATCCAGCCCAGCTGCTATATAATGTACAGCGCTGTGCTTTGTAATCTGCGCGGATACCATTGTGCTCACTGGAGCATCGGTGAGCGCCTTGGCTTCCTCAAACAGCCGATCGACCGGGGTCCCAAGTGATGGATCCCCATCAATCAGATACTGATAACTTATCCTGGAGATAAAAAAAAAGTCTGAAAATCCCTTTAGTTAGAGCCCATTGTAGCTCATATGGCTAACACGGTGCTCGACCGCACCATGGCTGCATCGCAACCGCGAGTGCTCATATTTTATGATTGGTCTATGTGCAGTGCACAACAGGGCAGAGGTGCAGAGCAGAGAGGAGTGGTAGTGGCTATCATAGTGGTAGTAGTACTCACAATACAAGGTGGCAATCTTCACCTGGACTCTCCCTGGACCATGCACAGAGAAGGAAACACTGTCTCTTCCCTCAGGGCATTCTGGGGGCATCCAGCCTGATGGTAGTTGGGGTGCTCTTGATGTTAGGTGATTCACAGGGTGCAAGACAGGGGCCGGTGCATAATAGAGTCAATAATCAGATCCATTAGCTGAAATAAAGTCTTTCTTTACTAAATCAATGATGAGAGTAGTGGTATGTATAGCAGCAAAAGGCACAGTATCAAAGTAGATCACAGTATAGTCTCCTTTTAAGAGCTGTACACAGGCAGCAACAATGATGGTGATAGTAGTGCTCCCTGACTGTTCTTTACGGACACTTAATTAAGGACACTCCAAATTACCACAGGCATGCAATTGCGCACTTGCTAACTCCTGCAGTTCCCGGGCTGAGGGGTGTGGAATTTAGATCTGGATGGCCAGTCCATCCTATGCCTCATTCACACGTCAGTGTTTTGATCAGTGATTTTGAGCCAAAACCAGATCCTTCCCTTATACCTAATGTCTGTGGAGGCTCCAAGCCTGGTTTTGGCTCAAAATCACTGATGAAAATCACTGACCAAAACACTGACGTGTGAATGAGGCTTTAGAAGGTGGTGGGTGCGGGAGGCAATTAAACCTTTCTACAGCAGTAAAGTCTCTTGTACTAAACGAGTGGTACCTTACTGACATTATCTTGCACAACCTTTATTGTTCTGGACCTTCTAAGAAGTCTGGTCTGTTTTCTTTAGGGATAGTCTGATGATAAAATTTGCTTCTTTGGCAGTTGTAGCCTCAGTGAGAGAGGTTCTCTGGACTTGGAACTTGTCCGCAGGAGATTGCACATGTAGGTCTTGTGTGTAGTTCTGCTAAGACTCCAACTCCCTAACTAAGGAGCGGACCAAGACCATCGACCTGGTAACCTAACCAGCCTGCCAGTTTTAACCATTTACAGTGGTCTCTCAAGATACAATATTAATTGGTTCCAGGACGACCATTGTATGTTGAAACTATTGTAAGTTGAGTTTCTGTTCCAAAGCCTCAAAATGTCATCCAAGATAAGAGAAAATAAAGATAAAAATGAGCAGATAACTATGGCAGATTCTTACATATAACAGTTAGGAACAGCTGCTAACTAGCAACTAATACAACTATTTTACCAGAGAAGTGACCTTGATTGGTTGGATGTGAGTCTGAGACATTGTATGTTGAGTTTAGTTTCAACTTATGATAGCCCAGAAGAAACCATTGTATGTTGAAAATATTGTATCCTGAGGCCATTGTTTCTTATGAGGTATACACAGTGCATATGGGAATGAGTGCTTTAACAGGAAATCACAACATTTAACTCAGCAACTTTATATTAACCCTTTTAGCAGTAATTAACCATTTGCAGTCATTCTCTGGGGCATTGCATATAGCAAATTAGGGTATGCACTCTGCTGCCGAAATCTTAAAAAAAAAAAAAAGCTTTGAAAATGAGATGGTTTTTCAGCTGCATTGCTGGAGGAATTGCAGTGAGTCATCTGCTGCTCTCAGCCTTTACATTGCACAGATTACCCCACAGCATTAGGCTACATGCACGGGAACGTTGTGCATCCGTTCCGTGCATTGGGGACCGAGTTTTGGGGTCCCCAATGCACGGGCAACGCTGGGACGGAGGCACGGACAGAAATACCACGGAAGAAATCCGTAGTGCTTCCGTGGGGTTCCGGTCCGTGCTTCCGTTCCGCATCTCGTGATTGCGGACCAATTCAAGTGAATCGGTCTGCATCTGTAATGTAAACGGCCACAGGCACACAACATTTGTGTGCAAGAGGCCTAAATTAAATGAAAATTTGCAGTGCAAGTCAGTTTAGGCCTCATGCACACCACCGTTGTTGGGGTCCGCATCCGAGCTGCCGTTTTTGCGGCTTGGATGCGGACCCATTCACTTCAATGGGGCCGCAAAAGATGAGGACAGCACTCCGTGTGCTGTCCGTATCCGTTGCTTCGTTCCGTGGCCCCGCAAAAAAAATATTGCATGTCCTATTCTTGTCCGTTTTGCGGACAAGAATAGGCATTTCTACAATGGGCAGCCCGTTCCGTTCCGCAAATTGCGGAAGGCACACGGGCAGCTTCTGTTTTTTGCGGACCGCAAAAAACGAAACGGTCGTGTGCATGAGGCCTTACTCTGTGGATTTTCTCTGCAGTGGGCAAATGACATTTCTGAGATCTCATCCACTTTATTGGTGTTGTAAACAGTTATACCACATTTTACCGTATGACCAAGATGTATCCACCCTCTTCGTAGTCGCTGCGCTGTGTAATGTGTGTATTGTATCTTAAATGTCTTATCAGTACAACAGTAATTAAAGCGGTTGGCCCATCTCATAAATAGGGAGAATATCATTAGGTTATGCCCCCAATGTCTGATAGGTGTGGTTCCCACCTCTGGGACTCTCGCCTATCTTTAGAATGGAGCCTGCAAAAGTGAAAGAGGGCGCATCGGGCATGTGGGTGCCGCTTGCCTATTTTTGGCACCCCCATAGAAGTGAATGGGAAGTGCGGCTGCCACTCCATTCTATTCATAGTGAATGATGGAAATGCAACCAAACACAGCACCATACATTTGATAGCGGCTTCTATGGGGCTGACCTTCGCCTAGACCAGGCATGTCCAAACTGCGGCCCTCCAGCTGTTGCAAAACTACAACTCCCAGCATGCCCTAATAGCTGTAAGCTATCCGATGTGACGTCACTGGACTGGGAAAAGCTGGAGAAGGCCGCAGCGCTACTGTGAGCACCGCACAGCTGATTGGCGGGGGTCTTGGGCATTGGACCCCAACCAAAGGATAGGCCACCAGTGTAAACCTACTGGAAAACCTCTTCAAAAGGGGCTGCTGTGACCCAGTAAATCAGAACAGGAGCCACAATCCCTTCACTGTTTATCCTGCACAGTCTCAGAACACATCCATACGTTTTACTATGCTGGTTCTGTTGCTCAGCTGTATCCTCTGCGGGGGCCCAGACCCCTCATACTGCTAATCAGTGAGGTCGCTTCTGCTGGAGCTTCCTCCTTCCCGTGATGGCACATATCCAGTCGGCTGACCACATCTCTTCAATCAGTGAGGTTGGACATTCAGTTGCACATTCAGTTGCACATTGATAGCCTATCTCAGGGCTGCCCAACCTGTGGCCCTCCAGCTGTTGCAAAACTACAATTCCCAGCATGCTTGGACAGCGTACAGCTATCGGTCTACAGCTGGGCATGGTGGGAGTTGTATTTTTACAATAGCTGGAGGGTCACAAGTTGGGCATCCCTGGCCTTTCTAATTACATGGGTTATAAAAGTATGAATGCCCTACGAAGGAGTGCCATACCATTCCTTGCATGGAGCTGTAACTTTAGCCCATTCTGGGAGGTACTGGAGATTTGGGGGCTGCATGTTCAGAGGTTTGCTTGGTGGATTCAGTATTCTTATGTTTGATGTGCTATGTTTCCATTGAGAACTAAAAATATGTTTTTTTCTTGTGCTTTTTGCAGGTGGTGGTTTTGTATTTTGCCAAAAGTTATGAACTAACTGGTGTTCGTTTTGAAAACGTGGTTCTACCGCAAGAAATTACTTCCAAAGAACTGTGGGAGAAAATTGAAGCTCTACATCCAAGGTAGCGATCAGGATTTTAATATAGAACTGAATCCATCTCTAATATTGGATGGAAACATTAAAGTTGTTTTATCATCTCAGATAGGTGTTGGTCTCCAGAAGTGGCCCCAAAAGTGAAGGAGAGTGCATGTGCGGCATGCCCTCCATTCCTTTATATGGGATTTCCGAAAATAGACACATGACCGCACTCAGCTGTTTTAGAAAGTCTCATGAGAATGTAGAGCACACTGCGCAAGCGAGGCCACCGCTCTATTCACCTCTATGGGACTGCCGGAAATAGCCGAGCCTGTGCGCTATTTTTGGAACTCCCCTAGAAATGAATGGAGGGTGGCTACACCTAGTTCTGGAGATAGATAGGAGGTGAGACCTGAACCTAACATTGGTGGCATGTCCTAGAAATATGCCACCAATGTCTGAGGCTGAGCTGAGACAACCGTCTAATAGTGAATCCTAGAGTCATGAATTTTACAGTCTCTGAGTTTTATGGACGGTATCGTACCTTTGTATGCCTCCAGAGTCATGGGTGCATTCAGAGCTTAGTTCCATCCAGAGGTATTTTCCTCTGGAAACATCACATTTAGAGGAGAACACCTCTGTAATACAGCACCATGCCATGCCTATAGCCAGAGGTGTAACTCTGAGTTACTTGAGCTCAAGGCAAAATTTATAGTACTGGTCTCCTTATGTGGAGCAGAGGGACCTTTGAGCATCCAATCTCTTCACCCCCTACAGTTACACCCATGCTTATGGCTCTTCCGTACAGGCTCTATGCACACAGTTTATCCCAAAATGTTTTAAAGCTATTACTTATATCGGTTGAGGTTCTGAAAGGGTAAATAATATTGGCCCCTGGGAGAGTGTGACCATCTGCTTGGACGTTACCTGTTAGATTTGTAATATGCAAATCCGACACCCGTGAGCATACCGAAGGCAGCATATTCCATGGCGGACCAGGCGAACCTTGCAGGTGGGCTTTCTAAGGGTATATGCCCATGCTGCATATTATGTGCAGGTTTTTATGTGGCAAATCCACAGTGTAAGGGCCCATTCACACTTCCGTAGTGCTTTGCGGATCCGCAAAACTCGGATACCGGCCGTGTGAGTTCCAAAATGTGCGGACCGCACATGGCTGCAACCATAATAGAAAATGTCTATTCTTGTCCGCGCAAGAATATTACATGTTTTATCTTTTCCGCCGAGCCGTGGAACGGAACCACGGATGCGGACAGCACACTGTGTGCTGTCCGCATTTTTTGCGACCCCATTGAAGTAAATGGCTCCGCACTTGTTCCGCCAAATTACAGAATGAATGCAGACTCATTCGTACGGCCGTCTGAATGAGCCCTTATACAGTAACCCCTTAGTAGATCAGCTTTTCTAAATCTCAAGTACACAGTGTGGCCATTTCCACATGGGACTTGACCTGCAATGCGGATTTCTCGCCCATATTCATTGGGGGACACAGAGACCTTGGGTATAGCTATGTCCTCTAGGAGGCGTTGACACTAGATAAAGCTGTTAGCTCCTCCCCTGGCAGCTATACCCCCTCCAGCCTGGAGAGAGAGCTTCAGTTTTTTCTAGTGTCAATAGGAGGCAAGACCTCCCTGCTCTGCAGGGATCTCCTGAAGATTTTATTTTTTTCCTTCCTTTTCAGATGGGACAACAGTGGTCGCCTCGCCTCCCTGTTCTCCCGGGGTCGAGTTGCGCCAGTGCCGATTCCGCACTGCTGCCTCCCCCACAGAAGACAAAGTGGACCAGGGCAGCCTCGCTCCCCTGCATCCCGCCAGCCAAGGGGTCACCTAGGTCCGCCAAAGAGAAGACCCTCCCGCCATACCAGACGCCTGCCACTCCGGTGCCAGCTGCTGAGGAGGTGACCCTGCTGGAGAAGGTGACCTTGAGGTCCACTTAGGGAGGGTGAAGAGAAGAGGATGAGAGAGGTGAGTACATGGGACTAGGTGAGTATGAAGACACCTTGCCCCCCCCTCCATCTTTGAAAGTCTGGGTCACCCTATGGTTAACGGCCAGGGGGCTTTACTCAACTATGGCAAGACCCCTGAAAGAGAGCAGGGGTTTAATCCGGCGGGCGCCATGCGACACGCGGTCCCCCTCTCACTTGCCCTCTAGGCCGACTGCTTCCGGCTCTTAGAGGGTTAATGTATCTTTTTCCCGGGGCACCTCCGGCAAAAGACTGGAGCCCAGTCCGTCTCGGGAGCAGGCGTCCACTTGCTGCAGTATCCTTCATTTTACTTTCGGGAGCAGGCGTCAAGCACGCAGCTCCGAAAGGGTTAATGCCCCTGGCCGTTCGCGGACATCTGACAACTTGCGGTTGTCTCGCGCCGCGGGGCACTTACTTAACATGGACCTCCGGCTGTCACGATTTCGGCCGCGGGGTGAGCATCCCGGTCCTCGGGCGCCGCTGCAAATTTAGGCCCCGGCTTCTCTTGGGGCCTATAGGCTTCCTTCCCCTGTTGTCATCCCGGCCGCGGTGCGGCTTCTCAGGCGGGATGTGTGTCGCGCTCCGCTCCGGGTCCCTCCACCCTCCGGCTGACTTCAGTACAGAGGGGGAGGGTCCGGGGTGGCTGTGCATCGGAACTTTAGGCCCTGGTTTCGCGACCTGCTAGGCCGCGACTCAGAGGGGGAGGGTGGCGGACCGGCGCGAATAATTCCCGCCTAGCTGCCGCTGCCCCGCCCCCATCAGCACCGCCCCTGGACCTAATGTCGTTATTGGTTAACCCTTTCCGGCCAGCCACTTCTGTTGGGCCAGCTCCGGATTATCAGGGGTTGGATGGCCTAGAAAAATTGCTTATTGCACTGTTAACTCCTTCCTGCCTCTTATCCACTTGAGGCTAGGCAGACCAGTTTTTAAAAAGTAAAAAAAAAAAAAAAAAAAAAAAAAAAATTAAATGAAGCTGGAAATAAATGTCTGCCTCCATTCAGGCCCTACTCCACTCAGTCATGTCCACTCTGACTGTGCGGCACGAAAATGGGCCCGTGTCCTGCCCCGGACATGTGACGACCTCTCTTACCGTAGTTTCCCACTCCGCCCTCTGGGCCGTTTGGTTGATAATCCTCCACCTGCGTGGACCAGTGGAGGACCTCTGACAGTTCCCAACCCACCCTCAGGGGAAGCTTGGTTGATTCTTTTCCACCGGTGCAATGCAGTTGAGGACCGCTGCAATTACCAATCCACCCTCCGGGGTCATTGGTCATAATTCTCCACCTGTTCAATACAGCGGAGAGCCTCTGGAACTCCCATTCCACCCTCCGGGGTCGTTTGGTTGATAATTCTCCACCTGTTCAATACAGTGGAGAGCCTCCGTAATTCCCAATTCACCCTCCGGGGTCGTTTGGTTGATAATTCTCCACCGGCTCAATACAGTGGAGAACCTCTGGATTCCCATTCCACCCTCCGGGGTCGTTTGGTTGGTAGTTCTCCACCTGTTCAATACAGCGGAGAGCCTCCGCAATTCCCAATCCACCCTCCGGGGTTGTTTGGTTGATAATTCTCCGCCTGCTCAATACAGCGGAGAACCTCTGGAATTCCCATTCCACCCTCCGGGGTCGTTTGGTTGATAACTCTCCACCTTCGCAACTCACAGGAGGACAGCTGAAGTATTCCCGTAATTCTCCACCTGCGCAATTCAGTTAAGGATCTCTGCGGGATCCCAATCCGTCCTCCGGGGCCGTTTGGTCGATATTCATCTACCTGAGCCATACTGTGGAGAACCTCTGGAATTCCCAATCCACCCCATGGGGTCGTTTGGTTGATAATTCCCCACCTGCGCGATTCCAGTGGGGGAAAAAAAAAAAAAAAAAAAAAAAAACTGGAAATTCCCAATCCACCCTCTAGGGTTGTTGGGTTGATAATTCTCCGCAGGTTCCCTTTGTATACAGGACCTCTGTTCCCAATCCACCCCCAGGTAGTTTGGTTGATAAGCCCCAACTGCGCAGTCCGCGACTGCTAGGGGCGATTTTCTAATGCGTATACCTGCGCGCAAGCGGACCACAGCAGGTCGTCTTCTCCTCGATATCTCCACTCACCCTTCCTTCCTCCCAGGGTCACGCTCAGGTGCACCCTCTCTCACGGGAGTGGGTCCGCCCAAGGGAGGGGGGGTGAGGAGAATCACTGATTCGGGCCTTGACGTGAATCCGAATCAATCTCCTTAGGTTGCGTCTACGGTGGCCAGCAGCACTCGTCGTGGGCATTACCCCCCTTCCTTAGCCGGTGTAATTGCACTACTACGATCCGGTTTTCACCTTTATACTTTGTCCCCTGCCATAGGTGGACTAGGTACAATAACACTATTTTCAGTGCAGTCCCCCTTCTGTAGGTGGCGGAATTGTACCTCCACTGGGTTCTGTACCTGCCGTATTCATTAGCTCCTTCCATTGGTGGAGTGTTTCCATTCTCACTGGTTACAAGGGGTACTGTATCCATTACCTCCTTTCTCGGGTGCTAATTGCTCTCCCATAAGGTACAGGATTGCCATATGCACTAGTTTTCACCGTGGGTATTAACCCCCCTTCCTGGTGGGGTGTCTGCCTGTGGCGCCAGTTTGGATACGGTCCGGCTGTCGCACTATCCTTCATAAGGCGGAGTGTTGCGCGTCATTGTGCTTACTACTTGCCTTACTCTCTTTCGCTAGTGATCACTAGCGGGGGGGGAGTATCTGTACATCTTCAGATTCTGCAATTCAACTGCGCCACGGCTCTAGGTGCCTGCGCTTATTTCATTGGGGGCGTGGCGACAGTCGGTACTTGACGGTGCTCGGTACGCTTACTCTAGTACTATATGAGTTCCGCCAGTACATACGGTGGCTATTCCTCATTGTGTTCCTTTGGAGCTGGGTTTGGGCAGGATTATAACTCCTGCCCAAAACCACTTGTGTCCTGGAGACTCCCATCTCTATGGGTTTCCATTGTCCCAGTCAGTAACGGTATTGTCCGCATCAGTAGTGGTGCGTACACCATTGCACATATATGGTTTACGTGCCAACAGGGCCAAGTGTTACACTGACTCCTTACTCTCTTCCACCATTCCTGATGTGGGAAGTGTTTGGGTTGGCACTCTGGTTTAGTTTTGCAGCCTGTTCAGCCTGTGCGGGTACTAGCGTTCGCAGTCGCTACAGTGGGGCATTCTAACAGGTAGGGGTTCTACCCTGACGCTTGCTGGGCAGTTGTTCCTGTTCAGCGCCCTTCCCGGGTGGAGCGTTTTAAAGTTAGCTCTCCTTCCCTGGGGCTGTATGGTACCGTGGCTTCTACCGGATTCCTCTACGGTATGGGGGTCCTGTGGTAGCCATTGCGTAATCTGGCTCCTCCTGTACGGCTCCTTCGTCAGTTGACGGATTCTTCTGTCTCCGTATTCGGTGGCGTACGCTGCATAGGCTCCTCTTTTGGCGGAGTATGGCATCCCTGCTTTCATCCGGTGGCTACTTCTGTATACTGCTGGTCTCGGATGGGAAACGGGCTTCCCCCTTCCCCCTTTCTCTTTCCGTTCTTCCTTCTCTGGCTCGGGGTTCACGGCCATTCCGCAAACCTTGGTGGTTCCTCTGTTGCTACTCCCCCTCATCTATGTGATGCAGGGTTTTTGGTTCTGTGGTTTTTTCTTTTTCTTTCGGTCTCGTTCTGGACCGACCTTTGGCCTGTGACGTTCCTGTATTCCTCCTTCTACAGGTGACTCCTACCGTTGGTCCTGGGCGCGCTACCGGTGTGTACCACTACCTCTCGATACTTGACTGGTGTCGGCATGTCTGTCCGATGTAGTCATGCCTTTTCGCTGCGCATTCCGTGACTAGACTATGAGACTCCCCACGCCAGGATGTGCGGGGGGTGCTGTCGCGTCTGTTGATGGAGTTTGGTTCCTGGAACGGGACACCCCTTCTCTTCTTCCTCCTTGAGGCAGAAGTTTTTCTCTCTAATCTTGGTTTGGTTGTTTGCTTCCGTCAAGCAGTTTTGCTACACGGTCGCTAACGGAGTTCTTCCATCAATGGTTCTCATATCGTCACTACCTTTGACTATCCAATGTATTGATTCCTGGCTTGCGGTTGGACATGCCTCATTCAGGCAGCTTCTCGGTCTCCCGTCAAACCTGGTCGGCTCGGGGGGACATTGGTGGACCACTTCCGTTTCCGTGGAGCGCTTCTCCTTAGCAGGGGTGGATCGGGGTTTTTTTTGCTTGGGCTTTGGTTCTTGGCTGGATAGGTTCGACACTGTGTGGCCTTCCAGCGTCCTCTGACCCACCCGGGGTCCTCAATTCCTTCCTACAGGGAATAGCCGTACGGTTCCTCCATGCCGTCCTCCTTTTACCGCCTGGGATCAGACCTTGGTCTTTTTAGCACTCCGGAATTCTCCCCTTGAACCTGTCCTGGTTCTGCCAGGGGTAGGAGCTTCCCTGGGGCCGTTCTTCCTTTCTCCCGACGGTGGTCTCTGATTTTCATCTCAATGAAGAATCTGGCCTTCCATCACTACGTACCTCCTCTTCCCACCCTAAGGAACAGGAGTTGGGTCATTTGGCCTTGTCAGGGCTCTGACTGTTTGTCAGCCTCCAGTTCCTTCCGGCGTCCGTGCTCGCCTTGGTTTTGTCTTCCGGAGGGTCCTCGCATAACATTGGCGGCCTCCAGGGTGTTAATTGCACGTCTGCATTTTTTTTTGAACTTCTGTCCCCGGGGCAAGGTTCCACCCTTCAGTGTTGCGGCTCCTTTCACCAGAGGGGTTAGCGCTCTTGGGCTCGGATGGTTCAAGGTTCAGCCGTGCAGTAGTGCGGGGCGGCTACTGCCCTCCTCCGCTCATTCACAATTATTTGCCAGGTGCATACTTATGCATCGGCGGGCACCGCCTCTGGAAGCTTGGTCTTGCAGGCAGCAGTTCTCTGTTGCCTGCAGGGGCGCTGGCTCCATGGGTCTGTGTTTCTTTCCCCCCCCTTGCGGACTGCTCTTGGACGTCCCAAGGTCTCTGTGTCCCCCAATGAATATGGGCGAGAAAAGGAGATTTTTGTATAACTTACCAGTAAAATCTCTTTCTCGCTCTTCATTGGGGGACACAGCACCCACCCAGTATTATTGTTTGGTCACGGTTGTGGCAGTTGATGGTTTGAGCCCGTTGGGTCTTTTGCCATGGTTGGTGTTCCGTGTTTTTTCTTAGCTTGCTTCTCCTACTGCTTCTCACAAACTGAAGCTCTCTCTCCAGGCTGGAGGGGGTATAGCTGCCAGGGGAGGAGCTAACAGCTTTATCTAGTGTCAACGCCTCCTAGAGGACATAGCTATACCCAAGGTCTCTGTGTCCCCCAATGAAGAGCGAGAAAGAGATTTTACTGGTAAGTTATACAAAAATCTCCTTTTTGTAATCTGCAGCATGTTGACTGTTTTTGCGGATTTTCAGCGCAGATTTCACTCTTTACAATGTAAATCCATGTGAAAATCAGCGACAGAATCCACAAGTCACACGTGCAGATTTGGTGCGGAAACAGAAAATCTGGATATACTGAACTGCTGTGTGCGTGTATCCTAATTCTTGTCTGGTAAATTAGCATTTTTGCTGAAAACTTGACTCTGTGGAGCTGCATAAAAGTCTCAGTACATATGATGCCTTTTACATATCATTTGATGAACATAACTTTATAATTTGACCCCTAGGCTCTCCGCTATTAGAGATCACATTGTCCTTGCTGTGCGTCAGGAATACGTCGCCATTGGCGATGATGTCATAACTCTTCATACTGGTGATGAGATAGCAGTAATCCCCCCCATCAGTGGTGGTTAACATCCAGAAAATTGGAGGTATGGTATGATGGAAGGTAAGCCTGGTCTACTTTTAGATGTGACAAGGTGACGTAGGTTTATAAATACGTATTGGGATTATAATTCCAATAGCAACACACTGACAATTATATTAGTTAGAACATTTTTAGTTTTCTAAGTATGTCCCTGTCAGGTGTCCATTCTGGCCTCGGCTTCATATAGCACATGCCCGGATGATTGATATATATGTAAACTTCTGACACGTGAATGTTTAGAAAGCTATTCCTAAGCAGTATAACAACAAGTTGATGGTTTATTGACTGAAAGAAAATAGTGACTGGTTCCCTGTCTCTCTTCAGCAAATAGCATTTATCATGTAGAGAAAGTTAGTACAAGGCACTTACTAATGTATTGTGATTGTCCATATTGCCTCCTATCACATTTTACACTGCTCGTATCCAGAGGTTATGACCACCCTGCAATTCTGCTGTGGTGGTCGTGGTTGCACATTATAGGAAAAAGTGCCGGCATTTGTGATGGAAAAATAAATCCAGCCAGCAAAGGAGGCAATATGGACAATCACAATACATTAGTAGGTGCCTTGTATTAACTTTCTCTACATGGTAAATGCCTTTTGCTGAAGTGAGACAACCCCTTTAACATGGCATGAGACAGGGGCAGAGCTAAAGGCTCTCATGGGCCCTGATGCAAGAGTTCAGCTTGGGCCCCCCTTCCCTGAGTGCTTTGTGGCCAGGGGCAGGGAAGCACATTGCCTTTGTGTTGCCTGAGGCAGAAATTGAAACGGCACCCCCACCCCATGCCAAATTCTTGACCTAACCCCTTCCCTCCAGTCAGAGGTCTAACTTGAACAACATGCACTTTCTATAATACTGGTGTCTTCATATGCAGCACAAGGGTCGTTGGGCCCCCTCAGGCTCATGGGCCCGGTAGCAACTGCTACCTCTGCACCCCCTATAGCTACGCCCCTGGCATGAGACTTACTGTATATCCCTATATTATGTTTATTCTGTATGCATAAACACCACATGAAACTAAATGCACCATTTATCACTACAATCTCACTTTTATTTCTTTTTACCTTTCAGCTGCTATGGAAGAAAAGAATAAGGAGCCTTATGACTTCATTAGATTATGTAAAGAAAAACTATCTACTGAGGAGGTGATGCAGTTGGTGGTTTCTCCAAGCTGTGGCGCTGTGTCCATTTTCGTAGGTAGGTAGCTGGGATAGGCCTAAGTGGTAACTGTTCTGTTCCCTTCCATGACAGGTGGCAGTTCTTCTGGGTAGGAATAGGACTGGGGTAGTTTGGTTGCGTTGTGGGGAGTTACAGCCTCAGGATACCATTTGCAGGAGGCTTTTTGTGCACAAGGTCTTCTCCACCGGAGAACTTTGTAGTGATGTTTGGGGGATGCCGAGGTTCCAGTAGGAAGAGATAGATCTAGGCAGATAGATTTGGCACCATGGGTTGCTGGGCGGTTAAGTCGTGTAGCAAGAAGGCATCACTATGGCCTGGTCCCCGGAATGCCACTGCACAGAAGGAGGCAATGTTGAGTGGCAATGAGCTGAGAGTGAGAGAGCTGCAGAGGGTCAAGTGAAGTGCTCTTGAGAAATTGTGGAAGACAACCAAGGAGATAGTAGGTGCTAGCTGTTTTGACCCACTAGAGAGAAGTACTTGTGGACACTGTAGATGGTATCAAGCCATTATGACATTCAAGCCAGAGATGAAGCACAACCGGTCCAAACTAGGCCACCAGGTGTGACAGGGGGATCACCTGAAAAGCAGGGTTGCCAACCGTCCAGAAATTTCTGGACAGTCCGTAAAAATAGGTGACTTTTTTCCTACGTCTGTGAAAAAAGAATAGATGCATCTGTCATTTTTTTTTAGACTGGTGGTACTTGGATTAGATTATTTTGGTGGTAACTATCATCATTTTACAGCTCACCAGCTCACAGTAAATGATGGTAATGAGTTCTTATCAGTATTATTGAGCTATAGACATGTATTACTCATAATCTTTATCATCTATTATGGTTTTCCAAATGTCCGTAAAAAATGTTGGCTGTCTGTGATTTGGGGATAAGTTGTCCAGAAAGAAAGACAAATTCTGTCTGGCAACCCTGCTGAAGAGAGAGATTTAGTCTACAGACATTATATAGACAGGTAACAGAGCATATCACATTAAAGCCAGGACACGAGGACAAGGGATAGCTGCCACTACGGGGCCAACCAAAGTTTATGGTGTGAGCTGTGCTAGTAACATAGTGAATGCCATGAGACTGTTAATGGTCAGCCTGTGAGCTTTACCACTATTGATGAAGAAGTTGAGCAAAAGTATCATAGTCAGCCTGCTAGGTGTGGATATTACCCATGGGGCGGCCTCATTTGCACACCCATGACTCTGAGCACTGCACGACTGCCCAAAATGAGGAGATTGAACCATCACTGCAAGTAAGGCCTCAGGCACACGGCCGTTGTTTTGGCAGCTCAGATGTGGACCCATTCACTTCAATGGGGCCGCAAAAGATGCAGACAGAACTCCGTGTGCTGTCCACATCCGTTGCTCCATTCCGTGGCCCCGCAAAAAAAATATAACATGTCCTATTCTTGTCCGCACTTTGCGGACAAGAATGGGCAGTTATATTAAAGGCTGTCTGTGGCCTTCCGCAAACTGCGGAACGCACACGGACGCCATCCGTGTTTTACGGAAACGCGATTTGCGGACTGCAAAAAACGGAACAGTCGTGTGTATGAGGCCTAAGGAGCATTCTAGTCATTAACTGCATGTGTTGTGCGTCTAGTGAGAGAAGTAACCATTACGTTTTTTGTGCCTATTGTGAGATTAGAGCCGAGTTACTACCTGCAATGTGAAGCTGTGTTTGCAATGTTCCTTGTGGGGAAACTTGCCCCTTGCCTTACACCAGGGATGGCCAACCTGAGGCTCTCCAGCTGTTGCAAAACTACAACTCCCATCATGCCCAGACAGTCTACAGCTATCGGCCTACAGCAGGGCATGGTGGGAGTTGTAGTTTTACAACATCTGGAGAGCCGCAGGATGGCCATGCCAGCCTTCGACCATAGTCCGGCTTACCTTGCTCTCCGCCATGCAAAGTGAGAGGCTACCAAAATTATAAGTGTTCCAATTCCCATTAAACACCACCTGGTGCCAGTGTCATTACTCCTCACCCGACACCAGGGCACATACCCCATCAGATATGCTCCCGACAAAGTATAGATAATTAGTAAGAGTGCTTCCATCATAATAAATTCTGTTATTGCGAAATCATTTTAGAATAATATTATAGATGTATTTGCTAATGTATGCCTATGATTTAAAAAAAAAAAAATTGTGAAAATTTAAATTTATAATAAAAGATTACCCTTCTGAGTGTTCGACGTACTGTATAAACAGTATGCAGGAAACTCCCTCTAGTGGTAACTGCAGGTAGTTTGGGGTATTTGGGGGTCTGTGTGAGAAAAAGTACTCCCCCAACCTCTATAAAAAAAAAATTATGGTTTAAAAAAAAAAAAATTATCTGGCTTTTAAAACGTGGGGTGCCATGCCATGGTAAAATTCATGATTTTTCCATAACTTTTTTATTTTTCATTTTATTTCTAGGTTGTTGATGACCTTAAAGGAGTATTTTGGATTTTCAGCAACATCAGATTGGTGGAGTTCCGGCTCCTAGCAGCCCTGCTGATCAGCTGTTTGAATAGGTCGCGGCAATAGTGCAAGAGCTGTGTTCTCTTCTATGTTTACCTGCATGTCATCTACATTATAGTTGTGGTGCAGGGTAATTACAGCTTCCTCTAACATTTAGGGCTCCTTCAGACAGCCGTATGCCGTCCCAAAAAATGCGGATCCGTTTTTTTTTGCGGATTAGATGCTGACCCATTCACTTCTATGGGGCCCTTTTCTTCCATTCCATGGCTCCACAAAACAAACATGAAACATGTCCTATACTTGTCAGTAAAAATCAGGATGTGGCCCCATTGAAGTCTATGGGTTCGCAAAAATACAGAATGCTATCCGTTTTTATGTGGAACTGTTCGCAAAGAAACAGATCCGCATTTTTGCGGGCAGCACACGGCCATCTGAATGAGCCCTTAATTGAATGGGACAAACAGTTGTAATTATACTGCACCACCACGACAGTGTAAACAGCGTGCAGGTAAGCACTGAAGAGAACACAGCTCTTGCACTAACTTCAAACAGCTGTTCGCGGCAATGCTGAGAGTCGGACCGCCATCAGTCAGAAATTGACGACCTATCCTGACCAGAATACCCCTGTAACTCTTTCCAGACCTCCACCGTACATGTATGGCCGAAGTCTGGCATTTAAACATGGTACCCACTGAGAAGCTGAGCTGCCGGTTTGTGATACTTTAAACAGCAGACACCAAGGGCTAATGCTTGTGATCATCACTATGCCGATCATGGACATTTAACCTCTTAGATGCCGTGGTCAATTGTGACAATAGCATCTGAAGGCTTTTCCTCGGGAGCACAGACCTCCCGGGACAAAAACGGCTTTCCTGTGCGGAGATTGGAGAAGTTGTTTGTTTGCTGTCGTAGCCTCGAGTCTTAGGAAGGATCAAAGGCTATTGAAGCAGTAGTTCCTATGAAGCCCTACCTGTGGCAGGGCTTCATAGGAACATAATGAGACTCCCATAGGATGCAATGGTAATTCCTTGCAGTTTATGGGAGCAGCGATCAGACAATCGCATGCTCAAGTCCCCCAAGGGGACTTAAAGGGGTTGTCCTACTTCATCAAATGGCATTTATTATTTACACAAAACTTAATACAAGGCACTTAATAATGTACTGTGATTGTCCAAATTTGCTGGCTTGATTCATTTTTCCATCACAATCTAAACTGCTCGTTTCCAGGGTTAGAACCACAGCTGCAGCACAGATATGAAGTGGCCGGTACAGGAGGGCTCCTGTGCATGCGTGCACTCCCATGGTCCCGGTCACCAGAGATTATGGCCCTCTTTAATATAGTGTGAAAGCACGGCCACAGTTGCTGAATTGCAGGGTGGTCATAACCCCTGGATACAAGCAGTGTACAATGCTATTGAAAAATGAATCAAGCTAGTAAAGGAGGCAATATGGACAATCCCAATACATTAATAAGGGTACTTTCACACTAGAGTTAAAGTTTTTCGCTATTGAGTTCCGTCCTAGGGGCTCAATACCGGAACAAAATCTCTTTAGTTTTGTCCTAACGCATTCTGAATGGAAAGCAATCCGTTCAGTATGCATCAGGATGTCTTCAGTTCAGTCACTTTTACGGCATTTACTTCGGCCAAAATTCCAGAACACTTGCCAGAATGCCGGATGCCGGCATTATTTTTCATTGAAATGTATTAATGCCGCCTCTGGTAGCCAGTGTTCTGGAAAAACAGATCTGGTTTTCCGGTCTGCGCATGCGCAGACCTTTAAAAGTGTGAAAAAATAAATACTGGATCAGTTTTTCCGGATGACACCGAAGAGACGGATCCGGTATTTCAATGCATTTGTCAAACGGATCCGCATCTGGATCCGGAAACAAATGGTACTGCCTGCCGGATTCCTCTAACGCTAGTGAAAAAGTACCCTAGGTGTATTAACTTTGTCTACATGATAAATGCCGATTGCTGAAGTGAGACAAAAAAAAAATTATATGTATAAAAATTAAAATCATCCCCCTCTTTCCCCATATTAAAAATAAACATTAATAAATAAACATCATAGGCATCGCCACGTCCCAAAATTCCTGCACTATTAAAATATAAATGTATTTATACCATACTGGGAATGCCGTAATTTAAAAAAAAGGCTGATTTGCCAATATTTTAATCGATTCAGCATCCAAAAAATGTAATAAAAAGTGATAAACACGAAAACTTCAATATGGTATCAATAAAAGCTACAGACTGCCTTGCAAAAAATGAGCCCTCACACAGCTCCGTAATAGGGAACACCGTATTGCATAGGAAACGCCGTAAATAATAAATATGCAATATTAAATGGTGCCATTTAGAAAGTACAACTGCAGAAAACAAATCCTAATATGTCTATGTCTATTATGGAAAAATAAAAAATTATGGCTCAGGGAGTAAAAAACGAAAAAGAAAATATGGAAAATTGCAGGGTCCTGAAGGGGTTAATAACACCCTTCTCTACTGGTTTCACAATCTCATTTTCGTAGTCATATGAATCGCCCCATCCACAAGGTTTTATGGGAAGAACTGAATGGATTCACAGAGAAAATTGAAAGAGTTCATCCATGAATAGAAAAAAGGATCTGCTTTTTTTTCTCCAGAAACAGCGCCCCTCTTGTCTGTGGGCCGTGTCCAGTATTGCAATTTTCCCTTGCATTGTGTTTTGGTGCAATAGCAGGCACAGCCCATGGACGAGCCCATGAAGAGTGGTGCTGTTTCTGAAGAAAAAGTAAGACCTAGTTCTGAATAACCCCTTTAAATAACTACCATGAGTAAAACCTATGGACCTGCTAAATATTCTGATGTCTGCTTGTAATTGTCACTGCCAGCAATGGGGTCTACATTTTGTATCTTTACATATGTGTGTTTTCAGGAACTACGAGGAACAATTTTGAAGGAAAGAAAGTTGTGCACCTCGAGTATGACGCATATGTGCCCATGGCAGAAATGGAGATTAAGAAAATCCTGACTGATATCAGGCAGAAATGGCCGTCTATCAGGAATATGGCTGTGTGTCATAGACTCGGGTATATTGTATACCTTATTTTGGGAAATTTTGATATATCATGAGGATCTGTCATTTGGATGTTATTTATCGTTTTTAGCGTATGTTATCAATATGTGATCGTTAGGGTCCAACTCCTGATACCCTCTTCATTAAGGCTCATGCACATGAACGTATTTTCTAATGAGGACCTATTTACTTAAATGGGGCCGCAAAAGATGCAGAGAGCACACTGTGCTGCGCCCGCATCCGTATGTCCCCATAAAAAATAAAATTATGAATCCTATTCTTGCCCATTTTATGGACACAGATAGGACTGTTCTATAGAGGGCAGGACATTTTGCAAAAAACGGCAACGGCCGTGTGCATGAGCCCTTAGCCTGTGACGTCCCAACCAACAGTCACACGACCTCTGTGCAGCTTAATCTCATACAAGTGAATGGGATTGAGCTCCGGTATCAAGCATGGCCTCTGTACAATATATGGTGCAGTGCTTAGTATAGTAAGAAGAGGACACAGAGCTCTTCTGAGCGCTGGAACCACTTCAAACAGGTGATAGGTGGGGGTGACGGCAGTTGGGCATCCTCCGATCAGTTATTAAAGGCGTCCATAAGACCTGATCTATAAAAGGATAATGCATGGTGAACACCATTAAAAAAAAAGAAAAACTATGATGGAATTGCAATTTTGCCCACCGCAATTTCCAAAATATGGTATAAAAAGTGATAAAAAAGTCATATGTATCCAAAATTGGCACCAATCAAACCGTGACCTCATCCCACATGAGCCCCTACATAAGCCTATCGTCCAAAAAATAACCATGCTTTTATTGAATAAAATAAAGTTAAAAAAATACACATATTCGGTGTGAGACCCTACCTAAGACAATCACCCAAAAAATAAAAAAAGATGGAAATGGAAACACAAAAACATTATTTGCAGCTACCACTTCTGCAGGAAGGCTATTCCATGCATCCACTACTCTCTCAGTAAAGTAATACTTCCTGATATTACTAATAAACCTTTGCCCCTCTAATTTAAAACTACAGTATGTCCTCTTGTAGCAGTTTTTCTTCTTTTAAATATTCTCTCCTCTTTTACCTTGTTGATTCCCTTTATGTATTTACAAGTTTCTATCATATCCCCTCTGTCTCGTCTTTCTTCCAAGCTATACATGTTAAGGTCCTTTAATCTTTCCTGGTAAGTTTTATCCTGCAATCCATGTACTAGTTTCGTAGCTCTTCTCTGAACTCTCTCTAAAGTATCAATATCCTTCTGGAGATATGGTCTCCAGTACTGAGCACAATACTCCAAATGAGGTCTCACTAGTGCTCTGTAGAGCGGCATAAGCACCTCCTTAATGCCTCTCCCTATACACCCAAGCATTCTGCTAGCATTTCCTGCTGCTCTATGACATTGTCTGCCTACCTTTAAGTCTTCGGAAATAATGATCCCTAAATCCCTTTCCTCAGATACTGAGGTTAGGACTGTATCACTGATTTTATATTCTGCTCTTGGGTTTTTAGGCCCCAGGTGCATTATCTTGCACTTATCAACATTACATTTTAGTTGCCAGATTTTCAAACATTCCTCTAGTTTTCCTAAATCCTTTTCCATTTGGTGTATCCCTCCAGGAACATCAACCCTGTTACAAATCTTTGTGTCATCAGCAAAAAAGACACACCTTACCATCGAGGCCTTCTGCAACAATATGGGTCCCAGAACAGATCCCTGAGGTACCCCACTGGTAACAAGACCATGGTCTGAATATACTACATTGACTACAACCCTCTTTTGTCAGTCCCTCAGCCACTGCCTAATCCATTCAACATTATGGGAGTCCAAGCTCAAAGACTGCAATTTATTGATAAGCCTTCTATATGGGACAGTATCAAGCCTTTCTAGAGTCTATATAAGTGATGTCTACTGCACCTCCGGCCCTCCGCCATCTATTATTTTAGTCACCCAATCAAATAAATCAATAAGATTAGTTTGACATGATCTCCTTGAAGTAAACCCATGGAATTTTAGATGTTCCCCAATCCTCTCCTTAAGTATGGTTTCCATTAAATTCCCCACTATTGATGTCAGGCTTACTGGCCTATAGTTGCCCGATTCCTCCCTACTACCTTTCTTTTGAATGGGGACAACATTTACTAATTTCCATTCTTCTGGGACGACTCATGTTACCAGTGATTGTTTAAATAAATCTGTTAATGGTTTTGCTAGTTCACCGCTAAGCTCTTTTAGTAGCTTTGGTTGTATCCCATCAGGCCCCTGTGACTTATTTGTATTCATTTTAGACAGCTGACTTAGAACCTCTTCCTCTGTAAAGACACATGCATCAAAAGATTCATTAGTCTTTCTCCCTAACTGAGGTCCTTTTCCTTCATTTTCCTTTGTAAAAACTGAACAGAAGTATTCATTGAGGCAGTCAGCTAGTTCTTTATCTTCTTCCATATACCTGCCTTCTTTTGTTTGTAATTTGGTAATTCCTTGTTTAATTTCCTTTTTTCATTTATGTATCTGAATGTCTTATCACCTTTTTTCCCTGACTGAGCTAATTTCTCTTCTGCCTGTGCTTTGGAAGCTTGTATCACTTGCTTGGCCTCTCTCTGCTTAATCTTATAAATTTCCCTGTCATCCTTGTTTTTAAAAAAAAAAAAAAATTCTAAATGCTATCTTTTTGTTTTTAATGATTTTGGCCACTTCTGCTGAGTACCACAGTGGTCTCTTCCTTTTTTTTTTGCTTTTACTGACAAGCCTAATGCAATTATCTGTTGCCTTCAATAGTGGCACTTTTAAGTAGTCCCATTTCTCCCGGACTCAATTGAAACTGTTCCAATCTGATAGGGACTCGTATACCTCTAATCTAATTTTAGGAAAGTCAGTTTTTCTAAAATCTAAAACTTTTGTTTTTGTGTGGTGTGACTCAGTCACTGTACTTATAGTAAACCACACTGACTGCTGATCACTAGATCCCAAGCTTTCCCCTACAGTAATATCAGATACCAAATTCCTATTTTTGAATACTAAATCTAAAATGGCCTCCTTCCGGGTTGGCTCCTCAACTACTTGCTGTAGAGATAATACCAATAGGGAATTTAGAATATCTGTACACTGTTTTGGTTTTCCAGTTTACATCAGGAAGATTGAAGTCTCCCATAATGATAACTTCCCCTTTTAATGTCATTTTAGCTATTTCCTCAACTAGTAGATCATCTAATTCTTTGACTTGGCCAGGTGGTCTATATATCACACCTACATAAGTTACCTTATGATTATCAAGCTGCAATGTAACCCAAACTGACTCTTAATTGGTCTCGCTAACTTGTATTAGATTAGATTTTATGCTATCTTTCACATACAAATTCCAGCAGGTGGAGATATAAGATTATAATGGGTCAAACAGACAACAAGGTACTTATTCCAGCAAAAATATTAACCCTTAAGGAAATTATACTAAATTTATTAATAGCTTTACATAAAGTGACGGACAAACATCGATCACTACAATAGGAATACCACGACTAAGATTAACCCTTGATAGGGAGGGGGGGAGAGAGGGGAGGAGGGGGAGAGAGGGGAGGAGGGGGAGGGGGCTGACCCTAGGTAAACACCCTACTCTCCACCTCAGCCCAGGGACGGCCCCTGATGGTGGGGACTCCCTGTCCTCGAACCTTGGCTAAAAGCTCCTGCCTAACCCTCAAACAAATGACAGCGGATAGGGTACTAGCCTTCTGGTAAACTACCGAACAGACAGACATACAAAACAGAGAGATTAACTTTATATACAACCCTAATGATACAGATGCTGATCAGAAGGTACAGAGTACATCAAGAGATGAAGAACACACCCTATTACGAAAGTGTGATAATTACACTAATCTTAATAAGACTACTGTAATTATCACACTTTCGTAATAGGGTGTGTTCTTCATCTCTTGATGTACTTTGTACCTTCTGATCAGCATCTGTATCATTAAGGTCGTATATAAAGTTCATCTCTCTGTTTTGTATGTCTGTCTGTTCGGTAGTTTACCAGAAGGCTTGTACCCTATCCGTTGTCATTTGTTTGAGGGTTAGGCAGGAGCTTTTAGCCAAGGTTCGAGGACAGGAAGTCCCCACCATCAGGGGCCGTCCCTGGGCTGAGGTGGAGAGTAGGGTGTTTACCTAGGGTCAGCCCCCTCCCCCTCCTCCCCTCTCTTCCCCCTCCCTATCAAGGGTTAATCTTAGTAGGTGGTATTCCTACCGTAGTGATCGATGTTTGTCCGTCACTTTATGTAAAGCTATTAATAAATTTAGTATAATCTCCTTAAGGGTTAATATTTTTGCTGGAATTAGTATCGTTCACATACAGGGTCACCCCTTCCCCTTTCGTGCCCCAAAATGGTACCAATCAAACCATCACCTCTTTCAGGAAAAAAATGAGACCCTACCTAAGACAATCGCCCAAAAAATAAAAAAAATATGTCTTTCAGAAAATGGAAACCCAAAAACATGATTGTTTAAAAAAAATAAAAAATTTACTTATTAGGTATCGCCGCATTTTTTTCGGTTACCTTGCCTCATAAAAAGATATATATATATATATATATATATATACACACACAATGCACAACTTCCTCTAGCAAAATATTTCGATACTGCAGGAATAACCCTAATAATAACATGCCCCCCGCACCGCTCACACCAGTGCGCCGACCAATCAGGACACGGTACTCCACATGCCGCTTGCACGGGCCCACACCTGCGCGCCGGCAAGCAGGTCGGAGCGCCACCATTTCTGTTAGTCAGTCCCAACCGCCATTTCTGTTCGTCAGTCCCAGACGCCATTTTTCTGTTCATCAGTCACAGCACTATCAGCCATATAGTGAGGAGTCCCTGTCAGCAGTCTAACCTACCAGCAGTCTCAGCACCAGCAGTCAGTGCCAGTCGTACAGCCACCAGTCACAGTGTCAGCAGTTTCAGCCACCAGTCAGTGCCAGCCATCTCAACCATCAGTCAGTGCCGCTAGCCACAGCCACCAGTTTCAGCCACCAGTCAGTGCCAGCAGTCTCAGCTGCAGCCAGCAGTCTCCGCCATAGCCACCAGTCAGTGCCAGCAGTCTCAGCCACCAGCCGCAGTCAGCAGTATCAGCCACAGCCAGCACTCAGTGCCACCAGTCTCGGCCACCAGCCACAGCCACCAGTCTCTGCCACCAGCCACAGCCACCAATCAGTGCCAGCAGTCTCATCCACAGCCACCAGTCGGTGCCAGCAGTCTCAGCCACAGCCGCAAGTCTCGGACACCAGCCACAGCCGCCAGTCTCAGTCACCAGTCAGTGTGGTCAAGTTCACTTGCCATTGAATATAGACTGTTCCTACTAATGTTTATGCACTACTGTTCTAGCGCCCGTTATTGTAACGAGCTTAATGTCTAGTTATAAATATATTCCCAAATACCTTTCATTAGCTATAATGGTTCATTTTGTCTAAGAAGCAATCATTAGGAGAAAAAAATGGCCTCCATCCTATTAGCACACACAAAACCTGTCCTAATCACACAGCAGGACAAGTTACTTCGCAACAATGATGTAAAGAGCTTCCTCATCCTCTTCTCTGCTCTACTTGTCAAGGATTATGACCCTGAACACAGCTGATAAGATCTTCAGCTGAATCTCTGTAGGAATAGAGGTCATGAGGAGACATGAAGTACAGAGAGAATGGACAGGACAGACTGTGGTAATGGAGACTGCATACAAGTGCTGCTGCTCATTATCTACACCCCCACTATCCTCTCTGTACTTCATGTCTCCTAATGAACTCCATTCCTACAGAGATTCATCTGAAGATCATATTAAACTGTATTCAGGATCATAATCCCTGACAAGTAAGATAGGAAGATGGTGCAGCTCTTTAACTTGTCCTCCTGTGTAATTAGGACAGGTTTTGTGTAGACAAGTAGGATGGCCGCCATTTTATTTTTCCTAATAATTGCTCGCCCAACAAAACGATCCTGCACGGCTACTGCTGCATTTCCCTGTTGCATGGATCAAAACATCCGGCGATGGGGGGAGTAGCCAATAGCAGGCTGCGATGGGGACGAGCATCCCTAGCGCCACCAGCGATGCTGGAGAGGCTCGTCTTTGTCGTGACCTGCTATTGGCTACCCCCCCAGCCACGGATTTTGCTTTGCACGACTGGGAAATGCAGCGTCGGCCTTGCAGGCATCAGGAGCGACGTGGGTGCCGAGGAGTGGCGTAAGTATCACCCATCTGAGGGGCCTAGGCATTAGGGGGGTCATTATAGGGGATGGATAACCACTTTAAGGGGAACCCGGAGATATGCTATGGGAGCTACTCAGGAACTCAGCAGACACCCACAGGGAGGAGGACACGCCAGGATTTCTCAATGGGCGTCTCCTTCTCCCTGGCTGTGTCACGGTCCAATCCCCGCAAGGAAAGATATTTAATTAAGCTAAAAAAAAACATGAAAAGGTCCTCTTCAATTTCCTATTTAGCCCTGCATTAGAAATTAGAAAAAGAGCAAACAGCAGGTTGGCGCTATACAGATACAGTGAATAGCTCAGGAGCTATGCCAATTTTTTTTTATTACATGCAATTACAAAAGTATTCAGATCACAACCACCTCAGCTCTGCTAAACCTGTTTTTATGTGTACCAGATCTGGATTATGACAAAGCATGAAGAGCCCATCAGTGACCTGTACAAAAAATAGCTGAGATTTTCTTTTTTTGAAGCTCAGTCCCAGTAACGGAAGCCAGCGTTGTCATTGCGATTTCCTCCCCACACAGAGAAGATTCCCTGGATGCTGTGAAGTACTGTATAAACTCATTGAAAGCCACCGTGCCTATATGGAAGAAGGTAAAATATTCCACTTATGTAATATCTTATGAGAATTATCTATTCACAGTGCACAGCTATAGGCAAATTCAATACATGTGATTTGCTTTGCTGCATTTATATATTTTTTTTGTGGTTATTCGCTGCCTCCTTACCGGCCCATTTGGATGTACCCTGTGGTTACTTGTCCCACATACAGCACAGATCCACCACAGAGAAGGTCTACCACAACTGAGACCACCACAGATTGTGCTGGGATGTTTTCTGCTATGTGCGGAATCCACAAGATGGTACAGGGTGGCCCACCAAATAGTAGCCCGCCTCCAGCGATAGCATGAAAAGATGAACGAGCAAGTGGTCCCCGTTCAGGTCTGTGGATCTTTGGGCACGTTGGATTATGTTGTACTTTTCGCGGGCCACCCTGCATTATATTATGTTCCCCCAGCTGGATGTATCAAGTAAAATGTGCCCCCCCTACTGTGAAGTATATTGAAACAAATATAAGGGGTCATCCTGGTAAAGTCAGAATGGACTCCATACATCAGAGGTATAAAAGGCTATAGGATGACGGATGCCTCCAACATATACCACTGTATAGGCATGTAGTGGCATACATCGCCCAAAGGCGACCATGTTAAATGTATACACTTTATGCCTATGTATAGAAGGCATAGTGAACCACGCTATTTCATGCAGCAAAATAAAAAATATATAGATATATACCAACATATAAAGGGTTGACGGAGGCCAATAAGTACATCATTTTGGTCTCTGACAGCTGAATGGGGGCCTATGGATATACCATTAGTACAGTGTGAATGCACTCATCTCCATGACATCCCCCTAGCTGCTTCCATAATTGGTTTTTCTAACAATTAGAGTACGTTATAAGGTGTACAGAGCATAATGTGATCCAAGTTGACCATCGCTGAAAGAAAAATCATTTGTGAAAAGTTCAGGAGTTTGACATGTGTCTAGTAAGAATGTCTATTTTGTTTTATGTTCCCGTCAAGGAAGTGTATGAAGAAGAAGGTGCCTCCTGGAAAGAAAATAAAGAATGTTTTTGGAGAAAGGAAGATGACAAATGATGACAATCTCAGAGCCTCACGACCCTTTTTTTTAAATTAAATTTTCCTGTTTAAAAAGTGCTGCTCGTATTTTTTTCCCCAACATTCAAACAATGTTTTGAGAAAAAGTATCTGCCCCCTTGTATCGTTATACCACTGAATGGTAATATTAAATAGAAGCTCATATTGGACAGATAGATAGAAATAATTCCTGCAGTTGTGTGAGGAATAGGCTTCCAAAACTCAATTACCCAAGATAAAAGTAACGGTCCATATTCCTAAAGGGGTTGTCCACTCAGCTATTCAGTAGTAGCTCTGGCGCCAGAAATACACAGCTCCATGCGTTGTGTTGTGGCCAGAGCTGGTTACTGCCGCTCTACGCCCATTCATTTTGTCCACTGCACAATGGAAATATATGTGTATTTCCTGCATTGTAGCTACTCCTTATCAGCATGAGTGCACAGTGTTGGCTGCCGATCAGGTATTGATGGCCTAGGACTGGACTGCCCCTTAAAGGGGTTTTCTGGTTCCAGAACATTAAATGGGTTTTTCAACCCCCGTTTGCCTTTCAGGCAGACTCCCCCAACATGGACAGACCTACAAAGGCAAGCATACTTACCTGATGCCTGCTGCTGGATTCCAACTCCTTCGCTCCCCTTCCCCTGCTCTCCCCGCATAAACATGCAGTTGGATGTGGGTCTCGTTGTTACTGCAGCCAGTGACTGGCCGCAGCGGTCTCGTGTTCCTTATGTGTCACATCACATGGGGGACATGCGGGACCCACCTAACACTAGATATTGATGGAGCAGAGGCAGCGGCAGGGGAACAAAGGATCTGGAACCCAGCGGCAAGGACCAGGTAAGTATGATTCCCTCCACAGGTCCGACCACGCTGAGGGGTCTGCCTGAAAGGTGAACAACCCTTTTTGAGCCAATTTTTTGTGCATATTTCTTTATCGATTTCTCATGACTTTCCAGATGTCTGCATGCTCTTTGACACACGGGATGACCATACATGTGTATGGCTGCTCACATACAGTACGATTCCTGGACAATCATTACTTGACCTGCACTGATAATCAGTATCTGGAAGAAAACAGTGAAGGTCTTCTTTCAATGACTGATTCATAGTCTAGGGAATTGATTATCCTGGTGTTTGGGAGATGCGCCCTGATAATACTCATGGTTCACTGCTCCCCCATAAAACCCAGTTTCCAGTACGAGTACTCAGTGTCATCAGCTTATCACTGAGGACCCATCTAACAAACCTATATTGTGTGTGCAGAACATGTAACGATAGGGGTCAGTACTTTTTCTTATCAATGTATGTCTGTACTTGAAACTGCCTCAAATAAATATTTTCTTAAAATTGACAGCAATTTTTTCATGGACAAATCGTTAAATATTAAAATATTCCGTATAATAGAATATTGTTTTCCATGGTTCCATTCTTTTCAGAAGTGCTAACATTGATTTTGTATGATTTGACACATTGGAGCAGATTTATAAAGTTGTCTGAAAAAAAACAAACTTATTGTCTTTATTGCCCATAATAACGAATCAGAGCACAGCTTTTTAAGGCTACATTCACACAAACGTATTTTGTTTCCGTGTACGTTCTATTTTATTTGCGGATAGGATGCGGACCCATTCATTTCAATGAATCCACAAAAAATGCGGACAGCACACTGTGTGCTATCCACATCCATATGTCCATTCCGTAGCCCCGCAAAAATAGATAGAACATGTCCTATTCTTGTCCGTTTTGCTGACAACGATAGGCATTGTTACAATGAATCCTCAAAAAAACCGAATGCCATACGGATGCCAAAAGGACGTCATCCGTATTTTTTGCGGATCAGTGTTTTGCAGACCGCAAAACACTTATGGTCGTGTGAATGTAGCCTAAGGGTCCATTCACATGACAGTATTTTGTAATGCGCATCCATTCCGCAAATTAGCGGAATGGAATGCAGGCCCATTCATTTCAATGGCCCCGCAAAAAAATGCAGACAGCACTTGGTGTGCTGTCCGCATCCGTTGTTCCGTTCCGCTATGCGGATCTGCCAAAAAAATAGAGCTTGTCCTACTATTGTCCGCAAAATGCAGTCTGTGGTCCAATTGTAGTCAATGGGTCCGCAAAAATGCAGATGACATGCGGAATGCATCAATATATCATTCGCAATTGCGGATCCGTTTCCAGGAAATAGAAAAAATATATATTTTGTATCCTAGCAACATATATACCTCCTTACATTTTTTTTTTTTTTTTTCGAAAAACGGAACGGATGCGGATGTACAACTGGAAAAAAAACAGAAGATTTTTGCGGAAACATGGATCTGCAAGAAAACTGAAAGAAAATCCGGAAAAGAAAAATACTGACGTGTGACACATAGTTTCGTGGCATGCAGCTTTTTTTTTTTGACATTTTTGTAGTGTTTAGGCCAAATAACTAGATTTTTGTACTTACCGTAAAATCTGTTTCTCTTCCGTTCATTGGGGGACACATGCTTGACCATGGGGACTCCGGCTTGATCGTGGGTATAGCTGTTGCCACTAGGAGGCGACTGTAACGGACCGTTTCAGCAGACAAGGGGTTAAAATCCGTTTAGGCGATATGCCCCTTTCCGAGAGACAGGCACAGCTACTGCAGAACACCAACCTCCCGAACTGGATACAAAATAGCACTCCAAACTGGAACCTCGCAAGTAGCTGTCAGCAGACGAACAGGAAAAGCGTACAGTCAGCTTACACTCCTGGCAATCAGTCTCCAACAGCATACAGGGAATCCCCCCAATAACGAGACAAGGCTCCGTGTTGAGGGTCAAGCAGTGCTCTGACGTGCTGGCACACCCAGCCTGGTTTTTATTACAGTTTGTTGCAGATACAACATATCCCCACAATGCATCATGGTTTCCTCCCCTCTGTCCCGGAGACGACCGAAGACAATCCAATTATCTCTCAGGACAAAGGGGAGATCACCAATACACATGTGGAGACAACAGGACAGGAATCACCACCCAAACACACAATGGCACACCCCCACAGCAAACACAGACATTTAACATATCCCCAGATAGCTCAAGTCTGAGTGCATATCATTAGGTGAATGGCACTCAGAATACACGAATACAATAATATTAGCTATCTGGGTGCCCTCACATAACATACAATTTTATAAAACATATCACAGGAACCCCAAAACATGCAATAACCCCATAACCAATATATCCTCGGAACCGGGGGATCTGGGTGAACCACATGTCCAAAATTCACCCACATCCGTTCAGTAGTTTGGAAGATACAGTTACACTGAAAATATACAAGTTATACCAAAAATAGTCACTAATAAATGTGTCCCCTGTTTGGTAGTTTCAAACTACTGAATGATGTCTCTGTGCACCAAATACAGGCAAGATAGCACCGTGTTGAAAAGTCAGAATAGTGTCTGTGAGTTAAAATGGCCGCTATCTATTGTTCTCACCATGTGCTCCATCCAAGCAAGTAAGGCAAATGATGCAATCCAGGGACAGAGGGCTCCATCCCAAGTGCCTTAAGACCCAATAACTTAAGGGACCATAATCCCAGGGCAGGAGGCTGGTAAACAGCCCCCTCCAAAACACCGTGGCGAGGTTGGTTTCGCCACACATCTCCCCCCCCCCAGGGAAGACTAACCAGATACCTGACCTCACGCCGGTCGGTACCTGAGTTAGTCTGGCAGCCCACCCACAACCCAATACTGGACCTGCTGAATTTCGTAGCCTGTCTCTGTCCAGTGAATCCACCAAGATTATATTGGTAGCTGGTACTCCCGGTCTCTGAGTTGCTCCCTGGCTTGGAGTGGAGGTTGCTTTGTGGGCAGGGATCAGCGGTACTCTGCCCTGGTGCCAGCGTTACCACGGAAGAAGCCTGGTTGGAGTCTGGTTGTTGGAGGGGGAAACCGACTGTCTCCCCTTTGGCTAAACTGCCCTGTTGCTGGGGGACAGGAACAACTGTCCCTACCCCCTGTGCTGTAAGTGCAGAGACCACGGTCCCATCTGCACAGTTGTGGGGCTTACTGTCTCCCCCTGGTGCGTTAAGCTGCCGCTGGGGAGAGGGGGTAACGAGCTCCTCTCCCATACATACTTCCAGCCGCTGGGGAGGGCGACCGACCGCCTCCGCTCCCAATACAGTGTCCTGCTGCTGGGGAAAGGAGACTGGGCTCTCTATTCCCTGTAGGACACTCTGCTGCTGGGGGACAGGACCGACTGTCTCTGCCCCCTGTAACTCCATCTGCCGCTGGGGAATGGAGACTGGGCTCCCAATTTCCAAAAAATCATGCTGCTGCTGGGGGGCAGGAACAACTACCTCTGCCCCCTGTAACTCAACCTGCCGCTGGGGAGGGAGGCCGTTGCTCTCCTCTCCCTGCATTTCACACTGCCTTCCCGGCATATCACTCTGCTGCTGGGGGGCAGGAACAACTACCTCTGCCCCCTGTAACTCAGCCTGCCGCTGGGGAGGGAGGCCGCTGCTCTCCTCTCCCTGCACTTCACACTGCCGCTGGGGAATGGAGACTGGGCTCCCACTGTCCCGCAACCGTAACTTCCGATGGAGGTCCACCCAACGTGGCAGCTGACCGCCACCTTCTGCCCGGTATAGTAGGGTCTTAGACACTAGACTCCTCACGAACTTCACGTATTTCTCACCTGGATTGGGTCCGAAGAAGTTCAGCCGCAACCACATCATACGGTCAAATTCTTCAACAGAGTATCTGTACTCCACTGCTGGTTCCATCCTGGTGCTTTTAGGGTCACTGTACTGAGACATGCGTTGCCCGTAAATTGTAGAATCCACAGAAATGGTGTCTCCTGTAGCTGTCCTTCTGGCTGTAGGAACGATCCCGCTGCTTGCCATCAATGTAACGACACAGTTTCAGCAGACAAGGGGTTAAAATCCATTTAGGCGATATGCCCCTTTCCGAGAGACAGGCACAGCTACTGCAGAACACCAACCTCCCGAACTGGATACAAAATACCACTCCAAACTGGAACCTCGCAAGTAGCTGTCAGCAGACGAACAGGAAAAGCGTACAGTCAGCTTACACTCCTGGCAATCAGTCTCCAACAGCATACAGGGAATCCCCCCAATAACGAGACAAGGCTCCGTGTTGAGGGTCAAGCAGTGCTCTGACGTGCTGGCACACCCAGCCTGGTTTTTATTACAGTTTGTTGCAGATACAACATATCCCCACAATGCATCATGGTTTCCTCCCCTCTGTCCCGGAGACGACCGAAGACAATCCAATTATCTCTCAGGACAAAGGGGAGATCAGCAATACACATGTGGAGACAACAGGACAGGAATCACCACCCAAACACACAATGGCACACCCCCACAGCAAACACAGACATTTAACATATCCCCAGATAGCTCAAGTCTGAGTGCATATCATTAGGTGAATGGCACTCAGAATACACGAATACAATAATATTAGCTATCTGGGTGCCCTCACATAACATACAATTTTATAAAACATATCACAGGAACCCCAAAACATGCAATAACCCCATAACCAATATATCCTCGGAACCGGGGGATCTGGGTGAACCACATGTCCAAAATTCACCCACATCCGTTCAGTAGTTTGGAAGATACAGTTACACTGAAAATATACAAGTTATACCAAAAATAGTCACTAATAAATGTGTCCCCTGTTTGGTAGTTTCAAACTACTGAATGATGTCTCTGTGCACCAAATACAGGCAAGATAGCACCGTGTTGAAAAGTCAGAACAGTGTCTGTGAGTTAAAATGGCCGCTATCTATTGTTCTCACCATGTGCTCCATCCAAGCAAGTAAGGCAAATGATGCAATCCAGGGACAGAGGGCTCCGTCCCAAGTGCCTTAAGACCCAATAACTTAAGGGACCATAATCCCAGGGCAGGAGGCTGGTAAACAGCCCCCTCCAAAACACCGTGGCGAGGTTGGTTTCGCCACAGCGACACTAAGCACAAAAGTGTGAGTTCCTCCCTCCAACAATACCCTTCCTACAGGGACTAAGCTAAAACAGTTTGTGGAGAAGCAAAAGAAAAACAGGATAACCAAACAATGTACAAACCCATAACCACGGAGGCCACAACGAGCCCCTTAACAAGAGAGAATGCCGTCACAAGCTTCTGAAGGAAGGAAGGACTGGACAGGGTAAAGGACTACTTTGTCCTGATGGAGGATAATGAAGGGCGACCGACAGGAAAGAGTTGCTAGTTCCGACACCCTACGGATGGAAGTGACTGCCACCAAAAAGGCCACCTTGTAGGACAGGAAGCAAAGGGACACCTGCTGCAAAGGGTCAAATGGAGAGGACTTGAGAGCGCTGAGCACCAAATTAAGGTCCCAAGGATTCAACGGAGGATGGTAAAGGGGCGCAGCGTGCGCCACCCCCTTCAAAAAGATCAGAACCGCAGAAAGCAAAGCCAAGTTCCACTGAAAAAGAATAAAAAAGGCTGAAACTTGTCCTTTGAGGTCCATGCCCGACTGTAGGAAAGATAAGAGTTGTGGCAACGAGAACCGAATGGGAGACAACTGGTGGCATTCGCAACAACTAAAGTAGGACTTCCAGGTCCGGTAATAGATCCAGGAGGACGATGGATTCCTATCACGAATCATGGTCTAGACAACAGCATCCGAGAAACCCCAAGCCCTTAGTACGGCGGCTTCAACAGCCATGTTGTTAAATGTAGAGACCCTAAATTCAGGGGGAAGATCGGTCCTTGCGACAAGAGGTCCTCCTAAAGGAGAAGATGTCGGGGTTCATCAGCGAGGAGGGAGACGAGGGAACTGCAGACAGAGCTGGGACATGGCTCTCCGCCCAGGAGAGGATGAGCGCTGCTTCCGACATGGCTGCGGGGCTCTGGGTGCCGCCCTGGTGGTTTAGATATGCGACTGCCGTGGAGTTGTCAGATTGAACCCGAACTGGACACCCCCAGAAACTAATCGCCCGCTGTTCCAGAATATTGATCGGAAGAAAGTGTTCCTTGCGAGACCAACGTCAAGGCCCGTTTAGAAGCATTATCCGCCGCCCAGCAAGATAGCCACAGGCTATGGCAAATAGCCACCAAAAGGGCTGAAGAGCGGGCCAAAAGCCTGGCCGCGTCCAGAGAGGCCTCACAGATGTAAGAACTGGCGTGAGAAAGTTGCACTGCAAAATCGAAAAGTTCCTCCGAGGAGTTCCCAGAGGTGAGGCCCTGACGTAGCTTGTTTGCCCACTCGGTCATAGCCTTGCTAACCCATGTAGAGCCAAAAACCAGGCACAGTGCTTCAAAAAAATATTTGGCAAAATATTCCAACTTCTTCTCCCTGTGGTCCGAGAAGGAAGCCCCATCCGCCATAGGCAAGGTAGTATTCTTAGCCAGACGGGATACCGGAGGGTCAACAATAGGAGAGGATGACCACTTTGTCAAATCCTCTGGAAAGGGATACTGTATAAGATGTCCAAGCATTTCGGCAAAACAAAACGCCTGTCAGGGAAGTTCCATTCCTTGTAAAGGGAGGAATCAAAATTCGGAGGCGTTGGGGAAAACTTTTGGCGAGCGACGGGATCGCCTGAAGGAAAAACTAGAACCGGCATATGAGGGCATAGGGTCCTCAACCTTTAAGGTTTCTATAACCGCTGCAATGAGATTGTCTACTATAGTGGACGGTTTGGAAGACTGGTCCTCTGGTTAGACAAAGTTTAGCGTCTGACACTTTTCCTCAGAACTTCTAATGAGGACGTATCGGAGCGACACTCCCTGGGAGGTGGCGGGAAGATGGAGGAAACAAGGGACACAGACGCCCTTCAAGGAGAAGGAGGTCTGGCCCGTTTTGCAAGACGGCCGCGATGGGGAGTAACAGAGGGCTCCCCAGAGTCTGAAAGGTCAGAGGGTGGCTGCCCGGCCAAACGCCTCAGCATTTCTACAATAGCACTGTTGGAATGGGAAACGTCCTGCACCATTTTTGACAGAGAGCGCACCCACTCTGGCTGGTTAGGGGGGCCAGAAGGAAGCTTGGCAAGCACAGAGGGCTTCCCTTCACCCCCCACCCCCACAGGAGAGCTTTCCATGGAGCTGTTAACCCTTTCCCCACCTGGGGGGACAAGGCTTCATGGGGGCAAGTAATCAGGAAAGTGGATTGGGGAAGAAAAGGGGATAAGGAGCCAGGAATACTTACCCATCTGGCATGTTCTGCCCCCTTGGTTCCAGCCGGGTCACCACATAGAAACATAGAATGTGTCGGCAGATAAGAACCATTTGGCCCATCTAGTCTGCCCAATATACTAAATACTATGGATAGCCCCTGGCCCTATCTTATATGAAGGATGGCCTTATGCCTATCCCATGCATGCTTAACCACTTCAACCCCCCTAGCTGAAACCCCCTTAATGACCAGGCCACTTTTTACACTTCTGCACTACACTACTTTCACTGTTTATTGCTCGGTCATGCAACTTACCACCCAAATGAATTTTACCTCCTTTTCTTCTCACTAATAGAGCTTTCATTTGGTGGTATTTCATTGCTGCTGACATTTTAACTTTTTTTGTTATTAATCGAAATTTAACGATTTTTTTGCAAAAAAATGAAATTTTTCACTTTCAGCTGTAAAATTTTGCAAAAAAAACGACATCCATATATAAATTTTTCGCTAAATTTATTGTTCTACATGTCTTTGATAAAAAAAAATGTTTGGGCATATAAAAAATTGTTTGGGTAAAAGTTATAGCGTTTACAAACTATGGTACAAAAATGTGAATTTCCGCTTTTTGAAGCAGCTCTGACTTTCTGAGCACCTGTCATGTTTCCTGAGGTTCTACAATGCCCAGACAGTAGAAAACCCCCACAAATGACCCCATTTCGGAAAGTAGACACCCTAAGATATTCGTTAATGGGCATATTGAGTTCATAGAACTTTTTATTTTTTGTCACAAGTTAGCGGAAAATGATGATTTTTTTTTAATTTATTTTTTCTTACAATGTCTCATATTCCACTAACTTGTGACAAAAAATAAAAACTTCCATGAACTCACTATGCCCATCACAAAATACCTTGGGGTGTCTTCTTTCCAAAATGGGGTCACTTGTGGGGTAGTTATACTGCGTTGGCATTTTAGGGGCCCATATGCGTGAGAAGTAGTTTGCAATTAAAATCTGTAAAAAATGACCGGTGAAATCCGAAAGGTGCTCTTTGGAATGTGTGCCCCTTTGCCCACCTAGGCTGCAATAAAGTGTCACACATCTGGTATCGCCGTACTCAGGAGAAGTTGGGGAATGTGTTTTGGGGTGTCATTTTACATATACCCATGCTGGGTGAGAGAAATATCTTGGCAAAAGACAACTTTTCCCATTTTTTTATACAAAGTTGGCATTTGACCAAGATATTTATCTCACCCAGCATGGGTATATGTAAAATGACACCCCAAAACACATTCCCCAACTTCTCCTGAGTACGGCGATACCACATGTGTGACACTTTTTGCAGCCTAGATGCGCAAAGGTGCCCAAATTCCTTTAAGGAGGGCATTTTTAGACATTTGGATCCCAGACTTCTTCTCCCGCTTTAGGGCCCCTAAAAAGCCAGGGCAGTATAAATATTCCACATGTGACCCCACTTTGGAAAGAAGACACCCCAAGGTATTCAATGAGGGGCCTGGCGAGTTCATAGAATTTTTTTTTTTTGGCATAAGTTAGCGGAAATTGTTTTTTTTTTTTTTTTCTCACAAAGTCTCACTTTCCGCTAACTTGGGACAAAAATTCAAATCTTTCATGGACTCAATATGCCCCTCAGCGAATACCTTGGGGTGTCTTCTTTCCAAAATGGGGTCAGTTGTGGGGTGTTTGTACTGCCCTGGCATTTGAGGGTCTCCGCAATCATTACATGTGAGGCCAGCATTAGGAGTTTCTGCTATTCTCCTTATATTGAGCATACAGGTAATGAGATTTTTTTTTCCCGTTCAGCCTCTGGGCTGAAAGAAAAAAATGAACGGCACAGATTTCTTCATTCGCATCGATCAATGTGGATGAATAAAATCTCTGCCCAAAAAAAAAAAGGAGGGGAAAGGTGTCTGTCAGGATATAGGAGCTCCGCCCAACATCCATGCCCACTTAGCTCGTATGCCCTGGCAAACCAGATTTCTCCATTCACATCAATCGATGTGGATGAATAAATCATTGCCGGGATTTATTTTTTATTTTTTTATATACAAAGTGTTTGCCAAAGCATAGGAACACTGCCTCCTCCTCAGCTCATATGCCTCGGCAAACGTATCTTTTACTGCAGAGGAGAAATCTCGTCTTGCAGCGCCGCATACACCGACTTGTGTGTAATCTGACAGCAGTGCAATGCTTCTGTCAGAATGCACATCAGTGCTGCAGCTAGTCGATCGGTTGGTCCACCTGGAAGGTAAAAAAACAAAACAAAAAAAAACAGGCCGCAACGCAATAATTTTATTAACTTTGGAACAGAACATATAAACTTTAACTTTTTGAACTGAACATTAACCTTTTTGCTTACTGGTGATTTATTTTATTTTTTTACCTTTATAGAACAAACCTCTCCTTCCCCATGGGACAATGTGCAAAGCGCAAATCGCCCAAAGATGTGGCGAAGTGCGTTATGCACTTTGTCCCAGGTGAAAGGAGACGTTTGCAGCAGCTCTGTGTGAATGGGCCCTAATAGCCCTGTGTGCCTGTCCTGGGGAGATGTGATCCCTATGCTAGGTGTACCTGTGTGTGGTACTTCCGGAAAAACTCCCCTAAGCATAGGGTAGGGTAGGGTGGTCAGGGCAGTCAGGACAGAAATAGCGGGTGTCACGCCTTATTCCACTCCTGTTACAGACACGACATCTTTTTCGGGGTGACGGTTGGGTTGAGGTACCGGCAACGACATTGGGGAAATGTCGCTCGTGTAGACGGCTAACTAAACTGGTGGATGGGGCCACGGAACCTCTTGGGTACAGGAGGTTCTCGATGATCTCTTCCTGAAATTTGAGGAAGGATCGTGTTCTCCCAGCCTTACTGTAGAGAACAAAACTATTATACAGAGCCAATTGAATCAAATATACAGACACCTTCTTATACCAGCGTCTGGTTCTGCGGAAAACTAAATACGGAGACAACATCTGGTCATTGAAGTCCACCCCTCCCATGTGAAGGTTATAGTCGTGGACTGAGAGGGGCTTTTCAATGACACGGGTTGCTTGCTCAATTTGTATTGTCGTGTCTGCGTGAATGGAGGAGAGCATGTAAACGTCACCCTTGTCTCTCCATTTCACCGCAAGCAGTTCTTCGTTACACAAGGCAGCCCTCTCCCCCCTTGCAAGACGGGTGGTAATAAGCCGTTGGGGGAAGCCTGCGCGACTAGTTCACGCGGTGCCACAGCAGCCAATCTGTTCTAGAAACAAATGCCTGAAGAGGGCCACAGTTGTGTAGAAATTGTCCACATAAAGATGGTACCCCTTGCCGAATAAGGGTGACACCAAGTCCCAGACTGTCTTCCCACTGCTCCCCAGGTAGTCAGGGCAACCGACCGGCTCCAGGGTCTGATCTTTTCCCTCATAGACACGAAATTTGTGGGTATAGCCTGTGGCCCTTTCACAGAGCTTATACAATTTGACCCCATACCGGGTGCGCTTGCTTGGGATGTATTGTTTGAAGCCAAGGCGCCCGGTAAAATGTATTAGGGACTCGTCTATGCAGATGTTTTGCTCTGGGGTATACAAATCTGCAAATTTCTGGTTGAAATGGTCTATGAAGGGCCAAATTTTGTGGAGCCGGTCAAAAGCTGGGTGGCCTCTGGGACGGGAGGTGGTGTTGTCGCTAAAGTGCAGGAACCGCAGGATGGCCTCAAAACGTGCCCTGGACATAGCAGCAGAGAACATGGGCATGTGATGAATTGGGTTCGTGGACCAATATGACCGCAATTCATGCTTTTTAGTTAGACCCATGTTGAGGAGAAGGCCCAGAAAAATTTTAATTTCGGAAACTTGGACTGGTTTCCACCGGAAAGGCTGGGCATAATAGCTTCCCGGGTTGGCGGTTATAAATTGTGTGGCATACCGGTTTGTTTCGGCCACGACTATGTCTAAGAGCTCCGCAGTCAAGAACAGCTCAAAAAATCCCAGGGCCGAACCGATCTGAGCTGTCTCAACCCGAACTCCAGACTGGGCGGTGAAAAGGGGAACTACAGGTGCGGCTGAAGTTGGGGACTGCCAATCAGGGTTTGCCAGCACCTCAGGGATTCTAGGGGGTCTACGGGCCCGTATTTGCGGTGGCTGCGACGGGGTAACTAATTCACGTGCCACCGTACCAGCTTCAACTGCCCTTCTGGTGCTCGTCACTTCACCAGGTTGTACGGCAGTGCTGGTACTAGGTCCAGGGAGGGCTGGGCTGCTGGTGTATGCCTCACCACGTAATCCGACAGCGCCAGCCCCACTCTGCTGCCCTTGAAGCGGATCCTGCGCAACCTTTGGTCTAGCGACACAGGGCCGGGTACGCCTGGTGCTATCAGAGACCTCAACCTCCTCGTCCGAACTTTGGGTCAGAGTGCCACTGCTTTCTACAGGTTCATATTCTGACCCGCTAGATTCGTCAGATGAGGGTTCCCATTCCTCATCCGACTGGGTCAGAAGCCTGTAGGCCTCTTCAGAAGAATACCCCCTGTTTGACATTTGGGCAACTAAATTTAGGGGTATTCCCTGAGACTACCCAAGAAAAAAAGCAAGCCTGTCTTACAAATGGGAGGCTAGCGAAGTACCGGAGGCCGCTGCGGTTGATAAAAAATATCAAAACTGATTTTTTTTTATCGCCGCAGCGCGTGTAAAGTGAATGTGCAGTGATAAAAAAAAATAAAAAATTTGTCACTGCGGTGGGGCGGGTGTGGGCGAACGCACGTGTGGGTGACCGATCAGGCCTGATCGGGCAAACACTGTGTTTTGGGTGGAGGGCGAACTAAAGTGACACTAATACTATTATAGATCTGACTGTGATCAGTTTTGATCACTTACAGATACTATAAAAGTACAAATGCTGATTAGCGATACGCTAATCAGCGAATAAGGGACTGCGGTGCGGTGGGCTGGGCGCTAACTGATCCCTAAACTACCTAACCAAGGGGCCTAAACTATCCTAAAACCTAACGGTCAATACCAGTGAAAAAAAAAAGTGACAGTTTGCACTGATCACTTTTTTCCTTTCACTAGTGATTGACAGGGGCGATCAAAGGGGTGATCAAAGGGTTAATTGGGGTGCAGGGGGTGATCTGGGGCTAGTGTGTGGTGTTTGGTGTACTCACTGTGAAGCCTGCTCCTCTGCTGGATCCAACCGACCAAAAGGACTATCAGAGGAGCAGGGCAGCCATATAACAGATCATATTTACTAATATGATCTGTTATCTGGCCTTTGATTGGATTTTTTAAAAATCATCAGCTTGCCAGCCACGATCATTGGCTGGCAAGCTGATGACGCGACCCCCCTTGAAGAAGTGCCGGCCCGCATTGCGCATGCGCGGGCCGGCTAAGCGCGTCATCTCGCGTCTCGCGTCAGTCTGCCTGCAGTTGCCGCCTCCACTGTATTTGCAGCTACCAGTTCTGCAGGAAGGCTATTCCATGCATCCACTACTCTCTCAGTAAAGTAATACTTCCTGATATTACTTTTAAACCTTTGCCCCTCTAATTTAAAACTATGTCCTCTTGTAGCAGTTTTTCTTCTTTTAAATATTCTCTCCTCTTTTACCTTGTTGATTCCCTTTATGTATTTAGCAGTTTCTATCATATCCCCTCTGTCTCGTCTTTCTTCCAAGCTATACATGTTAAGGTCCTTTAATCTTTCTTGGTAAGTTTTATGCTGCAATCCATGTACCAGTTTAGTAGCTCTTCTCTGAACTCTCTCCAAAGCATCAATATCCTTCTGGAGATGTGGGCCAGATTTATCATTAGCTCAAGTCAGAATAATGGAGTGAAAAAGTCGCAAACTTTTGCGCAATCACTTAAACTGCGCAAAAATTTGCGACTTTTTTCTGCTCTGCACTATGCTCGCCAGTTTTCTGAAAGTGGGCGTGTTTTCTTATGTAAATGAATCTCTAGACAGATTTACTATTGAGGCTATTTAAAAAGTCGCAAAAAAGTCGCAAAAAAGTCACAATTTCCCTCCAGTGAGGACCATGCTTATCTTATGAGACTTTTTAATAGAACATGCGACTTTTTCATAAAAACGTGCGACTTTTTCGTAAAGATGTGCGACTTTTGTAAAGCTGCTTACTGACGGATAAACTGCTACCGTCAAACCACATTTATTACAGTCTTAAAGGGCCAATCATAAATCTGACTTGGCTAAAACTGACTTTAGCCATATGTTAAAGTGGAGTGAGCTGTCAGAGTCGTGATAAATCTGGCCCATGGTCTCCAGTACTGCGCACATACTCCAAATGAGGTCTCACTAGTGCTCTGTAGAGCGGCATTAGCACCTCCCTCTTTCTAATTCCTCTCCCTATACACCCAAGCATTCTGCTAGCATTTCCTGCTGCTCTATGACATTGTCTGCTGAAATAATGATCCCTAAATCCCTTTCCTCAGATACTGAGGTCAGGACTGTAGCACTGATTTTATATTCTGCTCTTGGGTTTTTATGTCCCAGGTGCATTATCTTGCACTTATCAACATTAAATTTTAGTTGCCAGATTTTTGACCATTTCTCTAGTTTTCCTAGGTCCTTTTCCATTCGGTGTATCCCTCCAGGAACATCAACCCTGGTACAAATCTTTGTGTCATCAGCAAAAAGACACACCTTACCATTGAGGCCTTCTGCAATTTCACTGATAAAGATATTAAACAATATGGGTCCCAGAATACCACCTTCGGTGTGCGGCCCCTTGGGGAGGGCTGCTACACCAGAAACAGAGGGGTCTTGTCGTGGGCAGACGTGGTGACCCGAAAACTGGCGGGATGCAAAGGCTTTAGGAACCTCTGGTCCTCCTTGTCTTCTGGAGACCGGGAAGGAGCAGCGGGCTTGGGGATCCTCTGGTCTCCCGTCTCCTGGGTGGGAGTAAAGGCAGCTAGGACTGCCTGTAATCCCACTAGAAGAAAAGAAAAAAGAAAAATCAAAAAAGAAAAAAATTAGCAGACCTGCAAAGCAGGGAGGTCTGCCTCCTACAGACACTAAGCTTAAACTGTTTTAGCTTAGTCCCTGTAGGAAGGGTATAGCTGGAGGGAGGAACTCACATTTTTGTGCTTAGTGTCGCCACCTAGTGACAACAGCTATACCCACAGTCAAGCCTGTGTCCCCACGGTAAAAAGGCACAGGCCTTTTAAACAGAGTGATTTTTTCACATCTTGCATTTTTATATATGAAAGTATGTAACCCCTGTAATGTAATTTCCTCCTCTGTAGAGCAGAAAGAGGAAAAAATATACTGGTACAAAAACACCATTTAAAAATGAAACACACACTAACATAGTACATAAGGCCGAAAAAATACATGTGTCCATCCAGTTCGGCCTGTCATCCTGCAAGTTGATCCAGAGAAAGGCAAAAAAAAAAACTGTGAGGTAGAAGCCAATTTTCCTCACTTAAGGGGAATAAAAAATTACTTCCCGACTCCAATCAGGCATCAGAATAACTCCCTGGATCAACGATCTCTCTCTAGTAGCTATAGCCTGTAATATTATTACACTCCAGAAATACATCCAGGCCCCTCTTGAATTCCTTTATTGTACTCACCATCACCCCCTCCTCAGGCAGAGAGTTCCATAGTCTCACTGCTCTTACCGTAAAGAATCCTCTTCTATGTTTGTGTACAAACCTTCTTTCCTCCAGACGCAGAGGATGTCCCCTCGTCACAGTTACAGTCCTGGGGACAAATAGATGATGGGATAGATCTCTGTACTGACCCCTATTATATTTATACATAGTAATTAAATCTCCCCTCAGTCGTCTTTTTTCTAAAGTTAATAACCCTAATTTTGATAATCTTTCAGGGTACTGTAGTTGCCCCATTCCAGTTATTACTTTAGTTGCCCTCCTCTGGACCCTCTCCAGCTCTGCTATGTCTGCCTTGTTCACAGGAGCCCAGAACTGTACACAGTACTCCATGTGTGGTCTGACTAGCGATTTGTAAAGTGGTAGGACTATGTTCTTATTACGGGCATCTATGCCTCTTTTGATGCAACCTATTATCTTATTGGCCTTGGCAGCAGCTGCCTGACACTGGTTTTTGCAGCTTAGTTTGCTGTTTATTAAAATTCCTGGATCCTTTTCCATGTCAGTGTTACCGAGTGTTTTACCATTTAGTATGTACGGGTGCAGGCCCGTCGCTAAGGGACAGGCAAAACAAGCAATTGCTTGGGGCCCCGAGCTGGTTGGGGCCCCGAGCTGGACGGGGCCAAACAGGGTAACTCAGAAGATTCGATGGTATATTCTAACCCCTTGCCTGGGGGTTAGAATATACCATCGGATCTGAGTTTTACGAGCTCAGTGAGATCGCAAAAACTCAAATCCAATGGTATATTCTAACCCCCAGGCGTTCCCATGGTGACGGGGACGCTTGCCTGGGGGTTAGAATATACAGGGCCACGCCGCTCACAGCAGTATATTTTAAACCAATCAGTAACTACTTTAACTTTATTCATTGCTCATTGCTGAGCTCTTAACTTGGATTATTTGGATATCTCTTACTTTGTCTTCGCTCCGGTAACTAACAGCAGGCAGCGGGGGGCGGCGCTCACTCACTGTCACTGACGTCAGGCGCCTGCTCCTCCCACTAGGCGGCGCAGGCGCGTGACGTCAGTGAGCGAGCGCCGCCTGCACTGCCTGCTGTTAGTTACCGGAGCGAAGACAAAGTAAGAGATATCCAAATAATCCAAGTTAAGAGCTCAGCAATGAGCAATGAATAAAGTTAAAGTAGTTACTGATTAGTTTATAAATATACTGCTGTGAGCGTCGGGGAGGGGGATCTGTGGATGGCACTGTAGGGGGATCTGTGGATGGCAGTGCCATCCACAGATCCCCCTACAGTGCCATCCACAGATCCCCCCTCCCCTAAACAGTGCCATCCACAGATCCCCCTACAGTGCCATCCACAGATCCCCCCCTCCCCTAAACAGTGCCATCCACAGATCCCCCTACAGTGCCATCCACAGATCCCCCCTCCCCTAAACAGTGCCATCCACAGATCTCCCCCCTAAACAGTGCCACCCACAGATCTCCCCCCTAAACAGTGCCATCCACAGATCCCCCCCTAAACAGTGCCATCCACAGATCCCCCCTAAACAGTGCCATCCACAGATCCCCCCTAAACAGTGCCATCCACAGATCCCCCCTAAACAGTGCCATCCACAGATCCCCCTACAGTGCCATCCACAGATCCCCCTCCCCTAAACAGTGCCATCCACAGATCCCCCCTCCCCTAAACAGTGCCACCCACAGATCCCCCCCTAAACAGTGTCATCCACAGATCCCCCCTAAACAGTGCCATCCACAGATCCCCCCTAAACAGTGCCATCCACAGATCCCCCCCTCCCCTAAACAGTGCCATCCACAGATCCCCCTACAGTGCCATCCACAGATCTCCCCCCTAAACGGTGCCATCCACAGATCCCCCCTAAACAGTGCCATCCACAGTATTTGCACTGTAAACCTCCTTTTTTATTTATATAAAGTGTGGGTGAACTTAAACTGTATGACTATACTGTGGTTCCTGTAGGCTTTGCGTGCGTAAGGTGGGGAGGGTGGGGAGGGCGTGGAGGGGGGGGGGCCTCCATGTCTATTTTGCTTGAGGCCCCCAAATTCCTTCAAACGGCCCTGTACGGGTGACTTGCATTATTTCTTCCCATGTGCATAACCTTACATTGGTCAGTGTTAAACCTCATCTGTAGAGATGTCGCGAACATAAAATTTTCCGTTCGCGAATGGTTCCGCAGATGTTCGCGAACCAGGCGAACCGCCATAGACTCCAATAGGCAGGCAAATTTTAAAACCCACAGGGACTCTTTCTGGCCACAATAGTGATGGAAAAGTTGTTTCAAGGGGACTAACACCTGGACTGTGGCATGCCAGAGGTGGATCCATGGCAAAACTCCCATGGAAAATTACGTAGTTGACGCAGAGTCAGGTTTTAATCCATAAAGGGCATAAATCACCTAACATTCCTAAATTGTTTGGAATAACGTGCTTTAAAACATCCAGTGTGTGTATACGATCAGGTATGATGTTGTATTGATCAGGTAGTGTAAGGGTTACGCCTGCTTCACAGTGACAGACCATACCCCCCGTTTAACGCACCGCAAACAGTCCATTTGCACAAGGTTGGATACAAAGCTAGCCATGTCCTGTTCCTTGTCCTCACTGACGTCCTTGAAGGTCTCTTCCTCCACCCAGCAAAGTACAACACCAAGGGTCCCCGAAAGGTGACAACAAGCCCCCTGGGACGCCTGCTGTGGTTGGTCTTCCCCGTCCTCAAAGCCACCTTCCTCCTCTGACTCCTCTTCTTCAGACTCCTCTTCCAGCGTTGCCGTAGGTCCAGCAATCGACGACGACAAGGCTGCTTCTGGTGGTGATGGTGACCACAACTCTTCCTCTTCATGCTCATATATGGCCTGATCCAGCACTCTTCGCAGTGTGCGCTCCAGAAAAAACGCATATGGGATGAGGTTGATGATGTTGCCTTGGGTTTGACTGACCAGGTTTGTCACCTCCGCAAAAGGACACATGCGTCTACAGCCATTGTGCATGAGCGTTCAGTAACGCGGCCCAAAAATACCCAGCTCTGCAGAGGCTGTCCTCTTTTTTTTTTTTTGTATTAAAAAAATCTGTTCTTACCAGTGTATGGAATAGATTTTAGGAACCGGGAGATGGAAAAAGATGGTTGGTCGGTCCTCTCACTTCCAATTTGGGGCACGGCGCGTGCGCCGTGCAATGTACTGTGCCACCCTATATGAGTGGTGTGTTAAGTAGTACTATTCCTATCAGTTTAATCCCTATTACGTCCCCTATCAGGGGACGTGTATCGAATAGATTTTAGGAAATGGGAGATGGAAAAAGATGATTGGTCGGTCCTCTTACTTCCAATTTGGGGCACGGCGCGTGCGCCGTGCACTGTACTGAGCCACACTATATGAGTGGTGGTCAGTGGGCACAGTACAGTCTGTGGGCCTGACACTCACTGGCAGGCAACTGCAATTATATTACAGAGAAAAAATTAAATGACTTTTTTATCTGCAAGGTACTGTGCCACCCGATATGAGTGATGGGCACTGGCAGTGGGCACAGTACAGTCAGTGGGCCTGACACACACTGGCAGGCAACTGCAATTATATTAAAGGGTAAAAATGAAATGACTTTTTATCTGCAAGGTACTGTGCCACCCGATATGAGTGGTGTGCACACAGTACCGTCTGTGGGCCTGTGGCCTCTCACACATGGGCAGGCAATTGCAATATATATAGAAAAAATAAATAAAAGCAGACTGATGTACCAGCCCTAAAAAGGGCTTTTTTGGGTGCTGTCAGGACGCTGTCCTTACAGCAGATGAGTCTTTGAGGACTGGAGTGCACAAAGAACACTGGCCTAGCTAACGATTTCCCTATTAATTCAGCAGCAGCTGCACTGTCCCTGCTCTCACTAACACTGCAGCTTCAGAATGAATCTAAGATGGATGCTGTCCTTGCTTTTTGATAGGAGGTGGGAGGGTCTGGGAGGGAGGGTATGCTGATTGGCTGGAATGTGTCTGCTGACTGTGAGGTACAGGGTCAAAGTTTGCTCAATGAGGTACATAGGGGGCGGATCGAACATCGCATATGTTCGCCCGCCGCGGCGAACGCGAACAAGCGATGTTCGCCGGGAACTGTTCGCCGGCGAATAGTTCGGGACATCTCTACTCATGTGCCACTTATCTGCCCAAGCCTCAAATATATCCAGATCCCTCTGTAGTAGTATACTGTCCTCTTCAGTGTTAATTACTTTAACAGTTTAGTGTCATCTGCGAAAATTTACATTTTACTGTGCAAGCCTTCTACAAGATCATTAATAAATAGATTGAAGAGAATAGGGCCCAATATTGACCCCTGAGGTACCCCACTAGTGACAGTGACCCAATCTGAGGGTGTACCAATAATAACCACCCTCTGTTTTCTATCATTGAGCCAGTTACTTACCCACATACAGACGTTTTCTCCCAGTCCAAGCATTCTCATTTTATATACTAACCTTTTATGTGGTACAATGTCAAATGCTTTGGAGAAGTCCAGATATATGACATCCATTGATTCGCCGCTGTCAAGTCTAGAACTTACCTCCTCATAGAAACTGATTAAATTAGTTTGGCATGACTGATCCCACATGAAGCCATGCTGATATGGCGTTATTTGCTTATTTCCGTTGAGATGCTCTAAGATAGCATCTCTCAGAAAACCTTCAAACAGTTTACCCACAACAGATGTTAAACTTACCGGCCTATAGTTTCCAGGCTCTGTTTTTGGACCCTTTTGAATATTGGCACTACATTTGCAATGCGCCAATCCTGTGAGACATTCCCTGTCAGTATAGAGTCCGCAAATATCAGAAATAAGGGTCTGGCTATGACATTACTTAATTCCCTTAGGATACGGGGGTGTATGCCATCAGGTCCTGGCGATTTGTCTAATTTAATCTTTAATCGCTGTTGTACTTCTTCCTGGGTCAGACAGGACACTTTTTTCATGGGGAATTTATTTTTGCATTCAGCATTTCATCTGACAGTTTATTTTCCTCAGTGAATACATTGGAGAAAAAAATATTTAACAGCTTTGCTTTCTCCTCGTTGCTTTCTGAGACTCCCCCCTCATTACTCTTTAAAGGGCCGACACCTTCAGATTTATATGCTGACTCTTGCGTTTCTTTTCAAGCAGGGCAAAAATAAAAACAATGGCTGTCTAAGGAACAAAAAATAAATAAAAAAAGCCATTTAGTCAAAAAGTGCACCTCTAATGTCAAAAACCACCACTACAAAAAAAAACAAAAAAACTCATGTTTGTGCTGCTTTTAATATTTGCCATAGACTTCCATTTAGCATCTGGTGATGAGATGAAAACGCTTCAAAAAGGAAAGCAGAAAAAACACACCAAACACCACAAGATGCCTCAAAGACACCATAAGGACTCGTGCACACGGCCGTTGCCGTATTGTGGCCCACAAAGAGCCATTCAAGTTGAATGTTCAATTTTTTTACGGTGCGGACGGATCACGGACCAATTCAAGTTGAATGGGTCTCAATCCGTCCCGGCTTACTGATGTTTCCGGTGCATTGGGGATCGCATATTGCGGCCCCCAATGCATGGAACGGCCGCACAACGGCCATGTGCATAAGGCCTAAGGCTATGATCACATGGGAGATTTTGACATTGTCCAAATACACCGTGTCTTTCAGTTTCAATGATGTGGGCCCATTTGCAGTTTAGCCCTGTTAAATGCAGCTAAACAGCGAGCAGACTCCCGCTGTGGCTCCTATCGGTGTTCATACAGAAGCCGCACCAAGAACAAACATGTCCATTCTTGGCACGCTCTGGAAAACCATATGTAAATAGTCTGTGGCTGCATGGACAGCATCCGGACTACCATTTGAAACAATTGGAGGTGTTTTCAATGTGGATGCTGCATGGTATTTGGAGTGAAATCCATCTTGTGAACATAGCCTAACGGTAGTTTCACACATTAGGAAAAACATTTATAGACTTTTTTTTTATAAAACCTGAAAAATAATTAAAAATGGTATGAATACAAATGCACCACCCCACTAAAAAAACACTTGTGATAAACACCTAAAATTTGAAGGGGGTTTTCCAGGATTGGGCCTATTTTCGTTGTTACATTTTAGATTTTTCCTCATGTTCCAAAAGCCATAACTTTTTTATTTTTTCCGTTCACATAGCTATATGAGGCTTTATTTTTGGCGGAACAAGATGCATTTTTTAATGCCACCATTTAATTTACCATGTCTTGTATTAGAAAATGGGAAAAAAATTCTGGCAAAATTGAAAAAGAAAAACAGAATTCCACCAAGGTTTTTGGAGTTTTGATATCACAGCGTTCACTATATTTCGGTCTTCAGAGCTGTATAAGGGCTTGTTTTTGTGTAACAAATTGTAGTTTTTATTGATACCATTTTTGTATTATATATGACGATATGATTACCGTTATTCAATTTTGGGGGGGACAAAATGACCAAAAAATTGCAAATCGCGTGTTTTTCACTTTTTTTCTGTTACAGCATTCACCGCACAAGAATTTTTTAAAAATATTTTAATAGTTCATACATTTTTGGACGCAGCTATACCCAATATGTTTATGTATTTTTATATGTAAAATTGGGAAAGGGGGGTGATTCAAAATTTTTATATATTGGTGGGTTCTTTTACATTTTCTTTTCAACTTTTTTTACATTAAAAAAAAAATATATATTATTCCTCATAGGGACTTCGTACGTGGGATCTTTTGATCCCCTCTCCTATTCACCCTAATAGAGATCTATCAGGGTGAATAGGATTTTTACTTCCTCCATTCTGAGCTATGCTTCGTGCATATGTAACACACTGCAAGGGGGTATTACCACTCTTTTTACCCCTCTGCTATCCTTAATGGTGCATCCTGTGTCATCATGTGTATTTATTTCCATGTCTTGCAAAGTGTATCATAGTGTATGTATTTTCTTTGAAACTGTTATGTTAAAATGTAATGGTTCACCAGCAGATGGCGACAACCAGCAGATGGTGACAATTTTGGCAGAGCTAGTTTCCCTGGAGAGGAACCTCCTAGTTCCATTCCAGCCCTCTCTAGAGAGGGAGGAGTTTTAGTTCAGTCTAGCTAGTGGAAGTCAGTTCCAGCCTACCCCCCTTGGGAAGAGGTTGAGGTCCAGCTTGCCCCCTGCTAGGGAAGGAAGCAGGCCTTGTCCTGTCTGGACAGGCCCTGTCTGTGAGTTCTTAATGGTTGCATGTCCCCTCCTGGGCTTGCACTTCCTAAAACCAAGCTAAGTGAGCTTGAGGTCAGGAAGAAATATTTCCCGAAATAAAGACAGATAAAGACAAAGATACAGAGCAAGATAAAGACAGAGTCAGACTACACAAAGCTAAGTTGCAGCCTACAGCAGAAAAGGAAAAGTTTATATTTAATCCAGCCAGCATAGTAGTGCTGAGAGAATTCAGATAAAGTTAACCCTTTTATCACTGCTTCGGACGACCACACTTGGGGTTCAGGATATCCAGGTAGGAGCACCGTGACAAGTGCAAAAAACGCATCTAAGGGACACTATAGGCAACCCTTACACCACTCTGGCATTCCTACACCTGGGTCCCACCATCACCTTCAGAAGCATCCAGGCTGCCATGACAACCGATCAGAGCCCCACGATTTCACTGCGGGGACTCTAATCAGAAGGCAGAGGGAACCGCATCCCTCTGTCTTCAGTTACAGGTGCTGCGATCAGCATTGATCGCTGCACCTGAAGGGTTAAATGACAGAGGCGACGCGATCACCGCTCCGTGTCAGTGCGGCCGGGTGCTGGCTGTATGAAACAGGGATTAAATACTAATGACCTATCCTCGGGGAAATCCGACACTTGGGACCCCCGCTGATCACCAGTTTAAGAAGGCTTTAGCTCTTCTATCCCTTGGTATAGAACAGTTCTCCTTTTTACATTCTACTATAGTTTTTCGTGCATAGCTACACTATGTGACAAAAAATTGCAGCCAACTGGAAAACAAGAACGCCCATACACATCTCAAACATTCTACAGTCCATTAATGAACAATGCTGGTATGAAAGGATGTCCGTCTCGGCTTTTAATGCGTCACGTCAATGTCAATCTAAATGGAAAGTTTGGATCACTTCTATTTTTCATAAACCCCTTTGATTAATTGCCCCATCTCCTAATCAGATGCACAGTATTGTCTGAGAAATGCCATATTAGCTATTAGTTAGCAAAGAATACAATTTATGTAAGAACTGACATCCCAATTCCCTCAGGCTATTAGACAGTTTTCTATGTCTTTTCATTTCCGTTGCATTTAGACGTAATTTGTAAAATTGAAAAGAACACCACGATACCTGTAAATCACATGTTGCCTTATGTATACTTGATGGTATTTAAATAAAAACTAATGTTTAAAAAAAAAATGAAAAAATGGTGAATGAGACCGGCCTGCCTGCCCCGCCCACACCACTCCGCCTTCTTTTTTCAAAAGTCACAGATTGCGGCGCAACTAACCGCTACGCCGCAATCTGAGCATGTAATACACCTAATTTAGGCGTATTTCAGATTTATTAATGACCCTATAGATGATGCTTACCTGCTGTATATATTTCCCTCTGTTACTGCGGCTTTTCAGCTTAGAACATTAGGGCAGGGGTGCAGAGAGTCAGAGTCCTGAGGATAGGTCATCAATATTACAAAACCGGAATACCCCTTTAAGCTGTAGTCACAAATCAAAGCTCCTTATTGGTTTTAGCTGTGGATAAACCCAAGCCCAGCACCAGCTCTGAAGGAAGACAGAGGACCCAAGGATGACTACTTTCCATAGAAAATCAATGTAAGCATGTGCGTTTCTCTATGATTGCTCCTTCCTAGGACCGGTTATGTAAATTATTACAATTTAGTGAAGAAAAGACCACAAAGTTTGAGATTTTATTCTTAAACTCTTTACTTAGAATGCATAAAAGGTATTTTTGGAGAAAATCTTTAAAATTGTATCCATTTATACAAAACCCAACTTCGCAGTACAAATATCACAAGAACATAATCATCTTCAAGCACTTTGTACAGTACCTTTGACACAAAGTTGTGACAATTTAAAAGAGTTTTCAAGTATTTTTTAACTGATGAGCTATCCTCTGGATAGGTCATCAGTATTTGATTGGTGGGGGCCCGACCCCCAGGACCCCCACTGATCAGCTGTTTTACAAGGCACCGGTGCTTCTGTGAGTGCACAGCACCATACATTGTATAGTGGTTGTGCTTGGTATCGCATTCAGCCCCTTTCACTTGAATGGGGATGTGCTACTCCTATGCCACGTGACACATGAACATGTCATTACTCAGCCTAGAAAAAGCAGAGAGAAGGCCACGGCGCTCACAGCTGATCTGCGGGGCTCCTGGGTCTTGGGATCCGGAGGATAGGTCATGAGTAGGAATGAGCGAATCGACTTTGGATGAAACATCCAAAGTCAATTCGCATAATACTTTGTTTGAATACTGTATGGAGCGAGCGCTCCGTATAGTATTATAATGTATTGTCTCTGTCTCGTATAGTATTATAATGTATTTATAGTATTATAAAGTATTAAGCAGAAGTTAATACTTTGCAAAGTCTCGCGAGATGTTGCATAATAACTTCATAAATCAATTTCTACTGTAAAAAAACACTTCCCGAACTCGGGTTCGGTTCCAGGCGGTACCTTGCACTCTACATTCTCAAGATACTTTCAATAATTAACAAATATAAAGAATCTGAACCTATGACTTTCCACTTGCAGCTGTAAAATTAATATAGACATTTACATCCAGTGTGTCATCTAAAATATATACAGATATAAACAATTTTTTTTAAATAAATTTGATTAAATTTAAAGGGTAAAAAAAAAGGTTAATTTGACTTCTATTGCACTTGAAGTAGGATGTCACTGCAACAAATGGCATTAAAAGGGCTTTCCAGACAGATGAAAAGAAGCCATACATGGGAACCTTAATATAAAAAGGTACTCGCTTCTAACAGATTAACCACCACCGGCCGGGTCCCTGTTGCTTTTCACTTCCTGCTGTTTCTTGACAAACAGGAAATGCTTAGAGATGCACGCTCAGCCAATCACCAGCTGAGCAGACATATTTCCAGATATTTCCAATATATAGAAAGACAAGGGGAGTGTAAAGCAGTAGGGACCCAGCCAGCAGTGGAGGATAGAAATGAGTGCAATTTTTGTTTATGCTAAAGCTCCCATTTTTGGTTGATTTTTTAATATTTTCATCTATCTGGAAAACCCCTTTAAGCTTATAGCTAAGCAGCCACATTGCATCATTATTACAACTGAATGGCAACCACGATCATAATGGATTACAAAGTAATGTGTCAATCACAGGGACTTTTACATTTATAAGAAAGCACGGTGGGTTGCTTTTTGTGGTAGTTTATGAGCGAAAGCCATAAGTAGATCCAGCAGGAAGTATAAATCCTTCCTTTATATTGTTTATTCCTGTCCAACCCATTTCTAGCTTTGGCTCGAAAAACTGCCACAATAAGCTGTGTGACACAACCCTCATGCCAAGATTTTATAATTATTCTTGGAAAACAAAATGTCACCATGAAGCCCTAGCCTTAGTGATTATTTTTACCTTTACTCAAAAAAATGTATTATGCCTCCAACAAAGTTCTGCAACTTTGCAAATAGTCTTGTCATTTTATGTCTAAAGGTCCTGTAGAGACCTATGTGTCGCCACAGTAACAGACTACAAACAATTGATGTGTAGTCTGATGCTACAATAATACATTCTTCGATCTGCTTCGTACACACCCACCAACCTTATGTCAGTAAGAAGTAGTGTCCTGCTGAATGTGAGTGACTGGGGAAGCAGACAACTCACGGTTTATAGGTAGTCTGTTGCCAGACTTTCTGTGCAAAGTATCTGTTTATACACTACAAAATTATACAATGGCAACAGACATATATTATATTACAGTATTCATTTTTTTAAACATCATAAACATACAAATGTAAAGCAAAGTACCCCAGACCAGCTAGTAAAATTTTACAAATTAAAAAAAAATACCCAAAACTGCCCAGCAGCTCGATAAAGCAGTACTTTTTTGTTCAATAACCCCTTTGATTTCATCCTAAAATACATTCATAAAAATTACCCCCAACCCTCCCCTTCTGCTTAAAAATATATAAAAGGGGATTCCATCTCTAGTTTAGTTGTGTAGTCTCAGCAATTTCATCTTCTGTTTTCTGAAGTTTTTGATATTTTCTTTTGAAAAATCCAAGCTGGAACAAAGAAATCCATAAATTTAGTTTGTACAACAGTGCAGCATGTTTACTGCCTGGCAGGAAAGTAGAGGTTAATGATCTTTTATACGCTAACAGCGAATTCTGATTTCTCATTCACACTGGGTGATTTACCCCTTGCTCTATCCCCATTTCTGGCTTTTGGTTTTTCTCATAAGGATTTTAATTAGAAAAAATGTAGGTGAAAATGCAGCCTTGTGAGTAGTGATGAGCGGCATAGGCAATATGCATTTTCACAATATTTCGCAAATTTTTCGCATAATATTCACAATAATTTTGCTAATTCTAGAATTCTTGATCTCCCATAATTATTTTTGCGATTGCGCAAATCGGCACTAATGATGCGCATATTTTTTGCGCAATACGTGCAACTTCACATTTTATCAGGTCTGAGTAGATATTACTGATTGGTGACATCACAGCACTATGTCTGTAGCATGTATGTATGTATGGACAGCAGAAAAACTGTAATTCCTATCACACTACCTAACACCCTGCCCTGGAACCTATCAGCTACACTGTATCACCATCTAACCTACACTGACTATCTCCCCCTAACTATCTGTATTATATATATGAGATAACTAACTATTTAATGTAATTGGATAAGGAATAGAATCCAGAGGAAAGCACAGAGCACAGCAATGTCACTGCTCTCTCTCTCAGAACCGCAAAAAAATGGGTTCTGGGGAGGTTCTTATATAGTAAGGGATAGGCAACTTTCCTATTGGTTGCTAGGGATGTTGCTAAGCTCTGACAAAGACATTGCAGCCTTCTTATTGGCCCACAAGCAATAAGGGAGGTTACTGATGAAAAAAAAATCTTGATTATGAATATAAAGCACTATATTCTACAACTTTGCGAATTCTCGAAGTGCCGATATTCATGATAAAAATTCACGATTAGAATATTCGCTATCAACACTACTTGTGAGCTGTGTGAGACCCTGGTATGTCAGCAGTGTCCTTCCTCCTACCTGATAACCTAAAATCCCTCACTACAAAGGGCGTGGTGCTATAGACACAGCTATCGGGAACCTGAGAAGACGCTACTAGACCCAATTTGGGAAGTGTTCAACCTAAGGTCACGGAAAGCAGATGGGGGCAAAGAAGCACTAAGTCATCCAGTCTCAGGAGGTTATGGATGTGATGGTTTTAACAAGCACCAGTAAGGGGCTAAAGAGCTCCATCACCTCTATGTACACATCTTGAACATGAATTAAAGGCACATACAAGCCACCTGTAGGCTATAGGTTGTCCATATGACAATCTATAGCATACATCAGGATCATAGAGCTCTTGCTTATGCAAACAGCCGTAGCAGTTTTTGTGGTCCACAAATTGCGGATCCACAAAACACGGACAGCGGCCATATGTGTTACCATTTTGGTGAACAGAAGTTCGGGCCCATAATATAACAGTCCTATCCTTGTCTATATTTTTATGGATGCCATGGAACAGACAAACGGATGTGGACAACACACAGGGTGCTGTCCGCTTCTTTTGTGGTCCCATTGAAGTGAATAGTTTCGTGTGTATGAGCCCTAAGACTGTATTCACACAGCATTACTGCAGAAAAAAAACACGATTTCACCACACCATACAAACACATCCTAATGAGCATCCTCCTTGTGCTGCCCCTTTTTTACGTCACAGATCTTTCATAATAATATCTGTTTATGGGAAGCTAGGTCACTAGTACCTTCCACAAAGCAGCCACAAGAGCAGCGAGAAGTACGAGTCCGGCTATGACGCTTCCAACCACCACACCGATGGGGACTTCAGTTTTCTCACTGGGTTTTATGATGGTGAGCGGGATCTATGATTAAAAGTGAAGAGACATTAGATGAAGATCAGAATACACTGTCTTGCCATAATCACACTGACAGGGGCCAGTGTCTTCAACAAAGAGGGAGCGAGGAGAAAGCCACTGCCAAACACCTCAGACAACACTTCATCTCCCAGGAGAATAAAGGATTGGACACATTGAAACCCAACATTTGCTACAACAGTCGTTCCTCCTTCATTCTTTTCTATGGATGATCGACAGCAAATCCCCAATTACAGAGGGAGATGTGCTGCCGATTATTGGGCATCGTTCATCCTAATGAAAGATGCCCATTAGCCAATAAACGAGCGTTTATTCATTCATCGGTTGATTGGCTGCTTGATTATATAGGCCAAGTAACAAGAAAGTGCGTTTGTATTCCCCATAATTGGCCCGAAATCATACAGTTTAAGGGTTCATTCACACGACCGTAAGTGTTTTTTCGGTCTGCAAATTGCGGATCCGCAAAAAAAGGATACCGGACGTGTGCGTTCCGCAATTTACGGACCGCACATGGCCAGCGCTATATAGAGAATGCCTAAGCTATCTTCTTTGCGGGGCCACGGAACGGAACAACAGATGCGGACAGCACACAGTGCGCTGTCCGCATCTTTTGCGGCCCCATTGAAATGAATGGGTCCGCACCTGTTCCGCAAATTTGCAGAACTGATGTGGATCCATTTATACGGTCGTGTGAATGCATCCTAATAGTTGGTTAACGGATCCCACCAACATAAGCCAGCTCTGGTGACATTACCCTAATGTGTATGGCCACTTTAACCCCATTCCAGATTTAGTAGGGGTGTTTCCGGTTGTGCAGAGAGCCCCTGAGGAGCCGATGAAGAGGATAGGAGTGGCAGTGGTCCTGATGAGGTGTTGTGTCATGGTGTACTCTCTCAAGCTGTTGCTCCTTGGGCATCGGTGCAGTGAAAAGGTGGTTTAAAGACTTATGCAAGTCAAAGTATAAAAGTCTCTCTTTACTCAGTGTAAAAGATAACTTGTAGTACATCCAGCAGTAGTTTGTACAAAGTGCAATTTCTATTCCCAGAGGATGAGGTATGGTGGCTGGCAAAGTGGTAGTTAATGGCACTTCTGATACGCTATCTCTCAGATGACTCTCCCTTGATCTTCTGCCTAACAGCTGTAAGCTGGCACTAGTGGATATCAGTGCCCACTTTGTAATGCAGGCTTGGAGTTGTACTGGCCTGATTGTAATCTGGGTGATGTGTGTCTTAGGCTACTTTCACACTTGAGTTCAGAGCGGATCCGTCTGATGTCTGCATTATAGTTTAGAAAAAATTCTAAGTGTGAAAGTTGCTCAGACGGATCCGTCCAGACTTTACATTGAAAGTCAATGGGGACGGATCCGTTTGAAAATTGAGCCATATTGTGTCAATTTAAAAACGGATCCGTCCCCATTGACTTATCTGTTTGCCTCCGCACGGCCAGGCGGACACCCGACCGCTGCAAGCAGCGTTCGGGGGTCCGCCTGCTGAGCGGAGCAGAGGACAGACGCTGCCAGACTGATGCATTCTGAGCAGATCCGCATCCACTCTGAATGCATTAGGGCAGTACAGATCCGTTCGGGGCCGCTTGTGAGAGTCTTCAAACGGAACTCACAAGCGGAGCCCCGAACTCTAGTGTGAAAGTAGCCTGAGCTGTAGTCACTTACCTGCAGCAGGGTCTGGATAGCTAAGGTTCATGGTCACTCTGCTTTCTGTAAAAACTGTAGCTTTTAAAATGTCTGTCCTTCTGTATTCTTGCAGTCTCTCTGGAGTAGTGGTCTCACAGGAGAGTTGGATCTAATGCTGGTTCCTAAGACCCTTGGAGTAGGAGCAATTGCATGTGCTTCCTGACCAGTCTGGGTCAGACTCCCCCTCTTGGCAGGAAACAGGACCAGGCCACTCCTACCAAGAGGGGGGAAGAACAGGATGGTTAACCCTGTCCCTGCCAACCATAGCTTGTCATGCTGGTGTATATACATTACATAACAAAACCTATCACAACATAACCAACCAGGTCTGGGGTACTGAAGTTGTGCCAAAAGCTACACAGATGAACTTATGTATATTATACTCACCAATAACTTGCTATTGCTGATGACAAATATATCCGGGTTAAGCGTCTCAAGTGTTGCGCTTGCTATTAACTCCAATGACTGGAATGACGACTGAAAGACAATGAGAAGAAAAGCAATGGTAGTTCGTCAGCCTGGATGGAACCACAGAACCCTGCTGTTTAGTGGGTAGGTTCATCTTTAATAAGCCAACGAAGGCAACATGAGTACATAAAATGAAGGCTGCCTGCAGTCACCACTAGAGGGAGCTAACTGCATACAGTTAATACTTTGAGCTTAATACTAACACAGTACTCAGTAGTATGTAGACAGTATGCAGTTAAGCTTCCCCTAGTGGTGACTGCAGGTAGTAAGCATGTTACCTTCTAAATCTACATCTATGCTGCAGTTTTGGCATTCTGTATCAGAAAAAGAAGCTCTGAGTGCTATAAAAGTATACCAAGGAGTCAATAAGCATGAACATTGAATTATTAAGAAAAAAAAACTATGGTATTCAAGGGCTGACACTGACTTTGTGGGGCACATTGGAGTATTTGTTAGGTAGTGCCTAATACCCCCTTATGAATTGAATAGTTTTTGCGAGCACAGAACTTCATATGCAGCATGCAGATGGATTTTGGTGATTGTCTAGTGTGTGACACAGTGAGAGTTTGGTCTGGGAAAACCGGTATTTTCCTCCCAGCATGTGCTGCTGGGCTGATTTACAGCCAGGTGAGGTCAAATACCGGACCGGATTTTAAATGCCGATCTGGGTTTTGGCAGCACCTGGCTGTCCTTAAATAGGAAGCCAGGTCTCTGTGTTGGGATATGGGAGCCTTATGTCTGGATGAAGGCTTGCTACCTGTTTGGCATGAAAACAGGTTGGTGTTGCTATCAGTAAGGACTCTTTGAGGCAGAATTGCTGCATGGTGTGAATTACCACCAACACCGCAAGGGGACTTTTTGTTTGATTATGACTGTTTGTTTTGTCACTCGCCTAAAGTGTGACTAAAACACTGAACAATTTGATCCAAAGAACTTCTTGTTGCCTCTATACTGCGTCCGCTAATCCTGTCTACCAGAGCGAGTCCCCACAAGTGATAGACCCAGCCACCAAAGGGGATCTTTAAACTTATGGAAACTTGCATGAGTGTCTTCTATACTACAGAGGTGCTGGTCACTTATACTATTACATTATCACCTTGGTTGTGGTTGTGGCAGATCCACAGTGTTGCTTAGTATGCAGTGGAAAAGTTGTGGCATTCTAGATTCGAAATCCGTAGCATGTGGGTTTATACAGATTTCTCCTGCATATTTCACCCTTTGCAATACAGAGGTGAAATATGATGGACTTTCCATGATAAAATACATATATAATACATGCATTTTTTTCTGCTAGATTTTCAGTCACTTGTGAACCCAACCTAATACGTATGTCTGCACCAGGTATTGTTTGACTAATTGATTTCCAAACTATATGAAGGCATTCGGGACACTAATATTTCAATGATTTAGTTAGCATATTTTCCACAGCTATCAAGCCCATGGCAGATGTGTCTTCTAAGTATTCATTCCACTCGGTATGTTCCAATTGTGCTTGCCATCGTATGCGCTAATGTCTGGATGAGACTGCCTATATTACACTTTTTACACATAGCAAAATGTTCTACATTTAAAGACAAGACTAAATATTCACATATGAAGCCACCTTCATTTCACCGTTGCTGTCGTGAAATTAAAACTCTGTACATTGACTTCCTAGTGATTTTTTGATGGTCTTGCCAGGGCCAATCTGAAGAAACAGAGCTGCATTGACCTAAAGAGCAAGTATTTACTTACAGATGCGAAAGTCCCATTCCAGATTCTGGTAGACACATTGACAAAGTAATCTTCTCTCAGCTGAAGATCTTTCATCAGACATTTGAATGTGGTGCATCTTGTATTATCACAAGTCTAAAATGATAACGTTTAGACATAAATTATTATTTAGAGAATGTTTTGAAATGTACCATTTGTCTGGAGTCCTAACTAAGGCTGTATTCATATCCACATCAGAGATGATCTGGCTGTCTCATTCAGCATATTTGTCTGGCCAAACACGGCATTTATGCTGGAAAGCGCCACCACCGGACCTCATTACAGTCAATGGAGCTCGGGTGGTGAACTACTGAATCTGGCAATGCCAGATACGGTGAACTCTGGAAGGCTGTTCTCTGCCGGAAAAACATGCCAGAAACATAAACATGGCCTAAATGTAGCATAAACTATTCACAGATCCCCTTAACGAAAAGCTGGGTCACTTTATTACTTTAATTGCCCCAGCTGTGTTGCTAAAATCTTGTATTAAACTGCTGTAGCGCATGTCAATGAGTCCTGAATATTCATGAGCGCCAGATTTCTTCCTGCCGTTGCTGCTTATTTAGTTGGAAAAAACTGTCAATCAATGGCAAGGGGCAGGGAGAGGGGGGAGCTCATGAATATCTGGACTCATCGGTATGAACTGAAGCTCTTATGACTTAGAAGATAGAGAAGCATAAAACTGGTGATGGATTCCCTTAAAGGATGTTGGGAAGAGGTAACATGAGAGGTTACATATTTGTGTGGTAGGACAGTAGTTTGTCCATCTAAGACCAACTTTAGTGGTTTACATAGGCTAGATTCCTTCATTTCTTGGGTCAACTCATTTCTTAGGTGTGTAGACCTCAGATTTGCCCATGCTATAAAAAATTAGGGGGGGGGGTACCAGAACTGGCTGAAGATCATTATTTTACATTTCTATGTCCTAGTATCTACTGCAGGACACATCATCAGTAATGGAGAGTGAAATGACAGGGGATCTATGTGAAGAGCTTCTACGTCCCCATGACACTTTCTACCTTGTCCCTCAGAATTTACCGTAGATATGAATCAATGCATAGAAACAAATATCCAACCTCATTAATGTCCGCAACCTAACTGCTGCTCTTAAAGTAAGCTAGGATGCCAACATCAATGGAGTCAATGCCTGACAGCGACCGTTATCGTGGGAATACAGGCTTATGTTCGTTCAATAAAACAAAGTTGCAAAAAGATCCTTTCTATGCCTTTTCTATAGACCTGTCTGGAGTTCTCCTTTAACTTATACTACTTACTAATTCCTGGATGTTCGTAAATTTCTCTTCTGTGAATGAAATCATGTATTCTTTTTTTCCTATGTGAAGAGGATTGGTGACGGCATTGCAACTTATTCCTTTAACCTAGAAAAGGAATGAAAACATAAAAATACTTTTCCAACAGTTCTGTGCCAGTAACAACAGCTTCAGGTTAGATGTCTGGCTGTAAATCCTTTGTTTGTTGAAGGGGATCTAAGCAGCGAAGATCCGCAAAGGCCAAAGCACCTTCCGTGCAATTAGAAATATACAGTAAACCATTTCCTTGAAGTACTTGCAGAAGATTTTTCACAGCCCCGTTTAGCAAGAAAAATGTTCCAAATACTTTGAAAGGAATGTCACTGGAATGGATATTTATATATGTGAAGAAGAGGTGCACGTTACTTTACAGAGAAAGGTTAAGGATTCTGCTAGTGACAATCCTCATTCTTCTAACTTGTGACTCTGGCCACTGCTACAGTATTAAATATTACTTCTAATGTAATGGAACATTAAAGTCACCCTTATGTCTTTTAAATGAGACATACCAGAAGAAATGTGTAAAATGCCCTTTAGACTCGTCTGTTAAAAATGTCCACATCAGTATATATATATCCATCATCAATATGCAATCAGCAATGGTCCGACTCTAGGAAAACCCACTGATCAACTGTTCTCAGAAGCTCGTGACCGCTACACAGTGCAAGTACCGTAGCTGTGCTAGTCCCAGCACACAGTATATTGCTCCTGAGGAGGTCCCAAAAGTCTGACTCTGGCCAATCTGATGTTTATGAACAATCCTAAAAATAAGGCATCTATATTAATGGGAGTCTGTATACTCTAGGCAGGGGCCAGGGAGAGCAGTGCAAGCAACAGTTACTTTTTGTGGAGCTTTTATTCTTTGAATATTAACTTCTATTCTGAAGATTCTGCTCCTGCAAGTGTCCAGGGTGGTCTCACTGTGAAGTTCTCTTTGCACTGAGATGCTTCACAGGCCCTCTCTTCTGCTCTGAGTGACAGCTGTGGTTTCCTGGTTGCATTATTCAGCTGTCATTTAGAGCAGAGGGAAGTGACTGTAAAACAACTCAATGCACAGAGCAGGGTACAGTTCTCAATGAAGCTCTGCCTCCAGAGTACTTGCAGGAGCAGAATTTAGCAGAATAAAAGTTCAGATTCACACTACCCCTGATACTAAATAAATAAAAGCTTTGCAAAAAGTATTCGAAAAATATTCTACAGTTTTCAAACCAGCACCAGAATCTGAATACTTTTGTAATTGCATGCAACTAAAAATATATTACAACCACTGAGTTATTCACTGAAATCTGTCTGTATAGCGCCACCTGCTGTTTGCTCCTTTTCTAATTTCTCTCTCCTGCTCACTGAGATGGAAGCATATTCTCAGTTCCACCCTTCAACTGACACCAGCTGCAGCAGAAAGGACACACCCATGAGATGTGGCACTAACTCTACGCTGACAGCTTGAAATAAATCTACCACTACAATTGGAGCAATGAATGGGGAGATCTCTGGATCCATATGAGGTACAGGGCTGGTTCTAGCTGTGTTAGGCTACATTCACATGACCATATGTATTTTGCAGTCCACAAATTGCGGATTCACAAAAAAAAAAAAGTATGATGTTCCGTATATGGCATCCGTTTTTGTTTTTTTTGCGGATCCATTGTAACAATCCAGAGGAAAACAAAACAGGCTGTTTTGAGAGCTCCATTTATACAAGCAGGAAAATAATGCAAGTTTGTGAGCGTTCGCGTGTTTGATTTTTTTAGTGTGTGTATTAAGTGTGCGACTTTAGATTTAGTGACTTCAGATTCAGGGACTTTAGTGGGGGACTGCAGTAAATCAGTTTCTTATCACTGCATTATATTGTATTTTTCTCTTCCTTGCGTAATGCCCGTTTAGTATGTCTTCCATTATTGACAGCGCAGTCCAGTGCACATCTTGTCTAATGTATGCAGTCCTGGAAGAGCAGTTTGAGGGTGCATATCTTTGTTCAAAACATGAGCAAATTGCCTGTTTGGAATCACACATCGAGTATCTAAACAGGAGAGTTTCAACACTGAGAGGCGTTGACAATTTGGAAAAGAGTTTGCTGCTCACTGAGCAAGCAGTCTTTGGAGTAGATTTGGGGGAGGGTGGTAGCAAGGAGGCTGAGGAAAGTGAGGTAGCTAGCTGGGTAACAGTTAGAAAGTGGGGTAGAGGGAAGAGTGCCAGGGAGGCTAGCCCTGATCTGACACACCCCAACAAGTTTGCAAGGTTGGCAGATGAGGGGGATGTCAGTTCAGAGAGAGCACTGCTGCAGCCGGACACTTCCTCTGCCAGTCAGGGGAATGTCGGCTCCAATAAGCAGGGGACCAGGAGAGCAGGGCAGGCCAGACAAGTGCTGGTAGTGGGAGACTCAATTATTAGGGGAACAGATAGGGCAATCTGTCACAAACACAGTGATCGCCGAACAGTGTGTTGTCTTCCTGGTGCTCGAGTTTGACTCATCGCTGATCGGGTTGACAGATTACTGGGAGGGGCTGGAGAAGATCCAGAGGTCATGGTCCATATCAGAACCAATGACAAAGTTAGAGGTAGGTGGAGAGTCCTTAAAAATGATTTTAGGGATTTAGGTCAAAAGTTTATGGCAAGGACCTCAAAGGTAGTATTTTCTGAAATACTGCCAATACCACGAGCCACGCAAGAAAGGCAGAGGGAGATTAGCGAGGTTAACAAGTGGTTCAAGAACTGGTGTAGGAAGGAGGGGTTTGGGTTTCTGGAGAACTGGGCCGACTTCTCTCTCGGCTACAGGCTCTATTGTAGGGATGGGCTGCACCTCAATGGGGAAGGGACAGCTGTGTTGGGAGAGAAGATGGCTAGAAGGTTGGAGAAGTGTTTAAACTAGGGACTGGGGGGGAGGGAAATTACATTATAGGAGGGGAAGATAGTGCAGATAGAGACCTGGGGCAAGGTAATGGGACTGGGGGAGGAGTAGAAGGAGGGACTAGAACATTTCAGAAGGAAAGGTGTAGGGTAAAAAATATGCAGAAACCTCTTAAATGTATGTATACTAATGCCAGAAGCCTGACTAATAAAACTGGGAACTGGAATTAGTGATGTGTGAGGAGGACTATGACATAGTGGGAATAACTGAGACATGGCTGGATGATAGCTATGACTGGGCGGTTAATGTACAGGGTTACAGTCTGTTTAGAAAGGATCGCCAAAACCGGAGAGGGGTCGGGGTCTGCCTTCATGTAAAGTCCTGTCTAAAGCCCACAGTCTGAGACGATACAAGTGAGGGACATGAACATGTGGAGTCACTGTGGGTAGAATTACATGAAGGCAAAAACAATAATAAATTACTGATAGGAGTCCACAGAAAATCCACCACTACACGAGATAGACGAGGCAGCAAATCATAATGAGGTCGTTATTATGGGGAACTTCAACTACCCAGATATAAACTTGGAAACTCAACCTGTACATCTCATAAAGGAAACAGGTTCTTGGCAATAACCAAAGACAATTACCTTTCCCAACTGGTTCAGGACCCGACTAGAGGGACGGACATACTCGACTTAGTATTAACCAATAGACCTGACAGAACGACAGATGTGCAGGTTGGGAGAAACCTGGGAAATAGTGACCATAAAGTAATAACCTTCCAATTATCATTCAAAAGAGTGTTTCTTCAGTGAGGAACAAAAATACCAAACTTCAAAAAAGCTAAATTTAGCTAACTAAGAGAGGCCATAGGCCTAACTAACTGGGACAAAGTCCTCAAAAATAAAAATACGGCCACAAAATGGGATATTTTTAAAAGCATCCTAAAATCTAATTGTGAGAGGTACATACCTTATGGGAATAAAAGGTTAAGGAACAAGAAGAAACTAATGTGGATAAATAGAACTATAAAGAGAGCAATAAATGACAAAAAGAAAGCATTGAAAACACTAAAACAGGAGGGTGGTGAGGCAGCACTGAAAAACTATAAGGAAAAAAAAATAGAATATGTAAAAAAACAAATAAAAGCGGCCAAACTAGAGGCCGAGAGATGAATTGCAAAAGAGAGCAAAACTAACACTAAAATGTTTTTCAATTATAAAAATGGTAAAACGTATAAATCTGAAGGAGTCGGCCCTTTACAGAGTGATGAAGGGGGAGTTGCAGAGAGCGATGAGGAGAAATCAAAGCTATTAAATATTTTTTTCTCCACTCTATTCACTGAAGAAAATAAACTGTCAGATGAAATGCAGAATGTTATAGTAAATTCCCCATTAAAAGTGCCCTGTCTGACCCAGGAAGAAGTACAGTGGCGTCTTAAAAAGATTGAAATAGACAAATCGCCAGGACCAGATGGCATACACCCCCGTATCCTAAGAGAATTAAGTAATGTCATAGCCAGACCCTTATTTCTGATATTTAAAGGGGTTGTCCAAGTTATATTTATTGATGACCTATCCTCGGGATAGGTCATCAATATCAGATCGGCGGGGGTCCGACACCCGGCACCCCCTCCGATCAGCTGTTTGAAGAGAAGGCGCGCGCGGTGTCAGCGCTGCCTCCTCTTCACTGTTTACCTTCTAGCCGTTGCATCTGCAGTGGTGAGCAGGTGTAATTACACCCAAGCCTTCCATTCATTTCAATAGGAAGGCTTGGGTGTAATTACACCTGCTCACCACTGCAGATGCAACGGATAGAAGGTAAACAGTGAAGAGGAGGCAGCGCTGACACCGCGCACGCCTTCTCTTCAAACAGCTGATCGGAGGGGGTGCCGGGTGTCGTACCCCCGCCGATCTGATATTGATGACCTATCCTGAGGATAGGTCATCAATAAATATAACTTGGACAACCCCTTTAACGACTCTATACTGACAGGGAGTGTTCCACAGGATTGGTGCATACCAAATGTGGTGCCAATATTCAAAAAGGGTCCAAAAACAGAGCCCGGAAACTATAGGCCGGTAAGTTTAACATCCGTCGTGGGTAAACTGTTTGAAGGTTTTCTAAAAGATGCTATCTTAGAGCACCTCAATAAAAATAAGCAAATAACGCCATATTAGCATGGCTTCACGATGGATCAGTCATGTCAAACAAATTTAATCAGTTTCTATGAGGAGGTAAGTTCTAGACTTGACAGCGACGAATCAATGGATGTCATATATCTGGACTTCTCCAAAGCATTTGACACTGTACCGCATAAAAGGTTAGTATATAAAATGAAAATGCTCGGACTGGGAGAAAATGTCTGTATGTGGGTAAGTAACTGGCTCAGTAATAGAAAACAGAGGGTGGGTATTAATGGTACACACTCAGATTGGGTCACTGTCACTAGTGGGGTACCTCAGGGGTCAGTACTGGGCCCTATCCTCTTCAATATACTTATTAATGATCTTGTAGAAGGCTTGCACTGTAAAATATCAGTTTTTGCAGATGACACTAAACTGTGTAAAGTAATTAACACTGAAGAGGACAGTATACTACTACAGAGCGATCTGGATAGATTGGAGGCTTGGGCAGAGAAGTATCAGATGAGGTTTAACACTGACAAATGTAAGGTTATGCACATGGTAAGGAATAATGCAAGTCACCCGTACATGCTAAATGGTAAAACACTGGGTAACACTGACATGGAAAAGGACCTAGGAATTTTAGTGAACAGCAAACTAAGCTGTAAAAACCAGTATTAGGCAGCTGCTGCCAAGGCCAATAAGGTAATGGGTTGCATCAAAAGGGGCATAGATGCCCGTGATAAGAACATAGTCCTAACACTTTACAAATCACTAGTCAGACCACACATGGAGTACTCTGTACAGTTCTGGGCTCCTGTGAACAAGGCAGACATAGCAGAGCTGGAGAGGGTTCAGAGGAGGGCAACTAAAGTAATAACTGGAATGGGGCAACTACAGTACCCTGAAAGATTATCAAAATTAGGGTTATTCACTTTAGAAAAAAGATGACTGAGGGGAGATCTAATAACTATGTATAAATATATCAGGGGTCAGTACAGAGATCTATCCCGTCATCTATTTATCCCCAGGACGGTGACTGTGACGAGGGGACATCCTCTGCGTCTGGAGGAACGAAGGTTTGTACACAAACATAGAAGAGGATTCTTTACGGTAAGAGCAGTGAGACTATGGAGCTCTCTGCCTGAGGAGGTGGTGATGGTGAGTTCACTATAAGTGTTCAAGAGGGGCCTGGATGTATTTCTGGAGTGTAATAATATTACAGGTTATAGCTACTAGAGAGGGGTCGTTGATCCAAGGAGTTATTCTGATTGCCTGATTGGAGTCAGGAAGGAATATTTTTCCTACCTCACAGTTTTTTTTTGCCTTCCTCTGGATCAACTTGCAGGATAACAGGTCGAACTGGATGGACAGATGTCTTTTTTCGGCTTATATACTATGTTACTATGTTACAATGCCTATCCTTGTCCTCAAAAGGAACGCTGCGGGGCTACGGAACGGACATATGGATGCGGATAGTACACGATGTGCTGTCCGCATTTTTTGTGGACCCATTTAAATGAATGGGTCTGCATCCTATCTGCAAAAAAAAAAACACAACGGACACGGAAACAAAATACATTTGTGTGAATGCAGCCTTAGGGTCCATTCACACGTCCGTTGTTTCTTTCCTGATCTGTTCCGTTTTTTGTGGACCAGATCTGGACCCATTCATTTTCAATGGGTCCTGAAAAAAAATCAGACATTGTGCTGTCCGATTTTTTTCAGGACCCATTGAAAATGAATGGGTCCAGATCTGTTCCGCAAAAAACTGAACAGATCAGGAAAGAAACAACGGACGTGTGAATGGACCCTAAAGAGTCGTCATGTACAAGATTACGTATGATTTTCATTTTTTACATTATTCATGGGATAATCCCTTTAAATACTATTGTGGCAGAAATGACTAATGTATTATAGGAGTAATGCCTACTGTACACTCCACATCATTTTAGGAATCCAAGAAAAGTTAGGATTTCTTTTTCTTCACCTTACCTGGTCTGTTTGAATATCTGTGATGTACATTAAGGGGTTGCCTCCTTTTGTGAATTCTGGCATGTTCACAGTTACAAACGCCGATGTCACTGGAATGGTCCCAGTACTGATCTAGAGTAACACAGACAAAAGTCAATACCTGATCAAAGAGCCCATTCAAAAGATGCGTGCAGACCTCAGATTTGTCCATGCTATAAAACATTAGGGGAGTTTATAACCAAACCAACATCTTCAATAACATACCAGAACTGGCTGTAGATTATTATTTGACATTTCTATGTCCTAGTATCTACTGCAGGACACATCAGTAATGGAGAATGAGATTACAGGTGACCTATGTGAAGATCTTCTGCGTTCCCATGACACTTTCTACCTTTTCCCTCAGAACTTTGATATGGATCAATGCATAAAAACAACTCACCAGAAACAGTGCCACTGTTGTCAATTGGCCGTGACTGGTACTGCAGCTCAACTCCATTCAATTAAATGAGGTTTGGCTGCAACACCAGATATATCCCGTGGACAACAGTGGAGCTGTTACTAGAAAAAGGTAGAGCCATATTTTTAAATTCAGGAAAAATATCTTTTATGCCATCCTTGGGGCTCATGCACACGACAGTATGTATTTAGCGGTTCGCTAAAAATACAGATGATGTCTGTGTGACATCCGTACTACATCCCTTTTTCTTACGGATCGTGTGTAACAATGCCTATCCTTCTCCGCAAAATGGACAAGAATAAGACATGTTCTATGTCTTTTGCAGAACGGCCATGCAGACAAATGGAAACGGAATGCACACGGAGTCGTTTTCGTTTTTTTGCAGACCCATTGACCGCATACGGGCCGCAAACAAAACAGAATGGACATGGAAACAAATTGGTTTGTGTGCATGTGATGTGCATCTGTACGATACAGCGTCCACCGAATTATATTTGCCCATACTGTACCTCAGAGGTTCACAGAGGTTCACACAGAGGTTTGTAATGCACCTTGATGGTAGGATTTACCGGACAAATCTGATACATACATTCTATTATCATATTTGGTTCACAAGTAAATTCCCAATTTGTAATAATAAAACCATATGTATCATTTGGATTCTGCATGCATATTTGGTTCAATTAGTAAGATCATTTTTCAATATTATACCCATTACCCTGTACTTTACACTTATCCCAGCACATTCTGTAATGTCGAGCACCAGGCTGGAACAAAAATCTAGAAATTCCTTATTTTTCCTTTTCTTAGTTCCATTCTTCCTGTTTGCTGCCAAGTCACATAATTCCACTAAAACCCTATTCTCTAAATAGACGGTCTGCTAGACACATTGAAAATGAGACCGGTGACAATTTCACTGGTCAGTAAACCGGTAAGACTGTCCATTTTTTAACATGTCAGTTTCAGGTCTAAAAAAGGTGATTCATTTCTTAATATACCTTTAGAAGAATTAAAACTTGAAAGAGTACAGCGGCTCACTAATAATTTGTATGGAAAGGTGCTCACCCTCAAGTCCTACCCTCAGGACCAAAGAAAATGGTACAGTGTATATAGGGATGAGGGGGCACACTCATAAGAAGAACACTTACAGGGTGATGTACACTAAATTTAATAAGCAATAAAAGCAAACCCCTAAAATACACATAAAACATACATCAAAAATAAAAATGAATTATGAATATGCGATATGCAGCAATCAAATGCAATATATTACAACAGGATGACGCCAATGTCCCACTGGTAGATGTAATTGCTGTCGTGTTGTTGGTACACGATATGGTGATGATATGACCTTTAATGTTCCAATTGGGAATTTGTGGCGTCAAGCTTGTTGATAATAAGTGTCCCTCACTATAGATGTAGCACTCTAGCCCCTTTGGGGTGATGTTGTAGAGCCCGCACCGTGCTGTGTCTCAGGACACTATTCCAACTGGAGATTGGGTATCTCAGAGTTAAAGTCCTGTGCCTTTGAATACGTGTGGCACTCCGTTCACTTAAGATGTAAATAGTGACCCGGATCAAATGTTAAAGTCCAATGTGTGAGTTAACAGAGATGCGTGTGTGCCCTCCAAGTTACTTACTTTGATTCTTCGCCGCTGTGTCTTTCTTTTCTTACCCCTTCCTGCTGCGTAGCTGCAGCGCTAGTCTCCCAGGTGGCCGTACATGGCTGTGGCGTCCCACGTGACCTGGTCTCTGGAGTTCAGGGTAGACGCTTGTGTATGACGTCACTAGTCTGTGGCAGTAACTTTGGTAATGGAGGTTAATCACTTTCGTTTTGAGATCGCTGATGTTTTTCGATCTTTGTTAATGTCCAGCTTCTTTTATATGTTCTTAGGAATCCACGCTCACTCTGATATGCCAGACGCGTTTCAAGGTATTACACCTCTTCCTCAGTGGCCACCGAGTGAGTGGATTCTCACTCCTTATATATCCTATTGTTCCACCCACCAATTAGTTGTGCCTATTCTAATATATGGGGTGGATTTGATCGCCGTTTTTCTTCCATAAAATGAATAACCTTCACAGTTACAAATATGCTAAAAATATAAATGTGCTAAAAATATAAATAACAATATTCCCCTGTATCTTAAAACATGCTCTAGATGGTCTATAGGTAACCTATATGGTCAGGACTAAATTTTTACAAAAACCGCATTGGAACCGCATCAATGTGAATTATGTCACATGCGGTTTTTGCATTTTTGTATCTAGCAAGATCATATAGATCACATCTAGGTCAATGGACTCAAAAACGCATATATTTATATTATTATTTAATGCGTTTTTGTGTTTCTTTGTTCTTGTTTCCTTAATATACTTATTTTTTGAAGGGTAGTCACTAGGGAAGGCTGTCTGGTGGGGAGGGGAGACCGCAGCCGCCATAATTGGCAAAACTGCGGTGTCCCATCCCCACCAAACAGCCCCCCCCCCCACTCACAGGAATCCGAATACTTCCATCTCCGCATTTAGCCCCTTTGGGACGATGGTATCATATTCAAAAATTCTGCGGGATTCCTGTCTCGACATGTGTGCAATATGGTTTCCTCCCCTCCACATTTTTTTGACCCTTTCTATAGCTGTAAATTTGAGGCTGGTTGGGTCGCAATTATGCTGGATCTTGAAATGTTTCGACAGGGAATGTGTTTCTAGACCCTTCTTTATATTTGCCACATGTTCAGCTACCCTTTTTTTGAGTGTCCTTTTTGTTCTCCCTATGTATTGCTTCCTACATCCACATTCCAGCAGGTATATCACATCTGTGGAATCGCAGGTCAAAACTTCTTGTATTTCTATACTAAAAGAATTTACTGTAGATGTTACCCTAGTTGTTTTCTTAGGGAAGCTAGTGATTTTGCAATTGGTGCATCTTCCACATTTAAAGAATCCATTGATTGTCAACCAGTTTTTTCTTTGATTTTGTTGTTGTTGATTCTCCATTTTAATTTTCACAGTTGGGGCTACTTTACCTGCTAAATTGTTGGCCCTTGTATAGGTTATTTTTGGTGCATCACTTAGTAGTGGGCCAATTAGTTTGTCATTTAGTAGGTGTTCCCAATGTTTTCGGATGCTTCTTTCTATCATTTTATATTGGGAACTAAATGGAAGAATGATTCGTATTTTTTCTTGAAACAACAATTTGTAGAAAGAGACTACCCAATCCAGACCATAGAGAAAGCACTAGAAAAAGTAAAAAAGATGGAACGGAAAAGTTTCTTTGAGGTAGGCCCACTACAACCACAGGATGAAAAAATACGAATCATTCTTCCATTTAGTTCCCAATATAAAATGATAGAAAGAAGCATCCGAAAACATTGGGAACACCTACTAAATGACAAACTAATTGGCCCACTACTAAGTGATGCACCAAAAATAACCTATACAAGGGCCAACAATTTAGCAGGTAAAGTAGCCCCAACTGTGAAAATTAAAATGGAGAATCAACAACAACAAAATCAAAGAAAAAACTGGTTGACAATCAATGGATTCTTTAAATGTGGAAGATGCACCAATTGCAAAATCACTAGCTTCCCTAAGAAAACAACTAGGGTAACATCTACAGTAAATTCTTTTAGTATAGAAATACAAGAAGTTTTGACCTGCGATTCCACAGATGTGATATACCTGCTGGAATGTGGATGTAGGAAGCAATACATAGGGAGAACAAAAAGGACACTCAAAAAAAGGGTAGCTGAACATGTGGCAAATATAAAGAAGGGTCTAGAAACACATTCCCTGTCGAAACATTTCAAGATCCAGCATAATTGCGACCCAACCAGCCTCAAATTTACAGCTATAGAAAGGGTCAAAAAAATGTGGAGGGGAGGAAACCATATTGCACACATGTCGAGACAGGAATCCCGCAGAATTTTTGAATATGATACCATCGTCCCAAAGGGGCTAAATGCGGAGATGGAAGTATTCGGATTCCTGTGAGTGGGGGGGGGGGCTGTTTGGTGGGGATGGGACACCGCAGTTTTGCCAATTATGGCGGCTGCGGTCTCCCCTCCCCACCAGACAGCCTTCCCTAGTGACTACCCTTCAAAAAATAAGTATATTAAGGAAACAAGAACAAAGAAACACAAAAACGCATTAAATAATAATATAAATATATGCGTTTTTGAGTCCATTGACCTAGATGTGATCTATATGATCTTGCTAGATACAAAAATGCAAAAACCGCATGTGACATAATTCACATTGATGCGGTTCCAATGCGGTTTTTGTAAAAATTTAGTCCTGACCATATAGGTTACCTATAGACCATCTAGAGCATGTTTTAAGATACAGGGGAATATTGTTATTTATATTTTTAGCACATTTATATTTTTAGCATATTTGTAACTGTGAAGGTTATTCATTTTATGGAAGAAAAACGGCGATCAAATCCACCCCATATATTAGAATAGGCACAACTAATTGGTGGGTGGAACAATAGGATATATAAGGAGTGAGAATCCACTCACTCGGTGGCCACTGAGGAAGAGGTGTAATACCTTGAAACGCGTCTGGCATATCAGAGTGAGCGTGGATTCCTAAGAACATATAAAAGAAGCTGGACATTAACAAAGATCGAAAAACATCAGCGATCTCAAAACGAAAGTGATTAACCTCCATTACCAAAGTTACTGCCGCAGACTAGTGACGTCATACACAAGCGTCTACCCTGAACTCCAGAGACCAGGTCACGTGGGACGCCACAGCCGTGTACGGCCACCTGGGAGACTAGCGCTGCAGCTACGCAGCAGGAAGGGGTAAGAAAAGAAAGACACAGCGGCGAAGAATCAAAGTAAGTAACTTGGAGGGCACACACGCATCTCTGTTAACTCACACATTGGACTTTAACATTTGATCCGGGTCACTATTTACATCTTAAGTGAACGGAGTGCCACACGTATTCAAAGGCACAGGACTTTAACTCTGAGATACCCAATCTCCAGTTGGAATAGTGTCCTGAGACACAGCACGGTGCGGGCTCTACAACATCACCCCAAAGGGGCTAGAGTGCTACATCTATAGTGAGGGACACTTATTATCAACAAGCTTGACGCCACAAATTCCCAATTGGAACATTGAAGGTCATATCATCACCATATCGTGTACCAACAACACGACAGCAATTACATCTACCAGTGGGACATTGGCGTCATCCTGTTGTAATATATTGCATTTGATTGCTGCATATCGCATATTCATAATTCATTTTTATTTTTGATGTATGTTTTATGTGTATTTTAGGGGTTTGCTTTTATTGCTTATTAAATTTAGTGTACATCACCCTGTAAGTGTTCTTCTTATGAGTGTGCCCCCTCATCCCTATATACACTAAGAATTAAAACTTGTTGTTTCCTGCACAGCTCTAATTACCATGCTTCAATGTTTTTGTGCACGCAATCATCCTCTCACTGTTTTCAATGGGAATTCATGCTGCTGTTTATATGGCTGTGGATTTTTCCTTGCCGACTTCCAAACTGCGCAAAGAAAGGACATGTCTCCTTCTTGGCTCAGTTTCCATGTGGAAATGGTCTGGAAACCACGATGACCGTCTGCATGCAGGTTAGCCCAATTGAATACAGCTAAGTAAGTGGGTAGATCTGAGGCATGCGAAACCACGGAAAAATATAAAGATCCGCCTCTGCTGTGTGAACATAGGGGAGAACCTGTCAACAATGTACATTTTTGTAACGGTGTACCTGTCTGAATTTGTGCTACTTTCATTTTTCCTTTTTTATTTTTTCTACACTCTCCCAGTTTTCCAGTTTACAGGGATCAGTACTGTGACAGTAGATAGCCAATGGAGAGGCCACCATGACTCTTCTCCCAAGTGGGAGTCATCTTCATTGCTCTGACCCTGTCCAATCGGGACAGACAGGGTCAGAGGGGACACTACTGTACAGCGTGATCTTGCAAGGCCACATTGTTTTCTCACTGAAGCCCATGATCACAGTCTATTGGCACAGAGAGACACATAGCAAGGGAGAGAAAGATTCAATCAGATTTTGCAATGCATTGCTTCAAAAGGAGAAAAAAATGAAGACTCACGGGAGTGAAAATCTAGGCAGGTACACAGTTTTGCCTACACCACAAGGGAACTCTGCCTTGCACCTCTGAATCCCACAACACTAAGGGCACTCCAATCACCACAAGGCAGGAGACCCCAAAAGTCCAGATTGTGCCAAAAGGAGAATAAAGTTATGCCCCTCCATTCACTGCACAGCCCCAGGGAAAGTTGAAGTGACAACAGCCACCCTAAACCACCACCATTTCTATCCGTTCCACAACTACCACTCCCCTTCTCCCAGTTCTCTCCCTGCAGGTTAAAATTATAAAGGGGATTTGGGATTCTGTAGCAGAAAGGCAGAGCTCTATCTCTATTGAAGACATATTATAATATTCAAAATTATGTTTACACACAGATATTCAATTTAAGCCGGTCATACATTGAAAGAGCTTTCAATCCCTAAAACACCACTGTGCCGTTGACCCAGAAGGGTTGTATTCTCTTCATGCACGTGGTAGAACACAGACTCCTATGGCACCACAGAAATCCTCTGTGGTATAACATCTTCATGAAACAGATGTACAGTATATCAACACAGTATGGCTTCATAAACTTATATAAGTGTATTTTGGATCCTTATAAAATTTATCCATGATACTACCATGTACATGAGCTCTAACAGGGCTATAATCAGAATGATTTGTAGAAGAACTGCAAAAGACATATAATATAATTTCTGATGTTCCTCCAGGGTGGGGCTTTACTTTACTTCTTTATTTAATTTGAAAGATAATAACAATTTGTATATTTCTACAATCATCTGTGACACTTCAGATTAATAACATAAACCTAAAGAGTGAAGTCAAGGGAAACATGATCATATTTACCTTTATAGTCAAGTTATATTCTGGACCAATTTCTCCAACATGATTTATGGTTGATTGAACATTAGCCCCAGGAAAAACCTCAAAAAAGTTTATGCTTGTTGACCTAGTAATAAACACAATGAGATGTGTCCTTATATACATCATAAAATGTTAGAGCATATATGAGATGTATACAGCATCGCTCTTGTCCATGGGTTGTGTCCAGTATAGCAACATAGTTCTATTCAATAATGAGGCCAAGCTGTAATAATGCACATAGGCCACATATACCAAACAGGTTGTGGATCTGCACAGGAACACAGCAGGTAAGGGAAGGGGCATTCATATCTTCATAGGAGCTTCCTATTGTCTAATGGACATGGAAGAGACTGAGCTAATTCATTGCTCATAAATACCGGTGGCATAAGACACAAGGGGGACTGCTATGATGAGATTTTAGAGAGAAAATGTCCCATACATTTCTGTACTGTGTCTAAGAACTAACAGCAGAAGACTCCTGCTCAGTAATGGCTTGTAAAGCAGAAGGCAACACTGAACATGATTTGGAGCCAATCAGTTGTGACAATTCTTATGTCTCATTCACACGTCAGTGTTTTGGTCAGTGATTTTCATTAGTGATTGTGAGCGGTGCGGAGGCACGGACAGAAACACCACGGAAGCACTCCGTAGTGCTTCCATGGGGTCCCGTGCCTCCATTCCGCACCTCAGCTCTGGATTGCGGACCCATTCAAATGAGTGGCTCTGCATCCATGATGCAGGGAGCACACGGCCGGTGCCCGCATATTTGCGGGCTGCAATATGGCAATGGCCGTGTACATGAGTCCTAAGGGAAAGATCTGCACCTGTTCTGTGAAATCACTGACCGAACACTGATGTGTGAATGAGGCCTTATTGTGCTAAATCACAAATATCCATTTAGAAGTTGTTAATGATATCACCTTTATGTGCTACGATGTAGCTTAAGTTGCCGCTTAAAGGGGTTTTCCAGGATTACTATGGTTTTTAACAGATATGCTTATGTAGTTGCTTACCTCATGTATATTTTAAAGGCTATGGACACCTTTGAAGGTAATTTTTGTTTATGATTGCATTTTACTCATTTTTGGCTAAAAATCATATTTTCAATTGGCCTTTATCAGAAGTATTGAGTTATTCTGTCACAGAGGGTCAACTGTTTTGTAACTGTGGGAATCTTACTTTTTACTTTCACTTTGTGACGGTCATCTAATAAACCTTATTTCTAAACTACTAAGAGGGCAAAAACATTTATTTAAGCCACATTCTTATCAGTAAGGAGTGTTTATAATGTCAGAGAGCAGAGATAAAGAGTCCCTCAGCTCCCCAACTGATGGAAAAGAGAGAAAATCCAGAGGCTGCTACTAGAGCATGCCAGTTCTGTACAGACAAAGGGCTCCATATTTTCAATAAAGACCAACTGAAAAATTATTTTTAGCTCAAAATGAGTACAATGCAATAAAAAAATTGCCCCCAAAGATGTACATTGCCTTCAATTATGAACTATTTTGTACCCTCCTGACCCGTTTTCACCTTGCAAACCAATGATTCTGGTTAGTTTCTATCCTGTAGGTAGCACTTTCAGTTGCTGTATCCAACCAAACTCATGATGCACTTATTTTTCTGCCACAGCTCCAGCGCCATCCCTAACAATGCCCAGCTAGTTTATAATTTTGCCCACCCAGCCAGTTACATAGAAACCTCCTATGGACATATCACAGGAAATAAGAAATAGATTTATGGACATAGTTGTGTGACTACAGCCCAGAACATAAGAAAGGAGCAATAATCTAAAAGAAATACATTTCAAAAGTACAACAGCCTTCATTAATGATTGTTTTAAAGGGAGTCTGTCACCAGATTGTGACCTTATAGACCACTTACATAGCGCTCTAGCATAGCAGTCTATCACTCTAATGGAACCTTTGATGTTTGCTTCTGAAGTTCCCCCAAGGCAAAAACAGACTTGTATTCATATGTAAATTAGGGCTCGCAAGTGCCCAGGGAGAGGTTCACCTCGTTGGAGCCTAGGCTGTTCTGCCTCTTTTCGTCATATCCCCGCCCCAGCCTCTTCCTCTGCCCGCCCCGCTCTTCCTTTGCGTCCTCCTTCTCTGCAGCCGGATCCCGCGCCTGCGCTATCCATTGCTTGGCCGGGGATGCCCATTGTGGATGTCTCTGGTCCGCCTCCTCGCTGCTGTTTCTCGCCGTTGGCCGGCGCATGCGTAGTGGCTACTGCGATGCCGTGCCCACAAGAGGCAGAACAGCCTGGGCTCCAACGAGGTGAACCCCTCCCTGGGCACTTGCGAGCCCTAATTTACATATGAATAAAAGTCAGTTTTTGCCTTGGGGGAACTTCACAAGCAAACATCAAAGGTACCATTAGAATCATAGACTGCTATGCTAGAGCGCTATGTAAGCGGTCTATAAGGTCACAATCTGGTGACAGACTCCCTTTAAAGGATGTTGATGCAAACTAGAAAATCCTTTCAGATTCTGTCATGTTCTCTGTAGATTGATGCACCCATTATACTCCAATCCCATGTTTAGGCGCTGGGATTTGAAAGGGCCCTTCACAGCCTTTGTCAATGTGTTTCACATTACCATACATCAGCTTTATGTAGACTTCTGTAGTGGTTTTTATAAGACAATTCTTAAAGGCTAGCCCCCCTGCGGCTTCGATGTGCTCCCTTGCCCTGCGCTAGATTGCGCAGGGCACGGGTTCTTTTGTTTTCAATAATACACTGTCGGGCGGAAACTTCCGCCCGGCAGTGTGTTCGGTGACATCACCGGCTCTGATGGGCAGGCTTTAGCACTACCCTAGCCGTTTTACTAGCTAGGGCAGCGCTAAATCCCTCCCATCAGTGCTGGTGACAACACTGGGGTTCCTGGCAGCCCCATGGAGAGCCCCGGTACGTCACCGGATCTCCAAAAAATGCCTTTGCCCTGCGCAATTTAGCACAGGGCAAAGGAGAGCATCGGAGCATGAACTGCTCCGATGCTCAAGTCAGGGGGGCTGCCAATGGAGGGATGTCCGGGTTCAGCTCTGAACCCGGACAACCCCTTTAATGATAAATTTATCTTAAATGGTGTCATGCTTATACTATTCCCAAGTTACACCTATTGTGTGCACGTCTAATAATGGTGCACGTCTTATAAATATGGCTTGCGCCATCTGTGACAAATTAGCCCCTGACCTCAGTAGATATCTTCCTCAGAACCTATAATCCTTTTTGTCCTGCCTACTTGCCTTGCTTGTTTTTTTCACCTGAATCTGTATGATTTCTTGGGCTATCTTCTCATGTTTCTTGTCTACTGACTGAGAGGCCAACTGAAGTTGAGTTTGGCTGCAGGGGCATAGCTGGAAGAGGCGGAGGCGGTGGAACATGAGTCCTGGGCGCTACAGACTGTGCTTATGAGCCACTTAGCCTTGACCAAGGGCTAAGGCTGAAAACTAAATCTGTGCCCGGTGGGGGGAGGGGAGTAAAGCCCAGCTATAATTCTTGAAGAGATGACCTAGGATTAAAGAAACTTCCAGAGAAGGTGCCACAACTGTCCATGGTTGCATCTGATATTTCAGATCTGTTGCATTGAAATTAATGGGGCTTAGCTGGACTAGCTAACCATCCAATGTGTATGGGGGTCTGCAATGGCAGATGTCAGGGAAAGAAGGATCAGGCATGTTGGATATTGGCATGCACAATTCTTTACTCCCACCAGGAAATAATAGGAGCCTGGCAATTCACATCACAACTATTGGGTGGCCATTGATAGGCACGTATATAGGATAGACATCTTGTGACACAGTATCAAAAAATTATGTTTCAAAAAGCTGTTTATCTTGCACCACACATCTTGGGATATACTAAGCCAAGAGAAAAGATAAGGAAGGACATGTCTGTACAACATTTAGGATCTATAAGAACCATACCTTGTGAAGTGCATCTCTGTGTCATACTTTACAGGGATTGATACATTCACTGCATTGTCCTGCTCAAAATCTTCATAACTTTCACTGTAATAAAATAAAGTTTGAGTTACTGTATGTAGATGGAATAATACATTTAAAAGTGATGTCCAAACATAGAAGGAAAAAAAAAAAATCTCCACTTTTCCCGAGGGCTGTGCTTGGTATTGCAGCGGATTCCCTGCCAAGCAAATGACACCGAGCTGCAGTACAAATACAGAGCATGGCTACGAGTGGTGTTCTTTCTAGATTAAAAGCAGATCCTATTTTCTAATCCTGGACAAGCACTTGAAATATCTCTACTGTCTGCATCAATATCAACCCTCAGGAAGACTGTACCTTGTAGCCTGGAAGTAGATGTAAGCTTTATCATGAAGATACTTGAGGTTGAAATCAAATCCAATATCGAATGTAACCTAGAAATGAGATAAGCAGTCAGGACACACTGGTCTCAAGAAACCTGTGCAGTTGTATTATCAGGGTTGTAGCTATAACGGGTGCAAAAGCTATGCATACTTGTCAACATTTTGGATAGCAAAAAACGGGACATTTAAGCCCCACCACCGGGACTACCCAGTAACATCCCCCATAGACCCCACCCCTTTTTGTGGTCTGATTCCCAGGATTGTCCTTGCAAAATCTGGACTGTAGGCACGTATTGTTACAGCAGCACTTGGGTCCTAGAACCTGACCAGATCCCTCTACTTCATAAATTAAATCTGCTGAGGTTTTTATCACTGGGGCCAAGGAGTTTCACATTACAAATATGTCACTCTGTACACAAGAGATATTAAATGTGTGGCCCACCAGGTGTTGTAAAACTGCAATGCCCTGATGGCAGTGGGCTGACCCAGCATGATGGAAGTTGTAGTTTTGCAACAGCTGTATGCACCATACACATTGCATTCTATGTACAGCTACAGAGATTTGTTCATTGAGACTCTGGGCCAGTTAGGCGACCACTCAGAATGCAAATATAGATGTGTAAACAAATATGACTTAGGCCGAATGCACACGGCCGTGTTCCGCGGCCGAGTGCGGGCCGTGAAAACCCTGCTGGGATTCCTGCTGACTGCTGGAGCGCACGGCGTCATGGGTTGCTATGACGCCGTGCGCTTCATGCAGCCACTCCTGTACAGTAATACACTATACTAGTGTATTACTGTCCAGCAGCGGCTGCATGAAGCGCACGGCATCATAGCAACCCATGACGCCGTGCGCTCCAGCAGTCAGCAGGAATCCCGGCATCGTTTTCACGGCCCGCTCTCGGCCGCAAACACGGCCGTGTGCATTCGGCCTTAGTTTATGGATATAACTGAAGTACAGGAAGGGTGCGCACTTGGTGGAGTGAGGTCTTTCTAGTACCCACAATCCTTTCTGAGCCATTTAAGTACAAACATTGAGTTAAAATGATAGAATTTTTTCTATCACCACTTGAGGAGGGCATAATGATTTTTAATTTAAATAAATAGGAGCGTTATAAATTCCCTATGCAGTTAGCTCCCCCTAGGGGCGGCTGTAGTCACAGGTTAATCATTTAACTAGTTGAATGTGTGACGTAGTGGCACGGAATATGTAGCTCTATATCATTAGAAGTTCAAACAATTTCAAAGAGACCTGGACCCATTTTGATTGAAATAAATTAATTTATAGGCACTGTAGACTTTCCTGGTCTAGACCACCACCATTAACCTATACAGAACCCTAAACCATCAGGAATATTGTATCCTATTACATGTTAACCCCCCAACTCCAGGAATATTAGATACTAACTCATAACACCCTTGACACAAGCCTGTATATTTTTGAAAAAAGGGTTAGAAAGTAGTCACCTCATTGATTTCCCAACACTTCCCGGGTTCTGCATCGGTCTTTACTTCCTGGTTTCTCTCAACACAGGAAATGTGACTGCTCAGCCAATTACAGGCCATAACATGCCTGCCTCAGCCGATGATTGGCTAAGCAGTCACTTTTGGGAAACCAGCAAACTATTGGAATAGGAGCGGTGGGGAATTGTTGAGTATGACTTTTTTTAAGCCTTTCTGACCTGTTGTTACAAAAATTTGATAGCAGTTAAAGGGGTTGTCCCATGACAAATATTCTACAGTTTTCAAACCAGCACCTGGATCTGAATACTTTTGTTATTGCATGTAATTAAAGAGTATAGCCACTGAGTTATTCAATAAAATGTATCTGTATTGTGCCACCTGCTGTTTGTTCTTTTTCTTACTTCTTTGACCGGCTCACTGACAAGGCCGCACATGCTCAGTTTCATCCTTCAACTGCCTCCTGAGCTGTGATAGGGAGAGCTGAGACACACCCCCTTAGCTGCAGCAGAAAAGACACTCCCCTTGAGCTGCCAACTGGATATAAATCTAGCAGAACAATGAATTGGGAGATCTCTGGATCCATGGGAGGTACAGGGCTGGATCTAGCTTTATTAGAAAGTTATTGTAATTTACTATATAATCTCTAATTTTCATTTTTTACATTAATAATGGGATAACCACTTCCAATACCCTAGAACAATGAGGTATTGATCACTAAACCACTCTAGACAACCAGGCGTATTTTATGTATAACTATATCTGATCAGGTGTAATTTTCAGATTTTACTGTTTAGTTATTACTGGAGGGCTTTACGTTCATTTTAGGAATGCACTTTTACCTTTTGCTGGTCCTTGAGAACAGGGAATCCTACTAAACAGCTGACGGTTCCCTGTGTATTGCCAACTTCACACAAAACCTCTGTTCCATCACTCTGCAAAATAAGTAGCACAGAATGAATGCACAAAGCATGAAGTACCCAGTCTACCATTTCTGAAAGGATCGCATGGATGGACATATAAGTTCACTTACATTTCTCCAATGCATCTAAAATAGTTTAAGTATAATGCTGCATTGTTTATGCTGCTCTCATACAAATGGATGTGCCTTCATATTTACAGTCAGCAAAAAGAGAGGGTCAAAGGGAGTAGTTTAACACAAAGTACTGCATGATCAGACTACAATAGGTTTGTTTGTAGTCTGTAACCATGGATACACAAAAGTCTGCATAGGAGCTGTAGACAAAAAAACAATAGATTTCTAATCAAGGCTTTTTTTGCAAAGTATTTTCATTTCTTTATTTTAGATGCATTGACACAATAAAATATAAAAATGGGTGCAAATGTCTATATAACCTCTGTCTAATAACTTACTGGAGAAGTTGAAGATGCAAAGAATAGGTTTTCTGAGAAAAGTGCCCTCAGTTTTGTGTTATATGCATTTTCCTTTTTATTCATCAATGTTACTTGGAACATCAGCCGTCTGTTTTTGTCACTGACGATGTATGGTAATTTCCTGTAGGAAGAAGCGTATCACTAATTATAAGGCAGTATGCAGTCATTCATTCATGCTTATTGGAGTGTAATAGGGTAAAGATATAGCAGGTTTCAGTTACTTCTGCTGTTAAAGGGTCTTTCCAGGACTTTGATACTGATGACCTATCCTTTGGATAGGGCATCAATACCAGATCGGTGGGGATCTGACACCCAGCACCTCTACAATCTGCTGGTAGTAAGAGCCACAGCTATTGGAACAAACACAGTTGCCCACTTTTACTTTTTGGCACATTTTTGGTGTCATTTAGGATATCTTTAGACATTTATGAAGCAAGTTAGCCAAAAAGAGCCTCATTCACCAAGGGGCTCAAAATTGCAGAGTAAACCAATAGGTGACATGAAAGTCTAAAAGTGTACCAGCTTTTCATCCAGCATTAGCTACTGTGATAAATCTGCATACTTTAACATCAACTGTCACGTCAGGTAGGGAACAGTGCACCTAAGTTCCACCCGCACCACTGTTCCTACCTACTTCAATGATCCTCCCTAAATAGTGGCCATCAACTGGGCGATGGTCCCTAGACTAAATAAATGCACAAAATAAAACAAGAAAATGGGGAGTGTCAGATAACCAGGAAAGGTAAGTACGTGACATCAACATTTTAGTTGGTAAATTGAGGCATGTAAGCCCGGCCTCAGTAAAGACCCTGAGGCCAACTGGGACCTCCCCCTTATGGACAGGGCTTACATCATTCTACCCATTTCAGTCCTGGACTGCGTGAATTTGCCGTGACTGTCCCTGAAAATTAGTTGACAACTATGAATCTGGCAGATTTTTAGACTGTTCACACTGTCTAAGTATTAAGTAAGTTTTGTGAATCTGCTGGAATTCACTATCACTACCATTTTCAAATGGGGTTATACGGCTAGGCCCTATCATCAGAACCCAAGGATGGATCCCTCAATGATCTGGTACAAACACTGTGCATTTACAATGACATGAGGCTACACAATGCAATAATACATCAGTGTATTGCGAGCTTATAGTTAATAGACAAGGGGCCGTCATACCGCCATAAACTACTCAGGGGGCTATGTAGGAGAAGTGCCCACCGATTTAACCATAAGTCGGCATCTTACAGATATTTTTAGAATAGCACAAAGACAAAACTTAACTTACACGTCACTAGGTTTCTGTACCACTTGTAAGGAAAGGTCTGAATGACAAACTTCATCATCACCACAGTCTTTTTGGAAGGGAATCTATTGTAAAAAGCAAAGGAACAATGCATCTTGACACTTCTAGGGTTTGTATGAGGATAGAAAAAATGTCTCAAGAAACAGGGGCACTAAATGTCCACTGGTTGTGTCTGGTGGTATTACATCTTAATCTCCTTCATGCCTTTCCAGTCTACAGCACCTATACAAGCATATGTGTTTCCATGGTTACAGACTACAAACAAACCCTACGTGTAGTCTGAACCTATATTCATGTGTTACTCCACTTCCTTTGCCTCTTGTAATATATGGGGGAGCGATAGAAGGGGGTAAAAAATGACTGCAGAATCTAAATACAGAGAAGATTGGTTTGTATTTTGTAGCTCTGGAGACACATAGAGTTGCTTAGGTGATTTAATGAAATGTTTGCAGAAGTTTACACACCCTTTAGGCATTATGCGAAGAATACTATTACACAGATGCTACACCTTAAAGCTGGCGGACAGGTTCTGTGGTTGCATCCAGCGGTAATCTCATCTGTATTATGGAGTACCAGAGGTCTGCTCTTAAGGGAAAACTAATTAGCTGTGGCAACCCCTTGGAGCCCTTGTTGCCATCTGTAGGACATACCCACCTAGAAGTTGTGGCTTTAGAAAGTCTGGTAGGGAGAACATGACTCTAATAACTAATATCTTCCTTATCTTATACTTACAAACCATTCACTGGAGCCCGTTGAATAAGGATTTAAGACGGGGCTGCTATCTGGTTTCTGGGCAGCAATGTTAATGCGCAATGCCAGGGCGTTCTCCGAATCTGCTGTCTCCTGATAATAGGAACATACAATTCTTACATGAATAAGAGTAGTTACAGCTATTTACAGACACAATTTCAATGCAGTATATTGAGTCGTGTCTAAATTACCTATATCTGTAAATGTTAAAGCTGGGTAATGACTTACATGTCCTCCAAATCTCCTAAATGACAAATCTGTATAGTAAGGATATGTTCACACAGTTCCATTTAAAGGGCTTGTCTCATCACAGTTCACCCCATTACTATGAGAGCCCCAAGAATGATCAGCAGATTGCTGCAGGTCCCAATAACTCTCCTACAGTGACCATTGAAGGGGTATCCCATCACAATGGTCACTGTTTAATCTGTTAATGATGTGCCAGTGATCATTTTTGTAAATATATTGTATTGGCAAATTCCAACCCTTCTTGATAAAATTCTTTCCCTCCTACCTCATTGTTGTCATATGGTATCCCATAGATAGGGCCACCGCTCGCCTCCCGAATTCATGGGCTGCGCTTGCACAGAATACACTTTATTTTCAGCCGACCGCTTATTGCAGTCCTGAATGCGCACGCTGCCGCACATGTGCAAGGCTTATTTCTTCAGTGCCGCGCCTCATACAGAGCCGTGCATGCCCTGTATGCAGCGCGGCTCGCTATGAGATGCGACACTAAAGAAATAATCTTTGCGCATGCGCGGCAGTGTGAGCTCTCAGGACTGCAATGAGCGGCCAGCTTGGTGAAAAAAAATGTCTTCTGCACAAGCGCAGCCCAGGGATTCGGGAGAGAAGCGGTGGCCATAGGAGACACATGAACGAGCACGCAAGGAGTGTGATGTCAGAAAGAGGCGTGGCAGGGCTTCACTCAAACTGCCTAAGCCGGTCCAGCCTTAGAAGCATGAATCCAGAAGGTGAACAGCAGAGCTGGCTGCAGGTGAGATGGGAAAACCCCTTTAAAAGGGGAAATGAAGTATTACAGGGGACCAGTTGAATGGTAATGGATGGATTGAGCTTGGCCAGAGCAAGAGCCGCTGCTTGTTAACAGTTCTTCATTCTAAGGGTGGTCACAAGTGGGGAACCCCTGTAAGGTTGACCATATGCCCTAACAGGACATATGGAGAGGGGTTGTCTGTCAAGATAGATCCATTTCCCCATACATTAAAGGGGTTATCCAAGTTATTTTCATTGATGACCAATATCAGATGGGCAGGGGTCCAACACCTGGCACCGCCGCCGATCAACTGGTTGAAGAGAAGGAGCGCACCATGCCAGCGTTGCCTTCTCTTCCTTGTTTACCTGCTGTATATGGTACATTTGAATAGGAACAAGCCATCTCATAGAAGTGAATAGGATGGCTTAGGTGTAATTACACCTGCCCACCGCTGCTGTTGCAACGGTGAGCAGGTTACCAACGAAGAGAAGGCAGTGCTGGCACGGTGCATGCCTCCTCTTCAACCAGCTGATCAGCGGGGGTGTCGGGTGTTGGACCCCTGAAGTGAATGGGGCCTTAGCGGACTTCCGGCGGCACAGTGGGCTAGGATTAGCACGGATCCGGCAGGCTGTTTCCCCGCCGGAGTGTGAAAGTAGCCTAAAGCAATCAGGGCCCGCATCTCTGACCACATCCATCTGTCAGTCACGTGCAATCTGGGTCTGTGCTCAGGAGGTAAGACATCAACCACGGCAAACAGAGGTGACCGGAAACCTTATATACAATATGGCGGTATGAAATAGCAGAGGCTTTACTTAACGAACACTTGGCAGCAGGATCAACCCTACTAAACTAAGAAGACTGTCTGCTGGGGCTGATTCTTTATGCAAATTAGGATGTCAGTGCACCAAGGGACATGGCCAGCACCGGAAAGCTAAGATGCACTGGGGGGAAAGGCTCTGCCCCTTGGTGCATTGAAAAAGGTTTTCAAAGACATTTTAATTGATCTCCGCATAGTAGGGTTGAGCGAATTAACCAAAGTGGACTTCGATCCGAATATTAGGAAAAATTTGATTCGCTATTTCCTCGTGCTTCGTGGTAATGAATTAATTTTCCCTGAAATGGCATAAAAATAAAGACATTCACCTCATCCATTTGAGCGCGAAGAGGCCGCCGCAGCCTTCTTAATTGAAGATCCTGCATGAAATCTCATGCAGGGTGACATAGCACTTCATCACGCTGGCCAGCATGATTATGTCATCAGGCATCAAGCGAGATTTCACGCGGTGCCTTCAATCAGCGGCCTCTTTGCGCTCAAATGGATAAGGTGAGTATTACTATTTTTTTTTTTTTACCAGATTAATCCCTGAAAGCCTTCACTATTATTCTCAGATTTCGCAATTAGCGCTGAATTTGGTGTCAGAGGGGTTCAATGACGGGGGAGGGGGGGTCAGCACAATCGCCGTTCCCCGTCATTGCGCCCGCTACTTACAAAGAAATGCACTTTGTGACTAAGCAAATGTCTTTGTGAAATTCGGCGAAGCAGCTGAATCGAATTTTTCTAAACTTCGTTCAACACTAATCATCAGTATCTGATCCAATACCTGGGACCCCCGCTAATCAGCTGTTTGAGAAGGTATCAAAGCGTTGTACATAAGCCTTTAAAAAGTTTTCCAGGATTATTTTTTTTTTTTTTCCCCCCCCCCCCCCCCCCCTCAGTGGTATCTGTGAAGAGAAGAGATCTATACTCAATTCCCTGACACTCCGCTCCGGCTCCATGCTTGTCTTCACTGAACATCTGGTTCCTCGACTGTCAATTTCCGTGCAGAAGAGGTCATTTGCACTGCCACAGTCAATGGCTGGTCTCAGCAGTGACATTTTCCCTAGCCACTTGGGGACAAGTCATTGCTGAGGCCAGTTATTGGTTGCAGTGGGGCAGTCTGTGTGGAAGTTGCCAGTCAGGTGAAAGTTCAGTGAAGACAGCCTAGGAGCCACGGACAGATAGGGAGCAGGTAGGTATAGATTTCTTCACCAGTACCATGATCCAAACCATTATGGTTTGATCTTTTCACTAAGTCACGCTGCTTGTGATGAGGCTGGCATGATCTTGCCAATAGGTTCCCTACTTCCCCACTTTAATGCAATTTACTATACCTGAACATTGAAAATGTGCTCAAAGCATCTTTCCTCTGTGCCTATGTCAATGGCCTTAGTTATGAATCGGTCTCCAATTTCTTTAAACTGCCCTCTAGACGTCACCCTTGATGACTTGAGATCAGCATCCAGTGTTGCATTGTAAGTTATGGCCACTGGAAGGAAGAGCAAAAACTGGATTAAGACAAGAATACACATTACAATAGTCACAGACTATACATAATATATGTCCTTTGTATGTATCTTAGAGTGTTACTGGGTATTTGCAGACTCCTCTCTATGGCCACCCAAAACTGGTCGATCGTGGGATCAGTGAGGATCCCCACAATCAGACTCCCAATAATTAGTGTTTTATGACATGTCCTACTGACATATCATAAAATACTATCAATAACATCTTCTGCATTATCAATCCAGTATATTGAACAACTAAATTCCGATGGGGTTCAGGATGGGGCAACCACTGATGTACTTGGGGAAGGGGGGTTCTTCCCAGAGTTTGTTTTTTTGTAAGTCTGCGCTTACAAGTTTCTGTAACTTGCTTTGATCTCAATGGTGTGGTAACTATGAGGGTAGAGCCATATTTTTGCGCTTAGGATGTTGGCTAGACGCCTTGCTTCTGAAACCCCTTCTAAAAATATCTCCTTGTCAAAGTTTTTCTTGGCAGGTGATGTGTTAATCAGCAGGGGATGACCACGAGAACAAAGTAAAATAGATTTATGTGGACATCTGGCTCGATCTGAGGCATAATGGGGAAGAAATCAGACAGGCAATAACATTGCTACATAAGGAATGGGGGACCAAGTTCTGTCATACCCACCGCTGCACAGATCCATGGGCCCCAATGCCTGTTCTCCTGATCCTCTTTATGAAGTGGGATTATTCATGCCTGAACTGGTCTTTGGCCAAGAACCAGAATTTAAGTCCCATGGTTAATAGTAGGGTCATGGAGGTCATGGTGATGGGACAACCCCGGTATTTTTGCTAATCCATTTTCTTTATTTCACTTTCATCATGCCCCAGAAAGGACCAAACGTCCATATAAATCTATTTTGCTTTGTTCCTATTATCACATCCTGCTGAACATCACCCTCCAAGAAGAAAGTGGTAAGGGAAGTGCCAACTACTCTAAGAATATTACTTAATGGGGATGTAAGATTATCTCAGCCAACTACCCGCCAACCCCACCAATACGTTTGCCCCCCCCTCCCCCGGGAATTAATACTCTGAAACCGACTTCTTGGTATAATTGGCCGCAACGGCCCGTTTATTAAAAAACCACCACATTCTCCTCCAACTTTTAACACTGTTAAACATAACAGTGAACACATAACACAAAGTTAAAGTGCAATAACATTCCAACACTGTGTAAAGGATCCTAGAAGGCAACCCAAGCAAGCTGCGTTCATCACACACCATCTCCACTTGGCTTTTTACCTTACCCTCGGCCGCATTCACCGACCCAAGGGCACCAAACCTTCCAAAATTCTCTCTCAATAAACCCCTGTAGGCCTTTTATCCCCCAACAGGAGCCCCATCCGTCGCCTTACCGACCTCCTGAGATGCACGCTCCAACATGTCATGCACCTGTGTAAAACATTTAATTGCCTTCCAGGACCCTCCATTAACCTGCCTCTACTACCGCTAACGATTTACCTAATAATGGGCGGGTGGGAGGGCACCTCACAGGTCTAACGCCGGACACTAATGCACATGCCCCCCCCCCAGAAACCCTTTATATACAGCCCGCGAAATTAACTAATACCGCCCCCCCCTTACCACCAATCAGACTACAGCACTGAGATTCCCATAAAATTAACCCCTTCCTGCCTTCGTACTTCCCCCCAAGTCAGTATGCACTTCGCTACTGGCTGCGCCTCGCTCCATTGCTCCAATTCTCTGCTGAGATAAGGGGGTTGATGAGTTTCAAGGCTAAAATGACTATATTTGTGTTTTATTATAAGAAGTCATTTAGTGCAAAATGTGCTGTATAGCCATTATGGCCGAACAAAGTTACTTCAATTATATACATCTAAAAAATTTTAATAAATTATAATAATCACCAAATCGTTGTCTGGAGTTTGCAGGTCTGAAGCGAGCAGTGAAGCAAATTTTGACAGTAATTTCACTGTTCTTATTTGTCAGCACAATTTTATCTGGAGTAAATGTCACCGTTACAGACACATCTGCAATACCCTGCGACCTAGATGAAAATTGTCAACACGTATAATATAATTAGACATGAGTATAAACATAAAAAAAAAAAAACTTAAAGAGGACCTGTCCCCTCTCCTGACCTGTCCGTTTTAGTAACTGCTTGCATTTGTCACGCAATAACTATTTAACTGTTCTGGAGTGACTTTACACAACTCTCTGTTGTTGACGTTACCCCAGGTCTAAAAAGTAAGCGGGGCATGAAAGGGGGCCATCAGACACGTCTCATTTACCACTATCTACGTCTGTTTTAAGCCTAGTAAATGGTCTAAATGTAAGACATCTAGGAAGCTGTCTTATATTTAGAACTGGAGGTAGATCCGTCAAAGTTATGGAGAGGCTGGCGTCTCTACATAACTTTGGCTGATCCACCGCCAGCGCAGGGGCTTTATTAAAACCGGCATCTAAAACGCTGGTCTTAATAAATATGCCCCTATGTGTTTACAAAGTTGCATAGTTTATACAGATCATGTAAACTGTAAAAGAGTCTACAACGAACAACCTTTAAAAGTTGATATTTTTCACTAACACCAACAAAGCTACACGTTTTTCGGATCTTACTTAAAACAATTTACAAATGTGACCATGCTATTGTTGCGTCAATTAGAATCAACTAGACTACTCACCAAAACTGAACGACTTTTTCATCGGCACCGACGGTTACATCTGGGATGGCATCTCCGTTTAAATCCTTGTGCCCGTCAAGTGATCGACCAAAAAACTGCAGGGGTGGTGTGAACGAGGAACCAAGAATTTTCTGCATATAGAACAAAATGTAAACATTTCAATCAACACGTTACATGGTAAGGTTGAGAAAAACACAAAGTCCACCTAGATCATTACTAGAATAAGTGTACGTATACAGTATACAGTATGTGGTACTACAATCAGCAGGCAGTATGAGGACACACATATTAAGGGCTCTCGTACACTGGTAAGTTATATGGGGCCACATTGGGCCCCCATAATATTCAAATAGTATACAGAGACATATTGAGTTCTATAGAAAAAGGTAGGTATCAGCAATGCTTCTACATTACCTCTGTAGTGCAGTGCTGTATGGAAGCACCAAGGAGCGGCCATAGTAAGGGCATGAGATAATTATATGCTGGAATATATTTGGCTAGATGTTGTTATCACCCTAGAAGTAATCCCCCTATAAATATCAATTGTGTGCCATATTCTATAGGTAAAATACATGGCTGCTATAGGGCCCATGGGTCCGGCTTTAAACTGCTTCTATATTTAGTCATAATGCTTTTACAGTTACCCTGATTACAGTTACCCAGGTTACTTTTCAGAAATAACTGCTAAACTTTGGCTGTCTGTAGTCACCACTTGGGGGAGCTCTCTGCATAGAGATTTAACAGGTCTTGTGTCGAATAGCAGCTGAATAAATCCCTATGCAGTGAGCTCCCCCTAGTGGTGGCTACAGGCAGCCATAGTCTTAGCACCTACTTCAGAGAAGTGGTTTAGCTCTGCTCTGTCTGTAATATCAAGTTCTGGGAATAAAATATAAAATCTGATGCTAAACAGGGATTACCTGGGAATATTTTTTTCTTATTGTGGTTTTATCGCCATTGTAGATATAAACTGCTCCACTGTTCTGGTTTTCTAAGGGTGCTCCAACAATGACATCATTAAATCCGTCCAAATCTATATCCGTAAGTGCTGCTATGGCAGCTCCAAACCTGGTGTTCTCGACACTATTAGGGCCTTCCAAGTTTTCACGCTGATGTAAGATTCCCTGTTCAAGACAAGATCAAACAAACATTTAAAATATGATATGTAATAAAATATACATTGCAGATAAACTGACTGGTTGCAAAAGTGTGAGCAAATGTAAGAATGTCAAGTTTTCTCTCTATATCATACAGTGCAGAAAAAAAGAGAATCTACGTCACTCTCACTTGATTCATCACCCTTAGGCTACATGCACACGACCGTATGTGTTTTGCGGTTTGCGCAAAAAAAAATGCGGATTCATTGTAACAATGCCTAAAACGGAAAAGAATAGGACATGTTCTATTTTTTTTGTGGGGCTACGGAACGGACATACTGATGCGAACAGCAAACTGTGTGCTGTCTCCAATTTTTAAGGACCCATTGAAATGAATGGGTCCGCATCCTATCCAGAACGGATACGGAAACAAACAACGTTCGTGTGCATGTAGCCTAAAAGTAAAGTTTCTCTGAAAATTTTGGTGTGAGGTTGTTTTCCATTGACCAAAATTAAAATTGAAATGCAGTAGATTATAATTATAAAATTCACTCTCACCCCCTTGATAGTGAACATATAGACTTGACCTTGTTCTTTCTTATAGTCATTCATATACATAGGGGCTCCCACTAATAAAATGTCAGTCACTGAATCCTTGTCCACGTCCACAGAGCAGAGCACGCTGCCGAAATATGAACCGATCTACAGGTAAAAGTTAGAAAACAAATAGCGTTACAAAAAAAGAGTCAAAAACAAACTAAAAATGGTCATAATATGTTACAAACAAGACAGTTATTACCAGTGCTCAGCCAGCTAGCTAAAAAACCGAAATAGTGGAAAAATTAAGAATTTAGATAAGATGAGCAGCTCTGCAATTATAACTTTATAAGGTCTAAAATTGTAACGTATTAATTGAGATCTTTTAAAACGTGAAGATTAGCTAGTGGCTGAGGATGGTTATGTAATAAGATAAGTAATGCAACTTGTCCCACAAAATATAGCAAATATTATCTTTTGATTACAATTCATATAAAAACTCATATAAATTAAAAATAAATAAAATATAAAAACAAATGTCTATGAAGCTTAATTAAATGGCTTCAGTTTAGTGTTAAGTGTAAACACGGCAGAGGTACCAGAAGGTAAGGGTGGAGGTGACCGAAAGACACACACAGTATGGAGCCATGTTCAGGGTGGTAACTACTTTTGGGACACGGGGGTAACATCTTCCTTCACTAATCTCCCACAGGAGAACAGTGCATCATACTCATTTTTGTGGCACAACGGAGCCATCTCTGGGAGCAGATCAGTGTCAGCTCCACTCGTAAAGGGAAGGTGAGTGGCACCATTGGAGCAAGGCTTCTTTGATGTGGGAGCAGTTTCCCCAGTTTATATTTCCATAGCTCAAATGACTTAAAGGGAACCTGTCACTAGTTTTATGCTGTCCTAACTAAGGGCAACATAAATAAGTGACTGATTCTCTTAGCACAATGCTGGGTCACTTTCTTTAATTGACCCAGTCAATCTGCCAACATCTTGTATTGAAAAGCTCCAGCTGATAATGATGAGTCCTGAATATTCATGAGCTCCTGACTCTCCCCGCCCACCTGCTGCTGAATGACAGTTTGTTTCCATATGAATCAGCAGCAGGTGGGCAGGGGAGTGGCTATAGCTCTGAATTAAATATACGCTGGACTCGATGACCTCACGCCGGACTCCAATCAGCTCATTAGCATGCGGCATCTTTGTGTGTATATTATGAGGTAACCATCTGTCACACCAGTAAGTGAATACATCTAAGGCACTTTTTAGTAGTTAATGATTGTATATAATTAGTTAGATTATAATCAAATATCCCCATGACAGGTTCCCTTTAAAGGTTAATCTGGGTTGCGTCGAGGTTCCATATGGCAGCCACTTCCAGGATCACATGCCGTGATACATTGGGCACTTGATCCTAGCCTGAGGTTAGAACCCACAGCACATACGTTAGTCAAAGGGTCCATTCACACGTCCATATAATGGGTCTGCATCCGTTCCGCAAATTGCGGAACGGGTGCAAACCCATTCATTCTCTATGGGGCAGGAATGGATGCGGACAGCACACAGTGTGCTGTCCGCATCCGTAAGTCCAGAGCACGCCGCCAATCTTCCGGTCCGCGGCTCCGGAAAGAAATAGAACATGTCCTATTCTTGTCCGCAATTGCGGACAAGAATAGGCATTTCTATGGGGGTGCCGGACAGATGTATTGCGGATCCGCAATACATTACGAACGTGTGAATGGACCCTAAGTCTCTCAACACATGCGCTGCGGGTTCTAAACTCCAGGCTAGGGTCACATGCCCAATGTACTGCACATGATCACGGAAGTGGCTGCCGTATGGGATTGGCGGTGCTACCCCGATAACTACTTTAATTGATATATCCTTAAAGGGAACCTGTTACGTGGAACATGGTGTCTGAGCTGCAGGCAGCAGGTTATAGAGCAGGAGGAGCTGAGCAGATTGCTTTATAGTTTTATGGGAAAAGATTCAGTATAACCTGTATTTTATTCATATAAATTCCTGCTCATTCTGGGCTTTGAAGTCTAGGAGGCGGTCCTATCAGTGATTGACAGCCTCCCCTTTATGACTGTGTATACAGAGATAGCTGTCAATCACTGATAGGACCGCCTCCTGGACCTCAAAGACCAGAATGAGCAGGAATTTAAATGAATAAATAACAAGTTATACTAAATATTTTAATTTTCCTAAAAAACTATATATCAATCTGCTCAGCTCTTCCTGCTCTATAACATGCTGCCTGCAGATTATTTCACATTTTCATGAAGACATGTTGCCTTTAAAGGGATTTCCACTTTGGACAAGTACATGCACATCAGTGCATGTTACAGATATGTTATAATAAACCAGCAATTATATGTACCAGCCTTCGTCACAGCAGCATACCTCCAAAATAGATAGGAGTACTGCACGTTTCAATCCTGTTCACATATATAATAATATATTAATATCATATGTATTTATTACATGTTATTGTCACGACTATGGTATTGGTCGTGACTCTTTGTGTCGCATGCAGTTGTCAGCGGTCTGCTTGTTGTCTACCGCAGGTGAGGGCAGTTAGTATGTTGTCTCACGTGTGGTTGCCGCTGGCAACATGATGTTTGTTGGCAGTGTAGCAGCCTGAGCTGGTTGCTAGGCGGCTCGCTGTCAAGGCATGCGGTTGCATCTGCAACGTGTCTTTGTATGTGTTCACTTTCTATGTTTGGTGTGCTCGGGATGTAGTTGTGTGTGCATTTCCCCTTTAAGTGACACTTACTTTGTCTGGTGTTGGAAGGGTTAACTCCTTTCCTAGTATGTGTGTGTGGGTGTGGCTGCTTGGGCTATTTAGCTCCTGCTGGATGTCTGTAGCTGAGGGGTACTCCAGCCATGCTCTATGCTGGAGTCATCCTCCTGGTCTTTATATGCCATCTATCCAGTGAGGGCCACCCTTGTGGTCATAAATATATGTATGATGTTAAGAAGATGTTTTTATGCTCATGATGTTGTTTACGCGTATGGGTGTCCTGGATACCTGTGTGAGTTGTATGTGTGCTGTGTCCTTAATGCTTGTGTGGACATCAGTACTTGTGCACGGGTTCCAGTCAGCGTGTCTGTGGCAGGTAGGTGTGGTACTGGTTTAACTCACCTGCCATATCCATATGCTGTATATGTTTTCCCCTCTCCTTGCTCCTTGGCCAGTGAGACTCCTGTTCGTCCGTGTCTAGGAGGAACAGGTCGTCTTACCCTGCTCCTAGTCCAGGTATTTCCTGAGGGCTAGTAGGGACCCTAGGTTCTGGAGTATGAGCCCTCCTACCATCTGGGTTGGCTCATACGGTTAGGAGTCAGGGACGCGCTAGGAGGTTACATGCTCCCTGATCCTGTCGTCCTGGCCTAGCAGCTACCCTTATCCTATTGACATTGCACGGTTGAGGGTTTCCCCCACTCTCAGCTGTGACAGTTATTCCCCTGCAAATGTATTTACAATTAGCATTTCTCTTATGAGTGGGTTGTGCTCTATACAGCCTGGCACTTGCCAATCAGTGTTGACAATGTTAGACTAGGTAGGGACACATCCTAGGGAATGGTAAAGGTAGCAGAGGCGTAGCTATAGGGGGGTGCAGAGCTAGCAGTCTGGATCCTGGTACGTGAGTCTATGAGTCTAAAGACTGTCATAAATTGGATATGATAAAGGAGGGGGGGGGGGGGCAGTTACAGATTTTGCATTGGGACCCAGAATTTTCAAGTTGTGCCTCTGTCTAGTTATGAATTTATGAATATATTTCCAGAAGAAATAAAAGAAGAACCACACAATGCAGAGTTCTAGGAAAGGACTGTTATTTTCTGTATTTAACAAAACAGACACGTCAGGAGGGGTGTTTTCTGTACCTGTTCTCCTTTCTGAATCTGGAGAATCGTCACATTCCCCTGGCTGTTTATGTTGTACACAACAACTTGTCCAGTGTAATTGGTTCTGGGGGCTCCCCCAACAAAATTCACACTTCTTGCCATGTTGATGACAGCCACAGAATATCCTACAAAACAGGGATACGGTTATTTTCATATATTTATCAGGAGGAACCAGGCAGAAGGCAATATCTGGTCTTCATCTGACCATCCAAGGAGTGGAAACAGATGTCCATCTACACGGTCGCAGCTCCTACATAGAGACGATGATGGAATAGTATAGGACTGTATATCCATGATTACAGGTCTATGGTGGGGGTGAAAAACAAATACCCTCATATGCCTGAGAATCACAATTTTGTATATGACTGAGCGTTTTCGGAGGCTGATTTTGTATAGACAATGGGCAAGTAGATGGTCCCGTCTATACAGTGGATCCCTCAAGATTCAATGGCCTCAGGATACAATATTTTCAACATAAAATGGTCTTTTCTGACCCATCGTAAGTTGAAACCAGACTCAACATACCATGTCTCAGACTCTGATCCAACCAATCAAGGTCACTTCCCTGGTAAAATAGCTGTATTAGTTGCTATTTAGCAGCTATTCCTGACTGTTATATGTAAGCAGGCTCAGACTGGGCCCACAGGGGTACAAGGGAATCCCCCGGTGGGCCCCTGAGCGAGGTCGGCCCCTAGTCCCCCACCCTCTGCAACAGTGGCACATAACACATTCGATTTACTGCACTACATACATATATTCAATGTACAGCACCTCAACCATGTTCATATAAAAACGTAGATTATTTATTATATTTGAATGTATCCGTACAGTGGGCCCTCAAAATAAATTTTACTGGTGGGCCCTAGGCAGCCCAGTGCGACACTGTATGTAAAGACTTGTTTTGTCCTAGTTATCTGCTTATTTTTCTTCAATCTTCATTTTTCTCTTCTCTTGGGTGACATTTTGGGGCTTTGGAACCGATTGCTCAACTTACAATGTTTTCAACATACAATGGTCATCCTGGAACCAATTAATATTGTATCTTGAGGGGACCACTGTACAATGAAGAAGGTCCAGTGCTGGCATGAGTGCTGCAGCCCCTCCAAACATCTGATCTGATACAGAGAGTCCACCCTGAAGATAGGCGATCAGTGTTCTGAATTGAAAAGCCCCTTTATCTAGTCTAATCATGTTGTTTCCAACCAGATCAGCGGCATCAGACATCAGGAATGGAACAGGTTCTCTAGGTACCGAAGGCGGGGGACTTAGAATGTGCCCCACCGGTCCCTAGTATATTAAGTATTTATGATTCATTCTTTTAAGAAATTTTAAGGCAGAGCACTGTTTTTGTCTTTTTCATTCAGAAATCACAATCTCTTCTCCTCAAAGGTGCCCTCTACTGCTGCCTACTTTGCCTACCCCTCAATCTGGATGAGTTATCTGGTATCTCTTCATATTCAAATGAATGTATTAACAAGCTAATGAAGGAATCAAGCATTTAATGGCACGTTTGGTGTCAACTACTTTACTCCCTATGAGTAAAACATTTACTGTATATTAAAAGGGAACCTGTCACCAGGACATGTTGTGTAATCTGCAGACGGGATGTTATAGAGCAGGAGGAGCTGAGCAGACTGATATATAGGTTTGTGTGAAAAGATTCAGTAAAACCTGTAATTTATACATTCAAATCTCTGCTCATTTTGAGCTGAGGAGTCATGTGGGCGGGCATAATCAGTGACTGACAGCTGTCTGTGCATGCACATTCACACAGGGAAGGCTGTCAGTCACTGAGTAGGACCGCCCACATGACTCCCTAGCTCAGAAAGAACAGAGATATAGATGAACAAATTACTGAATCTTTTCCCATCTGCTCCTCCTGCTCTATAACATCCTGCCTGTAGATTGCACTGCATTTTTTGGTGACAGGTTCCCTTTAAGGGACATATGTTTCATACAGGAGATATATGTGTAACTACTGTGCCCAGGATGCAACTCACCCAGATAAGAGCTTTCATTTTTCCCGTGAATAACCTTCTCAAATGCATTATAAGGATAAATAGAAAACTTCTTTGCATTCTGATGAACTATAGTGCCGCTCCAGTCATAAGCGCCAACAGCTCCCAACATCAGTGACGCCTGCGAGGCAGAATGAGAATTAATGAATATGTGCAATGATCCAATAATACATAGCCCTCTTAGGCTACATGCACATGACCCCGCCGTGTTTTGCGGTCCGCAAATAACACGGATGCTGCCAGCGTGCGTTCCTCAATTTGCGGAGCGGAACAGAACAGCTTGCCCATAATAGCAATGCCTATTCTTGTCCACAAAATGTACAAGAATAGGACATGTTATATTTTTTTGCGGGGCCACGGAATGGAGAAACGGATGCGGACAGCAAACGGAATTGGGTCCGCATCCAAGCTGCAAAAAATGCGGCTCAGATGCGGACCCAAACAACGGTCGTTTGCATGAGGCCTTATTCAGTGTATGCACTAGGTTATGTTTAAACAAAACATGTATATTTCACATTTATTATCATTTTAAGCTGTTGAATGTTGAAATATTAGAAAATAGAGAGATCTGGAAGATGGATGATTAGATAGATAGATAGATAGATAGATAGACAGACCTATTTCACACGGTCAGTATTTGGTCGGTATTTTGCATTAGTATTTGTAAGCCAAAACTAGAAGTGGAACCTACAGATAAAAGGGATAAGGCCTCTTGCACACGGCCGTTGTGGTTCCAATGCCGTATTGCGGCCCGCATACGGCAGGTCCACAATACACGGGCACAATCAAGGAGATGCGGAACGGATGCACGGATCGTAACCCCACGAAAGCTTCCGTGGTGTTTCTATCCAAGCCTCCGCACCGCAAAAAAATAGAACTTGTTCTATTTTTTGCGGTGCAGACGGATCTCGAACCCATTCAAGTTGAATGGGTCTCGATCCATCCCGGCGGCAGCACGGACGTTGCCCGTGCAATGGGGAGCACAAATTGCGGTCCCCAATGCACGGAACGGATGCACAACGTTTGTGTTCAAGAGTCCTAATAGAAATATTTGTGCTTCTTCTGTGTTTTGGACCCACTACTGGTTTTGGCTTCCAAATTCTTATGCAAAAATAGATAGATAGATAGATACTGTAGATAGATAGATAGATAGATAGATAGATAGATAGATAGATACTGTAGATAGATAGATAGATAGATAGATAGATAGATAGGGTAAAATTGAAAAAAAAAAGGAATTCCACAATAGTTTTATGTGTTTTGTTTTTTACGGCGTTCCCTATAAGTCAGAACAATTCTGTCCTATTCTCCAGGTCAGAACAATTACGGCAATACCACAAATGTATAGTTTTTCCTGCATTTTAATACATTTGTGGTATTGCCTTTTTTTATTTTCATCGCCATATTCTGACCCTTATAACTTTTTTGTAGTTACGTGTAATGAGCTGTGTGAGGGCTCACATTTTGCAGGGCGATCTGTACTTTTCATTGATACCATTTTGGGATGTGTATGGCATTTTGATCACTTTTTATGTAATTTTTTTATGGGAGGTGAATTGACCAAAAAACATTGAATCGGCCATTTTGACTTTTTTTCCATTTCGTCGTTTGCCATATGGGATAAATACGTGGCAATGCCCTTGATGTTTCTTTTTTTATTGTTTGCATATTTTTATTTACATTTTGGGGAAAGGGGGGTGATTTGAAATGTTATATTTTTTTATTTTTAAAAACATATTTTTTTATAGTTCCCATAGGCAATCATTAGATTGTTTCGCTAATGCATTGAAGTGTCTGAGAAATACACTGAATTCCTATGGAGCCCTGCTACAATACAATGCTGGTTGGGAAGGGGTTAAAGAGGTATTCCAGGATTTTTATATTGATAATTTGTCCTCCGGATGGGCCAACAATATCTGATCCGAGGAGGTCTGAGACCCTGAAAATCCATTGACCAGCTATTCAAGAATACAGTAGCTCTAGTGCCGGAACTACGCATCTCTGTCTATTGTGTATTGGACAGAGCTGGTTACCATTCACTTCAATGAAAGCAGCGCTGCAGTAACCAATTCTGTCCACTACACAGTGAATAGAGCATGTAGTTCCAGCGCCGACTTCCCATGCCGGAGCTACTCTGAAACTGCTGATTGCCAGGGGTGTAGGGTGCTCGAAACTAACTGATTAGATATTGATGGTCTAGCTCTAGAATGAGGATAGGCAATCAATAGTAAAATCCTTAATGACCCCATTAATTCCAGGGCACTGAACATATGAAAAGGGTTTACATATGTAACGCCCCAGAGAAGCATTACCACCTTCTGCACCCTGCTACTATCTCTAATGGGCTAATATAATGTCATCTTAGGTATTTACAGGTCCTTCACAATGTGTATTCATAATTTTGTTATGTCACTGTTCACATGTAATGTGCCTGGTGCAACAGCAGGTGACAGCATAAATGGCAGAGCTACAGGTACAGAGAATGGAACCTTCTTTTCCATTCTAAAACCCCCCACCGTGTTGTGGTGGGCGTGTCCCACTTGCTGCAAGGAGGGTGTAGTTCTAGTTAGAGTGGAGAGTACCCCCTGCTTGTGGAAGGAAGCAGGAGCCCGTCCCTGTTGGATGAGCCTTCCCAAGACCAGCTTGAGCACCTTCAGCTCAGCTGGATCTGGAGGTCACAGCAAAAAGCCTCAGAAACCAGAAGTGTTCCCTGGACAAAGCTAGAGACAGATCAGATTACAGAGTGAAGTACAGCCTAAGGAATAAACTGAGTTATATAGCCAGCCTGTTAGCACAGCAGAGCCAGCGAGCAACAGATGTAGCAGAGAGGAGTTTGCCAAAGCCTGCTGGAAACCAAAACAAAGCCTGTAAACTGTTTGGAAGAACGTTTATTGAAAATAAAGCTGTTTTCAACTTCATTGCAAGGTCTGGACTCAATTTATTCTTCATCCCCTACTGCTACTACCACTTTTTCTGCTTTTGGGGGGCAACGCCTGGGGTCCAGTGTATCAAGGTAGGAGCACCGTGCGAGACACGTGCACAACACCTTAACCTGGACATTATAGGCTACCCTACAAAACTCTGGCATTCCTACACCTGGATACCATCTACTACATCACTGAAAGGGGCATTGTGCCCTTGTTGCTTCATTGCAACTGGCATCACGAAAACATGTGCCCGACAAATGCACATACATCATATAATGCAAAAATAAGTTCTGAATGGCAGACTGGTACTGAGTCAGAGAGTACCCTACTCGCGAGGACTTCCAAAGTACAAGGGACAAAGGAAGAAGACAGTGGGTGAGGGTACAAGCTTCTCATCTGGCTGTGTGGTGGCAGCAGGGTAATTGTAGGTTGTAGGCTTTAGAGGTGGGTTTTAAGATTGCATTTGAAAGTCTGGATGGAGGGGGAGAGTCTAATGTGCTGAGGTAGTGAGTTCCATAGTGTGGGGGATCAACTGGAGAAATGTGTGAGGAGCAGACATGAGGAGAACAAAGATGGCCATCTTGGGTAGATTGGCGATTACATGTAGGAAAGTACTGGGAGATAAGGTCACAGATGTAAGGAGGGGACAGACTGTGGATGGCCTTATACTGTATGTCACTGGCAAATGTGCAAAATGTTTTCTATTTTTTAAATACTGAACATTTGAGTCAAAACCCAGCACATTAGTCAGAGGCTGTCACTTCTCGTTTTGAGGTTTGCTGAACATTAATCACTTTATCTACAGAGATCAGATACATACAAGGTCTGTCCTCATACCGTAGTTTTTGAATACTGTGCACTGAAGCCAACTTGCGACATTTCCATCTGAAAAGTTTCTCCTCCTTGTGTCGTACCTACATACAAGAAATTTATTCAGAGACAGACTGACATGTAAAGTTACAGAATAAAGTATGACATATAAATCAACTATTCCCCGCCGACACCAACTGCTGTACACAAATGATGGCGGTCGGCCCGTTGCGAGCAAATGGATGAGATAAATATGTTTTGTTTTTTACACTATTTCAGGTAAAATTGATTTGCTACCACGAAGCAGGGGGAAAGTCGGCTGTGCGGAGAATCGAATTTCCCCTGAAATTTGGATTGAAGTCCACTTTATGTTCATGTTCAAGTCATTTTCATAGATAGATAGATAGCATGATAGTATTATAAAAATTACCTTCAATACTAAATATTCTCTCTCCCAGAGTCCCTGCTTGATCTAAGAGAGCCACTTCATCTGACACATTGAAGAAGAACTTCTCCTTGGGATCGCTGGTAATGGCTTTGATTTCACTGATCAGGTTCTTGCTGTCAATATTGTATCGATTGTAGTAACCCAAGACCTAAAGGAAACCAAGTATTATAATACAATACAATTTTGTAAGACTACACTGTAGATATTTAGTATGGGCAGTACAGTACCCATCTGCAAGTCTGTGGTAGGTAGATACAACTTTTCCTATTGGTCATCAACTGTAATCACCAATACCTACCCACCAGGTAAAGGGCCCCAGAACCAGACTGTGCCCTTAGGGGAAGAAGGGTTGGCTTGTGCCCCTCCCATCACTGAATGGCCCAAGGAGTGTTAGAATAAGAACCTCCTCTGTGAGTATGACTACTCCTATCCTCTCCACTGCCTCTGTGGCTCATTGCAGCCCCTTCCTCCCCATCACCACCACTCCGGTCCTCCCGCCTGAGATTTTTTTACACGACTGCAGCAGTGACATGCCTGTATACCGTACATGACCACTGCAGCCAATCACTGGTCTTATAAGTGCCATGGTATTCACCACTGAGGACAGTGATTGGCTGTAGCAGTCACATGCAGCATACGGGAAGATGTCATGTTGGCAGTGGAGGATCAGACCACCAGCATTGGAGCACAGGGGGTGTGAACTTGTAAGTATAAGTAGTTTTATTGTTTTAACCCCTTCCTTGCCATTTAGCCATACTTAAACTCACATAGCCCTTTTATGGAAGGGGGTGAAGAAGGAAGAGTCAGACTGCAAAGAAAAAGGGTGAAGGAAACGGTAAAGGGCATAGGAGATGAAAAGAGAAGTAAGGAATATATATATATATATATATATATACATACACAGTATAAGAGTGGTATCTTTATAGGTTGACCTGAGCTCAGATAGGGAGCATCACTGATTTCAAACCCTGGTCATGTGCATTATAGGGGAGATCTCTATCAGGACTCCATCCTTGAGATACAGCAGAGTTTGGCCTCATGCACACGACCATTGTTCTGGTCCGCATCCGAGCCGCAGTTTTTGCTGCTCGGGTGCGGACCCATTCACTTCAATGAGTCTGCAAAAGATGTGGACAGCACTCTGTGTGCTGTCCGCATCTGTTGCTCCGTTCTGTGGCCCCACAAAAAAAATATAACATGTCCTATTCTTGTCCTTTCTGCGGACAAGAATAGGCATTTCTACATTAGGCTGCTGCCTGTTCCATTCCGCAAATTGCGGAAGGCACACGGGCTGCTTCCGTGTTTTACGGATCCGCAATTTGCAGACTGCAACAAACGGAACGGTCATGTGCATGAGGCCTTTTGTTGCCACAAGCTCATAAAATTAGAAATTACTTACCGCAATGCCAAATCGGGTAATCTTATCCTGTTCACAGTGTGAGATGACTTCTTTTAGCATTGCATTGTCGTGAGATTCACCATCAGTAATGACTACCATAACCTTGTTGGCATTTGGCCGACCTCCATATTCAGCAGAGAAAGCATATTGTCTGTGGTGCGTGGAGAGAGATGGTTTATTAACTGGTCGACCAATACTGGATTATTCCAAAACCTCTGTATTCTCACCGTACCTGGTATAGTCAATTGCCTGGAAAGTGTTTGTCTGATCTCCTCCGATCTGCTTAATGCTTGATATTGCTATTTTCATGGCTTCCTTATTCTTGTAGGTATTCAAATTAAACACAACACTAGGGTAGTTCCCATACTGTATGAGGCTCACCTACAATTATCAAAAGTTCAGAAGTAATTAGTCCCCCTAACCCTACTGACGTAAGTTCCAATACATTTCATTATCTGGCCCAAAATATGCAGAACTCTTGAAAGGATGAAAATTATTCCACACTAGGAACATCAGTTCCATCACTGTAGGATTAGAAAAACATGGATGCCTTCTTCCAAAAACAGTGTCACACCAATCTACAAGTTATGCATGGTATTGCTGATCAGCTACGTTCACTTCTTTGGAGTTGAGATGTAGTATAAGACACAAACCAAGCACAGGTCATTATTTTTTTCTAAACCTGTACATTTTTTTCTAAACCTTTTCTAAACCTGTACAACCCCTTTAATTAACGTAACAGTGTTGTTAACCAGCAATGGCCAATATTAAATTTAAAGTGTATCTCCAGTTTTAATAAAGACGGCATATATTTTAATGGATTTTTCTTCATAACCACCAAATATTTTCTATTAGGCCAAGGTCAGAGAACTGCAAGGAAAGGAAGATTGATAATATCCCACTCCTAACATTGTCACAACCCTCCTGGTGCTTTCCCCATCACTCCAGTCCCTGATTCTTTTTCCTTTGCTCCAGACTCACATGATGTTCCTACATGATGTTACATTGCAATGTCATATGGGCACCAGTGTCATATTCTCCCTCTTCCTTCCTTGTCAAATGTTCCTGCAGTGACTTCTACTACTAAGAGGACCAATCTATATTCTATTAAAAGTGGCTTCTTTTCATTTGAAAAGGGCAGAGATGAGGAATTTATTAGCTGCAAGTCCCCTGCTCTATTATCTGATCACTCCTGAAGGGCTATATATTGTACATCCTTTGTTAAGATACTATACAGTTCCTAAATAATGGCACAGGCAATTCGAGGAGGTACTGTAAATTCCCAGTGAGTGGTAAGGAGTTTAATGTGGACTACAAAAGGTGAGGCGCTAGGGGTGGTGAAGGTGCCTAAATTATGGAGGTCCCATGGCATGGTCTTGAATGGTTAATCCATTTCCTTTTCCATTCCTATCTGAGGCTATTAATTAAACAGTTTTATTATAATGACCAGATGTGGATCCTCTCTGTCACTTGAACAGTTTTCACTTGGGATTACTCCTAAGGGCATTATCTAAGTGTCCCCCCAGTCTTCACTATTTAAGCCATGTACACAAATCTGGTCTTTGCTGCAGGTGAACCACGGGCTGCTAAATATTGAAGTAGTGTCTGAGACACCTGTGCAGAGGACCAAGGGATCATGCAAAATCATAGTTAGGGACATGGAAATAGCATCAGGCAGAGTATGTGCAATCCAATAAACAGTCTGATTTCAGGACAGACAGCAAAGGGATCAAATCCAGAAGTCAAGTGGAAGTAGGTACATGGACAGGTAAACAAGCTATGGCACACCTTTGCAGGACACTACAGTATTAGAACCTATTGCTCAGGCACCCTCCCAATAGGAGAATATGCCTTAAGTACCCCAAGGTGGCCAGCCATTGGCTGGGGAAGAGTAGGTTGCACTTTCTGGCCGTTAGGAGCCAGAGGGTTCTGAACAAATTTCCTACTGCCACAGGCAGTCAGCAGGCCTCAGACTGCGTGGAATGGACGGAACAGCGCTACTTTGGCAGATGGACCCACCAGGTAGTGGGAGAGAGACACTGAAAAACAAGAGCAGGTGAGAAATGCGGCAGACGTGTCCACCAGGAAGAGCAGAGCACCATCATATTATTTCTTATACACTGCCTGTCAAAAAAAAAGTCGCCACCAAAAAAAGACCTTCAGCTTTGATTACAGCACGCATTCGCTGTGGCATTGTTTCGATAAGCTTCTGCAATGTCACAAGATTTACTTCCATCCAGTGTTGTATTCATTTTTCACCAAGATCTTGCATTGATGATGGTAGTCTGACTGCTGCGCAAAGCCTTCTCCAGCACATCCCAAAGATTCTCAATGGGATTAAGGTCTGGACTCTGTGGTGGCCAATCCATGTGTGAAAATGATGTCTCATGCTCCCTGAACCACTCTTTCACAATTTAAACCCAATGAATCCTGGCTTTGTCATCTTGAAATATGCCCGTGCCATCAGGGAAGACAAAATCCATTGATGGAATAACCTGGTCATTCAATATGTTCAGGTAGTCAGCTGACCTCATTCTTGGAGCAAATACTGTTGCTGAACCTAGACCTGACTAACTGTAGCAAGCCCAGATCATAGCACTACCCCCACAGGCTTGTACAGTAGGCACTAGGCATGATGGATGCATCACTTTATCTGCCTCTCTTCTTACACTGATGTGCCCATCACTCTGGAACAGGGTAAATCTGGACTCATCAGACCACATGACCTTCTTCCATTGCTCCAGAGTCCAAACTTTATGCTCCCTAGCAAATTAAAGCCTTTTTTCTGGTTCCCCTCACTGATTAGTGGTTTTCTTATGGCTATACAGCTGTTCAGTCCCAATCCCTTGAGTTTCCTTCGCATTGTGCGTGTGGAAATGCTCTTATTAAACTCTTAAACATAGCCCTGAGTTCTACTGTTGTTTTTCTTCTATTTGATTTCACCAATCTGATCACGATCATTCAGGATTTTTTTCCCGCCACATTTCTTCCTCGAATTTGATGGGTCCCCACTATCCTTCCCATTTTTAATAATGCGTTGGACAGTTCTTAAGTTAAGATCTGTCCAACACAGAGAAAACATCTAAGGAGATTGCAGAAACTACTAAAATTGGGTTAAGAATCTTAACCCAATTTTAGTAGTTTCTGCAATCTCCTTAGATGTTTTCTCTGCTTGATGCATGCCAATGATTTGAACCTTCTCAAACAGACTAATATATTTTCCACGACCACGAGATGTGTCTTTCAACATGGTTCTTCAAGAAATGAGAAGCAACTCATTGCACTAGTTGAGGTTAAATAACTTATTGCCAGCTGAAAGATAATCACCCATGCAGTAATTATCAAATTGGAGGCTCATAACTATTTGCTTAGTTAAATCCAGGTGGCGACTTTTTTTTGGACAGGCAGTGTATTTTCTCATGTTTCTACATAATCATTTTGTACATGATTTAACTTCTTCAAACTGAAAATCCATTGGACAAATATTAACAATACCTGAGTCTTTGTCGGTCCAATGTCTAAGCCCTCCACAAACTTCTCTAAGAAATTCCGTACGGCTGGCCAGGGATAAATACTGTTTGAGCCATCACATACAATAGCAATGTCGATGTAAGAAGAACAAGCTAAAGGGCAAACCACAATTTTATTACCTATAATTTTTTTTTTATTATAACAATAAAAACATTTTTATAAATAGTAATAATACTACTAAAATAATAATAATAATAATAATAATACACTTTTAAATCATTATCTTTGTTCTTTTGCAGTGGTATTTTAATATCATTGCTTTTATGACAGTATACCAGTAAAACATTAAATTAAAAGTAAAGAATAATAATTATTATAACATTGTCTATGAAGATAAGTTAGGCCAGAGGAGTGGAGATCTACAATCATCCTGAATATAAACACTTACTTTGAAGAGCTGGAGAAAAGCTTCGAAGTACTTGGAAGGTAGGACTTATGTCATTGCATACACCTGTAGCATAATAATTCTTTCCACATTGCTGTGCCCATAAGGGGCCACATGTCTAAAAAGAAAAAGAAAACCATATTGAATGGCCACTGCTGAAGACATGCCCTCCTACCATCTTTGTAACAGGTTCAGCAGATACAGAATAAAATCTCAAGATAACAAGAGCTCTGATATTCTCTTGAGGGAAGCAGGATCAGTCTGCCCTACCAGAGTATTAGAGATTCCTTAGTGGAAGGTGGCCATACAGATTACATTATAAGTTTTTGGATAGTTGAACAAACAAACATCTGGTGAACGTTGAATTCGTAAACATGGTCATATACATTTTAGTCTATTTTTGCTATTACAGTTGTTCAAACTGGCCATACATGTTAGTGGCGTGGCACTCTCGTCTGTTAGGTCTTCGGGTGCTTGTTGTTATGGCTTTCCAGCCGAAAACATTTAGTATATACAAACAACAGCACTCCAAATTTATATAGTTTTGAACTTTTATTCATAAGGCAACTTCACATTCCAGTGACGTTTCGGTCTAACAACCTTTTTCAAACTCAAGTTGCCGAAGAGATAAGTAAGTAGTAGATGGTGCATATAAAGAAAACGAGCTGATGTATGGTGTATCCACAGCTTACACATAGGTCCTTAGACCGAAACATCACTGGAATGTGAAGTTGCCTTAAGAATAAAAGTTCAAAACAATATACATTTGGAGTGCTGTTGTTTGTATATATTAATGGCCTTGCTCTAGCAACATATAATCTAAATTGTGTTTTGTTATAACATACCAAAAATCCACCTGTATCTTCATTCCTTATCAGCGTCAGCCCAAGGTTCATTTCCTTCTTTATCTCTGTAACATTTGGGATTACAGTTGCACCTACAAGATCAGTAAGAATAGAATCATGATCACTTACTGTTACATAGGAACTACTGTACTAAACGTGTATACTGGGACATGATTAGCAGAGTCACCTCATTATAATTAGAGTATAGGCAAGGAGTATTTTCAACATATGAGGCAAAGGCATGTCACCAGGATATGCCATCACTTTATGAATTGTGTGGATCTGACTTCTGGGACCCCCACCAATCTTGATAATGAAAGGGCCTACAGGTATTGTGTAAATAGTCAGTAGAATAACAAAATACAATAAAAAAATATATATATTATGATGTGACAAGTTTGTTTTATAATGAAGTGAAGAACTTACTTGGCAAGTTCATTTTTTCACACATTTGTGAGTTCAGACCACATTTATAGACATCTCCCATCCTGTTCTGAGGATAACCGCTCCATGGAGAACTCACCAGTAACCTAAGTGATGGAAAAATATACATTTCATATGTTTTCTGAACCCCTACAATACAACACTATTGGTGTTGCTGCACTTTACCACTTCATGCCTTTGTAATTTCAGCACATTGCTTTCCTTCCCTTTTGTGTCAATATCATTATTATTTATTTTACTCACTTATATAGCGCTGACATATTCCTGCAGCGCTTTACAGACACTTGCATCAAGCTGTCCCCAAAGGGAGTCACAATCTAAGTTCCCTATCAGTATGTCTTTGCAGTGTGGGAGGAAATCTATGCAAACAAAAGGAGAACATACAAACTCCATTCAGATCATGTACTTGGTCAGATTCAAACCCAGGATCCCAGCAAGGCAACAGTGCTAACCACTGAGCCACCGTGCTGCCCATCAGATTACTGATGGGCTACAAGTCAATTCTAATGGCCAAGCCAGATCCCTTCTTTCTATGAATTGGCTATGAGAGAGAAGGAGGCTGGCTTAGCTATTGAAACGTGCCAGTCAGCCAGCACTTTTATACACAGCACTGGTCATGTAATGTTGCAAGAAATGAGGGGCTGGGAACCGGGGCTGACATTGGGAGATCTGGGCAACTTTCTTAAGTTATCTTCAATTTTTAAGAGCTATTCCCAGTTCAGTATCTCATGGCTGAGACGGGAATAATCACAGTAAGTGCAGGTCTCTCAGATGTTTCCATAACTCTGGTGAACCTCCAGCCAGTGCTCCTCTGTTTCTGTAATTCCCATGTCAGTGAATGGGTGTCACGGCTTGGTGGTAGTTTTCTGTGACACTTTCGCCGCGCATGATGGCTGCCGGTGGCAACGTGTTGCTTGTTATGCATGCGTGTGCACTTCCCCTTTAAGGTTGTTTACCTTCCCATTTCTGGTGTGTATGGGGTTTAGATGTGTGCAAAGTGGAGCTGGGTGTGGCCTCTTGGCTCTTATTATTCTGAGTTGTAAGCCTAAGGTCAGATTGTCTTCAGTGTCTTGAGGACCTGTTGTTTTTCCATCTGCCCAGTCCTTGAGGGCCACCTTATGGGACATCAATGTCACCTGATGTCTTCTGATGTCACCCCTTTGTGTCTGTTGCTGTTACTCTACCTCACTTGTATGTTTTTTGTGGGTTTATGTTTGGGGTTGTTGTTATGTCTGGTTTGGTGTTTCATGTCTGGCCTGTTTGGTGTTTCAGGTCAGCATGGATGCCAGACATATCATTTGTATGTCCTATCCCTCCGACAGGGGGTCCCCGGAGGGGGAACTACAAGCAGCGCAGCCTAGTGCCGCCATGGTTCATGCCGCATGGTGGTCCAGGTTGTTTCTACTAGATTCTGTGTTTGGTGTTCGTGCTGGGTCCTGCCTCCTGCCTGGTGTGTGTATTTGGGCCTATGCGCATTACCAGGATCCTGTGGTAGCAGCATAGACAGCTCGAGTTCCTGTTGCAGCTGTGTCAGGTAGGTATCTATGTTGGTCCTGTTGGCAGTGGTGTTTTCTGCCACTCGACGCTTACCTGTCGTGTCATCCACTTCTGGCTGCTTTCTTCCCCTTTATTGCTAGGCCTGTTGGAGACTCCGGTTCCTTTGTGTCTTTTGTGGAATTGGTTGTCTCCACCTTCTGACGTGATATTGCAGGGACCTTAGGGTAAGTAGGGCCCAGGTTTGAAAGTATAAGCCCCCCTACCATCAAGGGCGGCTCATACAGTCAGGAGGTTAGGGATAGGGTTTAGGGATGCTTATTTGGTTACCTGCTTCCTGTTCCCTGTTTCCAGGCCTAGCTGCTACCTTATTTTCATTACATTGTACGGTGGGGGTTTTTCCCCCACTCCCCACGTGACAATGGGAGCTTCTCAAACAGCGAGCTACGCTCTTACTAGTAACTCGGGAGTAGCTTGCTGTAGCTCCCATTCACTGCTATGGAAGTTATGGAAACAGGAAAGTGCTGGCTGCTCAAACTATTTCATAATTCTTACTACAGTTATTCCAATATTGGCTGGTCTAAGGGCCTTTTTGCATCGGCCGATAATTAGGAACAAAAAATGCTGTTTACTTGATCATTGCCCCATGTAAACATGATACCAATCACCCGACAAATGTGCAAACATTTGTTTATCGAGTTGTTACATTGTTAACGCAGCACCAAAAGTCACCTTTTGTGGGCAGCACATCTCCCAGTCTAACCAGGTGATGTCCTGCTGACAATATGCAAACTAAATGGGGGATAAATGATCATAGTAATGATCATTCATCCCCTATTCAGCTGCATCTGGCCATGCAAAAATGATCGCTAATCAACTGGTTTATCATTATGGGGGTCATTTATTAATATGTAATACACCTAAATTAGACGTGTTTCAGGCTCAGAAGGCGACGTAGCGTGGGTGGGGAAGGGGACTGTCTTACATTTAGAACTGGTGGAGGATCCGCCAAAGTTATGGAGAGACCCGGGCCTCTTCATTACTGCAGCAGATATACCGCCCGCTATGGGGCTTTATTAAGACCGGCGCGTAAAACGCTGGTCTTAATAAATGTGCCCCTATATGCCTACAGGTTTCTGGAATGTATTGCCTCCACATGGACGGTTCTCTGCAGAATCCTTATCACAGACAACCATAAAGAAGACTGCCCTCTAGTGGGAGCCTAGTCATTTATTTTTCCATGTTTCTAAGTACTGAAAAACTCATCAGTGGCACTTCCTTCTGTAATAAATTGTCTCTCACGGCTCTGGTAGCAGGATGTCACTTCTTTGCGTGCAACATGTTTTACAAAGGAGTCCAGATCTAAACCAGATGTAACTATTAAAGGTTATTATGTATTTTAAATGAAACCTCCTACGTACTTTAAAGTAACCCATAAACTACCGGTGCCATATTTTACAGAAATATCATGCATTATCTATAGCCTGACAACGTGGTCTTCTTGAGCTTAAAGAGGCTGTCCCACAGGACAGAGGATAAGTGTCTGATTACTGGCACTCTGATCGCTGTGGCCCCTGCCAATCACTAGAATGGGGGGCCATATTCCCCATTTGAATAGATCGGTCGACACTTTCAACTCTATGAGACTGACAGAGACAGCTGAGCACTGGAAAGTTGAATGGAGCAGCAACACCCATGTATGTTCACCATTCCATTCAATATGGGGAACATCGGCCCCCATTCTAGTGATCGATGGGGGGCCCAGCAGAAATGTCTATTCTTGTCAGTAGCTGCAGACAAGACTAGGACATGTTCTATTTTGTGCGGAGCAAAGTTCGGGGCCGCGGACCGTAAATGTGAATGCAGACAACACACTGTGTGCTGTGTGCATCTTTTCCCTCTCGATTGAAAATCAATGGGCCTGCACCCGTTCCGCATAATTGCGGAATGGATCCGGACCCAAAGTGCGAACGTGTGAATGGACCCTTATGGGGGTTGTCCCATCTGGACATTCTGTCCTATCGATATGCCATAAATGTCTGATAGGTGGGGCTCCCACCTCTGAGATCCCCACCAATCTTCATAGTCACACACTGCCATTTCCATCCAACTCTGCTGTAAGAGGCCCTTATTACACCAGCACATGTACATAAAAGAGCAATTACAGCTTTGTCAGATCCATTTTTAAATAGATACCAGAGAATCATGGCAGCCTTTCTGAATTTTGAATTGTTGAAGTTCCCTAATTTTTGGTGGCAAGAACACTGTAGTCAGCCAAGGAAACTGATATAGATCCCTTGAAGGCCAGAGCTTTAATCAGGACTTCTTGGACAGTATACTATTACAGAGGAATCTGGATAGATTGGAGGCTTGGGCAGATAAGTGGCACTGACAAATGTAATACACTGACAAATGTAAGGTTATGCACATGGTAAGGAATAATGCAAGTCACCCGTACATACTAAATGGTAAAACACTCGGTAACACTGACATGGAAAAGGATCTCGGAATTTTAATTACCAGCAAAGTAAGCTGCAAAAGCCAATATCAGGCAGCTGCTGCCAAGGCCAATAAGATAATGGGTGGCATCAAAAGGGGCATAGATGCCCGTGATAAGAACATAGTCCTACCACTTTACAAATCACTAGTCAGACTACACAATGAGTACTGTGTACAGTTCTGGGCTCCTGTGAACAAGGCAGACATAGCAGAGCTGGAGAGGGTCAAGAGGAGGGCAACTAAAGTAATAACTGGAATGGGGCAACTACAGTACCCTGAAAGATTATAAAAATTAGGGTATTCACTTTAGAAAAAAGACGACTGAGGGGAGATCTAATTACTATGTATAAATATATCAGGGGTCAGTACAGAGATCTCTCCTATCATCTATTTATCCCCAGGACTGTGACTGTGACGAGGGGACATCCTCTGCGTCTGGAGGAAAGAAGGTTTGTACACAAACATAGAAGAGGATTCTTTACGGTAAGAGCAGTGAGACTATGGAGCTCTCTGCCTGAGGAGGTGGTGATGGCAGTGGCGTACCACTCCATCCACTGCTGCACCGCGACTCCGCCAGGCGCCGGCTTCTGTGGAAGGATTATTGCGGCGGCGCGCAACATGACGTCACGACGCTGACGCCGCGCCGCCTTCACCGAAGCGGAAGGATCCATTACCAGCGGTCGGACGGAGCCTGAGGCATCATCAAAATGTGAGTAAATAATTGTGTAATTAAGGGGTGTGTGTGTGCGTAATTAAGTGGGGGTTTGTAATTAAGGGGGGGGGGGTGTAATTAAGGGATGTGTGTGTGTAATTAAGGGAGGGGTAAGGTGGGGAGGGAGGGGGTGTAATTAAGGGGGGGAGTGTGTAATTAAGGGGGGTGTAATTAAGGGAGGTGGTGTAATTAAGGTGGGGAGGGAGGGGGTGTAATTAAGGGGGGGGTGTAATTAAGGGAGGAGGTGTAATTAAGGGGAGAAGAGAGGGGGTGTAATTAAGGGGGTGTGTGTGTAATTAAGGGGAGTGTAATTAAGGTGGGGAGGGAGGGGGTGTAATTAAGGGGGGGTGTTATTAAGGGAGGGGGTGTAATTTGTAATAAATATTATTGAAAACATTGAAAAAAGTTTGTGCATGTTTTCTTAACTTTCTTGGGCGGGGGGGGGGGGTGTTGCCAAACAAAGGGTTCGCCCCGGGTGCCAAATGCTCTAGGTAAGCCCCTGGGTGATGGTGAGTACAATAAAGGAATTTAAGAGGGGCCTGGATGTATTTCTGGAGTGTAATAATATTACAGGCTATAGCTACTAGAGAGGGGTCGCTGATCCAGGGAGTTATTCTGATTGCCTGATTGGAGTCGGGAAGGAATTTTTTATTCCCCTAAAGTGGGGAAAATTGGCTTCTACCTCACAGGTTTTTTTTTTGCCTTCCTCTGGATCAACTTGCAGGATGACAAGCCGAACTGGATGGACAAATGTCTTTTTTAGGCCTTATGTACTATGTTACTAAATAACACATGCACATTTAACTCCCTGTGCCGCGAATACGTAATTTTGTGCAAAGGCATTAAAGGGGTTGTGCGCTTTTTTTTATGTTCATGTATCAGATCGGCTGAGGGTCCGACTCCCGAAGCCCCATTGATCAGCTGTTTGAAGAGACTGCGGTACTTGTACGAGCACTGCCTTCTCTTCATTGTTTACCTGCTCGCCGTCACAACTGCAGCGGTGAGCAGGTATATTTACATCTCACCCATTCATTTCTATGGTATGGCTCTTTAGTACTTATTTGAATACTACAGAGCATTACTATTAAAGTGAATGGGAATTACACCTGCTTACTAGTGATGAGCTGCAGGGGTTATTTTCAAATTCGTGATATTTTGAATATTTTGTAGAATATTTGCGAATTCGAATATTCATTATATTCTACATTCTTATTTTTTTTCTACTCGAAAATCGGCAAGGTAATGATCGCGTAATATGCGAATATTATGCGATAAATAAAGGCGTGGGTCGAAAACGAATATATAGCACTATAGAATATAGTGCTATATATAAATTTTTTAGAATATTCATAATTTTTTTCCATCTGAAGTCATGATTCCTCCGTGCTTAAGTTGCTTGTGGGCTAATGACTCATTGGCCCACAAGCAAGAAGCAGGGAGGAATCATGTGTTCAGATGGAAAAAAATGACGAATATTCGAAAAACGAATATATAGCACTATATTCGAAATATTTGCAAATTCTCGAAGTTGCGATATTCGCGATAAATATTAGTTTCTCGAATATTCGTGCTCAACACTACTGCTTACCAGTGCAGTTGCGACGGCCAGCAAGTAAACTGTGAAGAGAACACAGCGCTTGTACGAGCGCTGCGGTCTCCTCATACAGCTGATCGGTGGTCTCCCGATGATCTGATATTGATGACCTATCCTGAGGATAGGTCATGAATCTAAAAAGGCGGACAACACCTTTAAGAATAAGGAGTTATTTTTTATTTTTCTCTTTATACATTTCTATGATAATATTTTTTTCATTTGTAGAGCAATGTAGCAATACGAGGCCTTCACTCTTGTGGTGCAAGTTTTACTTAAAGTTTTCTTTTTTCAGGTGTATTAAAGGTTTGAACTTGCTGTCCGATCTACTAGCAGCAAGTTATAGAACAGGAGGAGGTGAGAAGATTGATATATAGTTATTGCCCAATGCCGTACAATCTCTGCTTCTTCTATGCTGAGGAGTCCAGAGGGCGGTCTTATCAGTGATTAACCCCTTAGTGACCAGCCTGTTTTGGGCCTTACTGACCAAGAGTTTTTCTTCCTTTTTTTCATCATCGCGTTCCAAGAGCTATAGCTTTTTTATTTTTCCGTCTGTATAGCTTTATGAGGGCTTTTTTTTTCATAGTTTTGTAGTTGTAGTTTTTAATGGTGCCATTTTGGGGTACACATAACTTTCTGATTAACTTTTATTAACTCTTTCTGGGAGGGAGATGGGAAAAACAGCAATACTGCCACTGCGTTTTTACATTATTAATTTTAAGGCGTTCATTTTTCGGCATTCATTTTTCTGGGTCAGTACAATTACAGTGATACCAAATACATATATTTTTTTTTAGGTTATACAACTTTTTTGCAATAAATACCCTTTTTTTAAAGAAAAAAATGTTTTTACATTGCCACTTCCCAAGACCCATAACTTTTTTATTTTTATTTCTATAGAGTTGGGTGATGGCTTTATTTTTGCGGGAGGACTTGTATTTTTCATTTGTATCATTTTGGAGTAAATGGCGCTTTTTGATCACTTGTTATTAAGTTTTTTCGGTGGCAACTAAAACAAAATCACAGAAATATAGTGGCGAATATGGGGGAACTGCTTAAACCCCAAACACTGTAGCGTGTTTCTCATTGGGGGAGCAGCCCCAGCGCATGTGGACTGCAGCAAACGACCACCCCCAGCAAAAAATGCGTACAATGGAGGATGCTGGCACGGTCCACATGCACCACAAAGGCATCCTACACAAAACGGAGCATTGTGCGAATGAAAATATAATTATATAAATCACAGAAAAAAATGCACCAAACGGATATGCCACTGACTATACTAGCTAGTCATACAAGCAGATTAAAAGCTGAGACTTTTGCCAATATATTCCTGTCAGGAACACATCGGAGCCCATCATACATCACGTCACGGTCTCTCAGCATGGCAAGGGGTCCTACCACTACGCTAACTATGGTGTGAACACGGTCTGAAGGTGATGTAATCCAGCTCACAGCCAAGCTTCCACACAACCGCATAGCAGGACAACTAATGCAATGTGAACAAAGCAAGACTGGAAGCCACACCCATTTTTCAGTGGCAACTAAGAATAAATTAGCAATACTGTCTTTTAAAAAAAAATTTTTACGGCGTTCACCGTAGGCGATAATTTATGTGATATTTATGTAGTCTGAGTCATTACTGACACGGCAATACGAAATATACGGGGGGAGATTTTTTTTTGCAATTACATTGAAAAGTGTATTGCTTTTAACGGAATTTTTAATAAATATGTTTTTTTTTCTTGTTTTTACCACGTAATAGTCCCACAAGGGGACAGTATTTTGATTGCTTTTAAAATGCAATGTATTATCCCTACAATGCATTGTATTTTGATAGCAATGCTATTTTAACATTGACCAGCAGGCTGCACCAGTGAGGCACAGCCTGCTGGAAATTACTACAGCCGGGACCAGGGCCTACAACAGATGCCAGGTACCCTTCAAACACATCAGCACCCCACAATCGCATTTGCGGGGTGCCGATGGGAGACAGAGGAAGTCCACTCCCTCTGTCACCACTTTACATACAGCGGGCGCCATTGCCCTAGGCATGTAAAGTGTTAAACAACCCGGACGGCACTCCTGCCGGTCCAGGCTGTTAGAGCAGGGACTCGGCTCTCATGTGAGAGCCAGGTCTCCGCTCCCTGCTGCATAGGAGACCCGCGCAGCGCTTACAATGGGCCGCCATAAAAAAGCAACGGTCCAGCCTAAGGCCCCTTAGTGACTGCCGTAAAAACACGTATCAGTGGTCACTAAGGGGTTAGCAGACTTCTCTCTATGACTGATTGCATATATAGAGGTAGCTGCCAATCATTGAGGAGGACCACCCACTGGACTCCTAGGCATAGAAAGAGCAGAGATTTATACAGTATGAATAAATTACAAGTTTTATTGAATCTTTTCCCACAAAATTATATATTAATCTGCTCACATTCTCGTGCTCTATAACATGCTGCCGGCAGATTACACTGCAATGTCAAAGTGACAGGTTCTCTTTAAATAGACATGTTAGCAGAGCCAACTGATCCTATTTAATGTAATATTTTAAGTAATATATTTATAACCCTGATGTGATCTTTAGTTGTTAATAGCATGATACCCTAATAATAATAATAATAATTTTAAAAACTCTATCATAGCTAAGATTCTTTTACTCTAAGAGTAAGGGATGGGGAACCTCTGGCCCGCAGGATCATTTCATATGGCGAAGAGCGCTGCACTGGCTGTACTCACCTTCTCTCATCTTATTCTGGGCTCCACTCTGTGTACTGATGTGCATAGCGTCAGAACGTAGTGCACATAGGTCTTCAGGTCACAGTACACAGTGGAAGAGACCATGTGGGACCGGTGAGTCCTGGATCTGCAGCGTCGCCCGGAGCAAGCAAGGTATGTTTATTTTTTTTATTTTTTTGTAATGTTTGATCTGAGGTCTGATAGGGGTCTGATCTGAGGCTGATGGGTCTGGGGGGTCCAATCTAAGGCTGATTGGGGCTGGGGGGTTCGATCTGAAACTGATTAGATCTGATCCGGGGGTTCGATCTGAGGCTGATGCAGTCTGGGGGGTCAGATCTAAGGCTGATTGGGGCTGGAAGGTCCGATGTGAGGCTGATTAGATCTGATCTGAGGATCCGATCTGAAGCTGATGGGGGTTGGGGATTCAATGTAAAGCTGATTGTGGCTGGGGGCATTTGATCTGAGCCTAATTTATTTTGATCTGAGGCTGATTGAGGGTCTGATCTGTGTCTGTTGGCGGCTGATTTGAGGCTAATGGAGGCTGAGGGCTCTGAGTTGGGTCTGATCTGAAGCGGAAGGGTTTAATCTGAGGCTGATGTAGGCTAGGAGGGGTCTGATGGGAGGCTGATCTTTGGCTGATGGAGGATGGGGGGGTCTGATCTGAGGCTGATTGGGGGTCTGCTCTGAGTCTGATGGAGGCTAGGGGGGTCTGATCTGAGGATGATAGAGGTTGGGGTGTCTGATATGAGGCTGATGGAACTTGGGGGGTTTCATTTTGGGGTCTGAACTAATCATATGTTTGACCAAATATAGCAGTCTAATTTTTAAGTTGAGAATTTTGTATGGCCCACAAACGATGATACAAATATCTAAATGGCCCTCGGCAGCAAAATAGTTCCCCTCCCCTTCTCTGGGAAATTAGGTGCTGAAAGTGTAACAGTAAAAGCTTGAATACTAATGAAAACAAATCCTGTGTAATTGATGGACGACTACATAATGCATCTAGTCTTGTATACTGGGAAATATATCCATTTAACGTAACATCCTGTCATGTATTAGTACTGAACGTCAGAATAGTTTAACCCAACATTTACAATTACTCTCCAGCAATGATCCGGAATAGTGGATTGTCCACATTCGCTGTTTATGGTTTGAGGTTTGTTTAAAAAGAAATCATTAATGCACTTTTTTTTCCTATAACCTCATACATCAGAAAATGTGTTATTACCACTCGTCAATACAGATAATTAGTGATGAGCGAATTTCATAAAATTAGATTCAGATTCCATATAAGCAAATCAATTGTAATTTATTCATAGAAACCTCTGCTCTTATTTTGCTTTGGAGTCATGTGGGCGGTCCTACTTATTGATTGACAGCTCTCTCGTGTGTAGTTAAATAATCATAATACAGTAATAATAATCATAACCAAAATGATAAAAGGATGAATCCATGCTCACCAGTTTCCATCTTGATTGCTAAACTGTTGCACTGCATAACCAAACTGTACGCCTGGTGGTCCAGAAAATATTTTATTCCCTGAAAATCCAACATTATATGGAATGCAGAATTTCCAGAAGGCACCTGAAGAAAAGATAAATGCGGAGGAAAGATTTAAAAGGAAGCAAGATATGGAACTACACGTCAAACCCAGTAAATCAGAAGGCTCCACAATAGATTTACAAAACATATGAAATGACATTTTCAAGTCTATGAGATGGATAACACATTATAGGCCCAAGGATATATATTTATGGAATTATCCCTCATGGAAATGGACTCAAAGAACCTATATGGACCATGGATCTCATAAGTCCATCTCCGTGTAAGCCCTAGTGTTACACATTATTTTCCGGTCACTAAAGTTGATTCAGATCAGTTGATCACCTCATATTATAGTGGTTTTCCCACAAAGACAAACCCTTCTCTAGCATAAACTGACTCGGTAAATCGCCATGTCTTAGGGTACTTTCACACTTGAAGAATAAGGAAGTGACCCCGATTGCGACACATGTGAATGAGGTCCATGACGGTAACCCGAGGTCCCTCCGTTTTACTGTTCTTGACGTGGTTCATCCATCCCCCCGTGGGGGTGATTGGGATAGGAGAATTCTACAAAAAGAATGTGAATGGATCCATAGACTCCGGTCCCAATCCCCCCTAGGGCTCAATGAAAGACTCACATTCTCATGTTTCCTGTGACCGATTTTACTTTCTGGCCCTATGGTTTATCCCTGGTATATTCTCCTGTCTCCCTTTTCCCTCTCCCCTACCCCCTCCTTTTTTTCCCTTGCTACCCACGGGTGCGGCTGATCGTTTCGTCCCTACAGACTGTGCCTGGTGCGCGAAGCACCCATATGTTATTATCATTGACAGTGAATAAGCATATTTTTCACTGATTTAGCTATCTGTTACATATCTATTATCGTATCTATGACTGCGAATTTACATTTGTTCTATGTCTCTTTTGGTTTAACCACTCCCCATTAGGTATCTCTTATACCTCTCATTCCACAGGTGTAATAATCTGGTTAATTTTGGCTTGTTTAGATATGCCTTATCTCCTCTCTATCATGAGGGGATATTTTTGTGCCATATTGATTATATTATGGTAAATATCTCTAATCTATACTCCAGATGCACCCACTTCAATGGCCCGACCTGTTGTGCGTTCCACTCTGGAACGCATGTCCACCGGTGATGACGTCTAAATCGGACGCCACACATAGTTTTTAGCTTTTCAGTGTTGAGCTGCGCTTCAGTCTGCAGCGCAGGGTTTCTGACGTCACATCCGGGCGCCGCAACCGGAAGTCCCATGTGCGGCGTGCTTTCCACAGTGGAACGCACATTATCACCATCAGCTGTCTAGTGCACAGCATAGCCGCCACATGGGGTGATTCATTAATTCATTAATGGGAGGGATTTAGTATAAGAGGGGGTGGCCCTCCATGGCTAATTGTTGGACCCTGGGAGAAGTTACTATCATCCATCATGGGAGGATAAGCATCTTGTCGGCACTAACAGTGAGTAACCCCAGCTACCACACTAAGTGTGGAGCAGGCTACTATGGTTCTATGGGAACAAACGTCTGATTACATGCTTTTGTCATATAGGATATGCAGGAGGAATGGCCTCTTTATTCACAGGGACTGTCTGACTTGTCTCAAGGTATGCCCATTTGCCTCATTTAGGCTATGCTGTGTAGGTCTATGAGCATTTCCCTTAATCTATTGGTCATCTTGATTTGTTTCAGCTTATCGTTTTTTGTTACACCACTTGGCTATATTGTATCAGTAAGGCGGACTGTGGCCTTGTCTGAGAGCGGGGTTGCATCTATATGCATAAAATACTTCCTCTGGACACAGTGAGTGACCCTCTTGAATGAGGCCCCTCGTTTTGGTGATGGTCCCTCACTCAATTTATTTTGGTGTCTGGCTACAGATATATGTGTATATATATACATTTGTATGTTTCTCTCTTTCCCTACAGATTTCCATCCTGGTTCCACAATACCTAAATAACGTGTCCCAAACATCTTGACTGTTGGTGCCTGTTTCTCCCCTCCCTTCGTTTCTCCCAGTAAGGTCATCTGGTCCAATCTTTTAAACCTTATTTATGACCGTCATTTGACACCTTCTCTTGACCGTCATTTGACACCTTGGTTTGTCCTACGGGTGTATCGTGGTTGTCCCAGTTTGGGCCTCCCTCCGTTGGACATCCATCAATGTAACCATTTAATATAATCCATTTGCCCCCTGATGATCCCACACCGTGGGGGAAACGCGTTGGGGTTGAGCACAGATACGTCTGTGTCACTAATTGTTATCCTCTTAGGTGTCGTTTTTTGTTTTTTGTGTTATGTAGTCAGCTGCATCGTGTACCTTTTGGTATTATTACCGACAGGGTTGTATATACTGTGCATATTGGGATATCCTTTCTGTCCATGCCCAACTTAGTCCACCAATATATTTATTACCAGTCTGTACATTTTAGGGCTAACTAGGAGTTGCCAGTGAGGTTCGAGGACGGGGGGTCTCCACCTTCAGGAGTCGCCCCTGGGCACAGGGCCTAGCTTTAGTATTATTATTAGGGTCATCTATTCCCCAATTTATCATTTTGGTGGACATCTTTATGCATGGACACTATAGGACTTAATGTTTGTTGTATGAATACTAATAAAGATTATTTACTATTTAGGGTTATACTGTAGCTGGACTTGCTACTTTCACACTTGCGACAGAGGATTCCGGAAGGCAGTTCCATCCTGATCCGTCTGACAAATGCATTAAAAAGGCCGCACCCGTCTCTCCGGTGTCATCCGGAAAAACGGATCCGGCTATTTTTTTTTCACATTGTTTGCGGTCTGAGCATGCGCAAACCGCAAGGTCAGATCCGTTTTGCCAGAACACTCGGGGCTGGATCCGGCATTAATGCATTTCAATGAGAAAAAATGCCGGCAAGTGTTCCGAAATTTTGGAGGGAGATAAAACCTCAGCATGCTGCGGTATTATCTCCGTCCTGAAAAGGAAAAAATACTGAACTGAAGACATCCTGATGCATCCTGAACGGATTGCTCTCCAATCAGAATGCATTAGGATAAAACCGATCAGCTCTTTTCCGGTATTGAGCCCCCTAGGATGAAACTCAATGCCGGAAAAGAATAACGCTAGTGTGAAAGTACCCTTAAGCTGGATTTAGATGAGCCAACTGAGCGGCCGATTGTCGGGAAGGAAAAGTTCCTTTGCCAGATTTTCACACCAGAGCTTCAAGCAAAGATGGTGGCGGCCGACCCGTCGTGAGAAATTGGAAGAGGTAAGTATGATTTAAAAGGGTTGTCCGAGTTATATTTATTTATGACCTATCCTCAGGATAGGTCATCAATATCAGATCGGCGGGGGTCCGACATCCGGCACCCCCTGCCGATCAGCTGTTTGAAGAGGAGGCGTGCGCCGTGCCAGCGCTGCCTCCTCTTCACTGTTTACCTTCTGGCCGTTGCATCTGCAGTGGTGAGCAGGTGTAATTACACCCGAGCCGTCCCATTCATTTCAATGTGACGGATGGCTCCTGTCCTGTGTATAGAAGCGATCCATACCATTGAAATGAATGAGACGGCTTGGGTGTAATTACACCTGCTCACCGCTGCGGATGCAACGGCCAGAAGGTAAACAGTGAAGAGGAGGCAGCGCTGGCACGGCGCGCGCCTCCTCTTCAAACAGCTGATCGGCGGGGGTGCCGGGTGTCGGACCCCCGCCGAGGGATAGGTCATCAATAAATATAACTCGGACAACCCCTTTAATCTTTTTTTTTCTGTTAATTTTACACTATTTTTACTCTCAGATACTGAGGGGTACAATGATGGGGGCAGCACTATTGCTACTTACAAAGAAATGCGCTTTGTCATTAAGTACTTTTTTGTGACATATTATTTTTTTTAAATTCGGTGAAGCAGCCGAATCAAAAATTGAAGAAATTCGCTCATCTCTAGTCTCTGGTCTAGGAAGAGGCTGGAGCGCTCACCACACAGCAGCGCCCACTTCAAGCAGCTTATTTATTGGGCGCCGTGTGTAGGACCACCGCTGATCAGATGTTAGACCATCAACATTAAACTCCCGGTAAACCCCTTGAATACTAACGGGCACAAGGACTGAGCTGGAACATAACTTTGCATGCACTGAAAACTTTTATTTGCATAAAAGTAAAAAGAAGCATTTCTCAGGATTGGAAGACTGGATTTTCACAAGAAAAGGTGTGGTTAGGTTCAGGGCACCTACCCTACCTAGTGGTAGGCTTACTTTGAAATGGATTTTTTTGAAGATGGCAGACTCCCTTTAAGATTTGTGATGACCACAAGCCTTAAGTAGCATCTAGCTGATATGCTTTAGCACTTTTTCCAAATATGGAGCTTTCTGCAAATGGAAATGGCCAGAAAAACCATTATCTTCCTGTGAACACTTTGAAAGACAAGACCACGCATCGATCTGAGACCATCCTCACCCACATCCTGAAACTAATAATACGTTCAGAGGAAAAGCAGCAACGTCTCCGAAGCCATAAGATGCCTTTTTGTTATTTGCTGCTTAACAGTTCACTGCTTGTTTAATTCATGAATACCTCAAGCCTCAACACCGGACACCTGAAACGCGTCAGAAAAAAGCAGAGCTTTCACGTGTTTATAGGCCAATGCTCGCTCTTTAATGGAGCTACAGTACGAGTACAAATTAGGAAAAGGATCGGCACCGCAATGAATCAAGTATAATAGTTTCATTTTACAACAATGAATGACAGAATTTGAAAGAGATAGCAATGAAATGTCAATACGTGCAAAACCGCTTACTTACTATCTCCCATTGTGTCTTTGAGACCCCAGCTACATAAGGGAGGTGAAGCGAAGAGAGTCATAGAAGTTTAAGGAGACTCGCTGAAAAGTCTGTGGTTTACAAAGGCACAAACTAGAGAAGAGACCCCCGTTCTCCTGCTAGGACGCCCACCTGTCAAACATTTATTGCCATGTATATCTAGGTCTGTCCTTGGAGAATGTGTACGTCCAGTGCCTCCCGTTTTGAGGGACAGTTATGACTACATAGGGTTTCTCTCCTAGAGGAACCAAGCGGTGACACAAGGACCAGAGGTGAAACTTGAAGCTTCCGTGGCCTCAATGTCAAATCTGTAAAGGGGCTCATCCCCCACCTACATAATACAGGTATGTACTTATGGCACCAGGTCCTGGGTGTTTATGCCATCTCTGCCCCCCCCCCCCCCCCATAGCTGCCTATGCCTCTGTGATATAGAATCAGTGGGGCCCTGTGTGCCACCATACAATCTGTTGGCATGTTGCTTTGTCCTGTGCAATCCTTACATAATAAAACATTTTTAGTTTGGGTAATTTACTTTGGGTATCAATCTCTTTACTATTTCAAGATCCCTGTTTGCGGTCACTGAATGAGTACAATATTGCTTACAAATTAAAGGGGTTTTCTGGGAATAGAATGTCCTCAGGATAAGTCATCAATATCAGATTGGGGTCTGACTTCTGCAGGGTCACTGCCTCTTCTTTATCACAGTTTACTGAGCGCAGCGCCATAAATTGTATAGTGGCTGTGCTTGGTACTGCGGCCCAAACCCATGCACTTGAATAGGTCTGAGCTGTGCCTAGGCCATGTGACTGATGAACGTGATGTCACTGGTAGAGGTAAGCGAATCGAATCCAACAAAGTGGAATTCGATCCGAATCTCAGGATAAATTCGATTCACCGCAAAGCCGAATTTCCTCGTGCTTCGTGGTAGCGAATCGATTTAGTGTAAAAAAAATAAAATAAAAAAATAATCATACTTACCTCCTCTATATGCTCGCGACAGGCCGGCCGCCGCCATCTTGTTCGACCATCTCGGCCGAAATCGCGTGTGTGGTGACGTACAACACCATGCCGCCAGAGTGATGATGTTATCTCGGGCCGCGCAAAATTTTGCGCCAGATCTTCAAGCAGGATGGGTGCGGCCGGCCCGTCGCGGGCAAATGGAGGAGGTAAGTATGGTTGAATTTTTTTTTTCTTTTAATTTTACACAGTTTTTACTCTCAGATGATGAGGACAGCGCTATCGCAGCTCCCTGTCATTGCACCCACTACTTCTACTTACAAAAAAACGCTCTTTGTGACAAAGTAATTAGTGAAGAAGCAAATATTTTTGTAAAACTCGTCGAAGCTGCCAAATCGAATTTTGAAGAAATTCGCTCATCTCTAGTCGCTCACCACACAGCAATGCCCACTTCAAACAGCTTATTTATGGGGGCGCCGTGTGTCGGACCACCGCTGATCAGATGTTGATGAACTATCCCGAGGATAGACCCTGAACATTAAACTCCTGGTAAACCCCTTTAATACTAGCGGGCACAAGGACTGAGCTGGAACATAACTCTGCATGCTGTGCACACGTCCGCTCAGTTCTGCCGTCTCACTATTAGACATGTCAGACTGATATCTTACAACTACAATGTATTCCCTCAAAGTGGCTCTTCGCAGGACTACACACCCAGGAAGGTTAGATGGTGAGAGTGATTAACGTACAGGCCACCTACATTAAGTGACTCACCATAATATTTGTGTCTGTCCTATATTACTACTACGTGCTGTCATCATCCCTCTCCAGACATATGAATGGATTATGCAACAATTGTCTTCAGTAACCGTCAACACACAGGGGTCAAGACACAGGATGTTAGTCAACGTGAGGCAAGAGTTTCCCATCTACAGATGATCAGACTACAAATCCTAGGCTCTGTTCACACCACGTTCTTTGAAGACATCAGACATATAGATTCCATGCAGGAGCATAGCTATAGGGGGTGCAGAGGCGGCAGTCGCTACCGGGCCTGAGGGGACACAAAGACCCTTGTGCCGCATAAGAAGACACCAGTATTCGAGAAAGTACATGCTGGTCAAGTTACACCTCTGGTTGGAGGGAAGAGGTTAGGTCAAGAATTTGGCGTGAGGGGTGCTGTTTCAATTTTTGCCTCAGGCAGCACAAAGGCCACGTGCTCCCTGCCCCCGGCCACAAAGCACTGAGAGAAGGGGGGCCCAAGCTTGCACCAGGGCCCGTGAGCCTTTAGCTACACCCCCTGACGTATACAGCAGCGTAGTTATAGGCTTCCACTGACAGACTAAATACCTTTGATCTGGCATCAGGGAGACCTGATCAGGGGCAGATCAGACAGCAGGGGCCCCAGTGCAGTGACAGTATATGGGGGCCCCCTGCTCTCCAGTAGCTCCCCATACAGCATCTCCTTATGGCTCTATAAACAGTAACTCTTTAATGTAGTCTCTTACATGCAACCTGGCAGAAGAAGTTGCTAAAACTATTCAAGTGGCAGTCGGACCCTTTGCTCAATGTGTAGGCTGCATTTATGGGACCCCTCTTCATGGACCAGATAGGTGCCAGATTATCAGATATTCTGGATTTCTGTTTTAGTAATTATTTGCCTACCATGCAATAACAATTCTGAAGCATCTGTTCTTATATTTCTATGTTGTGCAGTCCCTCTATTATTCCTGCTAGAAGTCATTCATTTACTGTTTGCAATGAAGGTCTAGCTGGGTGTTACCCGCTGGGATGTGCACAGCCAGAAACTATCCAGTCAGTGCTGCCACGTGTCGGACAGTGCAGAGCCACATCTCAATACCCAGTTGTACCTTTAATGCAACTTCCAGGAGGAATAATAGAGGAAAGGCAGAACATAAGAATAGATGCTCCAGAACTGTAATTTCCTAAGCAATGCAAGCAGTTACCTAAACAGAAATGTCAAGAGAAGGGGACAAGTCCTTTTTAGCCCTGTGTTTTTTTGTTTTTCTGGCATTTTTCAAGTCCTATAGAAAATTATTTGAAAAAAACACCAGAAACAAAAATGCTACATTTTTTATACAACAACTTTAAAGTAATAAAATAAAATAAAAACCCTACTGCTATAAGGCTACTTTCACACTTGCGGCAGTGTGATCAGGGGGGGCAGTTCCGTCGTCGGAACTGCCCGTCGGATCCGCCGATCTGCCGCTGACTGAAAGCATTTGTGAGAAGGATCCGGCTGCGGATCCGTCTCACAAATGCATTGCAAGGACGGATCCGTCTCCCCGCTTGTCATGCGGACAGATGGATAAGTCTTGTATCTTTTTTCACATTTTTACCGGTCTGCGCATGCGAAGGACGGATCCGGAATTCCGGTATTTTGAATGCCGCATCCGGCACTAATACATTCCTATGGGAAAAAATGACGGATTCGGCATTCCGGCAAGTCTTCAGTTTTTTTCGCCGGAGGATTACCAGACGTGAAGGAAAGTAAAAAAAAATCTAAGTCAAGTTTGCCATGTAAATGATAGGAAAAAAAAAGGACGCGGACGCGGATGACAATCTTGTGTGCCTCGGTGTTTTTTCATTGACTTGAATGGGTCCGCGAACCGTTGTCTGTGAAAAAAATAGGACTGGTCATATTTTTTTCACGGACTGGAAACACAGATCACAGACGCGGATGACAAACAGTGCATTAGCCGAGTTTTCCACAGACCCATTAAAAGTCAATGGGTCCGCAGAAAATCACGGAAAACGGAACAACGGACACGGGACACAACAACGGTCGTGTGCATGAGGCCTTAATCAGGAAAAATTTCTTTCATTATATTGCAGCTCTGGGCAGGAAACACGTGCTGAATTAGTAGACGTTTCACATTATTAGATGCTAGATGAAAAGGATTTTAATGTTTATGTTAAAAAATCATTTTCTTTTTTTTTACTATGGAAGGCAATGGCAGACAGACAGCCGTATGAATGTGTTTTTGCAAAAATGATACATATCAATATCGTAAAAAATATATAAAGTATAAGAGAGCTTTGGATATTGCGGGCGTTTATCCTCTGTCCCATTTCTAAGAAATTCTGGATCATTGTTTTATTGTAATCTAACTTGAGATGCTGCCAGGTTCTGCCGTCACAGGAAACGTCTTACTTTTCCATTCTTTTCCCCTGAACGAGTGAGCGTCCGGCAGTCCCCAAGACCACTACTGCTGGCAGATCCCTGTGCTGGTATATTCCACTCAATGCTATTCTATTGCAGTAAAATGACAGACACCATGATAGAAACCCCAATAGACCCCATAATATAATAGTCAATGGGGTCTCCTTTCTTCTACACAACGACCCCTTGTCTAATGAGACTCCAAACATGTCACAGAAACATAATAGATGTGGTGCAAGACACGTGAGCCAGGTTCTGGTACAAACTGAGCCGGACTTTTGGTGCATTTAGCTTAGTAAATCTCGGCCAATACCTTTGAGGAGCAGTTATCTCATGGAACTCTAGCTGCTAGTCCTGACTTCACTCATAAGACAGATCTCTAATAGTAAACTTTGGAGACCTGACACTCAAACACAATCCCAAATTGTTGAAAAGGTTCCATAACAATAAACTGACCCCAGCAATCAGCTGTGAGGAAACCTGGCAGTAAAGGTTTAATTTCCCTGCAGCGCCAGGGGAGAAACTAAACATTATGCAGTGACCCATCAAATCACTGCTAAGGGTTAACTGTTTGCTAAGAATTAAATGTTCTGATTTGATCTTTAAAACATGTGTTCCTTTATACACTCTGGCAGTCTTAGCCTTAATTCCTAGGGTGATGGGCTCGTCCCATCCCCTGTTTAGGAAAGAAGGTTTTAGTTAAGAAGAGCTATAGGCAAGACTTGTATGTGTGAGCTCCTGCTAACTAGGCCTAAATTGAAGCCTGATCCAGGAAAACACCATCCCTCAGACTGAAAAGCTGCCAGAGAAAAACTGTACTAAAGAACTACCCCTGAGACAGAAAGAGGACAGACATTTTGGAAGCTTTAGAATCACTTCAGAGCCTATGCCTGGATAAAGATAGTAAAGTACTGCTCATTTGAGGCAAAAGACTTTACTGCTGTGGAAAGGGTATATTGCTTCGCCGCCCACCACACTTTGAGACATACTGGCCACCCGGATTTAAGATCTGCGTCCGCAGCCTGGGCACTGTAGAAGCAGTTAATGAAATTGGAAGAGCACATCTGTTATTTGGAGAGACTGAAAAGTGTATTTAGAGAGAGACAGGGAGTGCTACTACTACCACCATCATTGTTGCTGCCTATACACAGCCATTGAGAAAGCCTATAGTTGCACAGGCGAAGTATCCAGCAGCCGTCAATAGTGGTAAAATCATGTAAGCTTTATTTCTTCAAAACTCAAAATCCAGGTGCGACTCTGATGTGTTTTGGACTATAGCCCAGCGGACTATGGAGAAGCCTACTATGTGATATATCTCAGAATTGTGCTGCTATATGTACTACTACTCCTATCATCAACTCAGTACAGAGTACAAACTTTATTTATTGCAGCCATCTGGGCATTGTTATTGACTCCACCAACCATCCACCGGCCCCTTCAACTGTTACTGCCTTGCACCTAACATCAAGGGCACCCCACCTAACACCAAGCAGGAGCCCTAACTCCAGGAAGTGCCCCGAGGGAAGAAAGGGGCGTTCCCTCTATTCAAAGCATTGGAGTGAGGACAGCCACAGTGAATCAACTACTACTCCTCTCAGTGCCACAATCACCACTCCTCTCCTCACGGCTCTCCCCCTGCAGGTCGCTGCAATTACACAGTACCATTTTACATCAATGGACTGTCTGTGTAAAGTCCTCCAGACCACGTCACGCTCCTCGTAACCTCTCTGCACTTTCATTACGTGATAAAGATCCTGAACTGAATTCTCTAATAGGGGGCATGGAAATGGGTTTTCTAATTCAAACAACCTCTTTAATGTCACTGCTACTACCCGACCATGGCAGGCATGGTGTAGTGCCCACATCCTTCCTATCTCATGCGATGATAGACCCCATACTAGAAGAAGACAATACGGAGTGACGTTCTTCAACGGTGTCTTTATGGACATTCCTCGAGTCTGCGTCTGCAAGTACTAAGCCATAGGTTAATGATTAGCCAATTCTACGACCACGTCCCATCTATGAGACAATGAGCTGCTTCTCCGTCACTTGTGAATCATTGCTGAGGACAAGGTACTCTGTACCTAGCAAGTCAAAGAGAAATTCAACTTCCTGTGACACCTACTGTACCTCACAGAGGGAGGGAAGTGCCATGAGTCATATTCTTAGGAATCAAGGACTGTGAAAGAATAAATATGACTGGTAATACTGCGACTAATTATTACTAGAGTTGAGCGAACACCTGGATGTTCGGGTTCGAGAAGTTCGGCCGAACATCCCGGAAATGTTCGGGTTCGGGATCCGAACCCGATCCGAACTTCGTCCCGAACCCGAACCCCATTGAAGTCAATGGGGACCCGAACTTTTCGGCACTAAAACGGCTGTAAAACAGCCCAGGAAAGGGCTAGAGGGCTGCAAAAGGCAGCAACATGTAGGTAAATCCCCTGCAAACAAATGTGGATAGGGAAATTAATTAAAATAAAAATTAAATAAATAAAAATTAACCAAAATCAATTGGAGAGAGGTTCCATAGCAGAGAATCTGGCTTCCCGTCACCCACCACTGGAACAGTCCATTCTCAGATATTTAGGCCCCGGCACCCAGGCAGAGGAGAGAGGTCCCGTAACAGACAATCTGGCTTCATGTCAGCAGAGAATCAGTCTTCATGTCATAGCAGAGAATCAGGCTTCACGTCACCCACCACTGTAATAGTCCATTTTCATAAATTTAGGCCCAGCACCCAGGCAGAGGAGAGAGGTCCCGTAACAGACAATCTGGCTTCATGTCAGCAGAGAATCAGTCTTCATATCATAGCAGAGAATCTGGCTTCCCGTTACCCACCACTGGAACAGTCCATTCTCAGATATTTAGGCCCCGGCACCCAGGCAGAGGAGAGAGGTCCCGTAACAGACAATCTGGCTTCATGTCAGCAGAGAATCAGTCTTCATATCATAGCAGAGAATCAGGCTTCACGTCAGCCACCACTGCAACAGTCCATTGTCATAAATTCAGGCCCAGCACCCAGGCAGAGGAGAGAGGTCCCGTAACAGACAATCTGGCTTCATGTCAGCAGAGAATCAGTCTGCATGTCATAGCAGAGAATGAGGCTTCACGTCACCCACCACTGCAACAGTCCATTTTCATAAATTTAGGCCCAGCACCCAGGCAGAGGAGAGAGGTCCCGTAACAGAGGATCTGGCTTCATGTCACCAGAGAATCAGTCTGCATGTCATAGCAGAGAATCAGGCTTCACGTCACCCACCACTGCAACAGTCCATTTTCATAAATTTAGGCCCAGCACCCAGGCAGAGGAGAGAGGTCCCGTAACAGAGGATCTGGCTTCATGTCACCAGAGAATCAGTCTGCATGTCATAGCAGAGAATGAGGCTTCACGTCAGCCACCACTGCAACAATCCATTGGCATATATTTAGGCCTAGCACACAGGCAGAGGAGAGGTTCATTCAACTTTGGGTAGCCTTGCAATATAATGGTAAAATGAAAATAAAAATAGGATTGAATGAGGAAGTGCCCTGGAGTCCAATAATATATGGTTATGGGGAGGTAGTTAATGTCTAATCTGGACAAGGGACGGACAGGTCCTGTGGGATCCATGCCTGGTTCATTTTTATGAACGTCAGCTTGTCCACATTGGCTGTAGACAGGCGGCTGCGTTTGTCTGTAATGACGCCCCCTGCCGTGCTGAATACACGTTCAGACAAAACGCTGGCTGCCGGGCAGGCCAGCACCTCCAAGGCATAAAAGGCTAGCTCTGGCCACGTGGACAATTTAGAGACCCAGAAGTTGAATGGGGCCGAACCATCAGTCAGTACGTGGAGGGGTGTGCACACGTACTGTTCCACCATGTTAGTGAAATGTTGCCTCCTGCTAACACGTTGCGTATCAGGTGGTGGTGCAGTTAGCTGTGGCGTGTTGACAAAAGTTTTCCACATCTCTGCCATGCTAACCCTGCCCTCAGAGGAGCTGGCCGTGACACAGCTGCCTTGGCGACCTCTTGCTCCTCCTCTGCCTTGGCCTTGGGCTTCCACTTGTTCCCCTGTGACATTTGGGAATGCTCTCAGTAGCGCGTCTACCAACGTGCGCTTGTACTCGCGCATCTTCCTATCACGCTCCAGTGCAGGAAGTAAGGTGGGCACATTGTCTTTGTAGCGTGGATCCAGCAGGGTGGCAACCCAGTAGTCCGCACAGGTTAAAATGTGGGCAACTCTGCTGTCGTTGCGCAGGCACTGCAGCATGTAGTCGCTCATGTGTGCCAGGCTGCCCAGGGGTAAGGACAAGCTGTCCTCTGTGGGAGGCGTATCGTCATCGTCCTGCCTTTCCCCCCAGCCACGCACCAGTGATGGACCCGAGCTGCGTTGGGTGCCACCCCGCTGTGACCATGCTTCATCCTCATCCTCCTCCACCTCCTCCTCATCCTCGTCCTCCTCGTCCTCCAGTAGTGGGCCCTGGCTGGCCACATTTGTACCTGGCCTCTGCTGTTGCCAAAAACCTCCCTCTGAGTCACTTCGAAGAGACTGGCCTGAAAGTGCTAAAAATGACCCCTCTTCCTCCTCCTCCTCCTCCTCCTCCTGGGCCACCTCCTCTTCCATCATCGCCCTAAGTGTTTTCTCAAGGAGACATAGAAGTGGTATTGTAACGCTGATAACGGTGTCATCGCCACTGGCCATGTTGGTGGAGTACTCGAAACAGCGCAACAGGGCACACAGGTCTCGCATGGAGGCCCAGTCATTGGTGGTGAAGTGGTGCTGTTCTGTAGTGCGACTGACCCGTGCGTGCTGCAGCTGAAACTCCACTATGGCCTGCTGCTGCTCGCACAGTCTGTCCAGCATGTGCAAGGTGGAGTTCCACCTGGTGGGCACGTCGCATATGAGGCGGTGAGCGGGAAGGCCGAAGTTACGCTGTAGCGCAGACAGGCGAGCAGCGGCAGGATGTGAACGCCGGAAGCGCGAACAGACGGCCCGCACTTTATGCAGCAGCTCTGACATGTCGGGGTAGTTGTGAATGAACTTCTGCACCACCAAATTCAGCACATGCGCCAAGCAAGGGATGTGCGTCAAATTGGCTAGTCCCAGAGCTGCAACGAGATTTCGCCCATTATCACACACCACCAGGCCGGGCTTGAGGCTCACCGGCAGCAACCACTCGTCGGTCTGTTGTTCAATACCCCGCCACAACTCCTGTGCGGTGTGGGGCCTGTCCCCCAAACATATGAGTTTCAGAATGGCCTGCTGACGTTTACCCCGGGCTGTGCTGAAGTTGGTGGTGAAGGTGTGTGGCTGACTGGATGAGCAGGTGGAAGAAGAGGAGGAGGAAGCCGAGAAGGAGGAGGTGGCAACAGGAGGCAAAGAATGTTGCCCTGCGATCCTTGGCGGCGGCAGGACGTGCGCCAAACAGCTCTCCGCCTGGGGCCCAGCTGCCACTACATTTACCCAGTGTGCAGTTAGGGAGATATAGCGTCCCTGGCCGTGCTTACTGGTCCACGTATCTGTGGTTAGGTGGACCTTGCTACAGATGGCGTTGCGCAGTGCACACTTGATTTTATCGGATACTTGGTTGTGCAGGGAAGGCACGGCTCTATTGGAGAAGTAGTGCCGGCTGGGAACAACATACTGTGGGACAGCAAGCGACATGAGCTGTTTGAAGCTGTCTGTGTCCACCAGCCTAAATGACAGCATTTCATAGGCCAGTAGTTTAGAAATGCTGGCATTCAGGGCCAGGGATCGAGGGTGGCTAGGTGGGAATTTACGCTTTCTATCAAATGTTTGTGAGATGGAGAGCTGAACGCTGGCGTGTGACATGGTTGAGACGCTTGGTGACGGAGGTGGTGGTGGTGGTGTTGGTGGTACATCCCCTGTTTGCTGGGCGGCAGGTGCCAACGTTCCTCCAGAGGCGGAGGAAGAGGCCGAGGCGGCAGCAGCAGAATAGGCCGAGGCGGCAGCAGCAGAAGAGGTAGCAGGGGGAGCCTGAGTGACTTCCTTGGTTTTAAGGTGTTTACTCCACTGCAGTTCATGCTTTGCATGCAGGTGCCTGGTCATGCAGGTTGTGCTCAGGTTCAGAACGTTAATGCCTCGCTTCAGGCTCTGATGGCACAGCGTGCAAACCACTCGGGTCTTGTCGTCAGCACATTGTTTGAAGAAGTGCCATGCCAGGGAACTCCTTGAAGCTGCCTTTGGGGTGCTCGGTCCCAGATGGCGGCGGTCAGTAGCAGGCGGAGTCTCTTGGCGGCGGGTGTTCTGCTTTTGCCCACTGCTCCCTCTTTTGCTACGCTGTTGGCTCGGTCTCACCACTGCCTCTTCCTCCGAACTGTGAAAGTCAGTGGCACGACCTTCATTCCATGTGGGGTCTAGGACCTCATCGTCCCCTGCATCGTCTTCCACCCAGTCTTGATCCCTGACCTCCTGTTCAGTCTGCACACTGCAGAAAGACGCAGCAGTTGGCACCTGTGTTTCGTCATCATCAGAGACATGCTGAGGTGGTATTCCCATGTCCTCATCATCAGGAAACATAAGTGGTTGTGCGTCAGTGCATTCTATGTCTTTCACCGCTGGGGAAGGGCTAGGTGGATGCCCTTGGGAAACCCTGCCAGCGGAGTCTTCAAACAGCATAAGAGACTGCTGCATAACTTGAGGCTGAGACAGTTTCCCTGGTATGCATGGGGGTGATGTGACAGACTGATGGGGTTGGTTTTCAGGCGCCATCTGTGCGCTTTCTGCAGAAGACTGGGTGGGAGATAATGTGAACGTGCTGGATCCACTGTCGGCCACCCAATTGACTAATGCCTGTACCTGCTCAGGCCTTACCATCCTTAGAACGGCATTGGGCCCCACCATATATCGCTGTAAATTCTGGCGGCTACTGGGACCTGAGGTAGTTGGTACACTAGGACGTGTGGATGTGGCAGAACGGCCACGTCCTCTCCCAGCACCAGAGGGTCCACTAACACCACCACGACCATGTCCACGTCCGCGTCCCTTACTAGATGTTTTTCTCATTGTTATGGTTCACCACAACAACAAATATATTATTTGGCCCAATGTATTGTATTCAAATTCAGCGGGATATAAATTTGAGGCCTAGTATTTAGGCGCTGGGTGACCGGTATGGATTTAGTGACAGAATTAGACTTGGAAATGCACAGAAGCGTGTGTGTGAAGTTATTCTGAATGACCCAATGTGCACCTTGAATATTATATACCCTTTTTGGGATAGATTTCAAATAGCTCTGATATAGCAGGAACCACTAAATTATGAAATTGCTAAATTGGGAATTGTACTTCAACCCAGAACAAAAAATGTGCTTTGACGGGCACTAAATAACTTTCCCAGCTACAACAGGACAGCGGTAACGAGAGATTTAGAGGGATTTAAATTTGAGGCCTAGTATTTAGGCGCTGGGTCACCGGTATGGATTTAGTGACAGAATTAGACTTGGAAATGCACAGAAGCGTGTGTGTGAAGTTATTCTGAATGACCCTATGTGCACCTTCAATATTATATACCCTTTTAGGGATAGATTTCAAATAGCTCTGATATAGCAGAAACCACTAAATTATGAAATTGCTAAATTGGGAATTGTACTTCAACCCAGAACAAAAAATGTGCTTTGACGGACACTAAATATCTTGCCCAGCAACAACAGTACAGCGGTGGGTAACGAGAGATTTAGAGGGATTTAAATTTGAGGCCTAGTATTTAGGCGCTGGGTCACCGGTATGGATTTAGTGACAGAATTAGACTTGGAAATGCACAGAAGCGTGTGTGTGAAGTTATTCTGAATGACCCTATGTGCACCTTCAATATTATATACCCTTTTAGGGATAGATTTCAAATAGCTCTGATATAGCAGAAACCACTAAATTATGAAATTGCTAAATTGGGAATTGTACTTCAACCCAGAACAAAAAATGTGCTTTGACGGACACTAAATATCTTGCCCAGCAACAACAGTACAGCGGTGGGTAACGAGAGATTTAGAGGGATTTAAATTTGAGGCCTAGTATTTAGGCGCTGGGTGACCGGTATGGATTTAGTGACAGAATTAGACTTGGAAATGCACAGAAGCGTGTGTGTGAAGTTATTCTGAATGACCCAATGTGCACCTTGAATATTATATACCCTTTTTGGGATAGATTTCAAATAGCTCTGATATAGCAGGAACCACTAAATTATGAAATTGCTAAATTGGGAATTGTACTTCAACCCAGAACAAAAAATGTGCTTTGACGGGCACTAAATAACTTTCCCAGCTACAACAGGACAGCGGTAACGAGAGATTTAGAGGGATTTAAATTTGAGGCCTAGTATTTAGGCGCTGGGTCACCGGTATGGATTTAGTGACAGAATTAGACTTGGAAATGCACAGAAGCGTGTGTGTGAAGTTATTCTGAATGACCCTATGTGCACCTTCAATATTATATACCCTTTTAGGGATAGATTTCAAATAGCTCTGATATAGCAGAAACCACTAAATTATGAAATTGCTAAATTGGGAATTGTACTTCAACCCAGAACAAAAAATGTGCTTTGACGGACACTAAATATCTTGCCCAGCAACAACAGTACAGCGGTGGGTAACGAGAGATTTAGAGGGATTTAAATTTGAGGCCTAGTATTTAGGCGCTGGGTCACCGGTATGGATTTAGTGACAGAATTAGACTTGGAAATGCACAGAAGCGTGTGTGTGAAGTTATTCTGAATGACCCAATGTGCACCTTCAATATTATATACCCTTTTAGGGATAGATTTCAAATAGCTCTGATATAGCAGAAACCACTAAATTATGAAATTGCTAAATTGGGAATTGTACTTCAACCCAGAACAAAAAATGTGCTTTGACGGACACTAAATATCTTGCCCAGCAACAACAGTACAGCGGTAACGAGAGATTTAGAGGGATTTAAATTTGAGGCCTAGTATTTAGGCGCTGGGTGACAGGTATGGGTTTAGTGACAGAATTAGACTTGGAAATGCACAGAAGCGTGTGTGTGAAGTTATTCTGAATGACCCAATGTGCACCTTCAATATTATATACCCTTTTAGGGATAGATTTCAAATAGCTCTGATATAGCAGAAACCACTAAATTATGAAATTGCTAAATTGGGAATTGTACTTCAACCCAGAACAAAAAATGTGCTTTGACGGACACTAAATATCTTGCCCAGCAACAACAGTACAGCGGTAACGAGAGATTTAGAGGGATTTAAATTTGAGGCCTAGTATTTAGGCGCTGGGTGACAGGTATGGGTTTAGTGACAGAATTAGACTTGGAAATACACAGTAGCGGGTGTGTGTGAAGTTATTCTGAATGACCCAATGTGCACCTTCAATATTATATACCCTTTTTGGGATAGATTTCAAATAGCTCTGATATAGCAGGAACCACTAAATTATGAAATTGCTAAATTGGGAATTGTACTTCAACCCAGAACAAAAAATGTGCTTTGACGGACACTAAATATCTTGCCCAGCAACAACAGTACAGCGGTAACGAGAGATTTAGCGGGATATAAATTTGAGGCCTAGTATTTAGGCGCTGGGTCACCGGTATGGATTTAGTGACAGAATTAGACTTGGAAATGCACAGAAGCGTGTGTGTGAAGTTATTCTGAATGACCCTATGTGCACCTTCAATATTATATACCCTTTTAGGGATAGATTTCAAATAGCTCTGATATAGCAGAAACCACTAAATTATGAAATTGCTAAATTGGGAATTGTACTTCAACCCAGAACAAAAAATGTGCTTTGACGGACACTAAATATCTTGCCCAGCAACAACAGTACAGCGGTGGGTAACGAGAGATTTAGAGGGATTTAAATTTGAGGCCTAGTATTTAGGCGCTGGGTCACCGGTATGGATTTAGTGACAGAATTAGACTTGGAAATGCACAGAAGCGTGTGTGTGAAGTTATTCTGAATGACCCAATGTGCACCTTCAATATTATATACCCTTTTAGGGATAGATTTCAAATAGCTCTGATATAGCAGAAACCACTAAATTATGAAATTGCTAAATTGGGAATTGTACTTCAACCCAGAACAAAAAATGTGCTTTGACGGACACTAAATATCTTGCCCAGCAACAACAGTACAGCGGTAACGAGAGATTTAGAGGGATTTAAATTTGAGGCCTAGTATTTAGGCGCTGGGTGACAGGTATGGGTTTAGTGACAGAATTAGACTTGGAAATACACAGTAGCGGGTGTGTGTGAAGTTATTCTGAATGACCCAATGTGCACCTTCAATATTATATACCCTTTTAGGGATAGATTCCAAATAGCTCTGATATAGCAGGAACCACTAAATTATGAAATTGCTAAATTGGGAATTGTACTTCAACCCAGAACAAAAAATGTGCTTTGACGGACACTAAATATCTTGCCCAGCAACAACAGTACAGCGGTAACGAGAGATTTAGAGGGATTTAAATTTGAGGCCTAGTATTTAGGCGCTGGGTGACAGGTATGGGTTTAGTGACAGAATTAGACTTGGAAATACACAGTAGCGGGTGTGTGTGAAGTTATTCTGAATGACCCAATGTGCACCTTCAATATTATATACCCTTTTTGGGATAGATTTCAAATAGCTCTGATATAGCAGGAACCACTAAATTATGAAATTGCTAAATTGGGAATTGTATTTCAACCCAGAACAAGAAATGTGCTTGAACGGACACTAAATAACTCGCCCAGCTACAGCACTAGGGACAGATTTAGCTGGATATAAATTTGAGGCCTAGTATTTAGGCGCTGGGTGACCGGTATGGATTTAGTGACAGAATTAGACTGGGATATGGCCAAAAAATAAACAGACTATTGCTGGTTAAATGCACTTGGTGTGACAGCTTCACCCTGATGTAGGCTTTAGCCAAAAAACAACCACACCATTGAGGGTTAAATGCACTTGGTGACAGGCGCAGCTTGCCCCTGATTTTGTATATGGCCAAAAAATGAACAGACTATTGCTGGTTAAATGCACTTGGTGTGACAGCTTCACCCTGATGTAGGCTTTAGCCAAAAAACAACCACACCATTGAGGGTTAAATGCACTTGGTGACAGGCGCAGCTTGCCCCTGATTTTGTATATGGCCAAAAAATGAACAGACTATTGCTGGTTAAATGCACTTGGTGTCACAGCTTCACCCTGATGTAGGCTTTAGCCAAAAAACAACCACACCATTGAGGGTTAAATGCACTTGGTGACAGGCGCAGCTTGCCCCTGATTTTGTATATGGCCAAAAAATGAACAGACTATTGCTGGTTAAATGCACTTGGTGTGACAGCTTCACCCTGATGTAGGCTTTAGCCAAAAAACAACCACACCATTGAGGGTTAAATGCACTTGGTCGCAGCTTGTGCTGGCGCACCACAAGACACAAAATGGCCGCCGATCACCCCAGAAAAATGAGACTGACAAACGGTCTGTGCAGCCTAAAAACAGTGAGCAATTGAGGATCAGCAGCTCAATGATCCACAGCTGCAGATCGATCAGTTAATCAAGTCCTTTGGAGGAGTTAATCTGCCTAATCTCAGCCCTACTGTCGCAGCCGCAACCTCTCCCTACGCTAATCAGAGCAGAGTGACGGGCGGCGCTATGTGACTCCAGCTTAAATAGAGGCTGGGTCACATGGTGCTCTGGCCAATCACAGCCATGCCAATAGTAGGCATGGCTGTGATGGCCTCTTGGGGCAAGTAGTATGACGCTTGTTGATTGGCTGCTTTGCAGCCTTTCAAAAAGCGCCAAGAAAGCGTCACAAAAGCGCCAAGAAAGCGACGAACACCGAACCCGAACCCGGACTTTTACGAAAATGTCCGGGTTCGGGTCCGTGTCACGGACACCCCAAAATTCGGTACGAACCCGAACTATACAGTTCGAGTTCGCTCATCCCTAATTATTACCACTGATTACATCCGTTCAATGGGGTGGTTTTCAGCTATTGCCACAATGAAAAGTCAAGTCTGAATTCAACCATATCAACTAGAGATGAGTGAATCCAAGTTGACGAAGTGGAATTCGATCCAAATTTCTGGAAAAATTTGATTCGTCCCAAAGTCGAATTTCCTCACGTTTGGTGGTAACGAATCACATGTTGGCTGCTGCACATGTTAGAAAGAGGAAGTAAAAAGCCCGAGAATGAGGGATCACCCATAATGATATGCAGACAGATAGCCAGTCCCTGTGATGTCACAGCCCTATAGGGAGAGACGTTGCAGGCACTAGGGACAGTGATTAGGAAAGACTTTATTCCAAAAAATACGATTGAGCAGTTCAGGGAAAGATTATTCAAGGTGTAGGGAAAGGATAGGGAGGCATCATCTACAGTCGTGGCCAAAAGTTTTGAGAATTACATAAATATTGGAAATTGGAAAAGTTGCTGCTTAAGTTTTTATAATAGCAATTTGCATATACTCCAGAATGTTATGAAGAGTGATCAGATGAATTACATAGTCCTTCTTTGCCATGAAAATTAACTTAATCCCAAAAAACTTTCCATTGCATTTCATTGCTGTCATTAAAGGACCTGCTGAGATCATTGCAGTAATCGTCTTGTTAACTCAGGTGAGAATGTTGACGAGCACAAGGCTGGAGATCATCATGTCAGGCTGATTGGGTTAAAATGGCAGACTTGACCTGTTAAAAGGAGGGTGATGCTTGAAATCATTATTCTTCCATTGTTAACCATGGTGACCTGCAAAGAAACGCGTGTAGCCATCATTGCATTGCATAAAAATGGCTTCACAGGCAAGGATATTGTGGCTACTAAGATTGCACCTCAATCAACAATTTATAGGATCATCAAGAACTTCAAGGAAAGAGGTTCAATTCTTGTTAAGAAGGCTTCAGGGCATCCAAGAAAGTCCAGCAAGCGCCAGGATCGTCTCCTAAAGAGGATTCAGCTGCGGGATCTGAGTGCCACCAGTGCAGAGCTTGCTCAGGAATGGCAGCAGGCAGGTGTGAGCGCATCTGCATGCACAGTGAGGCGAAGACTTTTGGAAGATGGCCTGGTGTCAAGAAGGGCAGCAAAAAAGCCACTTCTCTCCAAAAAAACCATCAGGGACAGATTGATCTTCTGCAGAAATTATGGTGAATGGACTGCTGAGGACTGGGGCAAAGTCATATTCTCCGATGAAGCCTCTTTCCGATTGTTTGGGGCATCAGGAAAAAGGCTTGTCCGGAGAAGAAAAGGTGAGCGCTACCATCAGTCCTGTGTAATGCCAACAGTAAAGCATCTTGAGACCATTCATGTGTAGGGTTGCTTCTCATCCAAGGGAGTGGGCTCACTCACAATTTTGCCCAAAAACACAGCCATGAATAAAGAATGGTACCAAAACACCCTCCAACAGCAACTTCTTCCAACAATCCAACAACAGTTTGGTGAAGAACAATGCATTTTCCAGCACGATGGAGCACCGTGCCATAAGGCAAAAGTGATAACTAAGTGGCTCGGGGACCAAAACGTTGACATTTTGGGTCCATGACCTGGAAACTCCCCAGACCTTAATCCCATTGAGTACTTGTGGTCAATCCTCAAGAGGCGGGTGGACAAACAAAAACCCACTAATTCTGACAAACTCCAAGAAGTGATTATGAAAGAATGGGTTGCTATCAGTCAGGAATTGGCCCAGAAGTTGATTGAGAGCATGCCCAGTCCAATTGCAGAGGTCCTGAAAAAGAAGGGCCAACACTGCAAATACTGACTCTTTGCATAAATGTCATGTAATTGTCGATAAAAGCCTTTGAAACGTATGAAGTGCGTGTAATTATATTTCACTACTTCACAGAAACAACTGAAACAAAAGCAGTTTAGCAGAAAACTTTGTGAAAACTAATATTTGTGTCATTCTCAAAACTTTTGGCCACGACTGTACACTATAAAAGGAGAACAGGGCGCAATAGGAGAACAATCCTATTACACCTTGCTGCACTAATTGGGGTTACTAAAAGTGATTATTACTACAGATTTTAGGTTGTTTGCATTATTTTATACATCAGTAATTCCAGTAATCCTTGATTCTGTTATTGAGGTGAAACTGCGGTCTGATACAACCAGGTTTGGGGTGTATTTATTTTATCTATAAGTACTTCCTTTCACTCTTGCTTCTGGGGTGAAATTGGGGCCTGATACTATTGCTCTTTTACCCTTACAATTTCTTTTAATTTACAGTCTCTGTTTTGGATCCACTCCTGTTTTTTGTTGTTTTTTTGGACTTAGCAATACTGATGGATTACTGAGCAAATGCTGACCGTGTGAAGGCGGATGCTCAAAAGACAGGATCCATTTTTTGGGGGGTTGTTCTTATGACGGATCAGAGGAAGGGCAAAATAATCAGTGACGTCAACACAAACTTACTGCTGACACCCTCTCCACTCTGTCGGGGGGTCTCTACTTGTATAAGCGTTTAATAGAACAGGTGCAGAAAAATTTGAGATCTATGTGGAATCAGCTGACGACGGTGTAAAAGAAGTGCGCTCTTTCACGCTATAGTAGGATCTTGGGCCACTGAACTATTCTTTATACCTGATGCTAACATTGACCTGTAAGGCTGGGTTCACAGTTGAGTTATTTGGTCAGTTTTGGTCCCGTGACTGCCCTAATAAGTGAAGTATGCAGTGATTCTAAGAGTGACGCCTGTCATCTGCATGTCATACGGACTCACAGTATTGTTTCACTACCACAGCAGACTCCCTATGCGTGTTACTGCAAGGCACAGTGTTCTAAACCACTATACAGGCTCTCTGCAGCCAGGAAATAAGGATATAGCTGTTTTTTAATGCGATTCCTCACAAATAAATTCGGATCTAATCAAATCTTTTTGGAAAATTCGGCGAACCATCCGAATTGAATTTTTGAAAAATTTGCTCAACTCTAATATCATCATCTGCCGGGTATTTGTATGGTATCCCCAAGCTTCCCTGGGTTTCCTATAGAGTCCATTCATCCAAAGCCTATATGTAGGATAACTGCCTATCAATGAATGGAAGACAGAGGTTAGGCAGGTTACAAGGCAGAGGATGTAATCACAATGCTGCAGTACATGTGGGCGCTATGTAAATACAGGATAACCATCATTATGATGAGTCACTTGCTATACTTCTTACTCATTTTTATGAACTTCCAGACACTACGACAAAAATGCATACATTCCTCATATACAACAGGAAGCAAGTAAAAACATAGGGCCAGATTTATCTCTACACTTACATCTTACTCCACTTTTACATACAGTACAGACCAAAAGTTTGGACACACCATCTCATTCAAAGAGTTTTCTTTATTTTCATGACTATGAAAATTGTAGATTCACACTGAAGGCATCAAAACTATGAATTAACACACTACCTCTTGAAGCTTATCAAGAGAATGCCAAGAGTGTGCAAAGCAGTAATCAATGCAAAAGGGGGCTACTTTGAAGAACCTAGAATATGACATATTTTCAATTGTTTCACACTTTTTTGTTATGTATATAATTCCACATGTGGTAATTCATAGTTTTGATGCCTTCAGTGTGAATCTACAATTTTCATAGTCATGAAAATAAAGAAAACTCTTTGAATGAGAAGGTGTGTCCAAACTTTTGGTCTGTACTGTATGTCCAAAGTCACATTTGGCCAAGTCAGATTTATTAACGGTCCTTTAAGACTGTAATAAATGTGGTTTGACGGTAGCAGTTTATCCGTTAGTAAGAGGCTTTACAAAAGTCGCACGTCTTTACGAAAAAGTTGCATGTTCTATTAAAAAGTCGCATTAGATAAGCATGGTCCTCACTGGAGTGAAATTGCGCAATTTTTTAATTGTTGCAATAGTAAATCTGTCTAGAGATTCATGTACATAAGAAAACGCGCCCACTTTCAGAAAACTGGCGAGCATAGCGCTGAGCCAATAAAAGTGGCAAATTTTTGCGCAGTTTTAGCGATTGCGCAAAAATTAGCGACTTTTTCACTCCATTATTCTGACTTGAGCTAATGATGAATCTGGCCCATAGTGGTTTTCTGCCGTGATTACAAAAAGTGCAGCCAAAAAACCACTACAGAATATAACAGCTCAATACACCGCGAAAGGGCTCCGAATCCCTACATTATTTTAATGCCACCAATGACTAGCCCCAGTGCTACCATTAGTGGGCAAAACTCCTCTACGCCGGCCGCTTATAAGTACAAGGTGGGGGGCAAATTTCATAATATGAAGCAGTGTGGCGGACAAATTACTTAATGGGGGGCAGTGTGGCGGGCAAATTACTTAATGGGGGGCAGTGTGGCGGACAAATTACTTAATGGGGGCAGTGTGGAGGACAAATTACTTAATGGGGGGCAGTGTGGCGGACAAATTACTTAATGGGGGCAGTGTGGCGGACAAATTACTTAATGGGGGCAGTGTGGCGGAGAAATTACTTAATGGGGGCAGTGTGGAGGACAAATTACTTAATGGGGGGCAGTGTGGCGGACAAATTACTTAATGGGGGCAGTGTGGCGGACAAATTACTTAATGGGGGCAGTGTGGCGGAGAAATTACTTAATGGGGGCAGTGTGGAGGACAAATTACTTAATGGGGGGCAGTGTGGCGGACAAATTACTTAATGGGGGCAGTGTGGCAGACAAATTACTTAATGGGGGCAGTGTGGCGGAGAAATTACTTAATGGGGGCAGTGTGGCGGACAAATTCATAATGGGGGCAGTGTGGGGGCAAATTACATAATGGACATTTAACCCCTCAGATTCCATGGTCAATTCTGACCACGGCATCTGAGCGCGCTGAAAACCTAAAGCGCACGCTTCCAGTTGTGCTCCAGCTCCTCCGTGTGGCGATCGGAGGAGCCAGAGCTTGTGTGCAGCAGCCCCTGTCTTTGTGAATGACAGGAGGCTGCTTCAAAGTATTTCCTATGGAGCCCTTGCCTGTAATAGGGCTCCATAGGAAATAAGCAATTTTCTCACAGACTCCAATGCTAGTGCATTGGAGTCTATGATAATAGCAATCTAATGATTGCATGTTATAGTTCCCTATGGGAATATAAAAAAAAAGTGTAAAAAAACAAAAAGGTTTTAAAAATAAAAAAATTCAAATCACCTCCCTTTTCCCAAAATAAAAGTAAATGAAGTAAAAAAATAAAAAAAATACACATCATGGGTGTCGCGATGTGTGAAAACATCCATAGTATAAAAATATTAAAATATATTCCCCATATGGCAAACAGCAAAATGGAAAAAAGCATCCAAATGGCCAATTCGTTGTTTTTAGTTGCTTCATTTTCTACAAAAAATTTAATAAAACGTGATCAAAAAGTCATACACACCACAGACTGGTATCAATGAAAAGTTCAGATCGCCCCGCAAAAAATGACCCCCCCATACAGCTCCGTATACATAATTACAAAAAAAGTTAGAGGTCAAAATATGGTAAACTGGTGACAAAAAAGAAAACTGATTTTTTCCCCCCTTTTTAATTTTTTTTATCACTATAAAAACGCAAGAAAAACTATACATATAAGGTATGGCCGGATTCGCACAGACCTGTAGAATAAAAGTAACCAGTCAGTTTTATCATACATCGAACGTCGTAAATTAAAAACCCGTAAAACTGTGGGGGAATTGCTTTTTTTTTGCAATTTCACCCCATTTTCTTCCCCGTTTCCCACTACATATGCAATAGTAAATGGTGGCATTGGAAAGTACGACTTATCCCACAGAAATCAAGCCCTCGTATGGCTATGTGAGCAGACAAATAAAAAAGTTATGGCTCTCGGAAGGCAGAGAGCTCAAAACGCAAATGCAAAAAATAAAGAATCCGGGGGTGAAAGGGTTAAATTGGCTATTATTTATTAGGTTGGATGATGAGTGCCATGGTCAGGCTGGGATTTGCTGTCATTGGGGTTGGAATGGCTTTCTAGAGAACCAGAGGATTGGGCCCAAGCCCTAACACAATAATGGGCCCCTTATACTGCAGGGCCCCTAAAGTCTAACTGAAGATAATTTGGAACTGACCTTGGAATCAATAACCACGAGATATCCTTCTAAAGGCTCGTGGACACAACTGTTTTTGTTTTGCGTAAAACACGGAAACCAGCCTTGTGCATTCCGTATATTGCGGAACCGAACAGCTGACCTCTAATAGAACAGTCCTATCCTTGTCCGTAATGCGGACAATAAGGACATGTTCTGTTCTGCTCTTTGTCCTGCTCACTGAGATGGCCGCACATGCTCAGTTTCATCCTTCATCTGCCTCCTGATCTGTGATAGGGAGAGCTGAGACACGCCCCCTTATCTGCAGCAGAAAGGACACACAAATCTAACAAAGCAATGAATGGGGAGATCTCTGGACCCATGTGAGGTACAGGGCTGGTTGTAGCTTTGTTAGAAAGAGATTGTCATGTACTATATGATGTAATAATAAGGATATAGCTGTTTTTTACATTAGTCATGGGTTAACCCTTTAAGCAGGGCTTCCATAGAGGTGTATGAGCCCTTTCTGTACCCTCATGGCACGCTCCATCGGAAGGAGTACTGCTCGGCCTCCATTTTGTAGATGTTACTCATACAGTAGCTGCTTGCCTGTATTTGACAGCACATTTGTTCTTCCATTCCCTGCTTTCTGTAATGGTCTCCTTTCTTCCAGTGAAGTGATAAATGCATGGGAACAAGGATATCCAAAACATATGTTTTTACGTAGGTGTGTACAGGGAGCAATTAGCAGATTGCAACCATATACTGTATATGACGGAATGGAAAGGGGTGGATGAATTTGATTACGGTGACAGAAGAGAAGACCTCAGTTCTGTAATCTCAAAGTCATTAGTTGAAGAACAGTTTGCAAAATTGTTCAACTGCAAAAACTCTTCGTCCTTGTTCACACACTGCAGTCATATCATGGTTTTTGCTTTATGCGATTTTCTCAAAATGTCGCTAAAAAACAATGCAGTATGCAGTAAATAGCTCAGCTAAATGTAATGATACCTTTCACTTAGTGATCCACTTCTTCATTCTGGAGAAGGACGTTCAATCCATATGCAATCCATATGCACAGTTAAGTGCAGCAAGGGCGGGCCCAAGCCACTCTGTGCACCCATGTTCCTCCTGCTTCCTCTGCTAGCCTCTCCTGGACCAGGTAAGATGACTATGCAGGAACCTGGCCCAGAAGATGGAGGGGACGGCAGAGGAAACAGGAGGAGCAAGAGTGGCTTGGCCCCCACCCTTGGTGTTAACCTCTTATTTCCATAGGGATAAAGGAATGGATTGCTATTCATCTGAGCTAGCTCTACAAGCCATTGAACCTGGTTTACCGCTGGTGACAGACTTCCTTTAAAGGTACACATATCATTTAATGGTATATTTTGTACATTACTGGGCGTCGCCTCCTTAAAAGTCAAGTAAAATGGAGTACTGACACTTGGGGTCCCAGTGACACTTGGGGTCCCAGTAGCCAAATGTTTATCATGCCTTAGATCAGGCATCCTCAAACTGCAGCCCTCTAGCTGTTGTAAGACTACAACTCCCACAATGCCCTGCTGTAGGCTAATACCTGTAAACTGTCTGGGAATGCTGGGAGTTGTAGTTTTGCAACAGCTGGAGGGCCGCAGTTTGAGGATGTCTGCCTTAGATCATTCATACAGCTTCCTTCCATAATCAGCTGCTGATCTGCTGCAATGTTGAACCTTCTACACTGAAAAATGAAAACCATCCAGGAATGTGTTTCTTGTTAGTTAGAATAACATCCTTCATTAGATGACACACTGCGAATATCATATAGCATATACGTCCAGCGCTGATGATAGTCCCACATGTGGAGCCTGACAGTAGAGGAAAAGCGTAGTATGAGGTCAGACATATATAATGAGGGCTGATTTTTCGAGGTATCGGTACAATGTTGACAGTGCAGCTCTTGCTTTTATAACTAATTCTTCATGAAAAGATTTTACAAAAGATATTAACCTCTACCATGCCAGCGCGTTAACCAGCAAACTAACCATAACCTAACATACTTAAAGGGGTTCTCCGGTAATGATTTAAAATGTCTGCCAGCAACCTATCCTAAAATGTGAGCAGGTCTGGTTATCTCCACTAGTAGGGTGAGGAGATGGGGCCTCACTACACACTATACTGCCTAATAAAAGGTGGTAATGATGTGATCCTGCCTACAATATGCCATCATGGCTCAGTAGCCTAACAGGAACACTCACCAATATGTAGTACTAGCAGTAGGACCCGGCTTGGCACGGGTATATTTCATCAATTTAATTAAATGTTTGTGTGTGTCGTTAAAAGATATTGATAGTATCCACTATAACAGTGACATCTACAGTACCCCGCCCCTTTAACAGTGACCTCCACAGCGGCCTGCCCCCTTAACAGTAACATCCACAACGCCCTCCCCTTTAACAGTGACATCCACAGCGGCGGCCCCTTTATTAGTGACCTCCACATTACGCCGTCTCGTTAACAGTGATTTCCTCAATAACCCGCCCCCTTAACAGTGACGTCCACAGAGCTCTGTTCCCTTAAAATGTGACCTCCACAACACCCCGCCCCCTTAACAGTGACCTCTACAGCACCCCGCCCCTTAACACTGACCTCCATAGCGGGACCTGGGGGCAGGGTTTTTAAGTCAGTCTTTTGATGGTGGCCTGAATGGCCACCCTACCTGCCCCTGAACTGTGACCTCCACAGCACTCGGCTCCCTTAACAGTGTCATCCACAGCACTCTGCCCTTTTAAAGCTGACCTACAGCAGTGAAGAAAAATGGCTGGGTTGTTATGGAAACCTGGTGTGATATGGGTCATGTGACCAAGCCTCTATTGGCTAATGCATTTTTTGGGAATATCTCCGGAACGGTACATGCTAGAGAGCTGGACACCTGATGTACCTGTGTGCCAAATTTCGTGATTGTAAATGTGACGGTGCAGATTCCTTTAGTGGATATATATACATACACACATATATACACTCAGTTTTATATATATTAGATATAAAAGTGCCAGTACATAGTGTGTATTGAATAGGACCTACTCCCTCACCTCCCTAGGCAGCCAATCCTGCTCACATTCTAGAACAGGTTGCTGGTGGCCATTTTAAAGGGCATCTGTCACCCCACTAAACTGTTTTTTTTTTGTTTGTTTTTTGTGTACTTAACGATTTATCCATACATAATGTGATTAATCATTTTGGTTCAGTAGATTTTGCTAAAAACGTACTTTTATCATATGCAAATTACCTGTCTACCAGCAAGTAGGACGGCTACTTGCTGGTAGCATCTGCATCCTCCTATCATAATGACGCCCCCTCCGCATGTTGATTGACAGGGCCAGCGAACGGGATCGTTCTCTGCTCGCCCTGTTTGCATTCAAAATCTCGCCGTACCTGTCTTCAATCGGCGCAGGCGCACTGAGAGGCGGACGCTCGCTCGGCCGCTCCATCCTCAATGCGCCTGGTGTAGATGTGACGTTATCGGCGCAGGCGCATCGAGGATGGAGCGGCCGAGCAAGTGTCCACCTCTCAGTGCGCCTGCGCCGATTGAAGACAGGTACGGCGCAGGCGCCAGATTTTGAATGCAAACAGGGCCAGCAGAGAACGATCCCATTCGCTGGCCCTGTCAATCAACATGCGGAGGGGGCGTCATTATGATAGGAGGATGCTGCTGCTACTAGCAAGTAGCCGCCCTACTTGCTGGTAGACAGGTAATTTGCATATGATAAAAGTACGTTTTTAGCAAAATCTACTGAACCAAAATGATTAATCACATTATGTATGGATAAATCGCAGTATAGGGATTATAACTACACAAAAAAAAAAGTTTAGTGGGGTGACAGAAGCCCTTTAAGTAATTCTTGTACAACCCCTTCAAGAAAGTTCCTAGTCTGCCGAGTATTTCAATTAGAGTAGCAGTTTGTGTTCTAGTGCGATGATTCGTACAGTAAATGAGGATTAGAATTCCATCCACCTGCACAGAACTATATAGAGATTTGTCATTGCTCTTCTGAATAGACATGTGCCTACTGAGCCTCATTGGATTATTGTAAAAGAGGGTGTTGTCATACCCAAATCATTGTCTATTGTATATGGCACAGCATTGGTATACAGCTTTAGGGGTCAGGCATCCTCTTGTACAACCCATATAAAACGGGTTTCCAGGATTTTATTTTGAAATGCCCCCACCCAGCAGTACCTGTGAAGAAATCTATATTTACCTGGTTCTCGTTGTTTGTTCTGGCCCTGTGACTCCCAGGCTGTCTTCACTGAACCTCCAGTTACCGCATGTCAACTTCCACATAGATGGGTTGGTGTTCACTGCTGTAGCCAATGACTGGCGTTAGCCGGTGATGTGTCTCCAAGTAGAATATAACCCAAAAATGACATGTCGCTTGGGGACACCACCACTGAGTCAATCATTGGTTGCAGCTGAGCATGTGACCCTATCCATATGGAAACTGGCAGGTGGCGACTGGAAGTCAAGTGAAGAAAGCCTGTGAGCCACGGAGCCGGAATTGAGAATTGAAGAACTGGTACCACTGTGTGTGGAGGATTTAAAAAAAATTCTGGACAACCCCATTAAGTCTCTGCACAACTTCCAAAAAGCCTATGGTTCCACCTTTGTACCACCATATTTCTGATTTCATACGAAGGCATAGAGAGTTTTTTCATTTGGCATCCGATTGCTGGGAGACTCCAACGTCGGGATCCTCATCAATCACCAGAACAGGAGTTTAATGAAGCTGTGGTGACGCATGCACTGTGATGCTCAATTTAAAGTCTATGAGGCTGATGGAAACAGTGCTCTTAGATGGATCCTCAGCTCGAGGCTCCCCTCAGTCAGTGGACCAATAAATTTGGGACATGTAAGACCTGTCCCTGGGAACACCCCCAAATATGCCCATATAGGCCAAGCTTAAATAAGTCCCATCCATTTTTGGCCTGGGACAGCCCTAATTTACCAGGGCTACTGTCTTTGAAAATTAGTGTCAGTCCCTGCAAATTTGGGACTTTTGTTTCTATCAGCTAGGTGCAGAGTTAAAGCTACACAGGGTTTTCTTTCACCCAAGGAGAGATTTAGATTTCTGCCCTTGCCTTATCTAAATACTCTGGGGAATGCAGACACGTGCCCCGCCAGCCCCCCATCTCCTGGCTATGCCTCTGGATCTCAGTATGAAGCATGTATCTGCTGCTGCACACCAAGCTCCCAACATGAATTCTGTATTAGCTGTGAGTGATTATTGTGTCTAGCACTACTTACCTCCCTAATCAGTGGAAGATGGCTGAAATTAGTATAATGAGACTACTTACAAATAAGTTGCCAGGTGAGGGCAACAAATAAAATGGACAGGATAGCTTTCTTTTAGGAGCTGTGCCACTAGAAACATGAACCCCCTATTCACAGGATAGCAGATAAGTTATCACTGGGGGGTCTGACCGCTGGGATCTTCAAGGATCATGAAAATAGGGGTCATTGAACTGCTCCATGAAAATGGAGTGGTGGGGCCGCATGCATGATCACTGACCGCTCCATTCACTTCTATGGGACTGTCGCAAGTGATGTACTCTGCTGTCCTGTAGCAGTAACTGTAAAATGTGTATATAGAAAATGGAAACTATTACTTTATAGCTTCTGGAAAAACTCTATCCATCCATACAAAAACAAAACGGCAGCACTCTCAAATGATGAAAAAAGGAGAAAGTTTATTCACCTTGTGGATGCAACATTTCAGCTCAAACAAGCTTGAGGAAGGCTCTACAGTTTGAGCCGAAATGTTGCATCCACATGGGTGAATACATTTTCTCCTTTTTTCAACATTTTAGAGCGCTGCTGTTTTGCACTTTTCGTTTGTCTGGGCGATAGTCTTGTCCAATTAGGCTTGTATCTATCTATCTCATATCTATCTATTAGTGATGAGCGGCAGGGGCAATATTAGAATTTGCGATATTTCGCAAATATATTTTGTAGAATATTCATCATATATTCGCGAATTCGAGATTATATTCTTGATTACGAAAATTGGCAATGTAATATTTGCGCAGTGCGCTTGAAATACAGGCGTGGGTCACTTATGCTACATTTTTCAAGCTGGTATAAGTTTTCAGAGACTGGATAAAATGGTTGGCACGGCAGAACATTACAATAGCTTTATATGCAGATAGAGTGCTCCAATATGTTCGCGCTTGCGAATTTTTTCGGCAATATCTGCTACACTATAGATCAATCTAACCTACACTGACTATCTCCCCCTAACTGTCTGAATTATATATATATAAGTTAACTGTCTAATGTAATACAACAAAGCACAGAGCACAGCAATGACGCTGCCGTCTCTTTCATAACTGCAATAAACTTTAGAAAACAGCTGCTGGGGAGGTTCTTATACAGATGAAACTCGAAAAATTAGATTATGCAAAAGTCCATTTATTTCAGTAATGCTAATTAAAAGGAATTGCATTATAATGCAGCTTAAAATTAGAATTTTGTAAAAAGGTTCAACATTCTAGGCTCAAAGTGTCACACTCTAGTCAGCTAATTAATCCATACCCCCTGAGCAAAGGTTATCTCAAAATTGTGACTTTGGGGTCTCATAAGCTGTAAGCCATAGTCATCCAAATTATACCAAATAAGGCTTGACATATCTCGCTTTGCATGTAATGAGTCTCATATGTTAGTTTCACCTTTTAAGTTGGATTACTGAAATAAATGAACTTTGCACGATATTCTAAATTTTCGAGTTTCACCTGTATAGTAAGGGGTAGGAAACTTTTCTATCTGGGGATGTTTCTAAGCTGTGACAAAGTCTTCTCATTGGCCCACAAGCTAGAAGAAGGGAGGGATGATCACCTGATGTGCACTGTTAAAAAATATTCATCATTACGAATATATAGCACTATATTCTAAAGATTCGCGAATTCTTGAAGTGCCGATATTCGCGATAAAAATTTGCTTTTCGAATATTCACGCTCAACACTTTCTATCTTTATATGATTAGAGATGTTCCCAGACTTTTGTCACTGCTCCTCTGCTGTGCACAGCATTACATCTACTATCATTTTGATTAACAATTGTATGGACCACAAACCCACAAATGTCGATTTTATCAGCCTTTAATTTGAAACAGACCAGACTATAAAGAAGCGTGTCTCTTCCATGTGGGATGCGATGGTAGTGAAAGTATTTAATATAAATACATTCTGTTACTAATTAAGATATCGCCTGTCTGCTCAGCGAGGAAGCTTCGTACTTTTCCTCTAATTGTTTCCCCAGAACCCCATTGTCATCATTACATTCTAAACACATCTGAAATCCTGCTTCATAGTATAAGTTCCTATGATTTATTGATTTCTTATCCACCGTCCGCTTGAAATTGCTTTCTCAATAACACGCCATTTTAGTTTCCAGAAATCCCAAATTATTGGAATTGCCCCGAATTTGGCTTTTCCCGGTTGAAAAATGTGAGGGCTTATGCTAACCCCACCCAGAAGTAAGCAATCTTCAAGGGCTTGGGCTATTCTCAGGGCCGGGACTATAAATGCCCATTATTTAACAACTAAAACATTGGTAGATATGTGCAGAATGTTTTACCTTCTTGATTTTCCCACTTGAGGATGGGTTGGCACATTTAGGTGTTTAATGGTGTTTTTGTATGCACTTTTATTGGGTCTAAAAACACAGCATGCTGAAACTTTTGGCATTTTTTCTAGCACTTTCATATTTTATTCACTATTGGGGAAAAACCCCACAAAAAAACAAAACAAAACATGGTTCACACTGTCGTTTAGGACAAAACACTACTTAAAAAAGCAGTTTCAATATCTTTTTTAGTGGCTGACAAACACCAGTGCAAAATCGTGTGTTTTAAGGACAGCTAGAAGGGTTTCCACATTAGTGAGACCCGCAGAGATCAGGTGTAATCTATTTTGAAAATCGATAGCAAGTATACACTGCAGTGCCCCCACAGGCTCAATTAAGCATAACATGGTACCCATTGAAATCAGAGGGCTGTCCATGCCATTCCCAGATGTGCAGTGTCCTCCAAAGCAAGAGATGCTACCTGTAACTGCATTCCGCTCTTCTGGTTATCTGGAATTCCCTATGGATTTTCATAACCAGGCATCTCGGTTCATGGCTGCTGATCCTAAGAACTGCCTGTATGGGTGTTAATTTAGTGATACTGAAGGTGTTGACACTCTGAATGGGCCGAGATCCCAAAAATATGAAGGGCCCATATAGACTATATACAGTATTATCTTAATATAGCAATGGAGGTGTCAGTCCAGATTTACCACTGGCAAAATCATCCTGGAAAAAGTTGAAACATGGATTTATCTTGCAGATTGGCACCACTTGAGATAATCAGAGGGTTTACATGACAATAATGAATATTGCTGCATTAATACTCCTAGCAGGCTTGATGGCTACAGGTTGCTGAGAAGTGTCGGAGAGCCAAAGGTTGGAGATTGTTGACATTTTGTTTACATTCAGCCTATGTCCACTGGCCCACATTTATGTGAGCGTACCACAGTCCTGGAGTTAAATTCTGTCAGAAAGTCAAGCAATATGTGGTATAAAGACAAAAGATAAAAGTGTCTGTCCCTGCGCCACATTCATCATCCAGCCTGAGCTTAGAGTTATGCACCTTTAGACAGTCTAACATTAGGTTGGCTTACTTTGCGGCTGAATTTGGGGATTATTTTGGGGTAAAATGGCACACCTTTCCATCAAACTCTCAGCTAATTTCACACTTCCGTGTGGGATATGCTAGCCAATGCGTGTATGGATGTTTTCTTACTTGTTGTTCAGCACTTTTCTCATTGAAGACATCTGGAGGTGGATGGAGACTTATTTCCAGACAATGCTCCATGGGAAACAAAATATGCAAATTATCTCTCAAGAAGTAAGAAAACTACTTTTTACTTTTGGATCAGCCAAGCTAAACACTCCTAGAAAGAGACCAGTTTGGTAGGTAGTATGGTTTTTGCCACTCATCAGTACTGAGCAGGGTACTGGTTGGCTAGAGGAGATGCCTTCAGAGCTGTGTCACAAGACATCTTATTCAGTCAACCAGTACTCTGGGATAGACAGGATATGGTGTAGTAAAATATGGAATAAGTCCTCCTCAAGATACAGAGCAGCTAATGATAGGAAGGAATGATAATCTGCTAATCACACTGCTGCCTCTGTAACTTCCTCTGCTTTTATTCTCCTGGACTTCAAAGCCCAGAATGAGCAGAAATACAAATCAATGAAATACAAGTTACCGGTATACAGAATCTTTTCCTATAAAACTATATATCAATCTGCTCAGCTCCTCCTGCTCTATAACCTGCTGCTTGTATCTCAAACACAATGTTCAACGTCACGTTCCCTTCAACGGCTGGAGTAAAAATTTACTGTAATCTAAAAATGTATCACATTACTGATAATACAGCATATTGTGGAATTCAGTGATATTCTGTCCCTGGTGAAATACATATTTCCCGCATTGATCATGCATGGTATTTTCACTGGCACCAGCTGCTTGTATTTCTGATGCCCATGCCTGACTTCCTAAAAGTAGTACAGGCTGAAAACTGAGTCCCATCTAAATCAACTTCACTATAGGACTGTGAATGGATCCTGTCTGCACGCAGGGGTCATGTATCCCAGCAATTACATACTAGTGATGGCCCACGGAATGAATGGTTCCTTTATAAACAGACATTTAGGAGAATAAAGGGAGGATTACCAGGCACAAAGTAACATGGCAGGCGGCTTATTGCACTGAACCAAAAATATGACACAGCAACAAAGTGAAATGGTTTGTCGAAATTTCCCCATTTAACCTCGCACCCTGCAGCCACACATTCCTGTGCAATCATTTCCCTGAAAAAGACAAGCACGGGCATCGACTCGGCACGAGGATGAGCCGGTGAGCAGCTGCCTGTGTACATCGTGTGTTTATCCTCCTTTCCTTACAGGCAGGGATCCGGCGTTGTCAGCACACGTTCAGCTATGTTAACAACTCATCCTCTCTTCTAAAATGAATCCATATCATAGTTAGGTTTTCTACAAACAATCATTATTTAATACAAGAAAATGTTTTGCAGAACATCTTTTTCTCTGTCTCATAATGCCTCAGGGTGGGTGACATTTATTGCAGTGAGGAAAGGGAAGTGACAACTTATCTGAGCATATTTCTCATTCAGAACTATAGTTGTCACTGCGAAAGCCAATTGGAATTATTGGTTTGGTAATATACAGGGTGGCCCACGAAAAAGTAGCCCGCCTCCAGCAATAGTATGACAAGATGAACGAGCAAGTCGATTGTCTTTTTTTAATTACCCACAAGTCACAAAAGATGCTGAAAGTGGTCCCCGTTCAGGTCTATGCATCTTTGGGCACGTTGGATTATGTTGGCTGATACTGCTTGCAGGGTCTTCAGCAGTGATGCAGTGTATGGTCTCTGATGTTCTCCTTGAGTTCATTCAGGGGATGTGGATTGTTAGCGGACACCAGGCTTGGACTGGGCCATTGGGGGGTACAGGTGAATCCCCCTGTTGGGCCCTAGTCTCCCACCCCCTGCACCAGTGGCACATAACACAGTAGACTTACTGTACTACATACATATATACAATGTACAGCACCTCAACCAGCCGATGGTCATATAAAAAACTTGATAGATTATTAAAGAAACTCCCCAGTTCATTATTATAGACACGATCCGAGCTGAGATGACTTCTAGGTATGGAGGAAAGCTGCCAGTGTCCTCTTATCCCCAGGACCAACATTCTCAAAATTGCTACAGGGAGCCCCATATTCAATCCTCTGGTAGCATCTTGAGGCTGTGTGAGCAGGTAATATTTGAATGTATCGGCACGGTGGGCCCCCAAAATATATTTTACGGGTGGGCCCTAGGCACCCCAGTCCGACACTGACGGACACTTTCTGTTTTAAATGTCACCACAGATAAAAATCGCACATGGACAAGTCTGGGGAAGGTGGTGGCCATAGCCCCTTGCTCACAGTTCGCTCCTCCGTAAACAGTTCATGAGCCCATCCAGTGACTCCTGTGAGGTGCGGCATGTTGCCCCATCTTGTTGGAAAAAGCAGGACATTTTTTCTTCTGGTGTTAGTTGGTTGTAAAACTGTTCAAAGATGTCCAGGTAAATTGCGGGATTCACCGTTGATTTGAAGAAAATTGGGCCCACTATTCGTGTTCCTGACACTGCGCACCAAATGGGGATTTTCAGCGGACCAGTACCTTGTATTCTGGGAATTTAGGTGACCTGATAAATTAAACTAAGCTTCATCTGACACGAAGTACAGCAATGGGTCCAAATGTCTGTCAGCAACCATAGTCAGCAACCAAGTCCAGTAATTTACATGTTTAGCTTAGTGCTGCTAAATTTCATCCACAACGTCAACCGTCCTGATCGATGGAGGCCTCCGTTTCTTCATGTTTACAACAGAGACAGTTTGATGCCATTTATGAACCAGACTTTGAATACAACGCTTAGCTGGCGGTTTTCTTCCTGGATACTTGCCGGCAAAAGGTCTTTGCGTTTCCTTAATCAATCGGCTTGGCACATAGCCTTCCACAATCACTATTCACTGCTACAGGGAGAATCTTTCTGAATAATCAAACTGAATAATAAATCAGTCTTAGTTGCCCATAGCAACCAATCAGAGCTCAGCTTTCAGTTCCTACAGGGCTCTAAATAAATGAAAGCTGATCTCTAATTGGTTGCTATGGACAACTAAGACAGCTTTACTATTAGCCAGTTTGATTTGGAGATATTGGAGGCGGGCTACTTTTTTGTAGGCCACTCTGTATTACAGCTGCACCATAATACCGCCCCCTATGGAGAATAATATGGTGTAATGGGTAGAATTTTTTTTACATGTGACTGGGAATACTCGTCAACAGTAAGCAATCCACAGGGAAGGCAAAATTATAAAGAGCAGCTGTCTTCCTCACCATCATGATCAGACATGAGCTCTACCCAATTATGAAGAACAGAAGAGCTCCTCGGCCTTATCTTCCATGATATGGACACTATTTCCAATTCACAAAAGTCAACAGGATCAACAGTAGAAAATCAAGGCCTGATGGGGTTGATCTTGCTGATTAAAATGATACCTGTCTTGTGAATATCGGTTGCAGCATTCCTGAGAAAAAATACTTTTATTCATTGAACAAGTTTCCAGTACTGACCACACTCCTCCTAGCACTGAAACAACATTTTCATGATCAAAGTCTTTATTCTTGGGAATGCCGCAACCAAGTTTCACAAGACAAGTATCATCTTAATCAGCAGGATCAACCCTATCAGGCTGTATGTCTGGTATGATGGAGTTGATTCACTGTCAGGCACTCTTAAAGTGTGGGCAACTCTGTTTATGTATGTTGTGGGTTTCACTCTGGTAGATAGGGTAAGAGGACGCAGTACAGAGGCAAAAGACAAGTTCTTAATGCAAAACTGCAGTGTTTATTCACACTTGAGGCAAAATGCACAAAACAATGCATTACTTTGCAGTCTTGGTGTTTACTTCACACGCAATGGAAAGTACATCTTGGTGTTACTTCACAGAAGTTGGAAAGTTCATATAAGACAAGTCATCTTGATGTCAGTTCTGCCTCCAGCAGTCCACGGCAGGCTTTAGGGGGCCTGTTTCCTCGGCCCATGGGTCTCATCCCTTTAACCTGGCATCACGCCTCAGATCCCAACACAGAGATCCTGCTGCTGATCCCAACTGCCTATTTAAGGACAGCCAGGTGCTGCCAAAAACCCGGAACGGTAATTAAAATCCAGTCTGGTATTTGACCCCACCCGGCTGCAAATCAGCCCAACAGCACACGCTGGGAGGAAAATACCTGTTTTCCCAGACCATTCCCCTCACTGTGTCACATCCCCCCCTTTGTTCAACCCTGAGGGGGTGAACACCCGCCAGACAATGTACTCAGGACAGGGCATCCGCGTTTCCCTGCAACCGGCCTGCCCTGTGTTCCACTGCAAATTTAAAGTTCTGTAGGGAAAGGAACCATCTGGTGACCCGGGCATTTCTGTCTTTGGCCTGGCTCATCCACTTGAGAGGGGAGTGGTCGGTCACCAGGTGGAATTTTCTCCCCAACAAATAATAATGGGGAGACTCGAGTGCCCACTTGATAGCCAGGCACTCTCTCTTCACTATACTGTACCTGGTCTCGGCTGGGGTGAACCAGGGATTCCCAACCAGTCTCCCAAGCTGGTACTTGCCTGACCTTAAGCTGCTTATGTTCTGCGATCTGACGAGTGTAAGTACATTTCACCTTAGAATAACTGTTGACTTCCTGAGACAGTACAGCACTGAGGCCTACTTTGAAGGGATCAGTCTGTACTATAAATTCCTTTTTGAAGTAGGGTGTCACCAAAATCGGGGACCTGCACAGGGCCGACTTCAAAGCGCAAAAAGCCTCTTCCGCCTGATCATCCCAGCAAACCATCATTGACTTGCGTCCCTTCAAAAGCCCTGTCAATGGCGCAGCCACCGTAGCAAAGTGGGGGACAAACCTCATGTAATAGCCCACCATTCCCAAGAACGACTTTACTTGCCTAGTAGCGACAGGTCGGGGCCAATTCCGTACCGCCTATTTTGTTCACTTGGGGTTTGATGGCTCAGCGCCCAATGACATGTCCCAGGTATTTAGTCTTCTCTAACCCTATCACACTTTTTTGGGGTTATCGGTTAGTCCAGCCTTGCGAAGGGAGTCCACTACGGCCTGAACTTTGGGTAGGTCCCTTTCCCACTCGGTACTGTGGATGACAATATCGTCCAGGTAAGCCAAAGCTTACCGACGATGTGGACGAAATACAATGTCCATTAGTCGTTAAAAAGTGCCATACAGACAAAAGGGTAACACCTTATATTGATACAGCCCCTCTGGTGTGATGAAGGAAGTTTTCTCTTTGGCAGCCTCCATCAAGGGTACCTGCCAGTACCCTTTGGTGAGGTCCAAAAGAGAAAAGTACCTGGTTTGTCCTAACCTCTCGATAAGCTCATCCACCCGGGGCATAGGATACGCATTGAATTTGGAAATCTCGTTTAGTTTATAAAACTTGTTACAGAACCGTAACGTCCCATCCGGTTTTGGTATTAAAACTATAGGACTGGCCCACTCACTTTTAGACTCCTCAAAAACGTCTAGTTGCAGCATTAGCTGCACTTCCTCCGAGATGGCTTGTCGCCGAGTATAGGTTTAACCAGACTTTTGCCTGAGGCTCAGTGAAAATGTCATGCTGAATTGTGGAAGTGCTTCCGGGTGGTCTGAGAACACATCTGTGTTCCTGCGGACGAATTCCCTGGCCTCCTGAGTCTGTTTAGAGGAGAGGCTGTCAGCAATCTTCACTGTGGCAACCGCTTCCTTTGCATCAGACCGAGGGGCTGGAACCTCTTCCCCTAGAAAACTCGGCCGCGGGCTGTCGTCAGTACCAGTCTCCCTTTCTTTCCAAGGTTTGAGTAAATTCATATGGTATACCTGCTCCGGCTTTCGCCGCCCTGGCTGGTGTACCTTGCAGTTTACCACCTAGCCAGGAACTTACTGTCCACGGTCGGTAACAAAACCAAAACCCGATCTCCCGGGTTAAAGATCCGTCGATTATAGACCCGACTTTGAGCTTGCTGAGCTGCCTCCATATGCTCTCTTACAATAGGCAACACTGTTTCCATACGTTCCTGCATCTGGGTGACATATTCAATAATACTTTTATATGGGGTGGGTTGTTGCTCTCACACCTCTTTGGCTATTTCCAACAGACCACGAGGATGTCTGCCAAATAGCAGTTCGAAGGGCGAGAACCCAGTAGAGGCCTGGGGCACCTCTCGCACTGCGAACATAAGATAGGGCATAAGGAGGTCCCAGTCCTTCCCATCCTTAGACACCACTCTTTTTAACATGTTTTTTAATGTTTGGTTAAAGCTTTCTACCAGGCCGTCAGTTTGCGGATGATAAACGGACGTCCGTAGCTGTTTGATGTGCAGCAACTTACATAGTTCCCTCATGACCTTGGACATAAAAGGGGTCCCCTGGTCAGTCAGAACCTCTTTAGGTAACCCCACTCGGAAAAACATCTCAATTAACTCTTTAGCTATAAGTTTGGCCGATGTATGTCGCAGGGGTGCTGCCAGAAACCCGGACCGGCAATTAAAATCCAGTCCGGTATTTGACCCCACCTGGCTGCAAATCAGCCTAGAAGCACATGCTGGGAGGAAAATACCTGTTTTTCCAGACCATTCCCCTCGCTGTGTCACAATGTATATACATGAACTGTATATACTGTATATATAGGATACCATAATACAATTTTCACCAGACTTGGAACAGCCTGGAACCAATAATATTCATTCACTACGCTACGTACACAGACACTGTTTCACATGAACAGTGGGGGCAGATCTTCTACACGAACAACAGGGGCAGATCTTCTACATCAGGGATGTCAAACTCGTGGCCCTCCAGCTGTTGCAAAACTACAACTCCCATCATGCCTGGGCATACTACAGCTATCAGGGAATGATGGGAGTTGTAGTTTTGCAACATCTGGAGGGCCATGAGTTTGACATCCATGTTCTACATGAACAACGGGGGCAGATCTTCTACATGAACAACGGGGGCAGATCTTCTACATGAACAACGGGGGCAGATCTACATGAATAATGAGGGCAGATCGTCATCTTCTACATGAACAACAGGGGCAGATTTTCATCTTCTACATCAGGGGTCAGCAACCTCCGGCCCTCCAGCTGTTGTAAAATGCATTCTATGCATTTTCATGGGAGTTTTAAGAAGAGCAGAGCAATTATGCATGCTGGGAGTTGTAGTTTCACAACAGCTGAAGTGCTGTAGGTTGCCTACTCCTGCTCTCCATGAACAATGGGGGCAGATCTTCTACATGAACAACAGGGCAGAAAATCGTCTACATGAACAATAGGGTAAGATCTTTTACATGAACAAAGGGGCAGCAGATCGTCTACCCGAAAAATGAGAGCAAAACTTCATTACCCCAGGACCACTGATGCACCCTCTATGGTCAATGCCGATTGTAATAATGTAAACAATCAGTTTATGAAATGTAAAGGCCTGATCAGGGAGGCTGTGGCAGCCTTACAACATATGAGAACAATGGGTTCCTAGTCTCCATAACTTAATAGAAGTTTTACAACTCTGAATTTTTCTGCTGTGTTCCAGCAAGATAAGGTAATGAAACCATTTATTGTATAAAAGTTTGTACTTTGCACCCTTTCCCTGCATTCCTTAGACTGAACCTACAAGAGGTTACTATCTGTGTTTACTGACTCTACAGGTGTTAGGCTACTTTCACACTAGTGTTTGGTGCGGATAAGTCATGGATCTGCACAGACGGATCCGTTCAGATAATACAACCGTCTGCATCCGTTCAGAACGGATCCGTTTGTATTATCTGTAACATAGTCAAGACGGATCCGTCTTGAACACCATTGAAAGTCAATGGAGGACGGATCCGTTTTCTATTGTGCCAGATTGTGTCATAGAAAACGGATCCGTCCCCATTGACTTACATTGTGTGTCCCCATTTGATTCAGTTTCTTCAGACGGACACCGAAACGCTGCAAGCAGCATTTTGGTGTCCACCTCCAAAGCGTAATTGAGACGGAACAGAGGCAAACTGATGCATTCTGAGCGGATCCTTTTCCATTCAGAATGCATTAGGGGAAAACTGATCCGTTTTGGACCGCTTGTGAGAGCCCTGAACGGATCTCACAAACGGAAAGCCAGAACGCCTGTGTGAAAGTAGCCTTACTTTCAAAGCACATGGAATAAAAAAGGTAGGAAGATCTTAAAGGAGTTTTCTAGTTTGCATCTTTTATCTTTATTGCTTCTATTGTCCATTCTGGATTGTGGTCACAGGCCCATGTCCATGTAGCTCTTTCTTATTTCCTGTGATGTTTATGTCCATGGGCGGGTCAAAGCAGCAACAGGGGCAGTGATAGCGGAGTGTCTTTGTGCATTGTTAGGGACAGTTCTGGAGCTGTGGTAGAGAAAGCAGAAGCGCATCAAAGGTTTGGTTGGATACAAGGAGTCAAGGGCGTAGCTATAGGGGGTGCAGAGGTAGCAGTCGCTACCGGGCCCAGAAGCCTGAGGGGCCCAAAGACCCTTGTGCCACATAAGACACTGGCATTATAGAAAGTGCATGCCGGTCAAGTTACACCTCTGGCTGGAGGGAAGGGGTTAGGTCAAGAATTTGGCATGAGGGGTGCCCTTTCAATGTTTGCCTACGTGCTCCCCTGCCCCTTTCCAACAAGCACTGAGGGAAGGGGGGCCCAAGCTAAACTCTTGCACTAGGGCCCATGAGCTTTTAGCTACGCCCCTGCAAGGAGTTGATCCCTCCGGGTATGTTTAGGATTGATGCTCTTTGTTCATTTCATTTATGGGTTTTGTTGTCATGTTTGAGCTGTGTTTAACTTGTCTATACCCTATTAACCACAGGTTTGACTCAACATGGATGTAACCATTAGTTTTATTGTATAGTAATATAACTGTGTTCTGCTCATTCTGAATTCTCTGCTAGGAACAAGTGCTAGGTTGACCTGTGCCAAGTCTGACATGGTGGTGGAGAAGTAACACGGTAGTTGGACCCAGTAGAGATAGACAACTGCTGCTTTTCTCAGTTGGGTGTGGTTACTACTTTGCTCTTCCCACCTATGGGAGGGAGGACATATGCCTATAGTGAATATATGCCAGGTTGCAAAGTACCACAATGGAAGGGTTGCAATACAAATAAATACTACATGGGAATGCAGTGGATACAGCAGTGGTGGCAGCAGTGAAGAGAGGAGTCTTAAAGCAGACTCTAAGAAGCAGGTGGAGAGAGGAAATCACTTAGCAGTATAAGAGGTGTGAGATCCAGGGCTAAGTGGCGGTGTAGGCCTTTAGAATGGCCGTACCAAGTGGGGCAAGAATATGCATTTGCAGAAGGAAAGATTTGCGGACAGTTGAGCTGGCAGGAAAGACACTATTCCCACCTGGGAATTGTGACTTCTGCAAGAAATGTGCATTCCAGTATACTGTGTGAAACCCCATTTAAAGGTAATCTGTCACCTGCTGTTACCATTTTAAGCTGTCACCATCGCTATATTCACTAAAGTACCTTATTTCCAGCAGTCTTCTTTTTACTTTATTTCGTTTTGTCCTTTTGATATAAAAGTGCTTTTCATGATATGCTAATAAGGCTCCAAGGTGCCCAGAGGGGCGTTTTTTTCTTTCTCCGGTGCCCAGTGACGCCCCCCTGCAGTGCCCAAGAACGCCTCCTGATCCTCAAATAACCTCCCACAGCCCGGCAAACGGTTCTGCCCCCTCCCCACATCATAGTCTACCTTCTAGAAATGCCCCGTCCTTCTTCCTGTCGACGGCCAGAAAACTCGCGCAGGCGCAGTACCGCCTGCGGCCTGCGCCTGCGCGATCATCAAGCTCCTGAGGGCAACAGCCTCAAAAGTCTCAATGGGCATGAGATGAGCCCAGTGATGTAACCTGAGCGCTGTTGCCCTGAGGAGCAAGTTTTCTGTCCGCCGACAGGAAGAAGGACGGGGCATTTCTAGAAGGTAGACTATGATGTGGGGAGGGGGCAGAACCGTTTGCCGGGCTGTGGGAGGTTATTTGAGGATCAGGAGGCGTTCTTGGGCACTGCAGGGGGGCGTCACTGGGCACCGGAGAAGGAAAAAAAACGCCCCTCTGGGCACCTTGGAGCCTCATTAGCATATCATAAAAATAGCTTTTATATCAAAAGGACAAAACGAAATAAAAAAAAAAGAAGACTGCTGGAAATAAGGTACTTTAGTGAACATAGCGATGGTGACCACTTAAAATGGTAAAAGCAGGTGACAGATTCCCTTTAACGGTACACCTTCATACTGGCATATCTCAGTAAAGACGACTGTGTTGCATTGCATCTGGGACTGTGTCTGTGATTAATCGAGACTCATTCTCTCCAACTTTCTAATCATGTGAGATAGGAACATTAGATTGCGACAGTGAATGATGGCAATCTTTGGGTCACACTGCATAATAAGAGCAATGTGGAATAACATACTTTGATCCCTTCACCAACCATACAATGGGTTTATGTCCTAGAAACATTTCATCATCACTGATCAGGTAAAATAAAGTTTGGTCCTTATTTATAATCCTGTTTATTAAGAGCAACCATCTAAATGTGTTCATTTTAAAAAGGAAGAAGAAATCTGGATTTTCAGACATTTGGGTCATTGTTGGAGCCTTGAAGCTGCATATCATCATACTTTCCTAATGGCCTAATTTTGGATGAGCAGGAAGCACAAATGCACTCTGACCTCTCTAGAACGGCAGTGATATAGCCAGTTGGGCACAAAAGAATCATTGCCAAGACCTAATTTTCCATAGCTTTCCATAACAGAACTACTTTGAGGATACCACATATGAAGAATCCTGGTTTTCCAGCAACATGCACATTCTTGTCTTCAACAGTTTCCTGGAATTATCTCATAAGTCATTCCTTCTATCAAAGATAGGTGATAAATGTATGACACGAGACTTGGAAACCAGGAGCAAGCCATAGGGCGGCAGATGTAGCAGTCGTGCCTCAGTCCTGATGCCTGAGAAGTCTCAAAGGTCCCTCAACCACATAAGTATTAGTGGCAAGTAAGGACATTGGAAATTAAGGTCACTCTAAACATATAAGAAAAAAGTTGGCAGAAGCCATCGATTTAGACAAACTGGCCAACTATCATATGTGTATGGGGCCTCCTGACTCTTCCTAAGGGAAAAAATTATGTTGGGCTAAAGAAGGACCAGCCATGATGAATTTCAACACCCAATACTTCTGTTTTCAGGGAAGAAAAGCTGCCCCTCTCCTTACTAACAAAACATGTACCCTCCACCATGTTGAGAGTGCATGTGTATAGGGTGGTTGGAAGGATTAGCTGTTGACTGACAGACTGGTTCTTACATGACTGGTTCTCTTCAGAAGTTCCATCTTCTTGTTCAAGTTACGTATATTTTATTGGTGTGAAATAGCATAGGAACATTGCATGACATGAACTACTATGTGGATGGACTGGTAGAAAGGACTGAGTAAGACACAATTTTCCAAGAAGAATGATCTGTAGATTTACACACAGCAAATCCATGAATTCCTTGAGGCTTGAGGGACCAAATACTTGAATGAACACTGAGCCTGAAAATCCATACATTTTCTGTAGTTGTTTATTCATGAAAGGACCTTATGTTTTTTGTAAACCAGAATTAGGACAGAGAGGACAAGAACACCAAGATTTTTGATGTCTGCCTCCATTCTTCTAGGACCAAGAGCTGATGCATTTTAGTCTGTAAAGGTAAAACTTTGAGATGTCCTGGGACTCAATGCAAATTCATACAGTGACGTAACATCTGTCACATACCATTTATAATGCTACTGCGTTCTTACTGTGACAGTGAGGCTTCTGGGGCCCAACAGACACCAGGGCCCAAGTAGAGCTGCAAGCTTTGCACTCTCTTTGAGACTCTGAGATTGTCTCATTTATTCCTACTTAATAGATGGGCATGTAAAATGATGTTCTGCAGCATAAGGGCATTTTGTGGCATATGAAGTGTGTATATTGTTGTTCTGCAGCATCTGAGGTATGTAATACAATGTTATATGGCATCTGAGACTTGTGTTGTTATGCTCTGCAGCATCTGATGCATCTACTTTGATATTCTGCAGCATCTGACATATGTATTGTAATATTCTGCAGCATATGTAGTGTATATTACCACGATCTACAGTATCTGAGGTGTGCATTATGATCTTTTTCAGCATCTGAAGTGTGTATTATGAGGCTCTACAGCATTATGAGGTGCATATTATGAGGCTCTTCATCATCTGAGGTGTGTATTATGAAGTTCTGCAGTATCAGAAATGTGCATTATGATGTTCTGCAGCATCTAAATTGTGTAGTATTAGGCTGTACAGCATCTGAGGTGTGTACTCTAAGGCTCTACAGCAGGCATGCTCAACCTGCGGCCCCCCAGCTGTTGTAAAACTACAACTCCCATAATTCCCAGACATCCTACAGCTATCAGCCTACAAAGGGGCATGGTGGGAGTTGTAGTTTTACAACAGCTGGGGGGCCGCAGGTTGAGCATGCCTGCTCTACAGCATCTGAGGTGTGTACTGTGAGGCTCTACAGCATCTGAGGTGTGTACTATGAGGCTCTACCGTATCTGCGGTGTGTCTTATAAGGCTCTACAGCATCTGAGGTGTGTACTATGAGGCTCTACCGTATCTGAGGTGTGTACTATGAGGCTCTACAGCATCTGAGGTGTGTACTATGAGGCTCTACCGTATCTGAGGTGTGTATTATTAGGGTGTGCAGCATCTAATGTGTCTATTGCAGTGTGATGCAGTCTCTGAGCTGTGTATTATGGTGTTCCTCAGCATCTGAGGTGATTATTATGAAGTTCTGCAGCAGCTGATACAGAGCTGTACCATATATTACATACTTTAATTGAAAACCCAATTTAATAGTGAGGATGCTCTACATAAAGTATAAGTCAATCACTGATCAGCACAGGAGATAACACTTATCAGAAAAGCAATCTATGACGGACTACTTTTGTAGAGAGAGATAAGTAGTCTATATGTGGCACTGCCCACCCCTGTATAATCGTCATTCAAATATTACTTACAGGCCTGCCAGTGGAGATATCCCATACATGTGTATTTGTAATGACCCAGAGTGCCATTACCATTCAGCACCCTGATACTGTCTCCTATGAGCTTATACAATGTAATCTTATGCATTTATTCCAAGTCCTCCACATTGTGCATTGCTATTTCTATGCAACTGTTATTGTTTATGTAATGTACCTGGTTCAACAGAAGGTGGCAGCAAGCATGGCAGAGCTACATTTGCAGAGGATGGAACCTTCTTTCCATTCTCTTCTCCCCCTCTAAAGGAGGAGTTAAGTTAGTTAGAGGTTAGTGGAGAGTACCCCCTGCTAGGAACCAAGATAAAGTCTGTAAACCGTTTGGAGAGACGTTTATGCAGAGTAAAGCTGTTTTCCAATTTCATAACAAGGGCTGGACTGAATTTATTTCTTCAAATTCCTCAATTATTCACCCTATTTGCTCTGCTTTGGACGACAACGCCTGAAATCCAGCGTATCCCGGTAGGAGCACCGTGACACATGCACAAAACATTAAGGGACATTATAGGCTACCCTACACCACTCTGGCATTCCTACACCTGGGTACCATCCACAATATCACTAAAAAGGGGCCCTTGCTTCACTGCAACTGGCGTCACAAAAAACATTTGCTTTAAGGGACCCATGGCCGTTGCAGTGCGTCACATAGTATATATGTATATATTTATTTTCCCAGAGACATTAGTTATGGTCTATTGTTATTATGTGCCATGACTGACTAATTGGTAGGGGTTCAACCATTCCTTAGATTAAAGAACTGAGTTATAATCCTCAGCACCAGTGGAGGTCCAAGTAGTCCGAGCCCCACCAATCTGTAAGATGAGGCTTATTCTATTCACTTACTATAACATATTTGCAGAAAACCCCTTTAGATTTGAGGCGATGAGCGTGATTCCGGGGATGTGAACCTCCAGTCTGATCATGGCTGCGGGGGCTTCTCGCTCCTATGCAGTAGGGTCACCAGCTGTGTTAATTTTAGCTGCTTTCAAATGGGAAACTGTGATCAAATGGGTTTCCTAGAGGGACAATAAAACAACATTGTCTACTGCTCTGACATATGCACAGCTGTCAGATTCCTGTGCGCCCCTCCTGCACCCAAATAAATGAAACTTTGTTATGGAGTGCTTCCCCTAAAATCTAATACTCATCCTCGTGTCTTCTCCTGCCAAACTGGTGGGGGTCATTTATCATAGTGTTTTGCATCTGCGCCTCATTCAACAATTTTCAGTTTTAGACTAATTCAGGTGGAGTTGTTTTTTGTGCTTTTTTTTTGCCTATTTATATTGATGTGCCTTTTTTTTTTACGCACGAATTAGGTGCAAAAACATTCAAATTTTTACTTCACTCCAAGGGTGACTAAATTCTTTGCTTCTGCTTTTTGTTGGGCCGTGGTTTGTTTGGTAAAATGGTCGCATCGGAAGGGGTAGACGTGCCCCTATTCACAAACATAAACATATGTATACAGCTGTGACTCCTTATAATATGTGACTTTTTTGCTGCACTTTTGCACCAAATTTGTGAGCCAACCAACAAGTTTTCTAAATGCATTGCATTCGGAAGCAAGTGCAGGTGCGATGCGTTTTTCACTGATGGTTGCTAAGAGATGTTGTTTGTAAACCTTCAGTTTTTTATCACGCTTGAAAAAAAATAAAGGAACAACTGAATGCAATCTCAGACAAAACTGACTGAACTTGCTTGAGAAAATGCTGCAAGTTTCACTGAACGCACCCTGAACGCATCCGGACCTAATCCGTCACGCTCGTGTGAAAGAAGCCTCAGGCGTATTCTTATTAGTCTGACCTCTGGTGGTTCTTTTTCAGTATGACAGGTTTATATTCACTTTATTTGCGCATTAAAAATAGTTGCATCTGTGGAGAAAAAAGCTGCACTTTACCCCTCAAAACTGTCGAATAAAATAAGCCGACCCTGGAGTGGAGTAAAAATTAGACCGTTTTTAAGTCTAATTCATGCGTAAAAAGGCGCACCTACATAAATAGATCAAAAAAAGTTGCAAAAATATAGACAACTCCTGAACTAGTCTAAAACTACAAAATAGTCGAACGAGTTGCAAAAGCCTCCAAAACAGGCACAATTTCAGTAATAGATGCGACTAATAAAATGAGACTGACTAAAACATTTTTTCGACTAAAAACAGGCTCAAACACTATAGTAAATGTGCCCTGTATTTTATACAGTTCTGTGCCCCAGCTGCTGCAGAACATCATAATACACCCAAGAGCTGCACACCATCTTTTTGAAGGTCATGGGCAGAAAGATCCCTTTACTCTTTGTAAAGAGCTTCTGCAGCAGATGAAGTCTGCATCATAAGGAACAATGTAGGTTTTTACCCTAACTGCCCAGTGCCCGTCTTTGACTTGGAGGCCTCAATGACTGGACCCCAGAAGCAATCTGAGAGTGGAGTATTTCTACCTTCTCTTCCCCCAAACATGACGGACTTTACCATAACCCCTTCACTATGTAAGCATTATATGGCGGTATTTTTAAGGACATTAAATGGCAGTTTTTGTTAGGCATTGAATTTTTTATGGACAATATAGGGCAGTATTATTTGCATACCATATCGAGTTAGTATTTGGGCATTGTATGACTGTATTACAACTGGACAACCTATGGGAGCATTCATTTGCTGTGTGCATATACTTTATCAGGGGTGTAACTATGATTCATAGGGTTCCATGGCAAAATAAGATGGGGCCCCAACCACCCAGTGTAATAAAATTATAACATTAGCAATAATTAAAAGGTATGTATGATAGCACCAGATATCAGAACACCCACATTATAGCAAAAATCCACCATATTGCTATTCCCGCCAAAACGTACAATGTTCTTGCAGCTGATAGGACCCACCAACCTCTAGACCCCGTAGCAAGTTCTATGGCTACTATGACTATAGTTACACCCATGTACTGTATAACCCTATTGTAGATACTGTCTGGGCACCATTTATTATTGCCTCCCTAAATCTTCCATTCTTGGTAGGAGTGGCCAGGTCCTACTTCCAGCCTGGAGAGGGAAGTGTCAGCTAGGACTGTGAGGAGTGAGGAAACATGTCCTATTGCTCCTGCTCCAAGTGCCTTAGGGTCCAGAGTACTGGCTCATCTGTGAGACCACCACTCCAGAGAGACTAAAGGATCCAAAATGTACAGTTATCTACAAAACACCATTGTTACAGTCAGCAGAGTGACCAGTAACCACAGCTATACAGATCTTGCTGCAGGTTAGGGACTATGGCTCAGACACCCATCAACTTAGATTACATCCAGGCCAGGCCAACTAATAAAAGCCCACATTACATAGTGGACACCTACAGCTACAACTGTCAGCTTTAAGGTGTTAGCCAAAAGTTCTGAGGAGAGACATCAGCAGGATGGCATACCAGGGAGCAATGACCTGAGGGAGTACATAGTGACACACCTCATTGGGGCCACTGCCACTTCCATCCTCTGCACCGACTCCCCGGGGGCTGACTGCAGATATAGTGTATGCACGCTTATAAACTCTGTGAATGTAATGGAATAAAGTAATGTTATGTATCTGTGATGTCCTCAGAGGCACCAGGTCCTATGTGTAACTGCAACCTCTGCCCCAGGCCATTAGTTTGTATATGGCCACCAGAGGTCATTACGTCTTTTACCATGACATGAGATCTTCAATCTTTAAGCAGAAGTGGTTGTATGGAGTCTCACAATTTTTCCGCACCAGCGACTGACCTTGCTGGATAGTAAGGCATGGTCCCTAATCACTCCACAAACCACAACCTAATAAGCTACTGTATGTGCAAATATATCGACATTGTGACTCAAATGAATAATACACATTGCACATGAGATGTGACAGTTTGTATACTACTTAGCAAAAAATTTGTATTGAGACACGATCATTTCATGATAATTTATCTATTTTCATTATAATCTGACCACTGGGTGGCGCTGCCTCATTACCATCTGTCACTGATGTTTGCTTGTTACTTTTGAAGCCCAAGCTTAGATATGACTTTCACTCCTACAAGGGATCATTAGCATCTCTGCTCCATTGATGTCATTTCTATTTACACTAAAGGGCTCCAGATGGTTTAGGAATGAAGACAAGGGCGAGTAACAGGGGTTTCATAGATAAGTGGTCTGTAAGGAAAAGGGTCTCTGGAAGCTCAAGATCAAAGACCCTGCTGACCCCATTAACCTGCAGGCAGAGACCTCATAAAGAAGCAAGGTTAAGACTCTCACGATGATGATACCTTCATTATCTAACAGAACACAGCAGTTTTACAACATGAAGAATGAAACAAACATTATGGTGGGATTTATCAAACCTGGTGCCAAGGAAAACGGGCTCTTAGTTGCCCATAGCAACTAGGGATGAGCGAATCGACTTCGGATGAAACATCCGAAGTCGATTCGCATAAAACTTTGTTCCAATACTGTACGGAGCAGGAGCTCCGTACAATAATAGAATGTATTGGCTCGCGAGACTTTGTGTAATAACTTCATAAATTAATTTGTAGTGTAAAAAAACATTTCCCGAACTCGGGTTCGGTTCCAAGGTACCACTTGGAACCGAACCCGAGTTCGGGAAATGTTTTTTCACAGTACAGATTAATTTAGGAAGTTATTACACAAAGTCTCGCGAGCCAATACATTCTATTATTGTACGGAGCTCCTGCTCCGTACAGTATTGGAACAAAGTTTTATGCGAATCGACTTCGGATGTTTCATCCGAAGTCGATTCGCTCATCCCTGATAGCAACTAATCAGATCCCAATTTTCATTTTTCAGAGCTCCTTTTGAAAATGAAAGTTGGAATCTGGTTGGTTGCTATGGGCAACTAAGAGTTTTTCTTTACACCAATTTGTTTATGCCAGTTTTGGCATTTTTAAGGAGTTTTGCTGTTTTTGGTGCCTTTTTTGTGTATTTTTACACATGGAAGTCTATGGGAAAGGGTTATTTCAGTTTTTTTGCAGCCCCAATAAAATGAATGGTTCCGCATATGGGCTGCAAAAAAAAAATAAAAAACGTAATGGACAAGGACAAAAATACGTTTGTGTGCATGCGCCATATAGTCGTTTTTCACCTTTGAGGTGTGAGATATATATATATATATATATATATATATATATATATATATATATATATATATATATATATATATATATATATATATTTTTTTTTTTTTTAATTTTTTTAAATTGGAGCATGCTCTGCATCCGGTTGTTTTGTTGTTTTTAACCTCATTTCCCTCATTCCTAGTTTTAGTTTTTGTCCCATAGACTTGCATTGATAAAAAAAAAAAAAGCCAATGGCCCAGATTCAGGTAGATTTGCCCATTACTTACACCTGAGCCGCTCAGCTGAATTTCTCTGCGCTGGAGCAATTTTGCCAAATTGCCACCTGATTCAGGAATCGTTTGTTCATTTAATTTGCTCCTGTTTAAGGCAAAGCTGAGGGCGCAAGGCCGTGCAAGTCAAAGTGGGTGTGCCCCTATGTAAATGAGGAATTTTCGGCTCAGCAGAGGTTTGCTAGCATAATTTCAGGGCAAATCCTGCTCAGCTGCTTGCACTGAGCAAATAAATAGGAGCAGACTTGCGCAGGTTCTTTGCTGAATTTCATCCTGCTTTTTCCTACCCCCCCCCCCCGAGCAAGGAAATTCAGCCCTTTTGCAAGACATGGCACCTCCCAAAGGGACCAAAATAAGGAAGGCCAACTTTGTGGCTGCAGAGATGGACATCCTGATTGCTGCACTCCAGCAGCATAAGGAAGTCCTATATGGTGCCCAGCGGGCAAACACCACCATTGCCCAAAGGAGGGCTATATATGAAGCCATTGCCCTGGACATCAATGCCCTGGGTAATGAAGTGCGTACCTGGGATGACATCCAGAAGAAATTAAATGATATGAGACATTTGGCCATCTTTTGCTAACTTGCCCCTGCTTTTAACAGGAGCAAGTTTGCCCAGGGAAAAAAGCTTGCACGCTTCCAGCGCAAGATGCACATCACACGCGCATGTTTCTGAATCATCGGCAGTACCTAATTTGCATATTCGCTGAGGGAATTCCATGAAGGCGCAACTTACACCCCGTGCAAAATTGCACGAAAATTGCGCAGGAACAGCTAGGCTGCGTGCGCGGGAAAATGGCCGCTTTTCAGGCTTAACTGGTTTACAGAATCAGCCGCAAATTTGCATAGGAGCAAATCAGTACTTGCGCGGCGCAAATCACACTTGTTCCCGCGCAAGTGCTTCTTGAATCTGGGCCAATGTGTGTTAGTTTTTTTTGCCAATGCATTTTACCCATACTTCTTTACAGAAGAAGTAACATTACAGGGGGAAGGGTACATATCTGCCTCTAAAAAATCTGCAAGGCGTAAAAAACAAACAAAACAGAAGGTGCTACAACATGCTATATGGGCAACTATACCTAAAAACATAAAAAGGCTACAAAAGCACTGATCAATTTGGGCAATTATTTTTTTCATTTTTGCCTAAAAAAATTCACAACACAAAACTACCTATGTAACATAGTGTAACATAATGTTGTAATAAATTCAACTCTGCTACACCTACTATATATACACTGCAGATACAGTGCAAACAAAGCTGCCACAAGCCGTCCGCTATACAAACACAATAGACACATCATCTACACTAGAACAAATCGTGAGTTAGACCTCATGCACACAACCGTATGTGTTTTGCGGTCCGCAAAAAAAAAAGGATGATGTCCATATGGCATCCGTTTTTTTTTTCGCGGATCCGTTATTTTTGTGGATCCATTGTAATAATGCCTATACTTGTCCGCAAACTAGAAAAAAATAGGACATGCACAATTTTTTTAGCGGGGCTACGGAGCGTACATACTGATGCAGACAGCACATGGTGTGCTGTCTGCATTTTTCGTGGACCCATTGAAATGAATGGGTCCGCATCCCATCAGTAAAAAAAATAAAAATGGAACGGACAAGGAAACAAAATACGGTTGTGTGCATGAGGACTTACCGTCAGTGTTCACATTGCACTGCAGGCAGTTTACAGTCAGGTTACAACAGGTATAAGATTGAAAAAACGTCATTGCTCAGCTATTTCAGTTTGTCAGCTGTAGAAGGAATGAGTTTGCCATTTGGAAGAACACACAGTGGCCCAGATTCAAGAAGCACTTGCGCGGGAACAAGTGTGATTTGCGCCGCGCAAGTACTGATTTGCTCCTATGCAAATTTGCGGCTGATTCTGTAAACCAGTTAAGCCTGAAAAGCGGCCATTTTCCCGCGCACGCAGCCTAGCTGTTCCTGCGCAATTTTCGTGCAATTTTGCACGGGGTGTAAGTTGCGCCTTCATGGAATTCCCTCAGCGAATATGCAAATTAGGTACTGCCGATGATTCAGAAACATGCGCGTGTGATGTGCATCTTGCGCTGGAAGCGTGCAAGCTTTTTTCCCTGGGCAAACTTGCTCCTGTTAAAAGCAGGGGCAAGTTAGCAAAAGATGGCCAAATGTCTCATATCATTTAATTTCTTCTGGATGTCATCCCAGGTACGCACTTCATTACCCAGGGCATTGATGTCCAGGGCAATGGCTTCATATATAGCCCTCCTTTGGGCAATGGTGGTGTTTGCCCGCTGGGCACCATATAGGACTTCCTTATGCTGCTGGAGTGCAGCAATCAGGATGTCCATCTCTGCAGCCACAAAGTTGGCCTTCCTTATTTTGGTCCCTTTGGGAGGTGCCATGTCTTGCAAAAGGGCTGAATTTCCTTGCTCGGGGGGGGGTAGGAAAAAGCAGGATGAAATTCAGCAAAGAACCTGCGCAAGTCTGCTCCTATTTATTTGCTCAGTGCAAGCAGCTGAGCAGGATTTGCCCTGAAATTATGCTAGCAAACCTCTGCTGAGCCGAAAATTCCTCATTTACATAGGGGCACACCCACTTTGACTTGCACGGCCTTGCGCCCTCAGCTTTGCCTTAAACAGGAGCAAATTAAATGAACAAACGATTCCTGAATCAGGTGGCAATTTGGCAAAATTGCTCCAGTGCAGAGAAATTCAGCTGAGCGGCTCAGGTGTAAGTAATGGGCAAATCTACCTGAATCTGGGCCAGTGACATCACAAAATGCTTCCTGGGGTTTTACACAGGACTGCTGGTTTAGCAGAGCAATATTATAACACAGAGTTAAAGGATTTGGCAGCATTTGGTGAAGACTGAATTGCATATGTAGCAGTGCTGAGTTTGGCAATGCAGCAGAGCTAGCTTTGTCTTTTGGCATAACTTCATGCAATACATCAATATGTTCTGACTGCGGCCCATTGTTATACTGCAAAAGTGAAAAAGACGACATGTTCACCTCTGCTACATTTGTACGCTGGAAATGGGCGCAATGACTGAACAACTGCTAATTTAAAACAGTACAGCGTCTTGTCAGAGGTCTAGCAGAGCTGAATTTGTAATTCTGGGCTCTATTCACACTACTATTCCTGGTTTCATCAAGCTTTCCCATATTTTTGATGACAGCAAGGGCTACAAGGGCTAGGGCTACATGGAGACTTGAAGGTCGCACATCGGCCATGGCTCTGTAGCCAGGACACTAGTGTGAACCTAGCCTAACTCAGAACAGATTGTGTCTTACAACGTTACACTGTAAAGCCTCATTCACACGTCCCTGTCCGTGCTCAAATCCGTGAGAAGGTGGTCAGTGATGCCTCCGTGAATCTGTCCGTACGGATCCGTGTGTCCGTTTTTTGCTGTCCGTGTGCCATCCATGTTTCACTGACACCGGACAGCTGAAAAATACATTTTTAAAACATCTCTTCCTAATGATCCGTGAAACACAGCATCAAACTTGTAGCAACTTTGTAAACTTCCAAGTCATGAAATATCTATAGAAGCAAGTGACGCGATGCAGCAAACCAGGACCTTACCTTGGATTATCAGCAGCAAAGAAATGTAACTTCTTCTGTCCATCTGAAAGCGGAGAGGAGACCTGTTCCAGGCTTATTGTGGATGGCAGCAGAAGGTTAAGAGCTCAGCCTTCCCCGTGGCCGGAGATCTTATAGCACAGCAATGAATGGCTGGGGTGGAGCCAGAGGATTTCACAATGAATACACCAAATCAGCGCCCAGCATAGCTCTCCAGCAGTGGCGCTCCTGCAGTCACAGGTTGGCACATGAGTCAGTGTGCCCACTCAGTGCAGATAAATAGCACGGGCATGAGTCGGTGCAGGATGATAGTAGATATCATGTGTGCACAGGGGCCACACACGCAGGGTTTGAAGCACATATTATATTACATTTTGCTCAGGCCTCATGCACACGACTGTATTTTGTTTCCGTGTCCAATCCGTTTCAATGGGTCCGCAAAAAACGCTGTCCGCATCAGTATGTCCGTTCCGTTGCTCAGCAAAAAAAATTGTGCGTGTCCTTTTTTTTTCTAGTTTGCGGACAAGGATTATTACAATGGATCCTTAAAAAAAACGGATCCGCAAAAAAACGGATGCCATACGGAACGACATCCTTTTTTTTGCGGATCCGCAATTTGCGGACCGCAAAACACATACAGTTGTGTGCATGTAGCCTTATTCTTTTTTTTCTTTGCAGTCTGTATTGGAGGAGTGGCTGACTGTTGGTCGTGCACTCCTGATCAACCTGCCTGCCCTATAGGCTGATTTTAATTAGTATAGCTATAAGGCCTTTCCGTTTACGGGCCGTTTTTTGCATTCCGTATACGGTCCGTATACAGAACCATTAATTTAAATGGGTCCGCAAAAAAAAACTGAATGTCCTCTGTATGCATTCCATTTCCGTATTTCCATTTTTCTGTTCCGTTGAAAGATAGAACATGTCCTATTATTGCCCGCAAATCACGTTCCGTGGCTCCACTCAAGTCAATGGGTCCGCAAAAAAAACGGAACACATACGGAAATGCATCTGTATGTCTTCCGTATCCGTTCCGTTTTTGCGGAACCATCTATTGAAAATGTTATGCCCAGCCCAATTTTTTCTATGTAATTACTGTATACTGTATATGCCATACGGAAAAACGGAACCAAAACGGAAACGCAACGGAAACAAAAAAACGGAAAAACGGATCTGGAAAAAACGACTTGAGAAACACTGAAAAAGCCATACGGTCGTGTGCAGGAAGCCTAAAACTGTAGCCTACTCTCCCTGTATGTATTGGTGGCCATTTGGCACCAGGTAAGGTGGAATACAGAGTGGGCTCAGCATGCTAGTGGAACCTGCATTCCTTGAAGATAATAGAGGCCGGCACCAAAGAGGTATCATATAGTGTGGGTTCAGCATGTATGAGGAGCCTGCATCCCCTGAATATAATGGAGGCCATTTTGACACCATAAGAGGCATAATATAATATGGGCTCGGCATGCATGTGGAACCTGCATTCCCTGAATGTAATGGAGGCCAATATGGCACCAGTTAAAGTAGTATTTTGTGTTAGGTTCCAGTCTTACTGAGATCGCCTTGACGTTTGGCAGACGGGCCCATATAATTTTGTACAAAATGATTTGCCAGGCATCTCAATTTTATTAGCGTAGCATTAGCACCAGAATACTTTTCTTATGTTGGCATTATTGTACTTTATTTGGTTTGCAGAGTGCTGTTGCATTGTATATATTTTTTTGCCTTTGTGCTTTCAGCCATGGCAACGTGCACCTACGCACTGGATGTGCAGACTGACCCCCAATTTTTCTTTACAGTTTGGCTTATTCTGCCATCAGCTTTGCCTTCCTGGTTCTATAAAACAATAATAAGTTCAGGTTCAGCTCTCGCTTTCTTCTAGACATCCTCTGCTTGATATCCTGTCACTTTTCACTTCCTTCCTTCCATTAATAGTGTACCGTCCAGACGTATCACACTGTATCTAAGAACTATAGAAATGCCAAAGACAACAAGGGATCCACGGATAGACGTACATCACTCATGTTTGGCTGTGTCTGCAGTGTCCCACTATGTGCTATATGTGGGCATTTCAAATTGCTGCTAAATGTCATATTTAATGTATTTAATATATTGTATTTTCCTAATATCAGGCTGGCATTGTCAATATATGTATTCGCCCCTAGGTGGTGCTGGCGCCACATATTATATATAGCTTGGGGTGTGCTAGAACAGGAAGTGAATTCAGTTAGTTCAGAATGTAGTAGGAGAGGAGAAGGAAGTATATGGAGGAGGACATCATCAAGCCTGGGGATGACTGACCAAGGAGTCATAGCAGCCCAGCACAAGACAGTAAGTCTATGTATGGATATAAAGCAAGTCTAGTGAAGATTAGAGCTGAGTCTAGCCAAGGGACTTCACAAGCACCAGTGACCAGGAGGAACTTAAAGGTACCTGGACACAAATGGATGATTAGTGCGCAGAATTGTCCTTTTCCACTAAACGCCATCTGGGACATAGTGGACCTGAATATTTTAGGAGAGCATCCTGCATCAAACAATGTAACAGAGAGTTTGCCTGTCACGAGGGAGAACGCCTTTATTGGATTGCTCAAGATAAATAGAAAATCATTATATTCAGTACCCGAGTGCTAGAAAGTGGACTTAATGCAAATTTACCCATTCTTTGCCTGTAAAGTAACAGCATTAAGAGAACTCCTCAACTGACAATTGCCAGACCTGTTATAGGAATTCCAGCTAAAGTAACATCTAGATTATTGTCTTCTGATAGACAAATGAATTGTAACAATGGTCCTGAGACTATTGATTCAGTAAATGTTCAATTGTTTTCTACTACAACTGACTCCTCATCCTTTCTACTACTCTCAACATTTGCACCTTACGGTGCTAGCGTCACAAACACGGGGGACCAGCCACCAAAGCACCTTAAACACCCACTACCATCAAGGGCACCTCAACCAACATCTGGCTGGTGTTCCTTGCAATAGAGAGTGCCCCGGAGGATTTAGTGATGTCTTCCCCATCACTGTACAGCAGCCCAGGGAGGCTCTGCTAACCGTGAGTAAATGAACTACTACCCCCATTGGCCCACCGTAGCCTCACGTGTTGCCCCTGCGGTCTGGTCCGTTACATGTTCAAAAGTTTTGAGACTGACACAAATTTTGGTTTTCACAAGGTCGCTGCTCCAGTGTTTTTGGATCTTTTTGTCAGATGTTTCTATGGTATACTGAAGTTTATACTATAGAACTGTCTGTGATTTCTAACCTCCGGAAACTCCAGCTGTGGTAAAACTATGACTCCCAAGATGTACACTTGCTTGGCTGTTCTCAGAACTTCATAGAAATGGATGGAGTATGCTGAGAGTCGTAGTGCCGGAAGTTAGCCATCACTGTTATAGGAATTTTGTAAGTTTTTTAAACTTTTAATTCACATTTCTGTCAAGTTTATGACTCAATATTGTCAGTGTTGAACCTTCTTTTTCAAGACTCCCTGGCAATTCCCTGACAGCTCCCTCGCAATTCTCCATGCATCCTTCGTGGCCAAATCCCGACTGATAGCAACCCATTCTTAACTTATCAGCGCTTGGAGTTTAGCACAATTTATGTGTTTTTGTTTTGACCATCTGCATTTTGAGGACTGACCACAGGTTCTCAATGGGATTGAGATCTGGGGAGTTTCCAGGCCATGGACCCAAACTTTTGATGTTTTGTTCATTGAGCCACTTAGCGATCACTTTTTCTTTGTGACATGGTTCTCCATCATGCTGGAAAATCTGGCCTACCAGAGTACTAGAGGATCATCCAGTGGGCCCTTGCTCTGATACCATAGTGGGCCCCAAGGTTCCAAGAGAAATACATTATTTAGAGCCAATAACTTGCCACTATGGTTTATTTATAGTAAAACCTATCAGACTTTATTGATGATATACAGCTTGGGTCCCTGAGGATAATTTCCTCTGGTAGGCCCAAGAAACCCTGGTCGAAAACTCACTGTTCATCACCAAATTGCTCTTGAGTTGTTGGGAGAAGTTTCTTTTGATTCCATTCTGTATTCATGACAGTGTTGTTAGGCAAAATTGTCAGCAAGCCCAATCCCTTTGATGATAAGAAACCCCACACACAGGGGCGTACATAGAAATCATTGGGCCCCATAGCAAGAATCTGAATTGGGCCCCCTAACTCCGCCCACTACCCACCCCTGGCCTATCCCACTACCTATCCTGGCTCCTCCCCTGCCACACCCCCATTGTATTCCTACTGACCCAAAGAATAAAAAGCACAGGTCAATTTCGCCGCAAAGGGAACACCGTGGGAACAAAACCCGTAAAATGGCGGAGGAATCGCGTTTTTTCTTTTCCAATTCCACCCCATTTGGAATTTTTTGCCCGCTTCCCACTACAGTGTATGTCATACTAAATGGTGGCATTAGAAAGTACAACTTGTCCCGCAAACAATAAGCCCTCATATTGATATGTGACCGGAAAAATAAAAAAAAGTTATGGCTCAAGGAAGATAGGGAAGAAAAATGAAAATGAAAAAATGAAAAAAAAAAAACACTGGAATCCTGTTAAAGGGGTTATCCAACCCCTATTATGCCCCCCAAAATGCTTGCCCACCGCATACAGATTATACTTATGCTCGGGGGGGGTGCAGCCAATAGCAGGCCGTGAAGGAAATGAGCCTCCCTAGCGTCACCCGTGATGCTAAGGAGGCTCGTTTCCATTGTGGCCTGCTATTGACTGCCCCCCACGTCTCTGGATGTTTTAATTCATGTGACAGGGGGATGCAGTGGTGGCCATGTGGGCATCAGTGACGCGGATGTCGGGAGCGGGCAAAGTATTACCTGTATGAGGTGCCCTGGCATTTTGGGGGGGCATAATAGGGTTTGAATAACCCCTTTAACTCCTTGCTGCTGATGCTTAGTTTACCATGAGAAAAAATAGCCATTTATCATGAATAATGACTTGAGTATAAGTTGATATTGCTGTCATAATGTGCAAGAAATAAAAGCGTGAATATCATACGTTATACACAAAAAATATATAACTCCACCATATAGTGCCTCTCCCATACACTATGCACAAATAATAACATAATATGCTATACAGATAAATAATCCTGCTAAGGGTCTAGTCAGACGTCCATAGTGTTTTGGGGTCTGCAAATTGCGGACCGCAAAACACTGACGCCGCACATCACCGGCACTTAATGGATCATTCCTATTCTTGTCCGCAGCTGCGAACAAGAACAGGACATGCTCTATTTTTTTCTGGAACCACGGACCGGAAGTTCGGGGCAGTGGACAGGAAATGCACTGTGTGCTGTCCTCATCTTTTCCAGCCCAATTGAAAATGAATGGGTCTGCACCCGTTCCACATAATTGTGAAACGGATCCGGACCCATTCAACAGACGTCTGAATGGACCCTTATACAATGTGCACAGATAAAGCCACCATATCCTGCACACAGTGGGACAGGGCAGCTATTAGCAATTTTTTGTCCCATAATTGCCAGAGAGTCAGTGCCACTAGGCACTGTTAAGGCCCCTTTCACACGGGCGAGTTTTCCGTGCGGGTGCGATGCGTGCGGTGAACGCATTGCACCCTCACTGAATCCTGACCCATTCATTTCTATGGGGCTGTGCACACGAGCAGTGATTTTCACGCATCACTTGTGCGTTGCGTGAAAATCGCAGCATGCTCCTCTTTGTGCGTTTTTCACGTAACGCAGGCCCCATAGAAATGAATGGGGTTGCGTGAAAATGGCATGCATCCGCAAGCAAGTGCGGATGCGGTGCGATTTTCACGCATGGGTGACAGTCTATTCACTGTATTATTTTCCCTTATAACATGGTTATAAGGGAAAATAATAGCATTCTGAATACAGAATGCTTAGTACAATAGCGCTGGAAGGGTTAAAAAAAATAAAAAAGTTAACTCACCTTCTCCTCTTGTTCGCGTAGTTCCCGGTCGGTCTCTTCTTTAGCTGTGGGCTAAATGACCTGTGGGGATGTCAGATCACATGCTCCAATCACATGGTCCATCACCATGGTGATGGAGCATGTGATCTGACATCACCACAGGTCCTTTAGCCCACAGCTAAAGAAGAGACCGACCGGGAACTACGCGATCAAGAGGATAAGGTGAGTTAACTTTTTTTTTTTTTTTTTAACCCTTCCAGCACTATTATACTAAGCATTCTGTATTCAGAATGCTATTATTTTCCCTTATAACCATGTTATAAGGGAAAATAATACAATCTTCAGAACATCAATCCCAAGCCCGAACTTCTGTGAAGAAGTTCAGGGTTTGGGTACCAAACATGCGCGATTTTTCTCAAGCGAGTGCAAAACGCATTACAATGTTTTGCACTCGCGCGGAAAAATCGTGCATTTTCCCGCAACGCACCCGCCTCTTATCCGGGCAAAAAACATGACGCCCGTGTGAAAGAGGCCTTAGAGGTGGCAGATGTCAGGGACACTGCAGTGGGTGGGAGATTAGAAGCTGCTAGAGGCTCTATGAGGGGAGTGTGTTCTGGCCGAATACTATACCTTATCGGGTACCACTTAATGCACATGCGCGAAACCGGCCAGGACACACTGCGCCTGCGCTCGGAGCCACGGCTGGGTAGGAGAGGGTGTCAGGGATCTCAACTCTCCCGGAGGTTCAGGGAGTCTCCCGCTATTAGATAGCGGCTCCCTGACACCCTCATGTGAAACAATATCTCCCAGAAAGGTTTATCTCAGTCAGATAGCAGAGCAGAGAGATAAGAGAAGTGACAGGACAGAGTTTAGATTACAGGTTGAATTAACCCTTTAGGGTCAAATTGGCTTCTCAAGGAGATATATATGTTAAAGGCATCCCTTCTGTCTCATTCAGTAGCTATATAACTATTGAAAGAGATGTATTTTTTTTTTTTAATACATTTACACATTTAACCCTCCATTTTAATTATATTATTTACCCCAGTGTTAAATTCACACCCCCTGGATGCTTTAATCATATATATAAATATGATAATTTGGGGCAGGGTAATGATCCCGGTCCTCCACACCATAGAGAAAAGTGTGCAGATACTTCATATGTTTGGAAAATGTAATAAAAAGTTCGTGAAAAAAACCCAAAAAAAAACCTCCCTGAAATGAGAAGTGCACCTCCCTGAAATGAGTTTTTGCAGGTTGGGATGTCTGGGGTGTGCACGTGCGGCTATATACCCACGTCAGCCACACACATCAGGATTACACCACGCGTGCGCACTCAGGGGTAGCTAGATTTGGACCGGAGTATATAGCTGCACGTGCGGACCATCTCCTACTCAGCCGTGGCTCCTAGCGCAGTGTGTCTGACAGAACAGAGTGAACATAAAAGACAAAAGGTGATGGAGATGTGTTATTAGAGGGAGGGTAGCAGCAGCTGGCATGGGCTCTTTTATATGAAAGGGGAAAGAAGCAGGTGGCATGGACTCTGATAGATCAGGGGGCAGAGGTTGACAAGGGCTTTGTGCTAAGGGATTGGGCACATCAAGTCCAATAGGTGATAGGGGCTCAGTTACTGATGGATGGACAGACACGTATTGGAGAAGAACAGAGGGTTCCATGGGCTTTGTGAATGGGTGGTGGTGACAAGGAATACAAAAGTTGGCAGGGGCTCTATTATGAGAAGGGGGCACAGAAACTGGTACAGGTTCTTTTGGTCACAGAAGGTGGCAAGGAGTCTCTGGGGACTTCAGGGAACATAGGAGATGATAGTGGCTGGAGGCCACAGATGGATGCATCTATTCTGTGGGGACAGTAGTAGAGGGGCATACAAGAGAGGTTCTGTGGGGGCCAGGAGGGAGATAACAGGTAACAGCAGGATAGAGGGAGGTGGCAGACAGCTAGTGTCCTACCTCAGATTCTTTACTGCTGCAGTTGGGGGCGTGGCTTCATGGGACAGGGCGTGGCTTCGTGGATGTGGGCGTGGTCGGTGAAGTTCTGTCTGCTTGAGCCTGACACGGAGGGTCGGGACCTCAGCAGAGTGTGCTCTATTGTGTACAGAATGGGGGGGGGGAAGTTCGGAGGGGGCCCTGAGCATAGAGGAAGCAAGCAGGGCCGGCCAGGACTGAACGGAGGGCAAGTGGGCGTGCTTCCTCAATGCCCGATAAACTTATAGTCATATAAATGAATGAGTCTTGTGGGGAAAAAAATCAACACATATAGAACATGCTGGGATTTTCTCTGCACAGGCCTATGGTTCATATGAAAAATGGCTTCTCTTCTTTCTTCTTCTTTGAGGAAAAGGACCTGTGGCGACGTCGCTGCGCTTATCACATGGTCCATCACAATGGTTTTCACGGACATATAGACTGTAATGGACATGATGGATCTGTGAACACGGACAAAATAGAGCATGCATCAGTGCTAAAAACTCAGACCCACGGACCGTGCTAAAACACTGATGTCTGAAATACACACATTAAAATGAATGGGGACGTGTGCTATCTGTGGAGCACACGTACAGCACACGTCCGTGGAACACAGACGTGTGAATGGGGCTTAACGCCGGGGACAGTTCCGCATGCGATCTGTATCTGGAACCATTCATTTCAATGGGTTCGCAAAAGATGCAAACAGCACTCTGTGTGCTGTCCGCATCTGTTGCTCCGTTCCGTGGCCTCACAAACATTTTGAGTCCTGTCCTATTCTTGTACGTTTTGCGGACAAGAATAGGCATTTCTATAATAGGCCTCCTGTTCCGTTCCGCAAATTGCGGAAGGCACATGGGCGCCATCTGTGTTTTGTGGACTGCCAAAAACGGCACGGTCATGTGAACGAGCCCTAAGGCCTCTTGCACACAAACGTTATTTTTTTCGTTTCCGTTCTTTTTTTTTTGCGTTCCGTATACGGTACTATTCATTTCAATGGGTCCGCTAAAAAACTAGGGTACTCCGTATGCCTTCCATTTCCGTATTTCCGTTCCGCTCAAACATATGTCCGCATAACGGACGAAGATAGTACTGTTCTGTCAGGGGCCATCTGTTCTGTTCCTCAAAAAACAGAATGCACACGGACGTCATCTGTATTTTTTGTGGATCTGTTTTTTGCGGACTGCAAAATACTGAAAAAGCCATACGATCGTGTGCAAGAGGCCTAAAGGCAATGTTATCCGGCGGTATACCGCTATGCTGGATGCGATGAACTCTGGCAGTCCTCTGCCGGAACAGCCTGGCGTAAGATCTTAACCCTAGTTTGAAACTAACCAAGTTTTATTCACCTGTCAGTGGTTGTATGTCAAGACTGTTCAGCGTTTGTAGAAAGATAGACAGACAGACAGATAGATAGTAGCAATAGAAAAATGGCAGCGCAGGATAACACAGTAATCAGAGGTGCAAGCCCAAAGGGACAAACTTAGAATTTTTTCACTTTTTAGAGTGCTGCCTACTTTGCTATTTTTTTTAGAAAGATGATGGTAGATAGATAGATATGGGATAAATATATAATAAAAGATAGATAGATGATAGATAAATAGATAGATAGTGTTGGGCGCGAATATTCGAAAAGCAAATATTAATCGCGAATATTGGCACTTTGAGAATTCATGAATATTTAGAATATAGTGATATATTTGTAATTTCGAATATTCTAGATATTTTTTTTTTCATCAGTAACCTCCCTTCCTGCTTGTCGGCCAATGAGAAGGCTGCAATGTCTTTGTCTGAGCTTAGCAACATCCCTAGCAACCAATAGGAAAGCTGCCTACCCCGTACTATATAAGAACCTCCCCAGCAGCCATTTTCTGTAGTTTTATGGAGTTCTGAAAGAGACAGCAGTGTTATTGTTGTGCTCTGTGCTTTACTGTGTTATTACATTAGATAGTTAGTTAGTTAGCTTATATATATAATGCAGATAGTTAGCGGGAGATAGTCAGTGTAGGTTATATCCGGATATAGTGTAGCTGTTCCAGTGCAGGCTGTTAGGTAGTGTGATAGGTTCTGCTGCCCATACATCCATGCAGACCTGCTAGAATGTGAAGTTTCACGTATTGCGCCCAAATATTCGCCTCATTAGTGCCGATTTGCGTAATCGCGAATTTATATTGGAGCACTCTATCTGCATATAAAGCCATTTTTAACGTTCTGCCGTGCCAACCATTTTCTCAAGTCTCAGAAAGCGTCTAGCAGCTTGGGAAATGTAGCAAAAGTAACCCAAGCCTGTATTTCGCGCTTATTACGCATATATTACATTGCCGATTTTTCGCAATCAAGAAAATAATAGCAAATTTGCAAATATATGACACAAATATTCGTGAAATATCGCAAATTTGAATATAGCCCCTGCCGCTCATCTCAATAGATTTGGAATAGATATATAATAGATAGGCAGATAATAGAGAGATGATAGATAAATAGATATTATTACATGATATGAGTATATATTTATGGAAATGTCATTAGGTAAAATATATTGTTAGTGCTCACTTTTTTTTATATACTTCAAGAAGGAGCAACTAAGAAATCCCCCCTTCTGACACCTTCTGGTTTTCTTATCAGCTCCTGTTGGTCAGCAGGAATCACAGAAGACAATGTGGAAGATCTGGTGATAATGACACAAATTCTACTAAAATGGCACAAACATGGTAAATTTGTCACAATAAGGCTCCATTCACACATCCGCAATTCCGTTCCCCTTTTTGCGGAACGGAATTGCGGACCCATTCATTTCTATGGGGCTGCACGATGTGTGTCCCCGATCCAGAAATGCAGACCCGCATTTCCGGGTCAGCATTTCCGTTCCCGAAAAAAATAAACATGCCTTATTCTTGTCCGCAATTGCGGACAAGAATAGGCATATTCTATTAGTGCCAGCGATGGGCAGCCCGCAAAATGCAGAACGCACATTGCCGGTGTTCTTGTTTTGCGGATCCGTAAAACACACACGGATGTCTGAATAAGTCGTATACACAGACATTTTACACATTTTATGACAATAGGCTCCTTCACACACAGTTTTTGTCCTGGTATTGGTCCCAAAAACGTCATGTGTTTTTATTTTTATTTTTTTGAAGCTGCAAATAAAACCTTTGGTGGTCTATCGGAGTCAGACACCATTAAAAGAAGGGGAAAAAAGTCACATCCAGACTCCAGAGCATGCTGGATGTGACTTTTTTTTCCCTTGGATGTGAAAAATGGCACTGACCCAAAAAACACACCTCAGGGGGGAAAAAATGCTGCTACCAAAAACACCAGTTTGTCCTGCATCTAATATATCTCCTTACAATACTTGGAGATTGCCGTTTTTGATCAAAGAATAAAAGCAAAAAAAAACAGAAACTGCAAAACACCACAACAACGCCCGAAGAACGACATCTATATGAAGGCCCTTCACGTGCACCCTGACTGCTGAGCTCCATGATCAGGAGAGGGCTGCTCTTGGTCACTTTCCCTCACACCCTATTGTCCGTGGTTAATAGACCATCACATGGAGGAGACGTCGGCCTCCTTCAGTCTCAAGCATTCCTTTCTGAAGAGAATTCCTGTCCCATGAGTCCTCCAGTAACGCATATGACAGTTTACATTTGTCGCCGCGGCCACTTCACGGGACAAGCGACGAGAAGCACGAAATGCATCATGAAAACCCCTGAATGGAGCCATTTTTCTGGCCTACGTAGTAAAATGTATTTACAAGACTCCAGATGAAGGAACTTTCCATTGTGTATTATTGTCTCTGAGTTCACGTCATTAACTAAATGGACATTATTATTGGGGGTGTTTGGGACCTTCAGAAAATGATGGAAAAATATGCAAAAAATCATGGTCAAACTGTCATATGCCTGCAATATGTACATAATTGTACCCGAAAAGTATCTTATGTCAAAATCCAACACTGAAATTGTTCAGATGAAGGGTGGTCCTCTGAATTGTGGGCCCAAGTGTGACATTGATGGGGGTGCTGATGGACAGGAGGACGTCAAGAAGCTGAATTATCAAGATGCTGAGTGGAGGGGTTTCGATTTTCACCATAATAGTCTCAAATTTATATCGTACCTTTCTGCTAAGAAAAGCATTATACAGTAGCATACCATTTTCTAATTTACATACAGAAATAAATCTACAGAGAATGGGAACAGAAATCAAAAGTCCTTATACTGCATGTGAAGAGAAAGGTTGTGTTACTGCCATCTAGTGGCAAAGAGCTGGAACTGACATATTGTCTATCAATTTCAACCTAAATGTATCTAATAAATGTATAGAGATGAAATACTTTACATCTACAGTATGTACATAATAACTGCTCCCACCTGGCACAGCCTAGTCTCCATACGGCATGCACACGCAGGTAGAATTAATCACATAGCCTATTTAGCTAGTCAATATACTTTATTTTACCACAGAAAGAGTTACAAAAAAAGTCTTTCTTACCTCAAAACTTTCTTTTTATTTTATTCTGGAAACAATATAAATATACTTTTATCCAAAAAAGAGGAACAAATTCTGATGGTCTTTATTAAACAAGCGATTAAAACTCCCATAGAAAAAACACTTTTATCTACGCGTTTCGGATTAAAACATTAGAATCCTTACTCAAGTAAAGTATAAAAATATACTTTTATAGTTAACAAAACACACCCACATCCACAGGATCAACCCTATTAAAATCATACACACCTCCTAGGATTGATGCTGCTGGTTAAAATGATGCGTGTCCTGTCAAAAACAGTGGCAACAATCCCAAGAATACAGAACTTTATTATTTATGCAAATGAGGGCTTCCACGCAAAAAGGGGCCAGCAATGGAAAGCAGAGGCGCTGTGGTTTACAGAGGGATAGGCCCCACCCCTCGATGCACCGCAGCCCTAATTTGCATAAAGAAGAAAAAGTCTTTGGGGGGATATGAGAGGACATTACAGGTATGAGGTATCAGAGGAGAGGACTACAACTCCCAGCATGTCCAGACTGGTATTATGGGATATCAGAGGACAGAGGACTACAATTTCCATGGTTTCTCAGGCTCACCAATTCTCCACTGCTGAACTCCGTCCCCACCTGCACTGATTACATAATGGTGATATCATCAGGTCTTTCCCACTTCTCCTCTCCACTGCTGAATTCTGTCCCGGCCTGCACTGATCACATGACAGTGACGTCATGACAGGTCCTTCACTACCACTTCTCTCCACTACTGAGCTCAGGCCGCTCCTGCACTGATCACATGATGGTGATTTCTTCACAGGTCTTTCAGCTCTTGCACTGTGACAGATCATAGTGCCCCCACCAACCCCCCACTTTGAGAATCCCTGACATTTTTGGTAACTTATAAATCCCAGCTGAAGAAATTTTTTAGGTCCCAGAAAGAGGATATGTCTGGGAAAATAAGAACATATGGTCACCCTACATAAGAAAAAGTATCCAACATGTCTAGCAAATCTATTATACAGTGCAATAAAATAAGAGCATTGTCTGCCGGTCTGGTTTTGATTACTAAATTTAAAGGGGTTATCCAACCCCTATGAGGAACCCTCCCCCCCCCCCAAGGCCTGGGCTTCTCGTATACATTTTACTTAACTGCGGTACCCTGCACGGCTGCCGCTGCATCTCCCCATCGCACGAATCAAAACATCTGGCAATGGGGGGGGGGGACCAATATCAGGCCACGACAGTGACCAACCACCCCAGCATCGCTGGGCCGTGCAGGAATTCGGAGCAACGCAGGTGCCAGGGAGCAGGTCAGTGTAATCCATACAAAATATGAAAGACATACAAACATTCAAATCACTCCTTTCCCTCATAAAAAAAAAAAAAAGACAATAAAAAAAAAAATGGAAAAGAAAAATGAAAATGGCCCCTTCCCCACCACGACTACTTTTTTTAGACCTGGCGTGAGCATGGAAAAGTCGCAGATTATGGCATAAAGGACCTTAGCACTGCAATCAGTGCCAGAAATACACCTAATTTAGGCGTATTTCTGTTTAATAAATGACCCCCTGTGTGTCTATATTTGTCATCGAATCTGAAGCTATAGTGCTCCTTCACCTCTTCAGTGTAGTGACTGTATGATTTAGCTGTTTCTGTGTTCCATTTTATATTCTTCTGAATTGACTGAATGACATTGGTGCAGAATTTGGAGCCCCAATTTTAATTTTGCCCAGGGCCACATTTTGTCTAAAACCGGCCCTGGGGGTTGGATAACCCCTTTAAAGGTGACCTTTCATGGGTCCAAACATTATAAACTAAGTATCAGGATATGTAGGGCATAGTGCAGGGATCTAACTGCACTTAGGCCCCTTTCACACGGGTGTTCCGGATTCGCTCTGGATGCGTCGCGTGTGCATTGTGGAAACCAGCGCGAGTAGGCACGCAATCGCAGTCAGTTTTGACTGCGATTGCGTTTCGATGTTCAGTTTTGTCCGCGCGAGTGCAATGCGTTTTGCATGAGAAAAAACTGAATGTGGTACTTCACTGAAGGTCGGGTTTGGGTTAGGTGCTCTGTATATTTTATTATTTTCCCTTATAACATGGTTATAAGGGAAAATAATAGCATTCTTAATACAGAATATATATAATACTGGAAGACTGGCACTCTCAACACGTGGAGTCGTATGGTTTAAATGCAGATCACAAAATGTATTGATTAGTACATAAAAGATTAAAAAGCTAAAATGTGTTAATACATACACTAACAGTAAATTATCACAGTATGGTGCCAGTGATAGCAAAAATATCAAGATCATATATTTGATTGCTCTATATCGCAGATCATTCCTTATAATAGTCCACAATTAAATGCCTATAAAGGAAAAAATGGAAAGGGGAATAGAAAAAAGGAAAGTCCTCCTTCTTCTTCTCCTTAGCGAGGAAAAATGTCCACTGGCATAAGTAGTCCAGTTGTAATAAACTTTAAGTATAGTTTTTCTTTTTCTTTCTTATGCAGACTTTGTAATTTGGCAATTAAAGTGTGCCTAGTAATAACCCACTATGTGGGCTTACCTTTCCTTCGTGCCGGTCGGTCACTCAGATGTTTCGGGGCCCGCTGAGAGCCAGCGTTTCGGCTGTTACTTGATCAGCGTCCCACGTGAATTCAGAGACGAGTTCGTCGCTCCGGAAGTGACGTATCGGCACTCAGGATTTCGTTCGTTGGTTATTTCTTCCGATTTTCTTAGGCTCAAACTTTGGTTGTTACAGCCAATATCGGATTTACAGTGCACTGTTTTCTCGCAAAATATAAGAGTTATCTTCTTATAGATGGGTCATATTTAGATCTTTGATCGGATCACTGGAAACCAGACGCGTTTCGGGGACGCCTCTCCCCTTCCTCAGTGGTAATGACCCTACTTCATATTTGATTGTTTTTTATACTCTTAGTTGGAAAATTCGAAAATCAGACATGGAATATCTGCCAGTAATATTTCTTTTAATTTTGGACATTTTAAATGTGATTCTTTCTTTCTGACAGATATCTTTTGTGTCTTTTTTCATTGGATTTTTCATATACTCAGTTCTTCTTCAATTTTTCCATTTGCGTTTTTGTTGCGTTTTAGATGCGTTTTTCATTTGACACATGCGTTTTTTTGCCAAAAGCTATAACTTTCCTCAGTTTATAAGGTCCATAAAGGATTTTATTGCATCGACTTTAATTAAGCTTTTATGTTGTTTTTTATCATTATTTTCAAGATATATTCAATATATATCCAATTGAATTGTTTGCCATCTATCACCATACATTATAATGTTTACCATCATTCTTATCAACACATATTATTTAAAATTATAAGATAATAAAAATCAACTTTTAAAAATGTCAACTGCATATATATTGTGATTCTCCATATTTATTTTAATTCTATATATTAACATATGTCATTATATATATATCTTTCCATATAACATCTTATTCGGACCATTCAGAGTATGTGGGTACTCTCAAAAAATATTCATATGATAACTTGTGTTATATGGATTAAGCACCGATCAACAGGATAAGGAGATTAAGGCTACTTTCACACTAGCGTTTGATCGGATCCGTTCTGAACGGATCCGATCATAATAATGCAGACGGAGGCTCCGTTCAGAACGGATCCGTCTGCATTATATTAGCATATAAAAGCTAAGTGTGAAAATAGCCTCGTACGGATCCGTCCAGACTTTCAATGTAAAGTCAATGGGGGACGGATCCGCTTGAAGATTGAGCCATATTGTGGCATCTTCAAACGGATCCGTCCCCATTGACTTACATTGTAAGTCTGGACGGATCCGCACGCCTCCGCACGGCCAGGCGGACACCCGAACGCTGCAAGCAGCGTTCAGCTGTCCGCCTGTCCGTGCGGAGGCGAGCGGAGTGGAGGCTGAACGCCGCCAGACTGATGCAGTCTGAGCGGATCCGCATCCATTCAGACTGCATCAGGGCTGGACGGAAGCGTTCGGGTCCGCTCGTGAGCCCCTTCAAACGGAGCTCACGAGCGGACCGACGAACGCTAGTGTGAAAGCAGCCTAAGTCAGTTTTGCTTCTCATAATTGTAGTAATAATTTTCTTGAGATTATAAACCCTTTTCCAAGGCATATTGTATTAAATGAAGAAAGGGCTACATGTGCTTGTCTCTAAGGGAGGATCGCAGTACTGATAAACAGTTAAACATGCGATCCCCCATCGGAGAAAAGCAAATGTCCCATAATCTTAAAGAAAGCCAAAAATCTCCAAGTCCGCATTTAATCCTCTTGGTATGAGACTTCCAAAATCATAGATTCGTTTCGATTCAGCCCTTGACATTTTTTCAATGTGATTGCCCCCCCTCCAGTCGTGTTCTATCTGCTCCAGTGCTAGGAAGGACAAACCTCCGCCATCTTTATTGTGAACTTCCTTGAAATGCCTAGATAGAGCATTATTTTCACAACCTTTGGCTATATTATTAAGATGTTCAGAGATTCGCACCTTAAGTTGTCGTTTGGTCCTACCAATATAATCGGTAATTATCAATAATGAACGAAATGGCTCATTTACACATACCCAACTAAAGTGTAAATCTAAAAAATTTCCCAGAGCAGAAATAAGTCGTGAAATGATGACTTTTCAAAAAAATGTGGAAACAGATCTAGAACGAATAAAAGAAAAAAACTACAGTAGAAACAACTTAACTAGAGGAGAAATGAAAGCCCTACAGGAATTACAGAAAGAAAACAATATAATAATCCGCCCTGCCGACAAGGGGAGTGCCATAGTTATTTGGGGTCAAGAAGATTACCACAATGAGTGTATGAAACAACTTGCAGATCAGTCTACATACAAACTGATCAAAGGAAATCCCATGGCAACATTTAGGGCCTCCTTTTTAGAATACTGCGACAGAGGGTTACAGCAGGGAATCCTTCAAGATTATGAACATAAATTCATTATGGGCACACCGGGGAGATTGCCAATATTTTATTGTTTACCAAAAGTGCATAAGAACCCGACCAATCCCCCCGGTCGCCCTATTATATCGGGAATAGGTTCCCTGACATCCAATCTGTCGCAGTATCTGGATACCCTACTTCAGCCATTTGTCAAAAAAACTATGTCTCATATCAGAGACACCACACAAATAATCAGTGAATTAGAAGGTTTGGACGTCCAGTCAGAGTGGATTATAAACACACTGGACGTCCAATCCTTATACACTGTGATTGACCATAAGCAGGGAGTTGAGGCCCTTAAAAAACCAACTGAATGGGGATAATACCTTAAAATTGGAACAGATAGACTTTATTGTGGAGGGAGTTGACCATATCTTGCGTCATAATTATTTCATGTTTGAGGAGGACTTTTATTTACAGTTGAGGGGCACCGCCATGGGGACCAGGTTCGCCCCCAGCTATGCCAACTTGTTTTTGGCCCAGTGGGAACAAGAAAACATCAGTCCCAGGCTGGGGGGGGACCTGGTCCTATGGCGGCGCTATATAGATGATATCATTTTTATTTGGCGCAAGGATGAGATCAGTTTGTTACAATTTTTGGAAGCTCTTAACAACAATAAATACAATCTACGTTTCACGACTGGACTAAACACAGAAAAAGTCGATTTTCTAGATATTCAGATCACTAGAAAAGGGAATAAATACATTTGTAACACCTATCGTAAACCCACAGCCAAGAATGGATTCATCCTTTTTTCAAGCTGTCATCTGCCGAATTGGCTTATGAACATTCCTTTCGGACAGTTTCGACGTATTAGAAGAAACTGTACGGAAGATAGCCAATTCGAAGAGGAAGCCTCTATAATGAAAACACAATTTAAAGAAAAACTTTACTCAGAAAAATTACTGGGGGAGGCATTAGATAAAGTGAGAAAACTGGATAGAACAATTTTTTTTGATGAAACTAAAATACAAAAACCGAACCAAAATTCGGAATTTAGGATGATCTTACCGTACAATGTCCGCTCCAAACAGATAACTGGAATTATAAAACGTCACTGGCATCATTTCCTCCATGATAAGATTATTGGTCCATTACTACCAGCAAATCCCCTTATAACCTATACCAAGGCGCCTAACCTAGGTATTCAGATAGCACCAACTGTTAAAAGAAAGCAGAAAAAAAACAATCAAAACTGGTTAAAACCTGATGGCTTTTTTAGATGCGGATCCTGTATGGGTTGCAAAAAAACTAAATTCCCTAAAAAGACTGAAAAAATCTCTTTAACGCAGAATGCATTTTCAATGACCATTAAGGGTTTCTTGACGTGCAACTCCTCTAGCGTGATCTATCTGATCCAGTGCCCATGCACCAAACAATATATTGGTAGGACCAAACGACAACTTAAGGTGCGAATCTCTGAACATCTTAATAATATAGCCAAAGGTTGTGAAAATAATGCTCTATCTAGGCATTTCAAGGAAGTTCACAATAAAGATGGCGGAGGTTTGTCCTTCCTAGCACTGGAGCAGATAGAACACGACTGGAGGGGGGGCAATCACATTGAAAAAATGTCAAGGGCTGAATCGAAACGAATCTATGATTTTGGAAGTCTCATACCAAGAGGATTAAATGCGGACTTGGAGATTTTTGGCTTTCTTTAAGATTATGGGACATTTGCTTTTCTCCGATGGGGGATCGCATGTTTAACTGTTTATCAGTACTGCGATCCTCCCTTAGAGACAAGCACATGTACCCCTTTCTTCATTTAATACAATATGCCTTGGAAAAGGGTTTATAATCTTAAGAAAATTATTACTACAATTATGAGAAGCAAAACTGACTTAATCTCCTTATCCTGTTGATCGGTGCTTAATCCATATAACACAAGTTATCATATGAATATTTTTTGAGAGTACCCACATACTCTGAATGGTCCGAATAAGATGTTATATGGAAAGATATATATATAATGACATATGTTAATATATAGAATTAAAATAAATATGGAGAATCACAATATATATGCAGTTGACATTTTTAAAAGTTGATTTTTATTATCTTATAATTTTAAGTAATATGTGTTGATAAGAATGATGGTAAACATTATAATGTATGGTGATAGATGGCAAACAATTCAATTGGATATATATTGAATATATCTTGAAAATAATGATAAAAAACAACATAAAAGCTTAATTAAAGTCGATGCAATAAAATCCTTTATGGACCTTATAAACTGAGGAAAGTTATAGCTTTTGGCAAAAAAACGCATGTGTCAAATAAAAAACGCATCTAAAACGCAACAAAAACGCAAATGGAAAAATTGAAGAAGAACTGAGTATATGAAAAATCCAATGAAAAAAGACACAAAAGATATCTGTCAGAAAGAAAGAATAACATTTAAAATGTCCAAAATTAAAAGAAATATTACTGGCAGATATTCCATGTCTGATTTTCAAATTTTCCAACTAAGAGTATAAAAACCAATCAAATATGAAGTAGGGTCATTACTAGGGATGAGCGAACTCGAACTGTATAGTTCGGGTTCGTACCGAATTTTGGGGTGTCCGTGACACGGACCCGAACCCGGACATTTTCGTAAAAGTCCGGGTTCGGGTTCGGTGTTCGTCGCTTTCTTCGCGCTTTTGTGACGCTTTCTTGGCGCTTTTTGAAAGGCTGCAAAGCAGCCAATCAACAAGCGTCATACTACTTGCCCCAAGAGGCCATCACAGCCATGCCTACTATTGGCATGGCTGTGATTGGCCAGAGCACCATGTGACCCAGCCTCTATTTAAGCTGGAGTCACATAGCGCCGCCCGTCACTCTGCTCTGATTAGCGTAGGGAGAGGTTGCGGCTGCGACAGTAGGGCGAGATTAGGCAGATTAACTCCTCCAAAGGACTTGATTAACTGATCGATCTGCAGCTGTGGATCATTGAGCTGCTGATCCTCAATTGCTCACTGTTTTTAGGCTGCACAGACCGTTTGTCAGTCACATTTTTCTGGGGTGATCGGCGGCCATTTTGTGTCTTGTGGTGCGCCAGCACAAGCTGCGACCAAGTGCATTTAACCCTCAATGGTGTGGTTGTTTTTTGGCTAAAGCCTACATCAGGGTGAAGCTGTCACACCAAGTGCATTTAACCAGCAATAGTCTGTTCATTTTTTGGCCATATACAAAATCAGGGGCAAGCTGCGCCTGTCACCAAGTGCATTTAACCCTCAATGGTGTGGTTGTTTTTTGGCTAAAGCCTACATCAGGGTGAAGCTGTCACACCAAGTGCATTTAACCAGCAATAGTCTGTTCATTTTTTGGCCATATACTAAATCAGGGGCAAGCTGCGCCTGTCACCAAGTGCATTTAACCCTCAATGGTGTGGTTGTTTTTTGGCTAAAGCCTACATCAGGGTGAAGCTGTCACACCAAGTGCATTTAACCAGCAATAGTCTGTTTATTTTTTGGCCATATCCCAGTCTAATTCTGTCACTAAATCCATACCGGTCACCCAGCGCCTAAATACTAGGCCTCAAATTTATATCCAGCTAAATCTGTCCCTAGTGCTGTAGCTGGGCGAGTTATTTAGTGTCCGTTCAAGCACATTTCTTGTTCTGGGTTGAAATACAATTCCCAATTTAGCAATTTCATAATTTAGTGGTTTCTGCTATATCAGAGCTATTTGAAATCTATCCCTAAAAGGGTATATAATATTCAAGGTGCACATTGGGTCATTCAGAATAACTTCACACACACCCGCTACTGTGTATTTCCAAGTCTAATTCTGTCACTAAACCCATACCTGTCACGCAGCGCCTAAATACTAGGCCTCAAATTTATATCCAGCTAAATCTGTCCCTAGTGCTGTAGCTGGGCGAGTTATTTAGTGTCCGTTCAAGCACATTTCTTGTTCTGGGTTGAAATACAATTCCCAATTTAGCAATTTCATAATTTAGTGGTTTCTGCTATATCAGAGCTATTTGAAATCTATCCCTAAAAGGGTATATAATATTCAAGGTGCACATTGGGTCATTCAGAATAACTTCACACACACCCGCTACTGTGTATTTCCAAGTCTAATTCTGGCACTAAACCCATACCTGTCACCCAGCGCCTAAATACTAGGCCTCAAATTTATATCCCGCTAAATCTGTCCTTAGTGCTGTAGCTGGGCGAGTTATTTAGTGTCCGTTCAAGCACATTTCTTGTTCTGGGTTGAAATACAATTCCCAATTTAGCAATTTCATAATTTAGTGGTTTCTGCTATATCAGAGCTATTTGAAATCTATCCCTAAAAGGGTATATAATATTCAAGGTGCACATTGGGTCATTCAGAATAACTTCACACACACCCGCTACTGTGTATTTCCAAGTCTAATTCTGGCACTAAACCCATACCTGTCACCCAGCGCCTAAATACTAGGCCTCAAATTTATATCCCGCTAAATCTGTCCTTAGTGCTGTAGCTGGGCGAGTTATTTAGTGTCCGTTCAAGCACATTTCTTGTTCTGGGTTGAAATACAATTCCCAATTTAGCAATTTCATAATTTAGTGGTTTCTGCTATATCAGAGCTATTTGAAATCTATCCCTAAAAGGGTATATAATATTCAAGGTGCACATTGGGTCATTCAGAATAACTTCACACACACCCGCTACTGTGTATTTCCAAGTCTAATTCTGGCACTAAACCCATACCTGTCACCCAGCGCCTAAATACTAGGCCTCAAATTTATATCCCGCTAAATCTGTCCTTAGTGCTGTAGCTGGGCGAGTTATTTAGTGTCCGTTCAAGCACATTTCTTGTTCTGGGTTGAAATACAATTCCCAATTTAGCAATTTCATAATTTAGTGGTTTCTGCTATATCAGAGCTATTTGAAATCTATCCCTAAAAGGGTATATAATATTCAAGGTGCACATTGGGTCATTCAGAATAACTTCACACACACCCGCTACTGTGTATTTCCAAGTCTAATTCTGGCACTAAACCCATACCTGTCACCCAGCGCCTAAATACTAGGCCTCAAATTTATATCCCGCTAAATCTGTCCTTAGTGCTGTAGCTGGGCGAGTTATTTAGTGTCCGTTCAAGCACATTTCTTGTTCTGGGTTGAAATACAATTCCCAATTTAGCAATTTCATAATTTAGTGGTTTCTGCTATATCAGAGCTATTTGAAATCTATCCCTAAAAGGGTATATAATATTCAAGGTGCACATAGGGTCATTCAGAATAACTTCACACACACGCTTCTGTGCATTTCCAAGTCTAATTCTGTCACTAAATCCATACCGGTCACCCAGCGCCTAAATACTAGGCCTCAAATTTATATCCAGCTAAATCTGTCCCTAGTGCTGTAGCTGGGCGAGTTATTTAGTGTCCGTTCAAGCACATTTCTTGTTCTGGGTTGAAATACAATTCCCAATTTAGCAATTTCATAATTTAGTGGTTTCTGCTATATCAGAGCTATTTGAAATCTATCCCTAAAAGGGTATATAATATTCAAGGTGCACATAGGGTCATTCAGAATAACTTCACACACCCGCTACTGTGCATTTCCAAATCTAATTCTGTCACTAAACCCATACCTGTCACCCAGCGCCTAAATACTAGGCCTCAAATTTATATCCCGCTAAATCTCTCGTTACCGCTGTCCTGTTGTGGCTGGGAAAGTTATTTAGTGTCCGTCAAAGCACATTTTTTGTTCTGGGTTGAAATACAATTCCCAATTTAGCAATTTCATAATTTAGTCGTTTCTGCTATATCAGAGCTATTTGAAATCTATCCCTAAAAGGGTAGATCATATTGAAGGTGCACATAGGGTCATTCAGAATAACTTCACACACACGCTTCTGTGCATTTCCAAGTCTAATTCTGTCACTAAATCCATACCGGTCACCCAGCGCCTAAATACTAGGCCTCAAATTTATATCCCGCTGAATTTGAATACAATACATTGGGCCAAATAATATATTTGTTGTTGTGGTGAACCATAACAATGAGAAAAACATCTAGTAAGGGACGCGGACGTGGACATGGTCGTGGTGGTGTTAGTGGACCCTCTGGTGCTGGGAGAGGACGTGGCCGTTCTGCCACATCCACACGTCCTAGTGTACCAACTACCTCAGGTCCCAGTAGCCGCCAGAATTTACAGCGATATATGGTGGGGCCCAATGCCGTTCTAAGGATGGTAAGGCCTGAGCAGGTACAGGCATTAGTCAATTGGGTGGCCGACAGTGGATCCAGCACGTTCACATTATCTCCCACCCAGTCTTCTGCAGAAAGCGCACAGATGGCGCCTGAAAACCAACCCCATCAGTCTGTCACATCACCCCCATGCATACCAGGGAAACTGTCTCAGCCTCAAGTTATGCAGCAGTCTCTTATGCTGTTTGAAGACTCCGCTGGCAGGGTTTCCCAAGGGCATCCACCTAGCCCTTCCCCAGCGGTGAAAGACATAGAATGCACTGACGCACAACCACTTATGTTTCCTGATGATGAGGACATGGGAATACCACCTCAGCATGTCTCTGATGATGACGAAACACAGGTGCCAACTGCTGCGTCTTTCTGCAGTGTGCAGACTGAACAGGAGGTCAGGGATCAAGACTGGGTGGAAGACGATGCAGGGGACGATGAGGTCCTAGACCCCACATGGAATGAAGGTCGTGCCACTGACTTTCACAGTTCGGAGGAAGAGGCAGTGGTGAGACCGAGCCAACAGCGTAGCAAAAGAGGGAGCAGTGGGCAAAAGCAGAACACCCGCCGCCAAGAGACTCCGCCTGCTACTGACCGCCGCCATCTGGGACCGAGCACCCCAAAGGCAGCTTCAAGGAGTTCCCTGGCATGGCACTTCTTCAAACAATGTGCTGACGACAAGACCCGAGTGGTTTGCACGCTGTGCCATCAGAGCCTGAAGCGAGGCATTAACGTTCTGAACCTGAGCACAACCTGCATGACCAGGCACCTGCATGCAAAGCATGAACTGCAGTGGAGTAAACACCTTAAAACCAAGGAAGTCACTCAGGCTCCCCCTGCTACCTCTTCTGCTGCTGCCGCCTCGGCCTATTCTGCTGCTGCCGCCTCGGCCTCTTCCTCCGCCTCTGGAGGAACGTTGGCACCTGCCGCCCAGCAAACAGGGGATGTACCACCAACACCACCACCACCACCTCCGTCACCAAGCGTCTCAACCATGTCACACGCCAGCGTTCAGCTCTCCATCTCACAAACATTTGATAGAAAGCGTAAATTCCCACCTAGCCACCCTCGATCCCTGGCCCTGAATGCCAGCATTTCTAAACTACTGGCCTATGAAATGCTGTCATTTAGGCTGGTGGACACAGACAGCTTCAAACAGCTCATGTCGCTTGCTGTCCCACAGTATGTTGTTCCCAGCCGGCACTACTTCTCCAAGAGAGCCGTGCCTTCCCTGCACAACCAAGTATCCGATAAAATCAAGTGTGCACTGCGCAACGCCATCTGTGGCAAGGTCCACCTAACCACAGATACGTGGACCAGTAAGCACGGCCAGGGACGCTATATCTCCCTAACTGCACACTGGGTAAATGTAGTGGCAGCTGGGCCCCAGGCGGAGAGCTGTTTGGCGCACGTCCTTCCGCCGCCAAGGATCGCAGGGCAACATTCTTTGCCTCCTGTTGCCACCTCCTCCTTCTCGGCTTCCTCCTCCTCTTCTTCCACCTGCTCATCCAGTCAGCCACACACCTTCACCACCAACTTCAGCACAGCCCGGGGTAAACGTCAGCAGGCCATTCTGAAACTCATATGTTTGGGGGACAGGCCCCACACCGCACAGGAGTTGTGGCGGGGTATAGAACAACAGACCGACGAGTGGTTGCTGCCGGTGAGCCTCAAGCCCGGCCTGGTGGTGTGTGATAATGGGCGAAATCTCGTTGCAGCTCTGGGACTAGCCAATTTGACGCACATCCCTTGCTTGGCGCATGTGCTGAATTTGGTGGTGCAGAAGTTCATTCACAACTACCCCGACATGTCAGAGCTGCTGCATAAAGTGCGGGCCGTCTGTTCGCGCTTCCGGCGTTCACATCCTGCTGCTGCTCGCCTGTCTGCGCTACAGCGTAACTTCGGCCTTCCCGCTCACCGCCTCATATGCGACGTGCCCACCAGGTGGAACTCCACCTTGCACATGCTGGACAGACTGTGCGAGCAGCAGCAGGCCATAGTGGAGTTTCAGCTGCAGCACGCACGGGTCAGTCGCACTACAGAACAGCACCACTTCACCACCAATGACTGGGCCTCCATGCGAGACCTGTGTGCCCTGTTGCGCTGTTTCGAGTACTCCACCAACATGGCCAGTGGCGATGACACCGTTATCAGCGTTACAATACCACTTCTATGTCTCCTTGAGAAAACACTTAGGGCGATGATGGAAGAGGAGGTGGCCCAGGAGGAGGAGGAGGAGGAGGAGGAAGAGGGGTCATTTTTAGCACTTTCAGGCCAGTCTCTTCGAAGTGACTCAGAGGGAGGTTTTTGGCAACAGCAGAGGCCAGGTACAAATGTGGCCAGCCAGGGCCCACTACTGGAGGACGAGGAGGACGAGGATGAGGAGGAGGTGGAGGAGGATGAGGATGAAGCATGGTCACAGCGGGGTGGCACCCAACGCAGCTCGGGTCCATCACTGGTGCGTGGCTGGGGGGAAAGGCAGGACGATGACGATACGCCTCCCACAGAGGACAGCTTGTCCTTATCCCTGGGCAGCCTGGCACACATGAGCGACTACATGCTGCAGTGCCTGCGCAACGACAGCAGAGTTGCCCACATTTTAACCTGTGCGGACTACTGGGTTGCCACCCTGCTGGATCCACGCTACAAAGACAATGTGCCCACCTTACTTCCTGCACTGGAGCGTGATAGGAAGATGCGCGAGTACAAGCGCACGTTGGTAGACGCGCTACTGAGAGCATTCCCAAATGTCACAGGGGAACAAGTGGAAGCCCAAGGCCAAGGCAGAGGAGGAGCAAGAGGTCGCCAAGGCAGCTGTGTCACGGCCAGCTCCTCTGAGGGCAGGGTTAGCATGGCAGAGATGTGGAAAACTTTTGTCAACACGCCACAGCTAACTGCACCACCACCTGATACGCAACGTGTTAGCAGGAGGCAACATTTCACTAACATGGTGGAACAGTACGTGTGCACACCCCTCCACGTACTGACTGATGGTTCGGCCCCATTCAACTTCTGGGTCTCTAAATTGTCCACGTGGCCAGAGCTAGCCTTTTATGCCTTGGAGGTGCTGGCCTGCCCGGCAGCCAGCGTTTTGTCTGAACGTGTATTCAGCACGGCAGGGGGCGTCATTACAGACAAACGCAGCCGCCTGTCTACAGCCAATGTGGACAAGCTGACGTTCATAAAAATGAACCAGGCATGGATCCCACAGGACCTGTCCGTCCCTTGTCCAGATTAGACATTAACTACCTCCCCATAACCATATATTATTGGACTCCAGGGCACTTCCTCATTCAATCCTATTTTTATTTTCATTTTACCATTATATTGCGATGCTACCCAAAGTTGAATGAACCTCTCCTCTGCCTGTGTGCTAGGCCTAAATATATGCCAATGGACTGTTGCAGTGGTGGCTGACATGAAGCCTGATTCTCTGCTATGACATGCAGACTAATTCTCTGCTGACATGAAGCCAGATTGTCTGTTACGGGACCTCTCTCCTCTGCCTGGGTGCTGGGCCTAAATTTATGACAATGGACTGTTGCAGTGGTGGCTGACGTGAAGCCTCATTCTCTGCTATGACATGCAGACTGATTCTCTGCTGACATGAAGCCAGATTGTCTGTTACGGGACCTCTCTCCTCTGCCTGTGTGCTAGGCCTAAATATATGCCAATGGACTGTTGCAGTGGTGGCTGACGTGAAGCCTGATTCTCTGCTATGACATGCAGACTGATTCTCTGCTGACATGAAGCCAGATCCTCTGTTACGGGACCTCTCTCCTCTGCCTGTGTGTGTGCTGGGCCTAAATATATGCCAATGGACTGTTGCAGTGGTGGCTGACGTGAAGCCTCATTCTCTGCTATGACATGCAGACTAATTCTCTGCTGACATGAAGACAGATTCTCTGTTACGGGACCTCCCTCCTCTGCCTGGGTGCTGGGCCTAAATATATGCCAATGGACTGTTGCAGTGGTGGGTGACGTGAAGCCTCATTCTCTGCTATGACATGCAGACTAATTCTCTGCTGACATGAAGCCAGATTGTCTGTTACGGGACCTCTCTCCTCTGCCTGTGTGTGTGCTGGGCCTAAATATATGCCAATGGACTGTTGCAGTGGTGGCTGACGTGAAGCCTCATTCTCTGCTATGACATGCAGACTAATTCTCTGCTGACATGAAGACAGATTCTCTGTTACGGGACCTCTCTCCTCTGCCTGTGTGTGTGCTGGGCCTAAATATATGCCAATGGACTGTTGCAGTGGTGGCTGACGTGAAGCCTCATTCTCTGCTATGACATGCAGACTAATTCTCTGCTGACATGAAGACAGATTCTCTGTTACGGGACCTCCCTCCTCTGCCTGGGTGCTGGGCCTAAATATATGCCAATGGACTGTTGCAGTGGTGGGTGACGTGAAGCCTGATTCTCTGCTATGACATGCAGACTAATTCTCTGCTGACATGAAGACAGATTCTCTGTTACGGGACCTCTCTCCTCTGCCTGTGTGTGTGCTGGGCCTAAATATATGCCAATGGACTGTTGCAGTGGTGGCTGACGTGAAGCCTCATTCTCTGCTATGACATGCAGACTAATTCTCTGCTGACATGAAGACAGATTCTCTGTTACGGGACCTCCCTCCTCTGCCTGGGTGCTGGGCCTAAATATATGCCAATGGACTGTTGCAGTGGTGGCTGACGTGAAGCCTCATTCTCTGCTATGACATGCAGACTGATTCTCTGCTGACATGAAGCCAGATCGTCTGTTACGGGACCTCTCTGCTCTGCCTGTGTGCTAGGCCTAAATATATGCCAATGGACTGTTGCAGTGGTGGGTGACGTGAAGCCTCATTCTCTGCTATGACATGCAGACTGATTCTCTGCTGTCATGAAGCCAGATTGTCTGTTACGGGACCTCTCTGCTCTGCCTGTGTGCTAGGCCTAAATATATGCCAATGGACTGTTGCAGTGGTGGGTGACGTGAAGCCTCATTCTCTGCTATGACATGCAGACTGATTCTCTGCTGTCATGAAGCCAGATTGTCTGTTACGGGACCTCTCTGCTCTGCCTGTGTGCTAGGCCTAAATATATGCCAATGGACTGTTGCAGTGGTGGGTGACGTGAAGCCTCATTCTCTGCTATGACATGCAGACTGATTCTCTGCTGACATGAAGCCAGATTGTCTGTTACGGGACCTCTCTCCTCTGCCTGTGTGCTAGGCCTAAATATATGCCAATGGACTGTTGCAGTGGTGGCTGACGTGAAGCCTCATTCTCTGCTATGACATGCAGACTAATTCTCTGCTGACATGAAGCCAGATTGTCTGTTACGGGACCTCTCTCCTCTGCCTGGGTGCTGGGCCTAAATTTATGACAATGGACTGTTGCAGTGGTGGCTGACGTGAAGCCTGATTCTCTGCTATGACATGCAGACTGATTCTCTGCTGACATGAAGCCAGATCCTCTGTTACGGGACCTCTCTCCTCTGCCTGTGTGTGTGCTGGGCCTAAATATATGCCAATGGACTGTTGCAGTGGTGGCTGACGTGAAGCCTCATTCTCTGCTATGACATGCAGACTGATTCTCTGCTGACATGAAGCCAGATTCTCTGTTACGGGACCTCTCTCCTCTGCCTGTGTGTGTGCTGGGCCTAAATATATGCCAATGGACTGTTGCAGTGGTGGCTGACGTGAAGCCTCATTCTCTGCTATGACATGCAGACTAATTCTCTGCTGACATGAAGACAGATTCTCTGTTACGGGACCTCTCTCCTCTGCCTGTGTGTGTGCTGGGCCTAAATATATGCCAATGGACTGTTGCAGTGGTGGCTGACGTGAAGCCTCATTCTCTGCTATGACATGCAGACTAATTCTCTGCTGACATGAAGACAGATTCTCTGTTACGGGACCTCTCTCCTCTGCCTGGGTGCCGGGGCCTAAATATCTGAGAATGGACTGTTCCAGTGGTGGGTGACGGGAAGCCAGATTCTCTGCTATGGAACCTCTCTCCAATTGATTTTGGTTAATTTTTATTTATTTAATTTTTAATTTAATTCATTTCCCTATCCACATTTGTTTGCAGGGGATTTACCTACATGTTGCTGCCTTTTGCAGCCCTCTAGCTCTTTCCTGGGCTGTTTTACAGCCTTTTTAGTGCCGAAAAGTTCGGGTCCCCATTGACTTCAATGGGGTTCGGGTTCGGGACGAAGTTCGGATCGGGTTCGGATCCCGAACCCGAACATTTCCGGGATGTTCGGCCGAACTTCTCGAACCCGAACATCCAGGTGTTCGCTCAACTCTAGTCATTACCACTGAGGAAGGGGAGAGGCGTCCCCGAAACGCGTCTGGTTTCCAGTGATCCGATCAAAGATCTAAATATGACCCATCTATAAGAAGATAACTCTTATATTTTGCGAGAAAACAGTGCACTGTAAATCCGATATTGGCTGTAACAACCAAAGTTTGAGCCTAAGAAAATCGGAAGAAATAACCAACGAACGAAATCCTGAGTGCCGATACGTCACTTCCGGAGTGACGAACTCGTCTCTGAGTTCACGTGGGACGCTGATCAAGTAACAGCCGGGACGCCGGCTCTCAGCGGGCCCCGAAACATCTGAGTGACCGACCGGCACGAAGGAAAGGTAAACCCACATAGTGGGTTATTACTAGGCACACTTTAATTGCCAAATTACAAAGTCTGCATAAGAAAGAAAAAGAAAAACTATACTTAAAGTTTATTACAACTGGACTACTTATGCCAGTGGACATTTTTCCTCGCTAAGGAGAAGAAGAAGGAGGACTTTCCTTTTTTCTATTCCCCTTTCCATTTTTTCCTTTATAGGCATTTAATTGTGGACTATTGTAAGGAATGATCTGCGATATAGAGCAATCAAATATATGATCTTGATATTTTTGCTATCACTGGCACCATACTGTGATAATTTACTGTTAGTGTATGTATTAACACATTTTAGCTTTTTAATCTTTTATGTACTAATCAATACATTTTGTGATCGGCATTTAAACCATACGACTCCACGTGTTGAGAGTGCCAGTCTTCCAGTATTATATATTTTCTTGTAACCGTGAAGGGTGAGTCACTTTTAGACTAGAGCACCTCCTAGTGGTTGTGAGTGGGTGTAGCTATTTCCTATATTACCCTTTTTTTTGGATTCTTAATACAGAATGCTTACTAAAATGTGGATTGAGGGGTTAAATAATAAAAAAAATTAACTCACCCCATACAATTGATCACGCAGCTGGCATCGTCTTCTTGCTTCTTCTTTTTGGACCTGCAAAAGGACCTTTGATGACGTAATCGTGCTCACCACGTGGTGAATGCGGTGACGTGAGCGCAGGTCCTGCTGAATGAAGATAGAAATCTTAAAAAAAATTCTGGGCGCCGGTCCGTTAGCCCTCTGTGGTCCCCGTTGCATTCTCCCGCCTGGTATGCTAATTTTAGCATCGGAGCAATGAGGAGGAGACTGAGTCTTTCTCCTGGCCAATCGCAGCAGAGTGTGTCACAGCCAGGGAGAAAAAAAACTCACCTTCTCCCTGGCTGTGACGCCCCCTCCTGCGATTGGACAGCGCTACAGCCAGGAGAAAGACTCAGTCTCCTCCTCATTGCTCCGATGCTAAAATTAGCATACCAGGCGGGAGAATACAACGGGGACCACAGCAGGCGAACTAAGCGGCGCAGGAAAAATAGTAAGTGTAGTTAGATTCCTGCACTATCCCTTACGTATCCTGATACTTAGTTTATAATGTCTGGACACATTAAAGGTCCTCTTTAAGTTATAATGAATTTCCACCGCTGTCTTTCAGCCTTGCTCTGCTGTATAGAGACGGATTTTTGAGGCAATGCTCCATATGATAAAAAGACTCTGCAAATCAGCTCATACCAGCCAAACCAGAGACTCTCATCGATAAACAGCACTGTTTCTGGGTTTTTGCCCCTCATCAGTACAGAGCTGGGAACTGATTGACTAGATACTCTTACTGATGAGGGGCAAGAACACAGAAACAGTGCTGTCTACAGATGGGTGTCTTTGGTTTGGCTGGTATGAGTTAATCTGCAATGTTTTTCTGGTGGCAGCAGGATATATGGAAACTAGTATAATAATGGGATAGAAGTATAATCTGTGCGCCCCAAGCTAAAAGGACAGAGCAATATTCCTTCATTCACAAATCCCATGAGTATATGATATATTATGCATATGGAAGAAGCCTCATTAAAAATTGACGCTGTCTAGGAATTAACAGAAGATGTGTTTCAGGAGCATATTCAATTAGTTATCATATGACTGCTCAGAAGGTTGAGAAACATTGCCACATAAATGAAGGCAGGTACGAGGCTTATTGCAATGATGATTCGTTGGTGTCAGTTTTTTGTGTTGACAGCAGATACTAGTCATCGCGTATCGATCTTTTGGCAAGGATTAACTCCTTCCTGTGATAGTACATCATGAGTGGGTGGGACTTCAAGGGGTTGTCTAATCTGAGACAATGGGGGCATATCCCTAGGAGATAGGTTAGGACCCGCGCCTATCAGACAATGGGGGCATATCCTAGAGATATGCCCCCATTGTCTCAGATGAGACAGACCCTTTAAGTCCCACCAACCCTTGATGTACTATCACAGGAAGGCTTAAGCCCTGCCAAAAGAGCGATACAAAATGATTAGTATTTGCTGTCAACACAAAAAACTGACACCAACGAATCATTATTGTAATAAGCCTTGCATCTGCCTTCATCCATGTGGCAATATTTCTCAATCCACCACTGGGATCCGCACCTATATCAAGAATGGAGTGGACCAAAGTGGTGGCTCGAGGACTCTGGTCCGGCTACCACCAAATGCTCTCCCATAGAAGTGATTGGAGCGCATGACCCTCCACCGCTCCCATTCGCTTCTATGGGCCCGACGGAAATAGCCGAGCCAGTAACATAGTATATAAGGCCGAAAAAATACATTTGTCCATCCAGTTCACCCTGTTATCCTGCAAGTTGATCCAGAGGAAGGCAAAAAAAAAACCTGTGAGGTAGAAGCCAATTTTCCCTACTTAAGGGGAAAGAAATTCCTTCCCGACTCCATTCAGGCAATCCGATAACTCCCTGGGTCAACAACCCATCTCTAGTAGCTATAACCTGTAATATTATTACACTCCAGAAATACATCAAAGCCCCTCTTGAACTCTTTTAGTGAACTCACCATCACCACCTCCTCAGGCAGAGAGTTCCATAGTCTCACTGCTCTCACTGAAAATAATCCTCTTCTATGTTTGTGTACAAACCTTCTTTCCTCCAGACGCAGAGGATGTCCCCTCGTCACAGTCCTGGGGATAAATACAGTAGATGATGTGAGAGATCTTGCCCTCCTCTGAACCCTCTCCAGCTCTGCTATGTCTGCCTTGTTCACAGGAGCCCAGAACTGTACACAGTACTCCATGTGTGGTCTGACCAGTGATTTGTAAAGTGGTAGGACTATGTTCTCATCACAGGCATCTATGCCTCTTTTGATGCAACCCATTATCTTATTGGCCTTGGCAGCAGCTACCTGACACTGGTTTGTACAGCTTAGTTTGCTGTTCACTAAAATTCCTAGGTCCTTTTCCATGTCAGTGTTACCCAGTGTTTTACCATTTAGTATGTATGGGTGACTTGTATTATTCCTACCCGTGTACATAACCTTACATTTGTCAGTGTTAAACCTCATCTGCCACTTATCTGCCCAAGCCTCCAATCTATCCAGATCCCTCTGTAGCAGTATACTGTCCTCTTCAGTGTTAATTACTTTACACAGTTTAGTGTCATCTGCAAAAACTATTTTACTGTGCAAGCCTTCTACAAGATCATTAATAAATATATTAAAGAGAATAGGGCCCAATACTGACCCCTGAGGTACTCCGCTAGTGACCCAATCTGAGTGTGTACCGTTAATAACCACCCTCTGTTTTCTATCACTCAGCCAGTTACTTACCCACATACAGACATTTTCTCCCAGTCCAAGCATTCTCATTTTATATACTAACCTTTTATGCGGTACAGTGTCAAATGCTTTGGAGAAGTCCAGATATACGACATCCATTGATTCGCTGCTGTCAAGTCTAGAACTTACCTCCTCATAGAAACTGATTCAATTAGTTTGACATGACGAATCCCTCGTGAAGCCATGCTGATATGGCATTATTTGCTTATTTTCATTGAGGTGCTCCAAGATAGCATCTCTTAGAAAACCTTCATACAGTTTACCCACAACAGATGTTAAACTTACCGGCCTATAGTTTCCAGGCTCTGATTTTGGACCCTTTTTGAATATTGGCACCACATTTGCTATGCGCCAATCCTGTGGAACATTCCCTGTCAGTATAGAGTCCTTAAATATCAGAAATAAGGGTCTGGCTATGACATTACTTAATTCTTTTAGGATACGGGGGTGTATGCCATCTGGTCCTGGCGATTTGTCTATTGTAATCTTTTTAAGGCTACTTTCACACTGGTGTTTTGAACTCCGTTTCAGGGATCTCACAAACGATTCAAAATGGATCAGTACAGCCCCAATGCATTCTGAATGGATAAGGATCTGTTCAGAATGCATCAGTTTGGCTCCATTCCGCTCTAGATGCGGACACCAAAACGCTGCTTGCAGCGTTTTGGTGTCCGCCTGGCGAGCCAAACGGATCCGTCCTGACTTATAATGTAAGTCAATGGGGACAGATCTGTTTTCACTAACACAATATTGTGCAGTTGAAAATGGATCCGTCCCCCATTGACTTTCATTAATGCAAACGGATCCGTTCTGAATGGATACAAGCGTTTGCATTATAGGTGTGGATCCGTCTGTGCAGATACCAGACGGATCCGCACCTAACGCAGGTGTGAAAGTAGCCTAAGAAGCCGCTGTACTTCTTCCTGGGTCAGAGAGGGCACTTTTCTTTTTGTCAAATCTTTATTTTAGAATTTTTGATGATCATTCACATCAAATCGATATGACACTTGCAGGTAGTCACAATAATAAACACAAGTGAATAATACAATGAACAATAAGATGTACTCCATATCCTTAATTGTCACAAAGTTGGTCAAATACATTTTCTGAGAAGTGCAATTATACTAGTTGCATTATTAAAAGAAAAGACACATTGCATGGCTTGTTAGTGTGGTCTTAAGCAGCCTTGTAATGTCACCGCTTTAAGAGGAGATTCTCTTGATTTTCAACTTAGACCTCCAAGTAATTCTAAATAAAGAACTGTCTTATGTAAGTGGGAGGCGGACATTAGAGATTCCATACCAAACACCTCTTCAGAGAAACAGCCCATATACATTAAACAATCGTTCAGGTAGTGTACTCCCTGTACCATTCAGACCATTTGTCCCAGACTAGTAGAAATCTATCATGGGATAGAGTCTCCCAACTAGTAAGTTCTTCCAGTTGGTAGATCTCCATTCCCTCAGACTGGGGATCTGCTTGGATAACCAATATTTCGGGATAAGAAGCCTTGCCGCAGCTATCAGTTGCGCAGGTAATGAATTATTGGTCAGCTTGTAATGACTATCCGGTAAGTTGAGAAGTGCTACCTGTGGTGTAAGGGGTGATTGAATCTTGCAGATCTTTTGGATCTCCCTTGACACTAAATCCCAATATCTAGTGATTTGTGGGCATGACCACCATATATGTTGCATGTTACCTTCAGCCTCCCCACATCTCCAGCATTCGGCAGGTACTTCAGGTGCAACATATCCGGTGTTTTGTACCATCTCGTGACTATCTTAAAAGCATTTTCCTGGATCTTAATACACCTGGAATAACCATGTGAGTGTGCGAGTAATCTTTCAACAGTGCTATCATCTAGTGATTGCCTAATCTCTTCTTCCCACTTTGTGACAAACGATGGTCTGAGGTCTGATCCTATCTCTAGTATTTTATTATATAGACGTGAGACAATACCCTTCATATATGTCGGTTGACTACATAACGTGTCGTACCAGGTGGGGACATAACTACTTGCAGTGCTCATTAAATACTGGGAGCATACCTTATTAAATTGTGAGTAGAGTTGAGCGAACACCTGGATGTTCGGGTTCGAGAAGTTCGGCCGAACATCCCGGAAATGTTCGGGTTCGGGATCCGAACCCGATCCGAACTTCGTCCCGAACCCGAACCCCATTGAAGTCAATGGGGACCCGAACTTTTCGGCACTAAAAAGGCTGTAAAACAGCCCAGGAAAGAGCTAGAGGGCTGCAAAAGGCAGCAACATGTAGGTAAATCCCCTGCAAACAAATGTGGATAGGGAAATGAATAATGATAAAATAAAAATTAAATAAATAAAAATTAACCAAAATCAATTGGAGAGAGGTTCCATAGCAGAGAATCTGGCTTCCCGTCACCCACCACTGGAACAGTCCATTCTCAGATATTTAGGCCCCGGCACCCAGGCAGAGGAGAGAGGTCCCGTAACAGAGAATCTGTCTTCATGTCAGCAGAGAATTAGTCTGCATGTCATAGCAGAGAATGAGGCTTCACGTCAGCCACCACTGCAACAGTCCATTGGCATATATTTAGGCCCAGCACCCAGGCAGAGGAGGGAGGTCCCGTAACAGAGAATCTGTCTTCATGTCAGCAGAGAATTAGTCTGCATGTCATAGCAGAGAATGAGGCTTCACGTCAGCCACCACTGCAACAGTCCATTGGCATATATTTAGGCCCAGCACACACACAGGCAGAGGAGAGAGGTCCCGTAACAGAGAATCTGGCTTCATGTCAGCAGAGAATCAGTCTGCATGTCATAGCAGAGAATGAGGCTTCACGTCAGCCACCACTGCAACAGTCCATTGGCATATATTTAGGCCTAGCACACAGGCAGAGGAGAGAGGTCCCGTAACAGACAATCTGGCTTCATGTCAGCAGAGAATCAGTCTGCATGTCATAGCAGAGAATGAGGCTTCACGTCACCCACCACTGCAACAGTCCATTGGCATATATTTAGGCCTAGCACACAGGCAGAGCAGAGAGGTCCCGTAACAGACAATCTGGCTTCATGACAGCAGAGAATCAGTCTGCATGTCATAGCAGAGAATGAGGCTTCACGTCACCCACCACTGCAACAGTCCATTGGCATATATTTAGGCCTAGCACACAGGCAGAGCAGAGAGGTCCCGTAACAGACGATCTGGCTTCATGTCAGCAGAGAATCAGTCTGCATGTCATAGCAGAGAATGAGGCTTCACGTCAGCCACCACTGCAACAGTCCATTGGCATATATTTAGGCCTAGCACACAGGCAGAGGAGAGAGGTCCCGTAACAGACAATCTGGCTTCATGTCAGCAGAGAATCAGTCTGCATGTCATAGCAGAGAATGAGGCTTCACGTCACCCACCACTGCAACAGTCCATTGGCATATATTTAGGCCTAGCACACAGGCAGAGCAGAGAGGTCCCGTAACAGACAATCTGGCTTCATGACAGCAGAGAATCAGTCTGCATGTCATAGCAGAGAATGAGGCTTCACGTCACCCACCACTGCAACAGTCCATTGGCATATATTTAGGCCTAGCACACAGGCAGAGCAGAGAGGTCCCGTAACAGACGATCTGGCTTCATGTCAGCAGAGAATCAGTCTGCATGTCATAGCAGAGAATGAGGCTTCACGTCACCCACCACTGCAACAGTCCATTGGCATATATTTAGGCCTAGCACACAGGCAGAGCAGAGAGGTCCCGTAACAGACAATCTGGCTTCATGTCAGCAGAGAATCAGTCTGCATGTCATAGCAGAGAATCAGGCTTCACATCAGCCACCACTGCAACAGTCCATTGTCATAAATTTAGGCCCAGCACCCAGGCAGAGGAGAGAGGTCCCGTAACAGACAATCTGGCTTCATGTCAGCAGAGAATTAGTCTGCATGTCATAGCAGAGAATCAGGCTTCATGTCAGCCACCACTGCAACAGTCCATTGGCATATATTTAGGCCTAGCACACAGGCAGAGGAGAGGTTCATTCAACTTTGGGTAGCCTCGCAATATAATGGTAAAATGAAAATAAAAATAGGATTGAATGAGGAAGTGCCCTGGAGTCCAATAATATATGGTTATGGGGAGGTAGTTAATGTCTAATCTGGACAAGGGACGGACAGGTCCTGTGGGATCCATGCCTGGTTCATTTTTATGAACGTCAGCTTGTCCACATTGGCTGTAGACAGGCGGCTGCGTTTGTCTGTAATGACGCCCCCTGCCGTGCTGAATACACGTTCAGACAAAACGCTGGCTGCCGGGCAGGCCAGCACCTCCAAGGCATAAAAGGCTAGCTCTGGCCACGTGGACAATTTAGAGACCCAGAAGTTGAATGGGGCCGAACCATCAGTCAGTACGTGGAGGGGTGTGCACACGTACTGTTCCACCATGTTAGTGAAATGTTGCCTCCTGCTAACACGTTGCGTATCAGGTGGTGGTGCAGTTAGCTGTGGCGTGTTGACAAAAGTTTTCCACATCTCTGCCATGCTAACCCTGCCCTCAGAGGAGCTGGCCGTGACACAGCTGCCTTGGCGACCTCTTGCTCCTCCTCTGCCTTGGCCTTGGGCTTCCACTTGTTCCCCTGTGACATTTGGGAATGCTCTCAGTAGCGCGTCTACCAACGTGCGCTTGTACTCGCGCATCTTCCTATCACGCTTCAGTGCAGGAAGTAAGGTGGGCACATTGTCTTTGTAGCGTGGATCCAGCAGGGTGGCAACCCAGTAGTCCGCACAGGTTAAAATGTGGGCAACTCTGCTGTCGTTGCGCAGGCACTGCAGCATGTAGTCGCTCATGTGTGCCAGGCTGCCCAGGGGTAAGGACAAGCTGTCCTCTGTGGGAGGCGTATCGTCATCGTCCTGCCTTTCCCCCCAGCCACGCACCAGTGATGGACCCGAGCTGCGTTGGGTGCCACCCCGCTGTGACCATGCTTCATCCTCATCCTCCTCCACCTCCTCCTCATCCTCGTCCTCCTCGTCCTCCAGTAGTGGGCCCTGGCTGGCCACATTTGTACCTGGCCTCTGCTGTTGCCAAAAACCTCCCTCTGAGTCACTTCGAAGAGACTGGCCTGAAAGTGCTAAAAATGACCCCTCTTCCTCCTCCTCCTCCTCCTCCTGGGCCACCTCCTCTTCCATCATCGCCCTAAGTGTTTTCTCAAGGAGACATAGAAGTGGTATTGTAACGCTGATAACGGTGTCATCGCCACTGGCCATGTTGGTGGAGTACTCGAAACAGCGCAACAGGGCACACAGGTCTCGCATGGAGGCCCAGTCATTGGTGGTGAAGTGGTGCTGTTCTGTAGTGCGACTGACCCGTGCGTGCTGCAGCTGAAACTCCACTATGGCCTGCTGCTGCTCGCACAGTCTGTCCAGCATGTGCAAGGTGGAGTTCCACGTGGTGGGCACGTCGCATATGAGGCGGTGAGCGGGAAGGCCGAAGTTACGCTGTAGCGCAGACAGGCGAGCAGCAGCAGGATGTGAACGCCGGAAGCGCGAACAGACGGCCCGCACTTTATGCAGCAGCTCTGACATGTCGGGGTAGTTGTGAATGAACTTCTGCACCACCAAATTCAGCACATGCGCCAAGCAAGGGATGTGCGTCAAATTGGCTAGTCCCAGAGCTGCAACGAGATTTCGCCCATTATCACACACCACCAGGCCGGGCTTGAGGCTCACCGGCAGCAACCACTCGTCGGTCTGTTGTTCAATACCCCGCCACAACTCCTGTGCGGTGTGGGGCCTGTCCCCCAAACATATGAGTTTCAGAATGGCCTGCTGACGTTTACCCCGGGCTGTGCTGAAGTTGGTGGTGAAGGTGTGTGGCTGACTGGATGAGCAGGTGGAAGAAGAGGAGGAGGAAGCCGAGAAGGAGGAGGTGGCAACAGGAGGCAAAGAATGTTGCCCTGCGATCCTTGGCGGCGGAAGGACGTGCGCCAAACAGCTCTCCGCCTGGGGCCCAGCTGCCACTACATTTACCCAGTGTGCAGTTAGGGAGATATAGCGTCCCTGGCCGTGCTTACTGGTCCACGTATCTGTGGTTAGGTGGACCTTGCTACAGATGGCGTTGCGCAGTGCACACTTGATTTTATCGGATACTTGGTTGTGCAGGGAAGGCACGGCTCTCTTGGAGAAGTAGTGCCGGCTGGGAACAACATACTGTGGGACAGCAAGCGACATGAGCTGTTTGAAGCTGTCTGTGTCCACCAGCCTAAATGACAGCATTTCATAGGCCAGTAGTTTAGAAATGCTGGCATTCAGGGCCAGGGATCGAGGGTGGCTAGGTGGGAATTTACGCTTTCTATCAAATGTTTGTGAGATGGAGAGCTGAACGCTGGCGTGTGACATGGTTGAGACGCTTGGTGACGGAGGTGGTGGTGGTGGTGTTGGTGGTACATCCCCTGTTTGCTGGGCGGCAGGTGCCAACGTTCCTCCAGAGGCGGAGGAAGAGGCCGAGGCGGCAGCAGCAGAATAGGCCGAGGCGGCAGCAGCAGAAGAGGTAGCAGGGGGAGCCTGAGTGACTTCCTTGGTTTTAAGGTGTTTACTCCACTGCAGTTCATGCTTTGCATGCAGGTGCCTGGTCATGCAGGTTGTGCTCAGGTTCAGAACGTTAATGCCTCGCTTCAGGCTCTGATGGCACAGCGTGCAAACCACTCGGGTCTTGTCGTCAGCACATTGTTTGAAGAAGTGCCATGCCAGGGAACTCCTTGAAGCTGCCTTTGGGGTGCTCGGTCCCAGATGGCGGCGGTCAGTAGCAGGCGGAGTCTCTTGGCGGCGGGTGTTCTGCTTTTGCCCACTGCTCCCTCTTTTGCTACGCTGTTGGCTCGGTCTCACCACTGCCTCTTCCTCCGAACTGTGAAAGTCAGTGGCACGACCTTCATTCCATGTGGGGTCTAGGACCTCATCGTCCCCTGCATCGTCTTCCACCCAGTCTTGATCCCTGACCTCCTGTTCAGTCTGCACACTGCAGAAAGACGCAGCAGTTGGCACCTGTGTTTCGTCATCATCAGAGACATGCTGAGGTGGTATTCCCATGTCCTCATCATCAGGAAACATAAGTGGTTGTGCGTCAGTGCATTCTATGTCTTTCACCGCTGGGGAAGGGCTAGGTGGATGCCCTTGGGAAACCCTGCCAGCGGAGTCTTCAAACAGCATAAGAGACTGCTGCATAACTTGAGGCTGAGACAGTTTCCCTGGTATGCATGGGGGTGATGTGACAGACTGATGGGGTTGGTTTTCAGGCGCCATCTGTGCGCTTTCTGCAGAAGACTGGGTGGGAGATAATGTGAACGTGCTGGATCCACTGTCGGCCACCCAATTGACTAATGCCTGTACCTGCTCAGGCCTTACCATCCTTAGAACGGCATTGGGCCCCACCATATATCGCTGTAAATTCTGGCGGCTACTGGGACCTGAGGTAGTTGGTACACTAGGACGTGTGGATGTGGCAGAACGGCCACGTCCTCTCCCAGCACCAGAGGGTCCACTAACACCACCACGACCATGTCCACGTCCGCGTCCCTTACTAGATGTTTTTCTCATTGTTATGGTTCACCACAACAACAAATATATTATTTGGCCCAATGTATTGTATTCAAATTCAGCGGGATATAAATTTGAGGCCTAGTATTTAGGCGCTGGTTGACCGGTATGGATTTAGTGACAGAATTAGACTTGGAAATGCACAGAAGCGTGTGTGTGTGAAGTTATTCTGAATGACCCAATGTGCACCTTGAATATTATATACCCTTTTAGGGATAGATTTCAAATAGCTCTGATATAGCAGAAACCACTAAATTATGAAATTGCTAAATTGGGAATTGTATTTCAACCCAGAACAAAAAATGTGCTTTGACGGACACTAAATAACTTTCCCAGCCACAACAGGACAGCGTTAACGAGAGATTTAGCAGGATATAAATTTGAGGCCTAGTATTTAGGCGCTGGGTGACAGGTATGGGTTTAGTGACAGAATTAGACTTAGAAATACACAGTAGCGGGTGTGTGTGAAGTTATTCTGAATGACCCAATGTGCACCTTGAATATTATATACCCTTTTAGGGATAGATTTCAAATAGCTCTGATATAGCAGAAACCACTAAATTATGAAATTGCTAAATTGGGAATTGTATTTCAACCCAGAACAAAAAATGTGCTTTGACGGACACTAAATAACTTTCCCAGCCACAACAGGACAGCGTTAACGAGAGATTTAGCAGGATATAAATTTGAGGCCTAGTATTTAGGCGCTGGGTGACAGGTATGGGTTTAGTGACAGAATTAGACTTGGAAATACACAGTAGCGGGTGTGTGTGAAGTTATTCTGAATGACCCAATGTGCACCTTGAATATTATATACCCTTTTAGGGATAGATTTCAAATAGCTCTGATATAGCAGAAACCACTAAATTATGAAATTGCTAAATTGGGAATTGTATTTCAACCCAGAACAAGAAATGTGCTTGAACGGACACTAAATAACTCGCCCAGCTACAGCACTAAGGACAGATTTAGCTGGATATAAATTTGAGGCCTAGTATTTAGGCGCTGGGTGACAGGTATGGGTTTAGTGACAGAATTAGACTTGGAAATGCACAGTAGCGGGTGTGTGAAGTTATTCTGAATGTCCCTATGTGCACCTTCAATATGATCTACCCTTTTAGGGATAGATTTCAAATAGCTCTGATATAGCAGAAACCACTAAATTATGAAATTGCTAAATTGGGAATTGTATTTCAACCCAGAACAAGAAATGTGCTTGAACGGACACTAAATAACTCGCCCAGCTACAGCACTAAGGACAGATTTAGCTGGATATAAATTTGAGGCCTAGTATTTAGGCGCTGGGTGACAGGTATGGGTTTAGTGACAGAATTAGACTTGGAAATGCACAGTAGCGGGTGTGTGAAGTTATTCTGAATGTCCCTTTGTGCACCTTCAATATGATCTACCCTTTTAGGGATAGATTTCAAATAGCTCTGATATAGCAGAAACCACTAAATTATGAAATTGCTAAATTGGGAATTGTATTTCAACCCAGAACAAGAAATGTGCTTGAACGGACACTAAATAACTCGCCCAGCTACAGCACTAACGACAGATTTAGCTGGATATGAATTTGAGGCCTAGTATTTAGGCGCTGGGCGACAGGTATGGGTTTAGTGACAGAATTAGACTTGGAAATGCACAGTAGCGGGTGTGTGAAGTTATTCTGAATGACCCTATGTGCACCTTGAATATTATATACCCTTTTAGGGATAGATTTCAAATAGCTCTGATACAGCAGAAACCACTAAATTTTTAAATTGCTAAATTGGGAATTGTATTTCAACCCAGAACAAAAAATGTGCTTTGACGGACACTAAATAACTTTCCCAGCCACAACAGGACAGCGGTAACGAGAGATTTAGCGGGATATAAATTTGAGGCCTAGTATTTAGGCGCTGGGTGACCGGTATGGATTTAGTGACAGAATTAGACTGGGATATGGCCAAAAAATAACCACACTATTGCTGGTTAAATGCACTTGGTGATGGGCGCAGCTTGCCCCTGATGTAGTATATGGCCAAAAAATGAACAGACTATTGCTGGTTAAATGCACTTGGTGTCACAGCTTGACCAACCACACTACTGAGGGTTAAATGCACTTGGTGACGGGCGCAGCTTGCCCCTGATGTAGTATATGGCCAAAAAATGAACAGACTATTGCTGGTTAAATGCACTTGGTGACGGGCGCAGCTTGCCCCTGATTTAGTATATGGCCAAAAAATGAACAGACTATTGCTGGTTAAATGCACTTGGTGTGATAGCTTGACCAACCACACTACTGAGGGTTAAATGCACTTGGTGACGGGCGCAGCTTGCCCCTGATGTAGTATATGGCCAAAAAATAAACAGACTATTGCTGGTTAAATGCACTTGGTGTGACAGCTTCACCCTGATGTAGGCTTTAGCCAAAAAACAAACGCACCATTGAGGGTTAAATGCACTTGGTGACAGGCGCAGCTTGCCCCTGATGTAGTATATGGCCAAAAAATAAACAGACTATTGCTGGTTAAATGCACTTGGTGTGACAGCTTCACCCTGATGTAGGCTTTAGCCAAAAAACAACCACACCATTGAGGGTTAAATGCACTTGGTCGCAGCTTGTGCTGGCGCACCACAAGACACAAAATGGCCGCCGATCACCCCAGAAAAATGTGACTGACAAACGGTCTGGGCAGCCTAAAAACAGTGAGCAATTGAGGATCAGCAGCTCAATGATCCACAGCTGCAGATCGATCAGTTAATCAAGTCCTTTGGAGGAGTTAATCTGCCTAATCTCGCCCTACTGTCGCAGCCGCAACCTCTCCCTACGCTAATCAGAGCAGAGTGACGGGCGGCGCTATGTGACTCCAGCTTAAATAGAGGCTGGGTCACATGGTGCTCTGGCCAATCACAGCCATGCCAATAGTAGGCATGGCTGTGATGGCCTCTTGGGGCAAGTAGTATGACGCTTGTTGATTGGCTGCTTTGCAGCCTTTCAAAAATCGCCAAGAAAGCGTCACAAAAGCGCGAAGAAAGCGACGAACACCGAACCCGAACCCGGACTTTTACGAAAATGTCCGGGTTCGGGTCCGTGTCACGGACACCCCAAAATTCGGTACGAACCCGAACTATACAGTTCGAGTTCGCTCATCCCTAATTGTGAGTAATGGGTTGGGGCCCAAGGAATGCGCTTAAACCTGTCCTTCAGGTTATGGATAGATGGGACCTTTCTGTTCTCTAATATGTCGCCAACCGCCACATCTCCCATAGCTGCCCATATTCCCATGTCATCTTGAAAATCCGCTTGTAACAGATAGGGGAGGTAACCAATAGGTGTGAAGGGTGATAGGTTCTTTGAGGGATGTAAATGTCTCGATAGCTTAAACCAGCTGTCAAACATACCTCGTAAGGAGCTAGGTATGTTATCTCTACCAGAGGGCTTTCTACGCGTGTCCCATAACATGGCAAAATTCCTCGGTCCCAGTTTCCTCCTAGCAATTTGGCAACCTAGTTTAGTAACTCGAGGATTTGCTATCTCCGAGTTTAGTCTCATTTGAATTGCACCATAGTATCCACTAATATCTGGTAGTCCAAACCCTTCTTTATGTTTGGGTAGAGTCAGTCTCTTATAGGCTAATCTGGGTTTGGCCTGATTCCACACAAAATTGGAAAAGGTCCTTCTCACCTGAGTCAGATAGTGCTGTGGTAAAGGTACAGGAACTGTCTGCATCAGGTATAAGAGTTTAGGAACTATATAAGTTTTCGACACATTCTTTCTTCCTAACCATGTCAAAAAGGGGATTTTCAGCTCATTTAATTGAGTTTTAATATCTGTTAATAGTTTGGGGTAGTTTTGCAAAAATAACTGTTCAGGGTTTCTTGTTATGTTATGTGGTTCGAGGAGTGTTAACAATAGTGCTGGGAACGCTTCTAATGGTTTGGAGAGCAGTAGAAGCATATCGTCCGCGAATGCTGCTACCTTATGTGTCTGTGAACCTATTTTAAGTCCTTGGATTCCCTCATCTTGTCTGATGGCCTGAATAAAGGTCTCCAGACACAATATAAATAGGGTTGGTGACAAAGGACAGCCCTGGCGGGTCCCATTTCTAATATCAAAGTGAGGTGTGAGATTCCCATTGACACGTACCCTCGCCGTGGGTGAGGAGTACAGAGACAGCACAGCGGCCACAAACTGAGAAGGAAAGCCAAACCTATACAGAGTAGCTTCCATTAACTACCAATCTACCCTATCAAAAGCCTTCTCGGCATCGGTACTCAGGAATGTGAGCCCCTTCCCGTGAGATAAGGCGTACTGCTTAGCCTGTATTACCCGAAATGTGCTGTCTCTGCACTCCCTGCCTCCCACAAACCCTGACTGCTCTGGTGAGATTAGATTTTTGAGCATGGGCGCGGCCCTACGAGCTAGGATCTTGGCCCATATTTTGATATCTGCATTAAGCAGTGATATTGGTCTATAGCTAGCCGGCATGACTGGGTCGTTACCCGGTTTGGGCAGCACTGTAATATGGGCTTCCAGTGACTGTTTGGGCAGAGGTACTCCTTGTAATAGGGCATTAAAAAGGGAGACCAGGCGAGGGCCTAGCGTAGGAAGGAATTTTCTATAGTAAGCAACCGTTAAACCATCTGGTCCCGGGATTTTACCTTTAGGAATACTTATTAGGACTTTCTCTATCTCTCCTAATGTTATAGGGGCCGTTAATTGTTCAGTATCTCCTCCCGATAATTCCGGTAGATTGAGATTTTTTAAGTAGGCCTTCATCTTATCGCTCCTGGCCTGGCAGTCCTCTATGGGTTCATTTTTCCTTATATTATATAAATCATGGTAATATGTTGTAAACACCTTGGAAATCTCATTTGCATCCGTAGTTAACGAACCGTCGGTTTTTCTCATTTGTTTGATAAACGCCTGTTCTGTTCTCTTTTTAATCATTGCCGGGAGGATTTTACTCCCTCTATTCCCATGTATATAATGCTTTTGTTTGACTCTTAAATACGCTTTAGCGGATTTATTATTAAGAAGCGATTTCAGATCTTGCCTAAGAGTAACTAGCGATTCAAAATCCTTTACTGCTAGCGATTGTTTGTGTACTCTTTCTAGTTGAGAGATTTTTAATAGTAAGTCCGTCAACCGTTCCATACGTTCTTTCTTGAGGTGCGATCCTAAAGCTATGAACTCTCCCCGTATCACCGCCTTATGCGCCTCCCATACTATAGTAGGTGATGTGGCTGAGGACTCGTTTATATCGAAATAATCTTTCAGTTTCTCTGAGATACCTTCTACATGTTTTTGTGTATCCATTAACGTATGGTTTATTCTCCACGACCATTCCTTCCCTGATATCCCAGGAATCGTAATGGCACAATGCATCATGGCGTGGTCGGATGTTGTTGTGTTATCTATATCAGCTGATTTGACTAAGGTTAAATGTTGTTCTGGGATAAGAAGGTAGTCAAGCCTTTGGTAAGACTTGTGCGGATTTGAATAGAAGGTATAGTCCCTTCTATCCCCATGAATTGATCGCCATACATCAACTACATGTAGGTCTCTCAGACGCGTTTTCAGGGATTTAAGCGCTTTGAAGGAGATAACCGATCTCTGGGAGGAAGAATCTAATAGTGGATTTAAAGCCAAATTAAAATCGCCTCCTATGAACAACCAGCCAGTAGAGAATGCGGATATCTTGTCCAAAGTCTCCATCAGCCAGCTCACCGGTTTAAGATTAAGAACCCTCTCAGCCCAATTGGATAACTACCAATGGCAACTGAACACCCGACTGCCATCTGGTATCCCAATAACAAATTGGGTTAGATTCAGGTATACAAGATTTCAACCGCTTAATAGTCTAGAAACCTCTTGCTTAACCTTAAAGGGTTTTAAACCTAGTACAAGACAAATTGTGCCTAAAAATAAAGGTGTTGTAAGCAATATGAGAAGACAATATCACTTCAAACAGCGAATAGACACGAGGTAGAGCGGTAGGAAGGCCTACCAGGCATAGCCCGACAACTCGTCTATCAAGAGTTCAAGTGTCCATTTCCCTGTACACTGCTTTCTTGTTCCGTCCCACCCGTTGTTGCTTCGGTTTAATCCAGGGCGAAACTTTAGGTAATGGCGGCAGTTTTTCCTCTGATGCTACTGGCAGCCATGAGGGAACCTCAACAGGAGCTATGTCCGTCATATCCCAGAATGGTATCAAATCGGCAGGGGTACGTATAGTGAACCGGCGATTCCCTGCTGAGATCAGGAGGCCAAAGGGAAATAGCCACCGATACGGAATCTTTGCAGAGCGCAGTACATCAGTCAGCGGTTTTAGCAGCCTTCTCTTTTGAAGTGTAGAGGCCGCTAAGTCCTGAAAAATTTGCACGCTCCTGCCTTGTAGTGATATCTCTTTTTTCTCCCTTGCCTTTTGTAAAATATCCTCTGTGTCTCTGTAGCTTAGTAATCCACATATTATGTCTCTGGGGTTTTCAGATGACCCTGGTTTAGGTCTAAGTGCCCTATGCACTCTCTCAATTGTAATGACTTTGGCTCTATCAGGGCCCAGCAGGAAAATGAAAAGTGAGTCCATCACTGTAAACAAATCCTCACTGACCTCAGATTCAGGAAACCCTCTAACTCTTATATTGCACCTTCGATTCCTGTTTTCCTAGTCCTCCATCTGAAGCAGTAAGCTGTTCATGGCTCTGGTGTGCGAGCCTAGGGAGCTTTTGACCGCTAAGTTGAAGGTAATTATGGCGTCTTGTGTTTGCTCCAGCGCCTCCACTCTGTTCCCAATATGGCGGACCTCTGCTTTTATAGTGGTTAAATCAGCAGCTATCGGAGCTAAAGCCCTTTGCAGGGCGCATTCTAAGAAGTCACGAGTGAGAGCTGTCGGATCGTCCCCCATATGTGGTCTGCTCACCTCAGCCAAGACTTTACACGCCGCTGCAGAGCCAGCATCTCCTGCTCCTTCCTCCTCTTCCCCTCGTTTCGGCGCCATCTTACAAGGACGCGAGGTTGTCTGAGGTGCCGGCTTCTGCAAGTACTTCTCCATGTCGGAGTGCTGTGGGAGATCCCTCTTTTGTTCCGCTATGGCTCTGGTTGAGTCTTTAGGTTGAATCTTCATCCCGCAGGTCGGGTGGTGCTTAGACTAGTGCTGAGAAAGGTTCTAGTGGCAGGAGCTCTGTTCTCAAGCAGCCGCCATCGAGCTCGGTCAGCCAGAGAGGGCACTTTTAATGGGGAATTTACTTTTACATTCTGCATTTCATCTGACAGTTTATTTTCTTCAGTGAATACAGTGGAGAAAAAAATATTTAATAGCTTTGCTTTTTCCTCATCGCTCTCTGCAACTCCCCCCTTATCACTCTGTAAAGGGCAGACACCTTCAGATTTGTACTTTTTACCATTTATATAATTGGAGAACATTTTAGGGTTAGTTTTGCTCTCTTTGGCAATAATTCTCTCGGTCTCTAGTTTGGCCGCTTTTATTTGTTTTTTACATATTCAATGTTTTGCCATATAGTTATATTATTGTTTCAGTGCTTCCTCACTACCCTCCTGTTTTAGTGATTTAAATGCTTTCTTTTTGTCATTTATTGCTTTCTTTACAGTTCTATTTATCCACATTGGTTTCTTATTGTTCCTTAACCTTTTATTCCCATAAGGTATGTACCTCTCACAGTTAGATTTTAGGATGCTTTTAAAAATATCCTATTTTGTGGCTGTATTTTATTTTTGAGGACTTTGTCCCAGTTAGTTAGACCTATGGCCTCTCGTAGTTGGCTAAATTTAGCTTTTTTGATGTTTGGCATTTTTGTTCCTCCCTGAAGAAACACACGTTTGAATGATAATTGGGAGGTTATTACTTTATGGTCAATATTTCCCAGGTGTCCCCCAACCTGCGCGTCTGTTGTTCTGTCAGGTCTATTGGTTAATACTAAGTCTGGTATGGCCGTCCCTCTAATCGGGTCCTGAACCAGTTGGGAAAAGTAATTGTATTAGGTTATTGCCAAGAACCTGTTTCCTTTATGAGATGTACAGGTTTCAGTTTCCCAGTCTATATCTGGGTAGTTTAAGTCCCCCATAATAACGACCTCATTATGATCTGCCACCTCGTCTATCTTGTTTAGTAGTAGATTTTCTGTGGACTCTGGTATATTAGCTGGTTTATAATAAACTCCTATTAATAATTTATTATTGTTTTTGCCTCCATGTATTTCTACCCACAGTGACTCCACATGTTCATGTCCCTCACTTATATCGTCTCGGACTGTGGGCTTTAGACAGGACTTTACAGAAAGGCAGACCCCTCCTCCTCTCCGGTTTTGGCGATACTTTCTAAACAGACTGTAACCCTGTACATTAACCACCCAGTCATAGCTATCATCCAGCCATGTCTCAGTTATTCCCACTATGTCATAGTTCTCCTCACACATCACTAATTCCAGTTCCCCAGTTTTATTATTCAGGCTTCTGGCATTAGTATACATACATTTAAGAGGTTTATGTATACTTTTTACCCTACACCTTTCCTTCTGAACTGTTCTAGTCCCTCCATCCATTCCTCCCCCAGTCCCATTACCTTGCCCCCGGTCTCTATCTGCACTATATTCCCCTCCTATAATGTAGTTACCCTCCCCCCCAGTCCCTAGTTTAAACACTCCTCTAACCTTCTAGCCATCTTCTACCACAACACAACTGCCCCTTCCCCATTGAGGTGCAGCCCATCCCTACGATAGAGCCTGTAGCTGAGAGAGAAGTCGGCCAAGTTCTCCAGGAGCCCAAACCCCTCCTTCCTACACCAGTTCTTGAGCCACTTGTTAACCTCCCTAATCTCCCGCTGCCTTTCTTGTGTGGCTTGTGGTACTGGGAGTATTTTGGAAAATACTACCTATGAGGTCCTTTCCCTAAGCTTTTGACCTAAATCCCTAAAATCTTTTTTAAGGGGACGCTTCACCTACCTCTAACTTTGTCATTGGTTCCGATATGGACCATGACCTCTGGATCTTCTTCAGCCCCTCCCAGTAATCTGTCAACTCGATTTGCGATGTGTCAAACTCGAGCACCAGGAAGTCAACACACCGTTCGACGATCCCAGTCTTTGTCACAGATTGCCCTATCTGTACCCCTAATAATTGAGTCTCCCACTACCAGCACCTGTCTGGCCTGCCCTGCTCTCCTGGTCCACTGCTTACTGGAGCCGACATTCCCCTGACTGGCAGAGGAATAGTCCGGCTGCAGCAGTGCTCTCTCTGAACTGACATCCCCCTCATCTGCCAACCTTGCAAACTTATTGGGGTGTGTCAGATAAGGGCTAGCCTCCCTGGCACTCTTCCCTCTACCCTGCTTTCTAACTGTTACACAGCTAGCTACCTCACTTTCCTCAGCCTCCTCGCTACCACCCTCTCCCCCACCTACCCCAAAGAGTGCTTGCTCAGTGAGCAGCAAACTCTTTTCCAAATTGTCAACGCCTCTCAGTGTTGAAACTCGCCCGTTTAGATACTCGATGTGTGATTCCAAACGGGCAATTTGCTCACATTTTAAACAAATATATGCACCCTCAAATGGCTGTTCCAGGACTGCATACATCAGACAAGATGTGCACTGGACTGCGCTGTCAATAATGGAACACATACTAAATGGGGATTACGCAAGAAAGAGAAAAATACAATACAGTGCCGTGATAAGAAACTGACTTACTGTAGTCCCCTCCTAACGTCCCTGAATTTGAAGTCACGTAATCTAAAGTCACACACGCAATACAAACACACTTCAAATCAAACATGCAAACTTTCACAAACTTGCGTTATTTGCCTGCTTGTATAAATGGAGCTCTTAAACCAGTCTGCTTTTTTTCCTCTGGATTCAAAGTGCTTGGTTATTTTCTACAACCCCATAGAAATGAAGGGAGGGCGGCTGCGCATGCACAATGCTTCATCCACCACTTTCAGGGCTCCGTTTAGGAGATAGGTGAAGGTCCCAGCTGACATGGACTCAATCATTAGATGCCATGCTCATAAGTGATTAAGGCATCTAAGTCTTCTAAAATAGAGAAAATGCATGAATCACACATCCACATGCCATTGATGTATTGCTGTTAAGCATCATATATAAACATGAACATGAGGCACTTAACATATGTTTTGATCAAAATGCATAGGCCCACTCACCATGTCAAGGTGTCCTCCTTTGAGTGGGTCCCTACATTAAATTGGCACCACACCACATGACGACCACTGCTGCCACAACACAGGACCCACAGTCAGCACGGCTAAAACTTAAGCCCACATTGCAGTTTACAGGTTACAGTGTCCTGTAAACATTACTGGTGATCTCAACTATTCACTGAAGGCTCCTTCTCTTATTTCCATTGCAATGTTCTGCAGGCTATATGATTGCAGGAGCAAGACTCCCTCTCCACCTGCATCAAATGTACTATCCACCTACTGCACCAGGCCTGCACCAGTACTCACCTATGTTGGAGAGAAAGGAGTAAGTACACTCAAGCTGTTTTAGGAAAGACGGTGCCAGTTGGGTGCTTTATAAAGCTCCACCTACTGTCTCCATGAGCGGGTGATGTACTAGCCACATCACCTGAGTCTAGGGTGGCCAGACGTCCGGTTTTAGGCCGGACAGTCCGGTTTTCAGGCTCCCTGTCCTCCGTCCGGCGCAGTACCTGGACGGACATAGGGATGTCCACCTTTTCAGTAGCTCACACTCAGACAGCAGCACTGCGCTGTCTGAGAGTGAGCTGCAGCAACTGACCAAGGCTTCTCTCACCAGTCAGTCACTAGAGCCACAGACATGGCTCCCTGTGGCTGACTGAGGGGGAGAAAAGTGCCCCGGCTGCCCTCACCTTCCATTCACAAAGTTCTTCCGTCTCCTCCCCCGCGTTTTTCCCAACCAATGGTGGGGGGGGGGCGTGGCTTCAATTATACGGGCGTGGCTTCATGTGGTTTGGGGGCGTGGTTTGGGTCATTGTGGGGGTGGTTTGGGGCATTTGTGGGGGTGGTTTGGGCCAGTCCAGCTTTCCAGGGTGAAGCCAGTGGCCACCCTACCTGAGTCCTGGCTGTTCTCCTATTGTGACGAACTGCGACCGCCGCGGCCACAATACGTCACGAAACCGTCACAGCGCCCCTAGTGGTCAATCCGCAAACAGGCCTCCCAGCCACTTTCAGCACACCGACAGTCTAACTTGAGTCCGTACAGTCAATAGGCTGAAAGCGCAGGGAGTGGACCGCCGACCGACCGCAAGTAAGCGTGTGACGAACTGGACCGGAACTACACACAGGGTAGTTTAACTGCCACCACCTTGCAATTTATGGGAGCAAGGAACCCACTATCTAGATAACACAACCGAGTAGCTTTCCCTTCGGAGAGGCTAGGGTAAGTTTTTGCAGTGTTTGAAAACAGGCATATGGCTAGAGAAATGACTGGGAGGTCATTTATTATATATCTATATACAATACAAATTATCACGATGCACAGTAATTATTAACACAATAATCAAGGAAAGTATAGTCCAATAAACAAAAGGGAGAAAAGAAAGAAAATACTTAGTTTCCGCAGAAAAGATGTCAGTTGGTGAAATAGTCCGTTGCAGGGATAAAGTCCAAGAAGCCTTTGTCCAGTGTAATATGCCTACAGCCCACAGGTTCTCTGGCTGAGGCCATTTTCAGGTGTTGTTAAAGTGGAGAACTCTTTTAGCAGATTCTAGGTCTTTGTTATAAAGGGTCCCAGAATCAAGGCGGGGAATTGAGAGTCCGCCTGCTGGGCAGGCTGTATTCCTGAGGTGAATGTCAGTTCTGAAATATGGCATGTGCCATATCGTGGGATGTCTCCGCTGTACACAAGTAACAAGCACATATTCACATTCCCCACAAAATATGGAGTTCAGGGATACCAAATATTACTATTATAACTGGTTCTATGATGGGGTAACACCATAACTTTACCTGGGTACATCTTAGAGTTACGTTTGTCCTATGTAAACGTCCAGTGAATTCTGAGTGACACGATGATGTAATTTTTACGTCCGTAAGATGCATGGGCTCTCTTAAAAAGGTAAAAATCATATCTCAGATTCATGTTGCAGTCTGGGAAACCTTGGTGCCGGCCTGTCTGCAGCAAGCTAGCTTACAGACCCCTTATGGCAGCGACACCAAATGTCTCCCCCCCAGGTACAGTCTTCACACCTAGCTGTGATATCTCTGCAGACAGGGAAGTTCTTTTGTCAACCTGAGGAAGCCAGCTGTAATTGCGTTATCTGCTGGGCATCTATTGACTGACTTGAACAAAAGGGCTATGTTGTTCTCTGGGTACAACAGAAGGACAGAAGGAGACGCTCTGAATAATCAAATTGTAGGTTCTGGGGCCTAGGGAAATAATTACTGTTTAATAGACCTACTGATCAATAAGGCAGAGTAATATTGATAATATTGGGAGGACAGTTCAATATTCTCGCGGATCATCCGTGACACCTATTATCTGCTATATGCTCGGAGAGAGAAGAATGGCGTTGAAGCTGCTCACACATTTTAACCCCTGTCTGCTCCATGCTATAAATTTAGGACAGTGCAAGTAGGTAGTTCATGCACAGCGCCATACATTTGTGGCACTTTGATAGCATGGGTTCAGGAGTTCTGTCTGCGTTATTACTTTCTGGTGCCAGCTGTATTATGCAACTGACAAACTGCTGCCACTGCTGGGATCGGAGTTAACTCTTACCCAGCAGTTTAACCCATTAGATGCCAAAATCAATGCTGACCCCGGCATCTAAGTGGCTAGAATGGCAGGGAGGTGCGTCTCTCACACCTGTGCCCTCCCCTGACGAGATTGTGGGCTGTTTAGAGGCAGGGGCGGATTAAGTGCATGATGGGACCGGGGCTGTCTACCCAACTCTGGCCCCTCCCTCCATTTTAGCTTTTTTTTTTTCTGTATGAAGAGGCTGCGGTGCTTTGTGTGCGCCACAGTCTCTTCCTAGGCCATATGGCATCACATTCATCGTTCACATGGCCGAGTAATTAGGGCTGAGCTGCAATACCAAGCACAGTGCTATCAAATTAACAGTGCTGTGCTTGGTAATGAGAAAAGAGGCTGCGGCCCTCACTGGAACATCACGGTCTCCTCAAACAGCTGATTGGCACTAGTGCCAGGATTCGGACCCCCACCAATCTCATATTGATGACCTTGGCCCCTAAACTGAAAAATTTAGGAGCCAAATTACATTTTTAGTTGCCAAATTTAAAATACATAAATTAGAATAAAAAAAAACTTGGAGGAGAAGATGAGACGCAGCTTACAGTAGTGAGCCAGCACTACATATAGTAGAATACAGCACCTCTTACTTCCAGTGACATCTCCTGTCATGTAGATTTTCTCTTTCCTCTTCTCCTCCATTTGACCCAGACCACCATGACTAACTCTTTCAGCCACATCTCGTTTCTACAGAGTTTGTTGCACAGATTTCTTAGATTTCTCATAATTGGGGTCATTTATCAAACTGGTGTAAAGTACAACTGGCTTAGTTGCCCATAGAAACCACTTAGATTTCACCTTGAAATGTAGTGTCGTTTTTACAGGGATTGCCCACTTTGGACAATAATTTTTGTTACAAAGGTATGTAGCAGCACGGTGGCTCAGTGGTTAGCAGTGTTGCCTTGCAGCACTGGGGTCCTGGGTTTGAATCTGACCACAGACAACATCTGCATGGTTCCCTGTAGTGCCTCTCTAGGAGAAATGAAGCATTACATTGTGTCCATTGAAATGAATGTGTCTTTCTCCATACCCTAATTGGGTATTTGAAAAACAAAAGTCTTCTAAACTTGATAACTCTTTTCGTTATTGCTTCAGATCTCTCTATCTGTTTGCCTTAAAGCAGGCATGCTCAACCTGCGGCCCCCAGCTGTTGCAAAACTACAACTCCCAGCATACCCGAACAGCCTACAGCAGGGCATTGTGGGAGTTGTAGTTTTACAACAGCTGGAGGGCCACAGGTTGAGCATGCCTGCCTTAAAGGGGTTATCTTAGAGCAGGAACACCTTATAAGTGCAGACTGTCACCCGCGCTCCAGTTCTTGAGTTGAGCTCCTGTCTCCGCTCACTGTACCGGCAATGTGACGTGCCATCTACATGCACATCACTGCTGCCAGCCAATCAATGGCCTTAGTGGTGTTCTACATCCAGAGGTGTCCTACTGCATAACACATACCTGCTTGGCTTAGGATATTCGGAAGGAACAGCTATCAGATGACAGCTATGGCTGTAGTAGACAAAACAATGCATAGTATTACAATAGTAATGAAAGCGCTAATTACTTAAGAGTGAAGCATTTCTTTATTTGATCTTCACAGTGACACGTTTCCACATTGCAGAGTGTTTTTCAGTAGATACAACCGACTCAGGGAAGAAATTACTCTGCAAATCTTTGGTGCGTGCAAAATCAACCTGTATAATGCTGTTACAGTGCATTGGTTGATATCGTTGCAGATTACAGACAGTATGAACATCGTATACAATGGCAACATCATTTCACCCATTAAGGCCAGTTCACAGCAATCCTCACAAAAAGCTAAGAAACACTGAGCATAACCGATCTACTACTGGCACTGATTGACATCGCATCATACAGTTTATTCTCAATCAGGGCTCCATTCAGATTTATGCAGGCCTCTGAGCTCAAATCTCCCGTACACCAGCTTGTTCAGTGTCTATAGAGCGTGTGCAGTGTGCTCTAGGATTTGCAAGTTGGGAAATTTCGGACTTTTTCTATTTTTATAAGATAGGTAATTTTTGGCAGAAGGAGCTCTGTGTTTCTGATACAGAACTCGAAAAGTTCAAAAATGTTTGGCCTCAGCCCTTTCCCTCTTTCCGGTTTGTAAATTTTCTTCACTCCACCTGTACGCCATTGCTGTCTGCCGTCTTTTCCATTGCTGGACTCCGTCTTGCATATCCATTGCCATCTTCATCCAGTTTACTGTCATCTATCGGTCAGTTTATTATTCTGGATTTGTTGCCTTTTAATCTGATGCTTTTCTATAACTATTCTTCAGACACCATCTGTTTGTTGCATAATTCTTTTCTACTCAAGTCGTGGCAGTACCTGAGTACCAAGAACCATAGCTCTAAATGCAAAAATTACAAAATGTACACTATATATATATATATATATATATATATATATATATATATATATATATATATAAAATGAAAAAATAGAGCAGCACTCCAAAGTAGCAGTAAAAAAATGGTATCTTTATTACCCCTGTGTTGACGTGACGTTTTGGCTCCAACCTGAAGCCTTTCTCAAGATTGAGAAAGGCTTCAGGTTGGACCCGAAACGTTGCGTCACCAATGGGTGAATAAAGATACAATTTTTTTACTGCTACTTTGGAGTGCTGCTCTATTTTTTCATTATACATTTGGGTAAGCTTGTCCCTTTGAGCTAGCACCCATTTTTATTTTTTGTGGTTGGTGCTGCCATATTTTTACCATATATATATATATATATATATATATATATATATATATATAAAATTAAATTGTTGGCCAGAATTTAGGTATAGGGGGTGTAGCAGTAGCAGTCACACTCAAACCCTGGTTCCTGGGGGGGAGGCTTTGCTAATAATAAAAGGGACAGGAGCTTTAAATTATGACTCACGTGGATGCTTAGTGGATGAGGGCAGAATCTCCCCCCCTCTTAATGTCTAAAATCATTAAGAAAAAGCACATACTCTATATATGTAGTACCCCAGAGCGGGCACTACCATTCCTACAACCTGCTATTGTCGCTAATGCCCAACCAGCGTGTGACACCATTATGTCTTTTGTTTCCAGGTCTGTTCGTAAAGTGCTATGTAACTGTTATTTATTATATTTTATGCACTGTGCCTGGTTTACCAGTAAGTGGCAGTCTGTCTGGCAATGAGCTATAGGTAGAATGCAACTAACCATTCCATTCTCTCCCCCTCCTTGGAGGAGTGGACTCGCCCACGTCTTCTAAGGTGAGGGGTGTCTTGAGGGGTGTTGAGAGTTAGTTGAGTCTGAGTCTGAGAAGTAGTGCAGTCTTGGCCTAGAAGTCCAACAGGAAGCACAGCAGGCAACCTGTGGAAATCTGTAGCTGTAGTCAAATCAGCCCCTGCCCAGGGGTTGTAAAAGTTGTAGCTGAGACATGACAGTCTATCAAAGTGTGGTCAGAAGCATGCTGGGCACTGGGACTGCTATCAGTGGCATGTAGCCAAGATGAAAGAGGCCCCTTACAAGATACCAGACAAGAGGGAGAGTTCAGCACAGAGGTAATAGAAGAAAGAACCCAGTTCACCGGCCAGTGCACTCTAAAACCTGCTGGGGCCACAAGCTACTGTGATTCTGTATGAGCTGCTACCTGTTTATGCCAGTATTGAGTAAATCAGCTCAACTTATATCCAAATCTGGACCTTACTCATTTCAGTTCCTGCCAATTATGAACTTTCTGTGCAGCCGCTATGCCGTCTGACGTTGGAGCACCAGATCCAGGTAGAAGCACCGTGACACCCCTCACACCACCACTTCGCGAACTAACCCTGGAACAAGTAGAGCTGCCTGGGATGGTCTCATTTGCCTTCCTGATACGGGCTTATTAGACAGTTTTTCATGTGATACCTAAATGACAGCAGTTTAGTAATGCCCACTGTACAATGTGACATCCTAGTACCATGGAACATGATATATATTATAATACACATTGTTTAGGTAAGTAGGTTACAAAATGTGACTTGGAAAACAACAGCCTGACGTTATGTTTCCTTATACATGAATGTTCTTCACAGGCCTCCCTCTCAGTATACAGATACAGGCAGGAGAACTAATGGAGTAATGACAATGACCCTTCTAGAGCCCTCAGTGAGTCCAAACTGATGGAGTCACAGGAAGGGTAGAAAATACAAGCTTGTAGCACCAACTACAGTCACACCTAGCAATCTGCATAATAACATGCATTGATTCATGTGTGTACTGAAAGGGACAGCTCTTCAGGCACCAGAGTAACATGGAAATAAATGAGGAAGAGCCTAACAAGAAGGTTGGAGAAGAAGAAAGGACTCTCGGCATGACTCTCTTACTGCCAAATTAATCAGATCTTTGTATGAATGCCTTTAGTTTTGAACAGACCACCGCTAGTCTCATTCAGACCACCAATGGTGCATAGCGTTATCTGTCCGGGGTTTGTGGGCTCCACCATCCTATGAATATTTCATCGACCAGGGCTGGTATAAGTTCATGAAGGTTTATCTTACCAGAACACAATGCATGCAGTACCGGATTTACATTTCAAGAAGCTGTAGGCGCAGAGTGTTTGGAGCCTTATACTCTGCACCGCAAGTCGGTCACGCCATAGGTCTTGTAAAGGTAAAATATTTGCATACAGTAAAGCAGGACACTGTCTGCAGCGTCCTTTTCACAACACCTAGCGACTTTTCTGGCCTCTCCCATGTATCTCCCAGACGTCCTCCTCTGATCCACACAACATGGCAAACGTAGCTTCCAACCGTTCCGATTTGTGTGAAAAACAGAACTTAAAGTGACTGAGCTTATACAACTATACCCAAAGTGGGTGTTTCTTTGAGTTTTGTGTGAAGTGGCTAAAAAAGTCCTATGAAAGGAGATTTAAATATTGTAAAATGAGCAGTAAGTGGTTAATAAACATATATGTACAAATCAATTACACATGTAATTTTATCTCCCCTTTCTCCTAGGGCCACCAATAGACAAAAGCCTACAATGTCCATAGATCCAAATCCATTTCTGGTGGTATGTGTAATCTGTTTCTCAAAACTATAATTGCAAAAAAAACTAAGGGATTATTTTATCACTTCCTCTCTCACTAGTTCACCATGAAAAATCCTGAGACAACGTTCAAGTATTTGCAGAATATGGATTGAGAATGATGGCTCCTCATTCTTCCATCTTTTTTTTCAGAGGTCTTTTGAAGAAGCCGAGCTGAAAAATGTACAAAAATGCAAAAGTTGAGGATGCAAATACCTGGCTATTACCGGCGCATGTAGCATATATTATTACTTGCACATTCTGCAACTTTTCACAAGTTAATTTTTTTAAGGGGTGTTTACTGTCAAGTATAAAGCTCATAAAGCCCATCACTTCCCACAGATGGTGGCCATCACCGTTGCAGGCTCACACCTATTCTTAAAGGGCATCTGTCAGCAGATTTGTACCTACTGTATGAAAGTGGCTGACCTGTTGCATGTGCACTTGGCAGCTGAAGGCATCGGGGGTATTGCCGTTACATCTAAAGGCTCTGCTCTCTTTGCAACTGATGCGACCTCTGTTGATTGATAGAGCCAGGTAGTTAAACGTCCTCACACTTGGCCCCGTCAATCAAAGTGGAGAAGGGGGAGAGAACAGAGACTCTAGGTGTAATGGCAACACCCCTGCTGCTCCTAGAGGCTCATTTGCATATTTTAAAACATAATTTTTCTCAGCAATGCGGCACATATAAACATGGGGCCAACACAGATGCAACTATAGTGCTGGATAGAGCGCATACGTCAGTGTTTAGGGATGAATTTCAGGAACTCCTAAAGACTGCCCATGCCAATTAGGATGCTAATGAGACTCTCTGGATTAAAGACCAACTCCACATCTGGATTGGAGACCAACTCCACATTTTTTGAGTGATGGGATAGGTTGTACTGTAAATTTTACAACATATTTGTTGCACGCCTCTGTTTAATGACGTAAATGGCTTTGTAAATGTGGGCCAGCATGTGGTTGTTATAACAGTGCATACAGTATACATACTTACAGTAGATTAATACTTACTTTCCACATTGCAAATATGATGAGAGCTAGTATGAGAAGTCCGATAATTATACTCAGTGGAATGACCCAGATGGGCACCTTGCCATGCTCCAGCTCCTTAGAGAGTTTAATCATTGTCTGCAATGATTAAAGGAGTCCATTCAGGTTCATATAGCAAGTCAAGACAAGTTTTTACTTTAACCGCTTAAGGACCGGGAAAATTGTTTGCATTTTTGTTTTTTCCTCCCCACCTTCTTTTCATAACTTTTTACATTTTCTGTTCACATAGCCAATGGTGAAGCAGGGAACAGTCACCTCTCGTTGGTCGGTGTCCTCCCCCACAGACAGGTGCAATGCAGCGATGTCAATGACCTGATGAGCTAAGCAGGAACAGCACAAGCTCCATGTGCTCCATTGATCTGGGGAATGGGGCTAGGTATAAAGGAAGCACTAAGGGGGCATTCTTACTGTGAAGGGGCACTAAGGCTGGTTTCATCGCATTGAACTCGCAGTGTTTGTCTGCGGAAGCTCCCGTACTGACCTCCCTAGCTTTGATTATATTGATTTATGATGCTATCTAACCCTTACAGTTCTGGAATATATTGTAATATGACATAATGCTATCAGGGTTATACAATACACTCCAGAACTCTAAGATTACATAGCATCATAAATCAGTATAATGCTATGTGACCCCATCAGTGCTAGGAAGGTCAGTACGGGAGCTTCCGCAGACACACAATGCGAGTTTAATGCAATGAACTCGCTCGTGTGAAACTAGCCTATAAGGACATAACTAATTTGCTTAGGCACTAAGAAGGTATCATTACTCAGAAATAATCACTGTGTGAAGACACTATTACAGTGTCACACAAAGAGGGCCCTGTCAAGTGTGTGGGACAAGAAGCAGTGTCTAAGCAGGATTTGGCATGTATGGAGAGAAACTTGGTGGGGCTATAGGTGTGGTTTAACATAAAAATAATGCCCCCATTTCTTGCTGTTAAAGTTGGGAGGTATGTATCTATTTCAGGGGTTTTAGCTGCAAGTACTACCTTCAAATACTACATTAAGTACAGTGAAGAGATATTGCAGGAGATAGTCAGGAGGTAGGCTGGAAGGTGGAAACAATACAAAAAAAGGTAAGATTTGTTTGATTTAAATTTACAATTTTTTTTTTTTTTTTTGCTCCTCTTTAAAATGGCAGACTTGGTTCAGTGCAGGAATTGTTGTGCATTTATTTCATGTTCCACTCTTTGGAGATTCGGATGCTGTCAGATCTGTAGACAGTTCTCCTTACTGCAGCAGGAAATTGCATTTTTGAAATCTGAGATATTTAAATTATCTGTTAAACAAACTCCAGCTAGGACTGCTGCAATGCCACTGCCACAGAGGACCCCCAGAAATGGAAGATGGGTTACTGTAGGTTCTGGAAGACTTAGAGTGGTGGATAGAAGACATGTCCCACAGTCGGTGGTTCTCCATAATTCATTTGCAGCACTCTCATAATGTAAGGACAACATGGATATGGAATCAAGCACAGAGGGTGAGAAACCATCGACTCCTATGTCTAATGTATGCAAGACTGCAGCCAAGGACAAAAAAGATAAAGTGAAGTCTCAAAGGAAGCAGCTGTTGCTGGGTGATTCAATCATAAGAAGTGTGGAGCTTAAAGAAAATGGTTTTGTGAGATGTCTCCCTGGGGCTACTGCTAGAAGAGATAGAAGACGTATTATTAATATTGTTAAGCAAGCAAAGCAGGGAGGGGACGTGGATGTTCTTGTCCATCTAGGGACAAATGACCTGGCTTGCAATGAAGTGTCAGAGGTGAAAAAATCTTTTATCACACTTGGTAATGACGTACAGGATTTTGCATCCACCATTTCATTTTCTGAAGTTCTGCCTGTGCATAATGTTCAGAATAATAGGCAGAGGCGCATAAAGGAGTTCAACATATGGCTTGGTAAATGGTGTCAAGAGCAAGGATTTGGCTTTGTTTCTCATGATAGCTCTACTTGGAATAGAAAGGAACTGTACAAAAAAGATGGTTTGCATCTTTCTCTCAAAGGAACAAATGTACTTAGTGAACAACTCCAAGAATTTGCGAAAGAGTATTTAAACTAGGAAGGGGGGGGGGGGGGCAAAAGAGTGAAAATAAAAGACTCCAATTGCCCCCCGAAACAATGCCAGAACAGGTCAGAAGCACAGAGGTTAAGAAATGATAAGCTCAGAGTCCTGTCTACAAATGCTCGCAGTTTAGGTAAAAAAATCAATGAACTTGGGTCAATAATGGCATCTGAGAATGTAGATTTAGTGGCTGTTACGGAGACATGGTTTAATGAAAGAAATGACTGGGACATAACCATACCAGGGTACTCTTTATACAGAAGAGACAGAGAAGGCAAGAAAGGAGGAGGATTGGCCCTGTATGTGAAAGATAGCATTAAATCTAACCTAATACAAGTTGGTGAGGCCAACATAGAGTCAGTTTGGGTTACGTTGCAGTTTGCTAATCATGCAGTAACTCGTGTAGGTGTGATATATAGACCACCTGGTCAAGTTAAAGAACTAGATGATCTACTAGTTGAAGAAATAGCTAAAATGACAATGAAAGGAGAAGTTATCATTATGGGAGATTTCAATCTCCCAGATATAAACTGGAAAACCAAAATAGCAAGTTCTACCAGGAGTACAGATATTCTAAATTGCCTACTGGGGTTATCCCTACAACAAATGTGTAACGGTCAGCAGAGGAAGAGACCGTAGAGCAGGACTCAAGTACAGTGCAGCAGACAAGGAGGCTGAAGTAGAAACCGGCTTTATTAAAAGAGAACTCTAACTGCCGGAGAAGCAGATTTACAATATGAACAGCTTGGGAATTCACAATAAAGATAATGGAAATTTGCATAAAGAACACAAATGAATCACAAACACAAGTACAGACAATAGCAGGCTACTCTCTTCTAGGTAGTCCTATCTGTCCCCGCTACCCGGGGTGCACCTCTACGGTGCACTAAACTAAATCCTATTCCACTATGCCCTAGCTCAGGTTAGCATCAGTGCACTCACAGTTCGGTGTCTGCACATGCAGGCAGGTACAGTCTGGGTCCCGATCTGGTTGCTTGCTTGCTTGCTTCAGCGTGGCTCAGCTCTGGCCTCTCTTTGTAGTCTCTGTAACTCTGTAACTTTGTAGTCTCTGTTAGAGATAATCAGCAGCTCTGGACGTGTAATCAGGCAGGGCCTGGAATTCACTCACAGTTCCTCTGGTAAGTGCCTCACACTACAGCAGACAGCACACAGATACTGTGTCACAGCAGGCAGGGAGAAATCACTCTAATCTTCCCTGTGGATCTCCCTCTCAGTGCACAGCGTCCTTCTTCCTGTGTACTCAGACACCTTCAGCCCAGGCTCTCTGCTCAGCCCGGGAAAAAAACTTAACTCCTTGTCCTCTGGAAACAACTCCTCTCACTGTCCTACTCAGCCACAGTGGCCTCTGGTGGCTGGAGGGAAACATGACAGTCTACTATATATATATGTGTTGGAAATGTTGCTGGATGATCAGGGCTGCCTCTTACATGCCTCCCCACTTAAAGGTGGCCGTCCTCGGCCTTGCTATATAGTCCATAGAAATAATGGTTAATGTAAATTTTTATACAGCAGTACAACATTGTCCACAATACATACAGGTGGACCAAATGAACTCATCAGCAGCGTACCTGTTTGGTGGAACCCCTGCAGTAAGCCTACTGGATCTCCGGAGGTCCTGGCTATCTGTTATGACCTGACTCTCTCCACTAGGAACTGCCAGTCTGGATTCATCCACCACAATAGGAGGTTCGGGTGTGTCCGAGGGCCCCTCTCCATTACGGGCTGGCAATGGTTCTGTGACAGTGCCTTCATCACCTGTAACCTGGGAGGCTTCTTCAGTGTTGGGAGCAGTCCACCAGTCTTCACCATAATCTCCATCAGAGATAACAAGTTCTGAGTATGGGGCAGGAGGAGGTGTCCTCTGAACAGGTGCGGGATCTTTGGACCGGCATGGCCGTAACATATTCCTATGTAGAGTCCATGAAGCAAATTCCTCATTCTCAACCTGCACTTCATAGACCGGACCATTAGGGTACACTCTCTTGATCACTTTATACGGCTGTACTTCCCAACGCTCACTCAACTTGCCTCTGGGACGTTTCTCTCGTACCAGTACCCGATCCCCAGGCTGCAATGGAACCTCCTGAACTGGAGGACGGTCTGTATGAGCTCTCTCCTGTAACCGCTGACCTGCCAACCGGCGAATGGTCTGGAGACGCCGACGGTGTTCTTTCACCCATGAGGTGGTTGATCGCTCTATTAGGTCTTCTGGCTGTTCTAGGTTTAATTCCACGATCTCTCGACCAGCCCTACCGAACAGTAACATGTATGGGGTGTAACCGGTGGTGGTGTGGACACGATTATTGTAAGCCCAGACTAATTCTGGCAGGTAGTCAGGCCAGTGTGCCCTCTTGTCTTCCTCTAGCGTCCTCAGCATTTGCAGCAATGTGCGGTTAAAGCGCTCACAGGCTCCGTTTCCTTGGGGATGATAAGGAGTTGTCCTTGATTTTTCAATGCCGTACAGTCGATGTAGCTCTTCCATCACTTTTCCTTGAAAGCACGCCCCTTGATCTGAATGGATCCGCTTTGGACACCCATAGACCCGAATGAAGTCTTGACAAATGGCTCGTGCAGCGGACTCGGCCGTCTGGTCCCGAGTTGGGGTGACTACTGCAAACTTGGAGAAGTGGTCGATCATGACCAGGCAATACTGTGGACCTCTTGACGATTGTCCCACAAGAAGATAGTCTATCATCAACACTTCCAGCGGTTCTGTGGTCTGGATGGACTGTAGGGGTGCTCTCTGTTCTGTACTCTTCGTGAGTTCACACACTCGACACTGTCGGCAAACTTCTTCAACTGTGGCCTCCAGTCGCGGACAATACACATAACGCTGCAGCCACTGGTATGTCTTGACTGGCCCGAAGTGAGCTCCAAACTCATGAGCCTCTTTGGCTATCTCCCGTGCCATTCTTCTGGGTATCACTACCTGCCACCTCGCCTCTAGGTCGGCAGGCTGTTGCCACTTGCGGAACAAAACAGCTCCATGCACTTCCAGTCTGTCCCATTGATGTAGAACGGACTTCATCTCGGCATCCAGATCAGTCCTTTCTTCTTTGTTGGGTTTCCTGCACTGGGTTACCCAGCTTTTCATTTGCTGCAGTCCAATGTCTTCATCTTGCAATCTGCCCCATTCTTCATTAGTTCTCCCCAATGCTTTGGGTAGCTTACGGGCCTCCCCACTTGTCTGGGCCGCGACTGTTGGGGGAGCGAACTTGCGGAAGTCAGGAGTTTCATCTTCTTCCTTTTGTTCATCCATATCCCCTACTGGAGTTTCAAAAGTAACCCTCGAGAGACCATCAGCATTAGTGTTCTCTGTAGCGGAGCGGTAGCGAATTGAGAAGTCATACTTTGCGAGGCGAGCCGCCCAGCGTTGCTCCAGGGCTCCCAACTTGGCCGTACCCAGATGGGCCAGGGGATTGTTATCCGTCCGTACGAAGATCTTAGCTCCTGTCAGATATCCTGCAAATTTCTCCGTCATAGCCCACACCAGGGCAAGGAGTTCCAGCCGGAAGGAACTGTAGTTATGGGGGTTTCGCTCCGTATCTCGCAAGGATCTACTGGCATAAGCGATCACTCTCTCATGTCCATCCTGTACCTGCGACAGGACTGCCCCAAGTCCGTAGAGGCTGCCATCAGTAGCTAAGATGAATGGTTTATCAAAATCGGCATAAGCCAAGATGGGGGCCGATGTCAGGGCTTCTTTCAGGGCCTGGAAGGCCTCTTCCTGTTTCTGTCCCCAGGGGATACTTTGGCCCTTGGGTTGCCCAGCCGTTCCTCTCAACAACTCATTCAGAGGGCCCGCTATTTTTGCGTAGTCTTTGATGAACCGCCGGTAGTACCCAGTCAGTCCCAGGAAGGCCTTCAACTCACGCAGTGTTCTCGGCACTAGCCATTGTCGTATTGCAGCCACTTTGTCTTGGGATGGTAGCACTCCGTCTTGGGACACCTTATGGCCCAGGTACTCGATCTCCCTCTTGAAGAGATGACACTTCTTTGGCTTTACCTTCAGGCCATGGGATCGCAGTCGCTCGAGTACCTGCCCTAGCCGATTCAAGTGTTCTTGAAAAGTAGCAGAGTATACGATGATATCGTCTAGGTATATCAGAGTGGCTTCAAAATTCAGGTCTCCCAGGCATCTCTCCATCAGCCGCTGGAAGGTTCCAGGGGCATTAGTCAGTCCGAATGGCATCCTGTTGAATTCAAATAACCCCATGGGGAGTATGAATGCTGTCTTTGCCTTGTCCTGCTCAGCCACTGGTACTTGCCAGTACCCACTTGCTAGATCCAGGGTGGAGAAGTATTTGGCTCGTCCTAGAGCCGTCAGAGACTCCTCGATGCGTGGCAGAGGATATGAGTCTCGCGCAGTGCAAGCATTCAACCGCCGGTAATCCACACAAAATCGAATAGTGCCGTCCTTCTTCTTGACAAGCACCACTGGGGCTGCCCAAGGGCTCTGGCTTCCCCGCACCACTCCGGAATCTATCATCTGTTTCAATAGCGTCTTCACTTCCTGGTACAACTTGGGCGGAATCTGTCGATATCTCTCCCGAATTGGTGGAGTGTCCCCCGTCGGTATCTCATGTGTGATAGCATTCGTGCAGCCAAAGTCATCGGCGTGGCGGGCAAACGCAGCCTGATTCTCCCACAGCATGGTTTCAACTGCTCGCTGTTGGTCTAAACTGAGAGCCTTAACATCTATCTCCATTTGATCCAAGATGGTTCCCCCATTCCATTCTGGGGTCGGCGCCTCTTCTGCACTGGCAGTAACTGCCAGGGTCCAACCAGCATCCCCTACCGGAGCTAGAGTCACTTCTCTCTGACTCAGGATTTCTCCCTGATGTAGGTACACACGAGCCAGTTCCACCCCTGGCGTCAAGGGCACTTCTAGATATCCTACATTCACAGCTCTTATGGGTACTCGTCCATTCTGGACCACTCCCAGTGTCCGGGCCACCAGGACGTCCTGACCCAGCTCTCCTAGGCCTGTTGGTTCAACGAACACCTCCATGCCTTCAAGATTACGGAAAGTTCCCACGGGTAACGTCAGCACGGTCTCCCGACCAGGGGGAAGGGTGAAGGTAGCCTTTCCTGGCGCTCGGATCATTCCCACCGCCTGGTGTGCTGGTACACTTTTCTGTGTTCCACAAAAACGGATTAGCCGTTGAAATGCTTTCTGGGTAGGTTTGTGCGGGGTGGCTTGTTTCCAGTAACCCGGCCCCCGTTTGGTGAACATGATCTGATCCAATTCTCGCAGGATATTCATGCCCATTATCACCGGCACATCTTCTTTGAACGTTTCGGGGACCAACAAGATACCTTTCCGCCCCACTTCCTGTCCACACAGCCGTACATTCATCCACACGACCCCTGTGACAGGAATCTGTTGTTGGTTAGCCGCTGTAACCCGGACCAGTGTCTCTCGTTCTGGCTTGGCCAGCGCTTTAAAGTAACGGTAGAAGAATGACTCGGGCATAGTTGTCACCTGAGACCCAGTATCCACTAAGCAGTCGACAGGAACACCTTCGAACTCAGCTCGTATAGTGGGGCACCCTGCGACCAGGTGTTCGGAGCTTTGCTGGGTAACTTGGCTCTCCACCTCCCCTGCAGTACGCCCCACTACTGCAGGGGTCGGTAGTTTAACGGCGGCTCTTGGCGTCCAGCTGGATTATTCCGACACTCTCTGGCAAAATGTCCTAGATCTCCACACCGCCAACACTGTGCCCCTTGACAGCCCACTTTTAGCCTGCGAGTGGGAGGTGCCCTCAGAGCTTGGCTGGATGGCCCCACTGAAGGGTAATGAGGGGCTTGATGGTATGGTAAACTAGCATAAGGGCATTCGGGTGTAGGAACCCACGGAGTCGCCTGATAGGTTTGTTGTCGGGCTGGATAGGCAGCCTCAGTAGTATGGCGCGACTCTATCCGTTTCTCCAGGTGTGTCAACTTTTCGTGCATGGCACTCAGGGAGCTCTGCAAGTCTTGTACCACTCTGACCAGGGCTTCCTCATTTCTTGTAACCCCGGGGGGTGTAACGGTCTGGGTCCGTATTACTCCAGAAGCATAGCCGTCTTCTTTGTTTCGCGTCACGGCCTCTGCCAAAATTTGTCGAAAGGTTAGGGTAGGGTCTACTCTGACTCGTTCCCGCAGAGCCTGTTTCAGGGGATTGCTGTAGAGCCCCAGAATAAATTGTTCCCGCAGTATCCGGTCTATGGGTCCCATGCCAGTAACCCCATCTGCCTCTTTTTTTTGTACCTCGGCCAACACTTCCTGTAGGGCTGTAGCGTACTGAGAGACACCTTCGTCTTCCCGTTGAATCCGGTAAAAAAACTTTGCCCGGAGGTGCCCTGCACTGGCTGTTTCCCCATATATTTCTTCCAGGAATCTCACCATCTCTTGCAATGTATTGCGCGTGGCTTCTGGTTGTAGGAGAACATTTCTTCGGGCCTCACCCTCGAGAGCGGCCAAAGCAATTTCTACTTGTAGTTCTGGGCTGACATTGTAAATCCTAACAGCACTCTGTAACCTTGTCACCCAGTCTGACAGTGTCATGTTCTGGCCATCAAATTTGGGTAGCAAGTTGAACAACGTGCCAATAGGAAGGGCCCTTGCAAGGGTTCCACCATTGCCTGAGGTACTCACATTAACATCATGCACATTGCCTTCAGCCGCCTCCATCTCTGTGACTGTACCCTGCTCGCAGCGCCACTTGTAACGGTCAGCAGAGGAAGAGACCGTAGAGCAGGACTCAAGTACAGTGCAGCAGACAAGGAGGCTGAAGTAGAAACCGGCTTTATTAAAAGAGAACTCTAACTGCCGGAGAAGCAGATTTACAATATGAACAGCTTGGGAATTCACAATAAAGATAATGGAAATTTGCATAAAGAACACAAATGAATCACAAACACAAGTACAGACAATAGCAGGCTACTCTCTTCTAGGTAGTCCTATCTGTCCCCGCTACCCGGGGTGCACCTCTACGGTGCACTAAACTAAATCCTATTCCACTATGCCCTAGCTCAGGTTAGCATCAGTGCACTCACAGTTCGGTGTCTGCACATGCAGGCAGGTACAGTCTGGGTCCCGATCTGGTTGCTTGCTTGCTTGCTTCAGCGTGGCTCAGCTCTGGCCTCTCTTTGTAGTCTCTGTAACTCTGGTTAGAGATAATCAGCAGCTCTGGACGTGTAATCAGGCAGGGCCTGGAATTCACTCACAGTTCCTCTGGTAAGTGCCTCACACTACAGCAGACAGCACACAGATACTGTGTCACAGCAGGCAGGGAGAAATCACTCTAATCTTCCCTGTGGATCTCCCTCTCAGTGCACAGCGTCCTTCTTCCTGTGTACTCAGACACCTTCAGCCCAGGCTCTCTGCTCAGCCCGGGAAAAAAACTTAACTCCTTGTCCTCTGGAAACAACTCCTCTCACTGTCCTACTCAGCCACAGTGGCCTCTGGTGGCTGGAGGGAAACATGACAGTCTGCTATATATATATGTGTTGGAAATGTTGCTGGATGATCAGGGCTGCCTCTTACAAATGGTTGAGGAGCCAACCCGGAGGGAGGCCATTTTGGATTTGGTATTCACAAATGGGGATTCGGTATATGATGTCATTGTAGGCGAAACCTTGGGATCTAGTGATCACCAGTCAGTGTGGTTTAATATAAGAACTGTGAAAGAGTCCCACCACACAAAAACAAAAGTTATAGATTTTAGAAAAACAGACTTTTCAAAAATGAAATTAGTCATAAATGAGTCCTTATAAGACTGGAACGGATTACATGGAGTCCAGGAGAAATGGGACTACTTAAAAGGTGCATTATTGAAGGCAACAGAAAATTGCATTAGACTTGTCAGTAAAAGCAAAAAAAGGAAGAGACCACTGTGCTACTCAGCAGAAGTGGCCCAAATCATTAAAAATAAAAAGCTAGCATTTTGTAATTATAAAAAAAAAACAGAGCAATGAAGATAAGGAAATCTACAAGATTAGGCAGAAAGAGGCCAAGCAAGTTATAAGAACTTCTAAAGCGCAGGCAGAAGAAAAACTAGCTCAGTCTATGAAAAAAGGGGATAAGACATTCTTCAGATATATAAATGAAAAAAGGAAATTAAAACAAGGAATAACTAAATTAAAAACAAAGGACGGAAGGTATGTAGAAGAGAATAAAGGGCTAGACGACTGCCTTAATGAATACTTCTGTTCAGTTTTTACAAAAGAAAAAGAAGGAGAAGGACCTCCACTAGAAAGGATGACTAATAAATCGTTTGATGCATGTGTCTTTCAGAGGAAGATGTTCTAAGTTTGCTGTCTAAAGTGAAGACAAATAAGTCACAGGGGCCTGATGAGATACACCCAAAATTATTAAAAGAGCTTAGTGGTGAGCTGGCAAAACCGTTAACAGATTTATTTAACCAATCATTAGTAACAGGAGTCGTCCCGGAAGATTGGAAATTGGCAAATGTCGTGCCCATTCACAAGAAAGGTAGTAGGGAGGAATCGAGCAACTATAGACCAGTGAGTCTGACATCAATAGTAGGCAAATTAATGGAAACCCTATTAAAGGATAGGATTGTGGAACATCTAAAATCCCATGGATTGCAAGATGAAAAACAACATGGGTTTACTTCAGAAAGATCATGTCAAACAAATCTTATAGATTTTTTTGACTGGGTGACTAAAATAATAGATGGTGGAAGTGCAGTAGACATCGCATATCTAGATTTTAGTAAGGCTTTTGACACTGTCCCACATAGAAGACTTATCAATAAACTGCAGTCATTGAGCATGGACTCCCATATTGTTGAGTGGATTAGGCAGTGGCTGAGTGACAGACAACAGAGGGTTGTAGTCAATGGAGAACATTCAAAACAAGGTCATGTTACCAGTGGGGTTCCACAGGGATCTGTACTGGGACCAATTTTGTTTAATATCTTCATAAGTGATATTGCAAAAGGCCTTGATGGTAAGGTTTGTCTTTTTGCCGATGACACAAAGATATGTAACAGGGTTGATGTTCCTGGAGGGAAACGCCAAATGGAAAAGGATTTAGGAAAACTAGAAGAATGGTCAGAACTCTGGCAACTGAAATTTAATGTGGATAAGTGCAAGATAATGCACCTGGGGCGTAAAAACCCAAGGGCAGAATATAGAATATTTGACACAGTCCTGACCTCAGTATCTGAGGAAAGGGATTTAGGAGTAATTATTTCAGAAGACTTAAAGGTGGGAAGACAATGTAATAGAGCAGCACGAAATGCCAGCAGAATGCTTGGATGTATAGGGAGAGGTATAAGCAGTAGAAAGAGTGAAGTGCTTATGCCGCTGTACAGAACACTGGTGAGACCTCACTTGGAGTATTGTGCGCAGTACTGGAGGCCATATCTCCAGAAGGATATAGATACTCTAGAGAGAGTTCAGAGAAGAGCTACTAAACTAGTACATGGATTGCAGGATAAAACTTACCAGGAAAGGTTAAAGGACCTTAATATGTATAGCTTGGAAGAAAGAAGAGACAGAGGGGATATGATAGAAACTTTTAAATACATAAAGGGAATCAACTCGGTAAAGGAGGAGAGCATATTTAAAAGAAGAAAAACTACCACAAGAGGACACAGTTTTAAATTAGAGGGGCAAAGGTTTAAAAGTAATATAAGGAAGTATTACTTTACTGAGAGAGTAGTGGATGGATGGAATAGCCTTCCTGCAGAAGTGGTAGCTGCAAATACAGTGAAGGAGTTTAAGCATGCATGGGATAGGCATAAGGCCATCCTTCATATAAGATAGGGCCAGGGACTATTCATAGGATTCAGATATATTGGGCAGACTAGATGGGCCAAATGGTTCTTATCTGCCGACACATTCTATGTTTCTATGTTTCTATTGCAGTTCAGCCCCATTCACCTGAGGGAGCTGCCTCTTGATACAGTTGATCAGCGAGGGTGCCAGGAGTTAGACCCCTGCTATCCTGAGGATAGGCCATGAGTATCAAAATCCTGCATGACCCTTTTAAAGGTGTTGTCTAAACCGGATCTATACTGTAGAAATGTTATGCCCAGCCCATATTGCTCATGTGTTTGGTGATTAATAAGTTACAGTTTCCGTTTCCGATACGCAAAAATCGGATTGCATACGAAAATGAGGGAATGTTTTATGGAATAACGGAACGGAAGAGGACTTAAATCAGAGAAAAAAACCCCCTCAGATATGGAACAACGGATCAGTGAAAAACGGACTGCAAAACAACGGTCGTGTGCATGAGCCCTTAACCCCTTCAGGACGCAGGGCGTACCGGTACGCCTTATTTCCCGAGTCCTAACTTCAAATCGGGATTCCGGCGCCGCGGGGGTTAATCGCAACGGGATGCCGGCTGAAATCATTCCCGTAACAACGGGGGGGGGGGGTCATTTGACCCCCCATATCGTCGATTGCAGAAAACCGCAGGTCAATTCAGACCTGCGGTTTTCTGCGTTTCTGGTCTATTCGGGCGTCCTGTGGGCCCGATTAACCGGAAAAAGACTGTGATCGGTAGCGTGATTACACACCACCAATCGCAGTGCGAAGATTTGCAGAGGCGGTGCTGTCCAGGGTGCTGATTGGTGCAGGGGATAGAGGCGCGAGATTCAAACTTCCTGCGCTCCTCTCTCCGCTCCTCTTCCTGTTCTGCACGAGCACCCGGCAGCATCGTCCAGCACCAGCTCCTGTGTCCCCCTAATCGCCATCCATCACCCTCCTGCACCCTTTGCCACCCAGGTAGGTTAGGGTCAGTGAGGGAGAGGCACTGTTAGGCAGGGAAAGAAGGGAAAAGTTAGTTAGAAAAAAAAAAAAAAGCACTTTTATTCCAAACTTTCTTTGATCGATCTATCAGACCCCAGACCCCCTGCCACTTGCCCCCCCTACCAGTCCCCCACCACCACCAGCCCCCCCCCCTTCACCACCACATTTTTTTTTCTACGTGCGCTGACTGGTCGGCACTTTTTAGCGTCCGTCCACTGTTAGCGCATCGCCCACCCCACCACCCCACCGCTGATCAGCGTTGTACCGCTGATCAGCAAGTTTGAACTTTTTTTTCTTAACACTAGCCCTTTTTTTCTTGCCTTTTTTAGTACGCGAACACCCGTTGCCCCCACACACACGCACATATAATAAAGTTTGCCACACACGCAGAAACTACACCCCTCAAGGCATTCAAAAGTTACTTTACAAACTATGTTAACCCTTTAAGTGTTCCACAAAACTAAATAGCGAATGTAGAAACAATTTTAGAATTTAATTTTTTTTGTTAGATTGCCTCAAAAAAGAGTAATATAGAGCAACCAAAAATCATATTTACCCCTAAAATAGTCCCAAAACAACAACCACCTTATCCCGTAGTTTCCTAGATGGGGTCACTTTTATGGAGTTTCTACTCTAGGGGCGCATCAGGGGGCTTGAAAGGGTACATGGTGTAAATAAACCAGTCCAGCAAAATCTGCCTTCCAAAAACCATATGGCGTTCCCCTTCTTCTATGTCCTGCCGTTTAGCCAAATAGTAGTTTACGACCACATATGGGGTGTTTCTGCAAACTACAGAATCAGGGAAACCCATTTTGTTTGGCTGTTAACCCATTTTTTTCCAGTAATAAAGTAAGGGTTAAATTGGAAAATTTTCCAAAAAATAGAAATTTCAAAATTGTTTCTCCTTCTGCCATTAACTCTTGTGGAACACCTAAAGGTAGTTGCGGATCCGGGGGGGGGGGGGGGCAACGGGGCAATTGGGGGGGGCGGCAGCGGGGGCTGGCGGTGGGGGGGCGGAAGCGGGGCACAGGGAGATGAGCGCTTCCATTGTGGAAGCGCTCATCTCCAGTAATCTGTATCGCCGTCCTCAGTACAGCGATACAGATGCCTGCCTGTGCTGCGGCACGGGAGGGAGAGGCGTGTCCCTTTCCCTTCCTCTGATAGGCTGCCGGCCTAGTGCCTGCAGCCTATCAGAGGCCGGCGCAGGCGGCGAGATGACGTTATCACACCGCCTGAGCCATACAGCGTGGGACACAGGCCAGAAGAGGCCTGCATCGCATCGCTGACATGGAGGTAAGTATGTGTTTTTTTAGTTTTTTTTTAATTATATACAATACTTTTACTGGTGGGGGCTGTTATTACTGGCACCTGGGGGCTGTTATCACTGGCAAAGGGGGGCTGTTATCACTGGCAAAGGGGGGCTGTTATTACTGGCAATGGGGGCTCTTATTACTGGGGGCTGTTATTACTGGGGACTGTTACTACTGGCCCAGCGGGGCTGTTATTACTGGGGGCTGTTATTACTGGCAAAGGGGGGCTGTTATTACTGGCAAAGGGGGGCTGTTATTACTGGGGGCTGTTATTACTTGCACAGAGGGGCTGTTATTACTGGGGGCTGTTATTACTGGCACAGAGGGGCTCTTATTACTGGGGGCTGTTATTACTGGCACAGGGGGGCTGTTATTACTGGGGGCTGCTATTACTGGCACAGGGGGGCTATTATTACTGGCACGGGGGGGGGGCTGTTAATACTGGCACATGATTGGGGGCACTATAGGGGCATCTACTGAGGCCACAAAGAAGGGGTATTTTATATGGGCTCTCTGTACAGTACAATTTTATACTGGGACACATTATGGTGGGTACTATGGGGAAGGGGGAGAGGAGTACTATGCGGTCATCTACGGGGGGCACTAAGAAGGGGTATTTTATACTTGCAAATTATGGGGGACACTGAGGGCATCTACTGGGGCATTTTATACAGGTGTATTATGGGGGGCACTAGGAGGAAGGAGGGTGTGGAGCACTATGGGGTCATTTACTAGGGGCACTATATAGGGGTATTTTATACTGGCAAATTATGGGGGCACTATGGGGACATTAGCTCAACTGGGGGCATTACAAGGGGGTATTTTTTGCACTGTCACATAATAAGGAGAATTATTTCTACTGGGGGGGACATTATGGTGGGCTTTATTACTCCCCCATGGTATGACCCTATAGTAGCAGCACCATCCTCTCCCTGCTCTGATCTCCCTCTGCCCCTTCTCCAAATCCTTATTATGAAATCTTTCTCATTAGGATAAAACACATCAGCTCTGCCGAGCCCCCGGCCAAAGTGTTGAAGTGGTGTCCGAGATCGCCAAGGGCCAAGTCAAGTAATTGTAAGTTTTCATGTGAAATATGTTTGTTATACACACATAGCCTACACTGTGTAGTCTGTTCTATAAGCACCATTGTTTTGTGGCGGCGGACAGAAAATAATCTGAAAGTGCCCCTCCCGAGACCAGTCTCTGGATCCGCCACTGCCTAAAGGGTTAACAAAGTTTGTAAACCCAGTATTGAATACCTTGAGGGGTGTACTTACTCAGATGAGTCCATTTTTTGAAATTTCTATTCAAGGGGTGCAACGGGGGGCTTCAAATGGGACATGGTATAAACAAAACTAGTCCTGCAAAATCTGCCTTCCAAAACCCATATGGTGTTCCCCTCCTTCTATGTGCTCCCGTTCGGCCAAACAGTAGTTTACAACCACATATGGGATGTTTCTGCAAACTACAGAATTAGGGCAACCCATTTTGAGTTTTGTTTGGCAGTTAACCCTTGTTTTACTCCTGGAAAAAATTGATTATATTGGAAAATGTTCCAAAATATTGAAATTTCGAAATTGTTTCTCAATCTGCCATTAACTCTTTTGGAAGACCTAAAGGGTTAATAAAGTTTGAAAAAACAGTTTTGAATATCTTGAGGGGTGTAGTTTCTAGAATGGGGTCATTTCAGAACGGCCTGGGTAAGTCAAAGCGTTTTAAAGGTATGAGCACTTAAAGTGACACTAGTCAGATTTGCAAAAAATGGCCAAGTCCTTAAGGTGAAATAGGGCTTAAGTGTCCTTAAGGGGTTAAGCAGAATCCCGGTGGTCAGTATTTTTTTTTTAAAGGGGTTGGACAATGCTTTTAGGAAACTTTGGATTGTTTTGGTGTTTACTCCAAATGTGTGTATTAGACTTACCTCAAAATTTTCGCTCTCGGGGTTCAAGGCTATGATGGGAGTGTCACTTTTCAGTACAGCGCTTAACACAAGGGTCAGACTGTGGATGCTGGCCTGCGTGACAGACATATCATTAATTCAGAGCTGCAGTTCATACAGGTTTCTGTTCTCATTACAGGATCACCCGCTGGTAACTCATCATGTCACACCCGCTGCATACAGTACACGTACAATGGTAGAGCTGACTCTCGATGTAAAGACCTCCTTCTGCTCCAATAAGCTTTTCAAGAACTTGTGATATATGACTCATCATTTGCAATTTAGGGGATTATTTTTCATGGCCTGGCATACAATTTTATAATGTATCTTTATTGGTTGGATCTCCGTATTTTCTGCTCCAGAATCCAATGCTAGGCATACTGCCGGCATAGTTCCGGCAGAGACTGCGGTATTTGCCGGGTAGTAGAGATGAATCGATTTATTTGTCCTATCAGCAGGGCTTATGCTGATTGGACAAATCGATACTGTAGAATCTTTTCGCTCATCTCTACCGGGTAGCAGTCTGACCTCTACTGGACCCCATTATGGACAGTGGAGCCAGCGGGCATTCTGGTAACATCCGGCAACTCCAGATCCAGAGAGCTGTGGCAGGTTGTTCTCTGCTGGCAGTATGAAGGAAGCCTTAGGCCCCTTGCAGACGTGCGTTCCTCCCGCAGCGAGTCCACAACGCAGCTCCCAGCGCGGCCGGGGGTCACATAGCATTATATTGATTTATGATACTATGTAACCCTTACAGTTCTGGAATGTATTGGATAACACTGGCATAATGCTGCCTGTGTTATCCAATACATTCCAGAACTGTAAGGATTACATAGCATCATAAATCAATATCATGCTATGTGAATCCCGTCAGTGCTGGGGGCCAGGCCGGGTGCTGCGATGCGGACTCGCTGCGGGAGGAACGCTCTTCTGCAAGGGGCCTTAAAGGGAACATCATCACACTAAGAACGCAGTTCAATCTGCAGGCAGCGTGTCATAGAGTAGAAAGAGCTAAGCAGATTTCTATATTGTTTTATGAGAAAATATTCAGTATAACTACTAATTTATTAATTTCAACCTCTGTTCTTTACACTCCTAGGAGTCCACTGGGCGGGTCCATCTCAGTGATTGTCAGTCTTAACATAGTAACATAGTATATTAGGCCGAAAAAATACATTTTGTCCATCCAGTTCGGCCTGTTATCCTGCAAGTTGACCCAGAGGAAGGCAAAAAAAACAACCTGTGAGGTAGAAGCCAATTTTCCCCACTTAAGGGGAAAAAAATTCCTTCCCGACTCCAATCAGGCAATCAGAATAACTCCCTGGATCAACGACCCCTCTCTAGTAGCTATAGCCTGTAATATTATTACACTCCAGAAATACATCCAGGCCCCTCTTGAATTCCTTTATTGTACTCCCCATCACCACCTCCTCAGGCAGAGAGTTCCATAGTCTCACTGCTCTTACCGTAAAGAATCCTCTTCTATGTTTGTGTGCAAACCTTCTTTCCTCCAGACGCAGAGGATGTCCCCTCATCACAGTCACAGTCCTGGGGATAAATAGATGATGGGATAGATCTCTGTACTGACCCCTGATATATTTATACATAGTAATTAGATCTCCCCTCAGTCGTCTTTTTTCTAAAGTGAATAGCCCTAATTTTGATAATCTTTCAGGGTACTGTAGTTGCTCTATTCCAGTTATTACTTTAGTTGCCCTCCTCTGTACCCTCTCCAGCTCTGCTATGTCTGCCTTGTTCACTGGAGCCCAGAACTGTACGCAGTACTCCATGTGTGGTCTGACTAATGATTTGTAAAGTGGTAGGACTATGTTCTCATCACGGGCATCTATGCCCCTTTTGATGCAACCCATTATCTTATTGGCCTTGGCAGCAGCTGCCTGACACTGGATTTTACAGCTTAGTTTGCTGTTCACAAAAATTCCTAAGTCCTTTTCCATGTCAGTGTTATCCAGTGTTTTACCATTTAGTAGCTATGGGTGACTTGCATTATTCCTTCCCATGTGCATAACCTTACATTGGTCAGTGTTAAACCTCATTTGCCACTTATCTGCCCAAGCCTCCAATCTATCCAGATCCCTCTGTAGCAGTATACTGTCCTCATCAGTGTAAATTACTTTACACAGTTTAGTGTCATCTGCGAAAATGTATATTTTACTGTGCAAGCCTTCTACAAGATCATTAATAACTATATTGAAGAGAATAGGGCCCAATACTGACCCCTGAGGTACCCCGCTAGTGACAGTGACCCAATGTAAGTATGTACCGTTAATAACCACCCTCTGTTTTCTATCACTGAGCCAGTTACTTACCCACATACAGACGTTTTCTCCCAGTCTGAGCAGTCTCATTTTATATACTAACCTTTTATGTGGTACAGTGTCAAATGCTTTGGAGCAGTCCAGATATACGACATCCATTGATTCGCCGCTGTCAAGTCTAGAACTTACCTCCTCATAGAAACTGATTAAATTAGTTTGACATGACCGATCCCTCATGAAGCCATGCTGATATGGCGTTATTTGCTTATTTTCCTTGAGGTAATCCAAGATATCATCTCTTAGACAACCTTCAAACAGTTTACCCACAACAGATGTAAAACTTACCGTCCTATAGTTTCCAGGCTCTGTTTTTGGACCCTTTGTGAATATTGGCACTACATTTGCTATGTGCCAATCCTGTTGAACACTCCCTGTCAGTATAGAGTTCTTAAATATCAGAAATAAGGGTGCTTCCTCGCTACCCTCCTGTTTTAGTAAATCCTTTATTTTTGTCATTTATTGCTTTCTTTACAGTTCTATATATCCACATTGTTTTTTCTTGTTCCTTAACCTTTTATTCACATAAGGTATGCACAGATGCAGTAGAGTTAACACAAATGCTTTATGAGACGAGTTATCTAAACTAAATGCGTTAATCAAACACCTTTAATTGCTTTTCAATGGCTTTTGTTTCAAGATAACGCGATGAGTTAAGAAATATGAGTTAAGAGCTTGTATGTTAACCCTGCTACATCTGTACCTCTCACAATTAGTGTACCTCTCACAATTAGTCTTCCTATGAGTATGCGTACATAAATGAGTATGAGAGTATATGAAGAAATCTCTCAGTAGGACCATTCTCTGGACTCATTAGCCCAGAATGAGCAGAAATGTAATAAAATAAAATAAACAAATTAAATGAATCTTCTCTCATAAAACTATATATCAGTCTGCTCAGCTCAGATTGGACTTCATTTTTAACATGGCAGGTTCCCTTTAAATGATACACCTATGGCTGCCCATAGTAACCACTAATGGGAGCTTACTGGAGATTGCTACATGACAAGTCTCCAGTAAGCACCCTCTAGTGGTGGCTGTGGGCAGTCAGAAATAAATCAGTATATAATTTTGGACCTATTTAGATAAAAAATAAGAAAATAACAATGGGGAAGATTTAGCAAGAATGGCATCTGTAATGCCATTCTGGATGTAGTTTGCAATGGATTGACACACCTCTTAATTATTTCGGAGCATTTCATCAGGTCCATGCACCAGAATCTGAAATCTACACCAGCTAAGATTACTTATGATAATTGTGTAGGATCACTTAGACTTTGTCCCCTTCTAGCCAAACCCTGCATACATTTAATAAAATTCGTAGGTGTGGCGGAGAATGGCAAAAAAAATTGCAATTATGTGCGCAAAAAGGGGCATGCATAAAAAATGTGCAACTTTTTTAAACCAATTCAAGCAGAGGAGGCTTGATAACTCTACTCCAGAATGTTCCCAATGACAGACAGCAAGCAGAGATATAGAAATAGTTTTTTATATTACCTAATAAGGCCATCCAGTTACCTTAATAAACGTTGCTTTCCATACCCGCATGGAGATATTGATATGAGTATTGTCCGATGGCTCCACAGTGCAGTAGAATGCCGGGCAGCTGTTTCTCTTGCAGTCCTGTTGATTGTTACCTCGTTAATGATGAGACATTATATACACACCAGACACTGGCCCAGATTTACTAACCCTGTAGGTGGCGTACACTTAGACCGGCTGTCTAGACCTGCACCAAATTCATCCCAGCGGCTCAGGCAGGATGATAAATCTGGTGCAGGGCTAGACACTTTTGTCTAACTCTATATTATTGGTTGGTGTACTTGGAGACAGACTTTTACACCAGAACTGTGGAACAATTTTGGGACAAAATGGTCCATCTTAGGCCATGTCTCTGTCCCACTAAGCCTCACCCCTTAATTCTAGGCCCCAAACCTTGATGAGGAAGTGCAGAAACCCAAGTTGCACCAAACTGCTACAAAATCATCCCAATTTGAGGCACTTTTTAGACAGATTTCAGGCACAGACGCATTCAAAAATCTTGGCCAATGTTTTTTTCAGCCCTGTTCATACTGACATTATGGCTTCAATTTTTACAGGACATATCCCATTGTGTTTGGGTTGGTCAAGATTCTGCACCAGACTACCCCATTCTGCCATATGATATCATGCCACCCTTAAAGTTGGAGATATGTGTATAAGGGCATCAGGATCTTGATACCTGCAGAACCTTAAAAAATGTAGTATGATCAAAGAATATTACACAAATTCCATATACATTGTAAGCATTCAATGGGTGAGGTCATAGATGGCAGGTATGTATCACTGAGATGAGTGAATTTCCGCTTATGAAATTCGTTCACACTTCGTTTGTGGCATAACGGAATGCCTTTAGAGGCATTCCCTTATTCCTTCCGTCATAATCGAAGTCTATGGTCTGCAGGATCCGTCCTGTTTACGTTATGCAGGGTAGTCCTCTCCTGCATAACGAAAAACGGGACAGATCCGTTTTGCAGCCCATAGACTTCTATTATGACGAAATGATCAACAGAATGCCTCTAAAGGCATTCCGTTATGCATTCCGTCATGGAATTGCGTTATGGTCCGTGGTAACGAAATCCATAACGCAATTCACCTTTTACCAACAAACGAAGTGTGAACGAATTTCAAAATATTAAATTCACTCATCTCTAGTTGTGACCAGTGATGCCAGATCACTGAGTTTGTGGTCGCTGGAGTTTGGGTCCGGGATTTAGGAGTGACTGAAGAGCTTGGGTGGGAAGGCCACTCCCATACTCCATCCCTGGTGTTCCTCAAACAGGTGGAAAACAAATTTAAAGGCACGCTGAAAAGAAGACCCATGGACAAGACCACTATGCAAAGTGGAATCCCTAGGTGAAAACCTACAAGCTAGTGAGAAGCCGATATCACCGCATTTTTGGTTATTTCCATGAATTGTTATTTTGTTTGCTGAAGCCTGTATTGTTTTGCTGTGTATGCCCAATAAACCCTGCGTAAAGAAACTGTCTGAATGGTCCCGTCTCATAACATCTTTGAAAATGTAAATTAATGAAGCATCCCCATCTTCAACATTTATGTCATATCCACACCTCTGGGACCCTCTTCTGTTGGGAGAATGAGGGTTTAGTAATTTACATTGCCTGCTTTCCCTAAATCAGTGAACTGCCATAATGAACTGTCCACAAGCGTGGCCACCACTCCTTTCCCATGCCTGTACAAATAGCTGCTCTGTGGTTCGCACCTATTAGACATCTATGGTACTGTATTTGTGGATATGCCATGAGTAGTTATGAGCGAATCGACTTCGGATGAAACATCTGAAGTCGATTCGCACAAAACTTTGTTCTAATACTGTACGGAGCAGGAGCTCCGTACAGTATTAGAATGTATTGGCTCCGATGAGCCGAAGTTATTGCTTAATGCGTACTAACTTCATAAATTAATTTGTGCTTTAAAAAAACATTTGCAGAACTCTTGTTCGGTTCCAAGATACCATTTGGAACCAAACCCACGTTCGGGAAATGGTTTTTTACAGTACAAATTTATTTAGAAAGTTATTACGCAAAGTCTCGCGAGACTTCGCGAAGCAATAACTTCTACTTATCGGAGCTCCTGCTCTGTACAGTATTAGAACGAAATTTTATACGACTCGACTTTGGATGTTTTATCCGAAGTCGATTCGCTCATCCCTAGCCATGAGTATTGGACATAGGAACACCCCTAGTCCTGTGTGTGTATTGGACTATGGCCAGCCACGACCTGTATAATATTGTGTAAAATTCTATAAACCAATAACTCTGTCTTTCAATAGTTGAATCTAATTCCTTCCTTCCATTCAGACATGTCTATCTTTAAAGGGAACCTGTCGCCGGGATTTTGTGTATAGAGCTGAGGAAATGGGTTGCTAGATGGCCGCTAGCACATCCGCAATACCCAGTCCCTATAGCTCTGTGTGCTTTTATTGTGTAAAAAAAAAATGATTTTATATGGATGTACTAGCGGCCATCTAGCAACCCATGTCCTCAGCTCTAAACGCTAAATTCCGGTGACAGGTTCCCTTTGAGCTATTTCTTTGGGGGAGAACCAACATGGCCTAGATGTAGGTTTCAACAAGGGTTGTCACAGCTTTACCAGTCCCCCTGAATGGCAAATCTTTTTTTTTTCCAACTTGGTTTTCTAAAACCAATGGTTGGATCTATGAAAAATGTGAAAAAATAAAATAAAAAAATTCTACCTATGGGAGGTCTTATAGAAATCATCCTGGTTGTCACTCAGGTTTAGCAGAAACTGATATAGCTAAGAAATGTCTGACAATTATTTTTAACAGAGAGAACCAGTCAATGAGATTGTTATCCTGTTAGGAGGAATGCTGGTCTTTATGATCACCTCCTGAATATTACCGTACGTCTATAAATTTACCTTGAAATTAATGTAATTAGATACCGTCTATAAAATCTATAGAACCGGCCCTGTGTAGTAAGCCCTGTTGCCAGACACTACCGTATAGTGTACTGATACAGTATACAGTCTACGAATAACCGTAGTATATGTGACAAATTATAATGTGATTACCGCATAGTGTGGTGCCCAACTAATAGTGCCGTAATTGGAACAAATAGCACAACCATATAAATGCCTAAATAGCAACGCCGCCATACACTGCAAGAGTAATATCCTGTATACTGCCTAGTGCCACACAATGCCTAAGTAAATGCTACCATACAGTGTCCATATAACAGCTTCATACAAAAGTAATGGTTATAGTTACCAATATTGTATCCTTTATACTTTCTGTAAATTTGTCCAAATGATACGTTCTTCCATAATTTATATAGAAAGGATCCAACAGTTGTTTGGTATCACAGTTCACGTTCTGAAAAACAGAGGGAAGCTTTAAAGGGGTTGATATTGAGGATAGGCCATTAATATTAGATAGGTGGGGGTCCAACACCCGCACCCCTGCCGATCATCCACTTCAGTGGTAGTCGGCTCTGTCCAGTACACAGTGGATGGAGCTGAAGGCACTGAAGCTCCAGACCCCTATCGATCTGATATTGATGGCCTATTCTGGGGTTAGACCATCATCATCAATACCAAAATACTGTAAAACTCTTTTAAAGGAAATGCAATTATAATATTAACAATACTGATATTTCAGTTAAAGGGCATCTGTCAGCAGATTCGTACCTATAAACTATTGCATGTGCACTTGGCAGCCGAAGGCATCTGTGTTGGTCTCATGTTCATATATTCCTGCATTGCTGAGAAAAATGATGTTTTAATATATGCAAATGAGCCCCTAGGAGCAACGGGGGTGTTGCCGTTACACCTAGAGGCTCTGCTCTCTCTGCAACTGCTGCGCCCTCTGCACTTTCATTGACAGAGGGCGCGGCAGTTGCATAGAGAGCACAGACTCTAAGTGTAACGGCAACGCCCCTATTGCTCTTAGAGGCTAATTTGCATATAATAAAACATCATTTTTCTCAGCAATGCGGGCACATATGAATGCGGGGCCAACACAGATGCCTTCAGCTGCCAAGCGCACATGTAACAGGTCAGGCAATGTCACAGGTACAAATCTGCGGCCAGATGTGCTTTAAAATCAATGAATGTCGACATTTGACAAAGACATGAGGGAAGAGATGTAGAGCGCCGCAGGACTCTGGGAGGTTTTTTGGGGAGTTAGTTTGAATTGAATTTTAAGGGCATATTCACACACTGAAGATTTGTCATAGGAGTTTCTGCTACTTTCACATCTGCGCTTTCCCTTTCCGCTATTAGGATCTGTCATAGGACCTCAATGGCGAAGGAAAACCTTCCGTTTTTTCCCTATTCTTTGTCAATGGGGACAAAACTGAACTGAACGAAACAGAGAGCACCAGAATGCATTCCGTTCAATTTGGTTGTGTCCCCATCAAGGACAGAATAATGCAACCAGAATTTTTCTGTCCGCGATGTGTTGCGGAGTAAGGCCTCCTGCACACGACAGTATTTTTTAATGTCCTGCAAAACGTGGTTCCGTTGTACCGTGATCCGTGCCTGTTTTTTCTTCCGTGGGTCTTCTGTGATTTTTGGAGGATCCACGGACATGAAAAAAATAAAAAAATAAAATCTAAGTCAAGTTTGCCATTGAAATGATAGGAAAAAACGGACACGGATCACGGACGCGGATCACGGACGCGGATGACAATCTTGTGTGCATCGGTGATTTTTCACAGACCCATTGACTTGAATGGGTCTGTGAACCGTTGGCCGTGAACAGGTCATATTTTTTTCACGACCAGGAAACACGGATCACGGATGCGGCTGCCAAATGGTGCATTTTCAGATTTTTCCACGGACCCATTGAAAGTCAATGGGACCGCAGAAAAACACGTTAAACGGGACAACGGCCACGGGTGCACACAACAGTCGTGTGCAGGAGGCCTAAGGCGGATCCTGCATGACTCACAATGTAAGCCAATGGGGACGGATCCGTTTTCTCTGACACAATAGAAAACTGATCCGTCCCCCATTGACTTTCAATAGAGTTCATGACTGATTCGCCTTGGCTATTTTAAATATAATACAACCAGATCCATTCAGAACGCATGCAGACGGTTGTATTATCGTGACGGAATCGTTTTTGCTGACGGATCCAACAAAAACGCTGGTGTGAAAGTAGCCTAAAGCCTCTTGCACACGACCGTATGGTTTTGCGGTCCATTTTAAACGGATCAATTTTTCAGTTTTTTTTTGTTTCAGTAGTGTTTCCGTTCCGCTTTCATTCCATTTTGCCGTTCCGTTTTTCTGTTTGGTTTCCGTTTGTGATCCGTTTTTTGGGGATTGAAAACAGAAATGGAAGCATACAATAATGTTTAAACAGTAAGTACATTTTAAAAAATGGGCTGGGCATAACATTTCCAATAGATGGTTCCGCAAAAACTTAACAGATATGGAAGACATAGGGATGCATTCAGTTTTTTTTTTGCGGAAACATTGACTTGAATGGAGCCACAGAAGGTGATTTGCGGGCAATATAGGGTGCTCCAGCTGGTAGTGTTTATGGGGTGCTCCAGCTGGTAGTGTTTATGGGGTGCTCCAGCTGGCAATATAAGTGATGCACTATGGCAGACATTTTTGGTGAAGCACTATTAATAAATTCTACTGAATGGCACACAGATGCAATATCCAGCATAGTCCGTACTGCATGTACGATGTGCAGGTGTATGGAGCAGTGTAAACTATGGAGAGGCTGCAGCACTTGCCTAAGTGCTGTGGCCCGTGATTGGTGGAAATGCTGAGAGTCAGACCCCAAAGTCAAATATTAATGGCCATAAGGATAAGCTATTAATTTAAAAAACCTGGATAACTACTGATTGTAGTGTATGGCCACAAGAGGGCACACTGTCCTTATGTCTGGCACTGTGCATTTAGTAACCAGTGCTTCGCTAAGGGATAGCAGCCGTATTAGGGTGTTTTACTAGGCTGTGACTATCACCACTGGAATTAAAAAATAGGAACCCTTCGGTTTATTTGAAGTATTTTTTTTAATTCGCTGAATGAAAGGTAATAAATCATATTGCATTATTTGAGGTATAGCATACTGCTAGAACCCAGAAATATAAGAGGGTATTTATAATTATTGGTGTTTCATATGCCAGTCTTAACAGAAAATATACGGGAGTAAGATGTGCCAAATTTATTAAGAGTCTCCTAATAAATTTGGGGCATCTATGAGCTGTCCATGCACTAGTAGCTGAAATCGACACACCTATGAGCTATTGTAGATTTCTACTATAATGTATGCCAATATTCTGCCATAAATTCAGATATATGGTGGCCATGCCTCTTTCTGATAAGCCACACCCACTTTAAAATATTGAGCCATTTATTCACAAAAAGGATTACATGAAGAATGACTTACAACAGTATAGTGGTCTATCGGGGTGCAGTGAGCCAGTGGTCACTGCGTAAGGGGTTAAAATGTGTAGTTGTGCTCAGGGGTGCACCTTGCCTTTCTGCTGCTTGAGGCAAAACCTAAAACGCCCCCCCCATGCCCATTTCTTAACCTAACCCCTTTGCCTCAATGAAAGTGTTCATTGCCCATGGCCCTTCTGCTGCCCCCCTCTTGCCCCTGCCTGGTGCTGCCTGAGGCGATCGCCTCACCTGGCCTTATTGGTGGTGCACCCCTGGTTGTGCTATGCATAAAAGTTTGTTCTGAGAATGCCGAATAGGGGGTTAACCATTGCTTTGTAATTAGTTCCACACATCCCCTCTAGAAGGGGCTGCTGCTGAGTGAGACAGAACAGTTAAGGAGTCAGACATAGCAGCAGCAGCATCTAGCAGGGAGCGGCCATCCAGTCGGATACATAAAAAGACAGCACCAGACACTTTCCTCTGAGTAAACAAAGGGAACTAAGCAAAGGGAAGTTTTAGCAGCCATCACAGGGAATTGCTGGAAATACAAACCAGTAAGGGTAATGCATGTATACTGGCTATGGACTTTACTGCATTTTGTCTGGAATAAAAGTGTCCCTTCCATACAAAAAAAGACTGATTGTCTATCCGTTAAAGGACTACACTCCACAGCAGAGCATTGTAGTGACACAATGTAAAAAGGCAGAAAGAGACAGAATTGGGGAGAGAGCACATATGTATTGGAAGGGTGACTTGGGGAGCATCTGTACTGTCAACCCCCTTTTTTTGCAGTTTCAGGTAAAAATTATATCAACTTCTAAAACTACGTATATTTGCACTTTGTCATTTTTTTCACTAAATAACTGTTATACTGTATGTTCAACACAACCAGTCTCATCATTGGTGCTACACATAGTTAATATGGTTGAAAAAATAAATAAGTCCATCAGGTTAAACACGTAACAACCTACTGCTACCTCATTTCAAGGATCCCTGTCTTGCAACCCAAATAATCCTCCAACACCAAGGGTACCCAAAACCATCACCAGGCAGAAGAACCCTCTCGCCAGGGTTTACTCCGAGGGAAAGAAAGGGTGTGTCCCTCCCTTTACTGTGCACCGTCATAGGAAGCCTCATAGCCACCATGAGGACTACGACTGCCATCGGGCCTCTGCCTCCACTCCCTTTTTCTAGCATCTCTCTCGGGTTCGCTGCAGAGGCCTGAAATCATTGGTGGTCCAAGACTTCACCAGTGTGATCCTCTCACACAGTGACGTACAAAGAGAAGTAAGGGCCCCATAGCAAGGATCAAACCAGGCCCACCACACAGGACAAAAGGGTTTCTGCCTAAACCCCGATTAATGACCCTTGGCCCATTTTTTCACTGCCTCATTTGCTAAAAGTTGTTCCTTTAGAGGATAGAATCCTTACCAAGTTTTCACACCCAGTAGAAGAGGAGATAATCTCAACTAAGGCTGGGCGCCCTCTTTACCTGGGCCCCATAGCAGTAGCCACGGGCATTGCTAGGGTCTGAAAACATCCAGGGTACAAGCCCACTGTACCACGCCCCCGTGGAGCCATGTCCCCACCCCGTGAAGCCACGCCCCCATCGCCACCGGGGGGAGGAGGCCCTTCACAGTAGTTATTAACCCCTTTCAGCAGTCCCCCCTTCACAGTAGTAATTAACCCCTTTCAGCAGTTCCCCCTTCAGTGAATTGGGGACTGCTGAAAGGGGTTAATAACTACTGTGAAGGGCCTAGCCGTCTGGGCAACCCCACAGATCATCCCCCCACCCCCTTGTACTTGTTCCGCTGATCTGCTACTTGCGAGCTGCGTGGGCATAAGTTCAATCCCGTTATGCGGCGCGTGATCCCGTGAGACCTGTCATTTACAGCGGCGGGTCTCACGGGATTATGCTCTACAGGACGGGATTGCGCACCAAAGTGACTGAACTCATGCCCGCGCAGCCCACAAGTAGCGGAACAAGTACAAGGGGGGTAGAGAATAGCCACATTTAAAAAAAAAAATGCTACCAGGCAAGCATAACATCCGGGGCACTGGACAAAACATCCGGGGCTCAAGCCCCGAATATTTTGACCTAACGGCACCCCTGGCAGTAGCATTGTCTGCTCTCACATGTATCTGTGATCAGAAGATCATTTCGAATAGGATTTCCGTTACAAATAAAAGCAGTAGAAAAGAATGTGTGGGAAATCACGGAAAACCTGGTCACATAATTCCGGTGCACAGATAATGAATGACATGAATGTGTGAGAGGCCCTCAGGAATACACATTATTAATGGACTTACTTCAGAATGTGACACGTTGCTCAAGTACAGGAGAACATTGTTGTCTGGCGTCTTATAGTGGAATGAAAGGCGGAATTTGACCCTGGGCATTGGGATATGATCATTCCTCTTAATCTGGAAAAGAACACAATGTTACCATAAAGAATGGCATAAACATACAGTACATCCATGTTATCATGTGCAATGTATAAAAAAGCAAGGCGGTGCCACATATACCAATAAGCAGGTAATATATGAGCACTATGTGGTTTTAATGGGTGTTATGTAATTCTCTGGCTGGCTTCCCAACTGATGTATGTATTGTGATGTTCTTCAGCATTTGAGATGTGTATTGTGATGCTCTGCAGAGGTTGATGTGTGTATTATAAGTAGATATGAGCGAATCGAATCCAACGAAGTGGAATTCAATCCTAATTTCAGGATAAATTTGATTCGCCGAGAAGCCGAATCTCCTCATAGCCAATCGATTTAACCTGCAATAGCGTAAAAAACAAACAAACAAAAAATCCTACTTACCTCCTCCATTTGCTCGCAACGGGCTGTCCGCCGCCATCTTGATTGAAGATCTAGGCCAAAATCCCATGCGTCATCTCGGGCCGTGTGAGATTTCGCAAAAGAACTTCAAGCAAGGTGGCGTGGCGGTGGCCGGTCAGTCGCAAGCAAATGGAGGCGGTAAGTATGATTTCATTTTTTTTTCTGTTAATTTTACACTGTATTATTAGGCCCCTTTCATATGGGCGAGTATTCCGCGCGGGTGCAATGCGTGACCTTACCCATTCATTTCAATGGGGCTGTGTACATGAGCGTTGTTTTCACGCAACGCAGGCCCTATAGAAATAAATGGGGCTCAAGCAAGTGCGGAAGCGGTGTGATTTTCACGCATGGTTGCTAGGAGATGATGTTAGTAAATAGGGATGAGCAACCCCGGACCCCATTAAAGTCAATTCACTGTATTATTTTCCCTTCTAACATGGTTATAAGGGAAAATAATAGCATTCTTAATAGCGAATGTTAACTAAAATGTCCATTGAGGGGTTAAAAAATAAAAAAATGAACTCACCTCATCCACTTGATCGCGCAGCCGGCATCCTCTTCTTTCTTCTTCCTGCAGGACCTGCAAAAGGACCTTCGCTGATGTCATCGCGCTTACCACGTGGTAAGCGCGGTGACGTCAGCGCAGGTCCTGCTGAATGAAGATAGAAGGTCCTTTTGCAGGTCCTGCAGGAAGAAGAAAGAAGACGATACCGGCTGCTTGATTAAGCTAAGGTGTGTACTGTGATGTCCTGCAGAAGCTGAGGTGTGTGTTATGATGTTCAACAGCAGCTAAGGTGTGTATTGTGATGTTCTGCAGCAGCTGAGGTGTGTACTGTGATGTTCTGCAGCAGCTGAGGTGTGTGTTATGATGTACAGCAGCAGCTGAGGTGTGTACTGTGATGTTCTGCAGCAGCTGAAGTGTGTGTTATGATGTTCAGCAGCAGCTGAGATGTGTACTGTGATGTTCTGCAGCAGCTGAGGTGTGTGTTATGATGTTCAGCAGCAGCTGAGGTGTGTACTGTGATGTTCTGCAGCAGCTGAGGTGTGTGTTATGATGTTCAGCAGCAGCTGAGGTGTGTACTGTGATGTTCAGCAGCAGCTGAGGTGTGTACTGTGATGTTCTGCAGCAGCTGAGGTGTGTACTGTGATGTTCTGCAGCAGTTGAGGTGTGTGTTATGATGTTCAGCAGCAGATGAGGTGTGTACTGTGATGTTCTGCAGAAGCTGAGGTGTGTGGTATGATGTTCAGCAGCAGCTGAGGTGTGTGTTATGATGTTCAGCAGCAGCTGAGGTGTGTACTGTGATGTTCAGCAGCAGCTGAGGTGTGTACTGTGATGTTCTGCAGCAGCTGAGGTGTGTACTGTGATGTTCTGCAGCAGTTGAGGTGTGTGTTATGATGTTCAGCAGCAGCTAAGGTGTGTACTGTGATGTTCTACAGACGCTGAGGTGTGTACTGTGATGTTCTGCAGCAGCTGAGGTGTGTTATGATGCCTTGCAGCAGCTGGGATGTTCATTAGGATGTTTTGCAGCATTCAGGGTGTATCTTATTATCCATATGTCAGCCATAGTTTGGCAGAACTGCAGAACAAACTTGATACTAGTGACTTCTGTAGTGACTATCCGGCTCATCTCTGTATAATCGCTATGTTCTTGTGATACTAGCAAGGGACATGTCAATGGAAAATGAAAATGAACACAATAATCAAATAGTAATCACTATGAAGTCTGGCATAAACATAAAGGCCCTTTCATACTGTAAGTCAAGAGAACTTTTTCTGATGGTCAGGCACATCTAATATATAAAGCTGAGTGTATGTAGAGTATATATGAAGTATGTGTGTATGTATGTCCGATAAAGGAATCTGCCCTGTCGCGTTTACAATCACGAAATTTGGCAGACAAGTACATCAGGTGTCCGGGAAGGTTTTGGCCCGGGTTTCAGCTCTCTATCTGTTTCTGAGATATTCCCAAAATATGCAAATATGGCACATCACATGACCTACATTAGCCAGTAGAAGCCTGCCGGTCTTTCTCTTCATATCCCTACTGCCATACATACGGTCACATGTCCCTTATCAGCCAATAGAAACTCGCAGGTCCTTAGTCTCCACATACACACAGTTTTAAACCAGGTTTCCATAACAACCCAGCCATTTTTCTTCACTGCTGCAGGTTAGCTTTAAAGGAGCAGGGCGCTGTGGATGACACTGTTAAGGGAGCGGAGTGCTGTGGAGGTGACAGTTCAGGGGGCAGGTAGGGTGGCCCTTCAGGCCACCCTCAAAAGATGGACTTAAAATCCCCGCCCCCAGGTCATGCTAAGCCACGCCCCGATCCAACGGGGATTGAAAAAAATGAAGGTAAAAATCAACTTCTGTCAGCTGCAGGGGTGGGAGGGAGACTTTCTTCCTGTAGCTCACACTCAGACAGCATAGTGCTGCTGTCTGAGAGTGAGCTGTTCAAAAGAACATCCCTGTTTCCGTCCAGGCCCTGCGCGGAGGACAGGGAGTCTGAAAGCCGTCCTATAACCGGACCTCTGGCCACCCTAGGGGCAGGCTGCTGTGGAGGTCACAGTTAGGGTCCATTCACACGTCCGCAAAATGGGTCCGCATCCGTTCCGCAATTTTGCGGAACGGGTGCAGACCCATTCATTTTCAATAGGGCCGGAATGTGCTGTCCGCATCCGCATTCACGGATTCGCTCTTCCACATCCGTGCTTCAGTTTTCGCAAAAAAATAGAACATGTCCTATTCTTGTCCCAAGATTAGGCATTTTCTATTATAGTGCAAAACACTTACGGACGTGTGAATGGACCCTTAAGGGGATGGTCTGTTTTAAGGGAATAGGGATGGTCTGTAGAGGTTACTGTAAAGGGGGCGGGTTATTGTGGAAATCACTGTTAATGAGACGGGGTACTGTTGAGGTCACTGGGGAGGGCTCTGTGGATCTTACTGTTAAGGGGGCAGGCTGCTGTGGAGGTCACTGTTAAAGGGGCGGGGTACTGTAGATGTCACTGTTATAGTGGATACTATTGATATCTTTTAACGAAACGCACAAACATTAAATGAAATAGATGAACTATACCCATGTGAAGCCGGGACCTAGTGCTAGTTTATGATATTATTGGAACACTTTTCCTTTCAGTAGGTTGGAGTCTTACCATATAATGCAGATTAATTTCTGGTCCGATTGCATCCGTGGAGTTAATGACAGAAGGGACTGTATCATTGGCAGGAATACTAATATGTATTTCTTTTTTTGACCTTTAAAAAAAAAAAAAAAAAAAAGCAGACAAGTAAATCAAAAGTTGTACAATCATAGATAATAGAATAGAAACTGCCAAAAATGATATTGGGATCAAATAAAAGATACAGTATAGCGAGAGATACAATAAATAGATATGGGATAGATAGATACTGTAGATAGATATGAGAGAGATAGTGTCACAGGGAGCTGGCGGCGCGCTCTTCATTCGCAGCACTGCCGGCGTCCCGCGCATACAGCGGAGCAAGGACACGGTCGGCGTCCTGGTCTCCATGGGGACCAGGGGGCGGAGAGGACCCAGCCTTGCATGCCTCAGCGTGGTCGGCATCCTCCGTCCCCTAAACAACAAGCAGCAGGGGATCTGAGCACCGATGTTAATGAATCGGTGCTCAGCTGTGTTATGAGCAATCAGAGTCGTGTGACACTGGCCACGTCACGTGACTCACCTGTAGGGGTTATTTAAACAAGCACAGGTTGCCTGTGATTGGTCTTGCTACCCTCACCAGCATTTTGTATTGTGCCTTCTGTGTGTGTTTTGGACCTCGGCTCTGTTTGTGCCCTTCCTGGAATTGACGTGACCTCTTGGCTTCTGACTCCGGATTGTGTTTTGACCTCGTTATTGTATTGCTCCCTGTGTACCTGCGTGACCTCCTGGCTTTGACTTTGACTTGCCTGACTCTGTTACAGTACTTCTCTATCTTTTTAGGGCCCTGCATGTATCTAAGTGAGCGCCTGCGCCAAGTTGTACGCCGTCGGTTAGGACAGCCCGTGCAAGTAGGCAGGGACAGAGATGGGGTGGAGTTTAGGGCTGCACTTATCCCTACCCTCTGTCATGACAGATGGCTAGATAGATAGTTAGATAGATAGATACATATATATATAGAGAGAGATAGATAGATAGATAGGCGATAGATAGATAATCTATTATGAAAGATGTTCAGTAGATACCCAGTAAATGTCAGCCAAGACTCATAGTTAACAGGAAACGTAATGTTTTTTCTATTATCATCCAAGTTCTTTTCTTCACTGTCACTGGAGGACAACAAGAGAGCTCAATCAGTCTCAATTATCTTGACATTGCTGTGTGCACCACCGTTGGTCAAATTAACCCTATTTAATTAAACACTGCTGGACTGGTCACCACAAATTGTAGTGCAATGTGCAGGCTGCAGGTTGGAGGAGCTGATTGATAAACAGTTTTGTGGGAAAAGGATTATTAAAACTTGCAATGTATACATTCATATTTATGTGTTCTCCAACCTCAAGATTACCCCCCATGAACAACCCTCAGTACACAGGGGAGGTGTTATCAGTGACTGGCAGCTATGTCTGTGTACACACTTACACAGAGAATGAAATCAAGCACTGATATCACTTCCCCATGTATTAAGAGCTGTGCGCGGAGGTGATCTTAAAGGGGTTATCCCATGATTCATGTAAAAATGCTCCAGTTCTGGAAGATTTATTTCAGGTTGGCAACTCAGGGGGGCATGACGTTTTTCAGAGGATGTGTCCTTTCTGCTGTACCTCTTTCCCTGTAACTGCCACAGGTTCTAACAGAATATTTTAACTGAGCATGTGTGACCACCTCATTGAGGTGGGCGGAGCACTAAAGAAAAGATCAACTAGGAGGTGGTGCTGTACAGATGCATTTTATTGAATAGCTCAGTGGATATGCTAAATTACATGCAATTACAAAAGTTTTCCAATCCATTTCCCTTTTTTATACATGTAGACAGTTTTTTGTGGCACAACCCCTTTAAGTTAGTGAAAAATTTGAGGAAAAAATCCAGCTCTTTAACAACAGGAGACACTTTTTTGATGCAGTAAAAACTTTCCAATCCAATAAGCAAGAATACAGTCTACGCGTTTCGGACCCTCATATTTCGGTCCTTAATCATGACATGAGTAACATATACTAAGTAGAATTGAGCGGACACCTGGATGTTCAGGTTCGCCGGGTTCGCCCGAATTTCAGAAAAAAAGTTCGAGTTCGGGACCTGAACTTGAACCCGAACCCCATTGAAGTCGATGGGGACCCGAACTTTTGTGCACTAAAATAGCTGTAAAAATGTCATGGAAAGGGCTAGAGGGCTGCAAATGGCATCAAAATGTGGTTCAGAGCATGGCAAGTGTTCTGCAAACAAATGTGGATAGGGAAATGACTTTAAATACCATAAAATACGTAAAAATAAAAAATAATAATCTTGATCTAGGAGGACGACGTCCATATGGAGTAGGAGGTTGAGGAGGCGGTGGATGTGGCGGTGTAGGTGGAAGCGGCAGTGGAGAAGGAGGAGGTAGCCTACACTGCTTTTTGGTTTTCAATTTATTTTTATTTTTTTAAATTAGGGTACATAAATAACAGATTAGGATATAAGAGGACGACCACCTGAATCAGACAGAGAAATTATGTAATAAGTGGTCAAAATTAAAACTTAACATTTAATGGGTATAATTAGAAGATTGGTCCCAAGATATGACGATACATAAACATAAATCAGAAGCAACGCGGCGGGTTGCCACACGGAAAGACTGGTACCCTAAACCAAGTCAAACACTGAAGAGAGATGCTCGGCGGCACCAAAGTAATAACCGTATGGTCCTACCACTCAGATGAAAAGCTTCTGGATCCACAATTATCCGGCTGGTGTTGATGGATGTGCACACCGTTGCTCTGGCAATTGCGTGATAAAGGGTGGTCTGTAGTGCTGGCTGGCCCTAGTAATACCCTGGAGCCCTACACTGGCCTATGTGACCGGATGGTGGTAAACCGCCACCAGTCACCTACAGGAACCTCACCCTGGAATTAGTGCACCCTAGAAGGCCCCCGCTTACCTGATCCCTACATGCACGTTTCGCTGAAAAAGATGAGTGACAGGCTCATCAGGGGAAAAACGGTCTGCTTGGGCTAAACCTGTGCAGGGTGCACTGACAAAGATGTCAATGGTGCACTCTGCATAGGGATTAAGTGACACCACGATCCAGATATAGATCAAAGTGGGCTGGTTAGCTATGAGGGAAAAGGGGGGTCAGGATATAGAGCCCCTCTTCAACTAACTATCTAGACGCCTGGGCTGATGTAGCCTAAGGAGCACCTGAGAATCGCTACCTTTTAAAAAGCGAGCCAGCCTCAGAATGAGGCTTGGCTAAGACACACCTCCCACATCCGGAATGAGCGGTGCACGCCCGCGCATGCGTGGAGCGATGCATCGCATAGGAGGAGGAAGGCAAAGGGGCGGACATGACATGACAGCGATGACGTCACCACGTCCTATCACGCTGATACAGGCGTGATCACATGACGGTTGCCTGGCAAACGGGACGCATTCCCAGGCACCGTCCGGCATCGCAGCTCCTGATGTGTAGCTGCGCACAGTTTAGATTTGGTATTTAATGGCACAAGATAAATATAGGAATCAAGACTGTAGAGGTCTCAAGCGGACACATATAGGGGGCATAGGGAGAATTGGAAATAAAGAGAGGGGCAGGGAAGCAGTGGGTGGATGGGAAAGGGGAAGAGAATAATCAAATATGTCATAAGAAGAGCAGTGTAGTTATGAGCATCACCAGTGTATTAAATAAAACAGCTATAATTAAGCTGTTCATTAAGACCCGTGGGTGAGACTGTGGACAGAGTGTAAATCCAGCGGGATTCTCTCTGTAATAACATACGGTCCCAGTCTCCACCACGGACCGAACGCGCTACTTTCTCAATTCCAATAGCCCGAAGGCAGTTTGCGTTCCCCTGGTGGTAGTCATGTACGTGCTTAGATACTGTTGTGTCCCTGTTATTGGCAATGTCGCCAAGATGTTCGCCAAGGCGCCTGCGCAGCTCACGTTTCGTTTTCCCCACGTACTCCAAACCGCATTCGCAGGTGATCTTATATATGACGCCCTGCGTCTTACAATTGATAAAATCCATGATGGGGAAGGTTTTTGACAAGTTTGAGCTGAAAAAAGTTTTGCCAGGTTGGATGAAACCACAGGCCACACATCCACTGCACCTGAAACAGCCCGTGGGCCTGCGATCGAGCCAGGTGCCTTGCCTAGGGACTGGTGTGAAGTGGCTGTGTACGAGGAGGTCCTTCAAATTACTACCCCTTCTAAATGTTAACTGGGGGTAGTCGTGCACGGCTTCCTTAATATCAGGGTCCATCAGCAAAATGGGCCAGTGCTTATTAAGGATCCCTCGTATTCTATCAGCACAGCCATCAAAGATGCCTAACAATCGGATCTTCTGGTCTTGAGGCAATCTTACCCTGGGCACCAGGAGGTCCGGACGTGCCGTGTCAACCGCCCTCTGATAGGCCTGCCTGAGTACCTTGTCAGGATACCCCCTGTTAAGAAATCTGGTTCTTAATTCGTTAGCCTTTTTCTTAAATTCGGATCCCTCGGAGCAGTTGCGCCTAAGGCGCAGATACTGACCGCACGGAATACCCCTCTTAAGGGGGGTGGGATGGCTGCTGCTCCAGTGAAGGACCGAATTGGTGGAAGTAGGCTTCCTAAAAATGGTTGTGGAAAGCTCCTCGCCGTCCTTCCTAGATATGGATATATCAAGGAACGAAAGGCTAACTGGGTCCGATTCGTGTGTGAACCTCAGGCCTATGTCGTTGCGATTAAGTTTCTCAACAAAATCACAAAAAGACGGTTTGGAATCATTCCAAATGAGGAAGACGTCGTCAATGTAGCGGGCCCATAAACCTATGGGCCCGGTACTTGACGACATCTCCTCAGAGAACACACTGGTGGACTCCCACCAGCCCAGGAGCAGATTGGCATATGTCGGCGCACAAGAACAACCCATCGCCGTGCCCCTAATCTGGTGGTAGAGTTTCGGTCCGAAATAGAAAAAATTATGCGTCAGCAGATACTCCAGGATTTTCAGGACAAAGATGTTATGCTCAGAAAATTGACAGCCCCTCATACTCAGATAATGTCCTACTGCCTGGAAACCGACTTGATGGGGGATCGACGAGTACAGTGCCTCGACATCAATGCTACCCAGAATGGCCTGTGGTTCAATACTCACCCCATCAAGTCTCCTCAGCAGGTCCATGGTGTCCCTGACGTAAGAAGGCAGGGACACCACGAAGGGCATAAGGATTTTGTCAATATAGATGCCCAGGTTTTGGCTGATACAGCCGACACCTGACACAATTGGCCTACCTTTTAGGGGGGTTGTCCCCTTGTGCACCTTAGGTAGGCTATAAAAGGTTGCAATAACCGGATGTTTAGGGTACAGAAACTCAAGTTCCTCCGCAGAAATAAGTTTCTTGGTTTTGGCATCCTGCAGAATATCAAGTTCAACTAAATATGAGTCTGTTGGATTATGTGGTAAGACTTCATAGCTTTTTTTATCCTGGAGGATCTGCTCGCACATTGCCCTATAATCGGCCGTGTCCAGGATCACCGTGTTGCCCCCTTTGTCTGAGGGTTTGACGGTGATCGTGGAGTCGTTCTTGAGTGAAGTAATGGCTTCCCATTCTTCCCTAGTGCAATTATGGCAAGAGGGGAGAGATGTGATGTGTTTAAGGTCTGCTGTCACAAGCTGGAGAAAAATATCCAAACATGATATATCCCCAGAGGGGGGCATCCTGGTACTTTTGTTTTTAAGGGTCGTAAAAGGACCCAGACCAGAAAAACCTCCATCTGGTTCATCCAAATTGTACAGCAGCCTAACATCAGGTAAAATATTTAGGGGAATCCCCAATTCCTGACACTGCCGTACATCCTTATGTCAAAAAAAATTGCGCCACCTAAGTTTCCTAATGAACAGATGTAAGTCCTTAGTCCAGGTGAAGGCGTCAAAACGGCGTGTTGGAACGAAAGATAGGCCCTTACTCAGAACAGCCATTTCTGTGTTATTAAGTACTCTTTTAGACAAATTTATTACCTGGGGGCCTGCTGGTCCCGAATCTGCGACCTGCTTCTCAGTGGATAAGGGATTGCCTGATCTAAAAAACTCTGGGGTTGACCCCTTCCCCTGCCTCCCCGTCCCCTACCCCTCCTAGACTGAGTCTTCCTCCTTGAAACTGTGCTGGTTTGCTCACGTTCACTATCAGAGAGGTCAGTCTTCGTGGTAGATAATTCGGAGGCCGCCTCCCTGAGGGTGACTTTATCTTTAAGGACAGAATACGCCTTATTTTCTTTAAATTCGGCAAGGTCCTTAGTGAATTCCCGGTGTTTCCTTTCCCTCAAATAGAACTGATACTTTTCTATAGAGGACTGCAGCAATTTTTCTTTGTTAATAAAGTCAGGATCCTGGGTAAAGGTTTTGGTGACTTCAATCTGGGCTTTTAATCTTTCCCCCAGATTCTCAAGATTGAGCTTCTCTTCCTCTAACAGCAATGCCATGAACTGGAGGGAGCTAGTGGTGGCTAATTGTTCCCAACAGTTACTGAAGCCGGGACTTTCTCTGTCGACTGACAGGAGTGATCAAAATCCTCAGGCCCCTAGGAACAATGCCATGCTTGATGTAGTTGTCAAGGCTCTGCTGGTGGGAGGTGCAGAGCCTTGACAACTACATCAAGCATGGCATTGTTCCTAGGGGCCTGAAGATTTTGATCACTCCTGTCAGTCGACAGAGAAGTCCCGGCTTCAGTAACCGTTGGGAACAATTAGCCACCACTAGCTCCCTCCAGTTCATGGCATTGCTGTTAGAGGAGGAGAAGCTCAATCTTGAGAATCTGGGGGAAAGATTAAAAGCCCAGATTGAAGTCACCAAAACCTTTACCCAGGATCCTGACTTTATTAACAAAGAAAAATTGCTGCAGTCCTCTATAGAAAAGTATCAGTTCTATTTGAGGGAAAGGAAACACCGGGAATTCACTAAGGACCTTGCCGAATTTAAAGAAAATAAGGCGTATTCTGTCCTTAAAGATAAAGTCACCCTCAGGGAGGCGGCCTCCGAATTATCTACCACGGAGACTGACCTCTCTGATAGTGAACGTGAGCAAACCAGCACAGTTTCAAGGAGGAAGACTCAGTCTAGGAGGGGTAGGGGACGGGGAGGCAGGGGAAGGGGTCAACCCCAGAGTTTTTTAGATCAGGCAATCCCTTATCCACTGAGAAGCAGGTCGCAGATTCGGGACCAGCAGGCCCCCAGGTAATAAATTTGTCTAAAAGAGTACTTAATAACACAGAAATGGCTGTTCTGAGTAAGGGCCTATCTTTCGTTCCAACACGCCGTTTTGACGCCTTCACCTGGACTAAGGACTTACATCTGTTCATTAGGAAACTTAGGTGGCGCAATTTTTTTTGACATAAGGATGTACGGCAGTGTCAGGAATTGGGGATTCCCCTAAATATTTTACCTGATGTTAGGCTGCTGTACAATTTGGATGAACCAGATGGAGGTTTTTCTGGTCTGGGTCCTTTTACGACCCTTAAAAACAAAAGTACCAGGATGCCCCCCTCTGGGGATATATCATGTTTGGATATTTTTCTCCAGCTTGTGACAGCAGACCTTAAACACATCACATCTCTCCCCTCTTGCCATAATTGCACTAGGGAAGAATGGGAAGCCATTACTTCACTCAAGAACGACTCCACGATCACCGTCAAACCCTCAGACAAAGGGGGCAACACGGTGATCCTGGACACGGCCGATTATAGGGCAATGTGCGAGCAGATCCTCCAGGATAAAAAAAGCTATGAAGTCTTACCACATAATCCAACAGACTCATATTTAGTTGAACTTCTTGATATTCTGCAGGATGCCAAAACCAAGAAACTTATTTCTGCGGAAGAACTTGAGTTTCTGTACCCTAAACATCCGGTTATTGCAACCTTTTATAGCCTACCTAAGGTGCACAAGGGGACAACCCCCCTAAAAGGTAGGCCAATTGTGTCAGGTGTCAGCTGTATCAGCCAAAACCTGGGCATCTATATTGACAAAATCCTTATGCCCTTCGTGGTGTCCCTGCCTTCTTACGTCAGGGACACCATGGACCTGCTGAGGAGACTTGATGGGGTGAGTATTGAACCACAGGCCATTCTGGGTAGCATCGATGTCGAGGCACTGTACTCGTCGATCCCCCATCAAGTCGGTCTCCAGGCAGTAGGACATTATCTGAGTATGAGGGGCTGTCAATTTTCTGAGCATAACATCTTTGTCCTGAAACTCCTGGAGTATCTGCTGACGCATAATTTTTTCTATTTCGGACCGAAACTCTACCACCAGCTCAGGGGCACGGCGATGGGTTGTTCTTGTGCGCCGACATATGCCAATCTGCTCCTGGGATGGTGGGAGTCCACCAGTGTGTTCTCTGAGGAGATGTCGTCAAGTACCGGGCCCATAGGTTTATGGGCCCGCTACATTGACGACGTCTTCCTCATTTGGAATGATTCCAAACCGTCTTTTTGTGATTTTGTTGAGAAACATAATCGCAACGACATAGGCCTGAGGTTCACACACGAATCGGACCCAGTTAGCCTTTCGTTCCTTGATATATCCATATCTAGGAAGGACGGCGAGGAGCTTTCCACAACCATTTTTAGGAAGCCTACTTCCACCAATTCGGTCCTTCACTGGAGCAGCAGCCATCCCACCCCCCTTAAGAGGGGTATTCCGTGCGGTCAGTATCTGCGCCTTAGGCGCAACTGCTTCGAGGGATCCGAATTTAAGAAAAAGGCTAACGAATTAAGAACCGGATTTCTTAACAGGGGGTATCCTGACAAGGTACTCAGGCAGGCCTATCAGAGGGCGGTTGACACGGCACGTCCGGACCTCCTGGTGCCCAGGGTAAGATTGCCTCAAGACCAGAAGATCCGATTGTTAGGCACCTTTGATGGCTGTGCTGATAGAATACGAGGGATCCTTAATAAGCACTGGCCCATTTTGCTGATGGACCCTGATATTAAGGAAGCCGTGCACGACTACCCCCAGATAACATTTAGAAGGGGTAGTAATTTGAAGGACCTCCTCGTACACAGCCACTTCACACCAGTCCCTAGGCAAGGCACCTGGCTCGATCGCAGGCCCACGGGCTGTTTCAGGTGCAGTGGATGTGTGGCCTGTGGTTTCATCCAACCTGGCAAAACTTTTTTCAGCTCAAACTTGTCACAAACCTTCCCCATCAGGGATTTTATCAATTGTAAGACGCAGGGCGTCATATATAAGATCACCTGCGAATGCGGTTTGGAGTACGTGGGGAAAACGAAACGTGAGCTGCGCAGGCGCCTTGGTGAACATCTTGGTGACATTGCCAATAACAGGGACACAACAGTATCTAAGCACGTACATGACTACCACCAGGGGAACGCAAACTGCCTTCGGGCTATTGGAATTGAGAAAGTAGAGCGTTCGGTCCGTGGTGGAGACTGGGACCGTATGTTATTACAGAGAGAATCCCGCTGGATTTACACTCTGTCCACAGTCTCACCCACGGGTCTTAATGAACAGCTTAATTATAGCTGTTTTATTTAATACACTGGTGATGCTCATAACTACACTGCTCTTCTTATGACATATTTGATTATTCTCTTCCCCTTTCCCATCCACCCACTGCTTCCCTGCCCCTCTCTTTATTTCCAATTCTCCCTATGCCCCCTATATGTGTCCACTTGAGACCTCTACAGTCTTGATTCCTATATTTATCTTGTGCCATTAAATACCAAATCTAAACTGTGCGCAGCTACACATCAGGAGCTGCGATGCCGGACGGTGCCTGGGAATGCGTCCCGTTTGCCAGGCAACCGTCATGTGATCACGCCTGTATCAGCGTGATAGGACGTGGTGACGTCATCGCTGTCATGTCATGTCCGCCCCTTTGCCTTCCTCCTCCTATGCGATGCATCGCTCCACGCATGCGCGGGCGTGCACCGCTCATTCCGGATGTGGGAGGCGTGTCTTAGCCAAGCCTCATTCTGAGGCTGGCTCGCTTTTTAAAAGGTAGCGATTCTCAGGTGCTCCTTAGGCTACATCAGCCCAGGCGTCTAGATAGTTAGTTGAAGAGGGGCTCTATATCCTGACCCCCCTTTTCCCTCATAGCTAACCAGCCCACTTTGATCTATATCTGGATCGTGGTGTCACTTAATCCCTATGCAGAGTGCACCATTGACATCTTTGTCAGTGCACCCTGCACAGGTTTAGCCCAAGCAGACCGTTTTTCCCCTGATGAGCCTGTCACTCATCTTTTTCAGCGAAACGTGCATGTAGGGATCAGGTAAGCGAGGGCCTTCTAGGGTGCACTAATTCCAGGGTGAGGTTCCTGTAGGTGACTGGTGGCGGTTTACCACCATCCGGTCACATAGGCCAGTGTAGGGCTCCAGGGTATTACTAGGGCCAGCCAGCACTACAGACCACCCTTTATCACGCAATTGCCAGAGCAACGGTGTGCACATCCATCAACACCAGCCGGATAATTGTGGATCCAGAAGCTTTTCATCTGAGTGGTAGGACCATACGGTTATTACTTTGGTGCCGCCGAGCATCTCTCTTCAGTGTTTAAATTAGGGTACACCCCAAAACATTGGGAAATATAACCTGTGATAACCCCCTCCAGTCGTGCTAAACACACGTTCAGACAATACACTGGCTGCAGGGCAGGCCAGCACCTCCAATTTGGAAACCCAGAAGTTAAAAGGGGCAGACCTATCAGTCAGTACGTGTAGGCGTGTGCATACATACTGCCCCACCATGTCGCACGTCCCCGTGATGTCCACGATCCAATTGGATATCTTCTCTATCAACTTTCGATGTTCTTTTATGCGCCTACCATGGTGATTACGGGTGGCGTGGATTCAGGGTTCCTGAGAGGGTGCCTGATAGAGGGATACCACATGCAAGGGAGGTCAATGGATGAAATAAAATGTAATTGAGCTGAAATATGGGACAAAGTATTGAAGCATAAGCTTCCAAATTAATGAGGGGGCGCACGGCAATTACCTACTCCCGACTCGTAGTGACGATAAATAAACAATACAGTACTCTTAAGATGCCCTGTTATTGGAATGATTAATTAAATATTACAGGGAATGTCACTGCGGTATTTTAGATTAGGAAACGTTAGACAGGAGAGGCCCTGCTGCTTCTTTGTTGACTCTAGATAACTTCTGCCTGATCGCACGTCCCTGTGACGTCCACCATCCATTTGGATATTTTCTCTTTCAGCCTTTAATGTTCTTTTCTGCGCCTACCATGTTGATCACGGTTATCAGCGAATCAGGGTTCCATGCCGGTGAGGGAACGTGAGAAAGAGAGACCACATCCAAGAGAGGATTAATTGTTTCAAAATAAATATGATAGAGTGGAAATATTGGACAAAGTATCAAAGCGAAAATATGGGACAACTTATTAAAGGGAACCTGTCACCGGGATTTTGTGTATAGAGCTGAGGACATGGGTTGCTAGATGGCCGCTAGCACATCTGCAATACCCAGTCCCCATAGCTCTGTGTGTTTTTATTGTGTAAAAAAAACGATTTGATACGTATGCAAATTACCCTGAGATGAGTCCTGTATGTGAGATGAGTCAGGGACAGGACTCATCTCAGGTTCATTTGCATATGTATCAAATAGTTTTTTTTTACACAATAAAAGCACACAGAGCTATGGGGACTGGGTATTGCGAATGTGCTAGCGGCCATCTAGCAGCCCATGTCCTCAGCTCTATACATAAAATCCCGGTGACAGGTTCCCTTTAAAGTTTAAGCATTGAATGAAAGGAGGTGGCGCTCATCAATTAAAGAAGAATTTCTTAAATTTTATTCCCTGTCAACTATGCAGAGCAGGGGTTTAAATCCGGCAAAATTAGAAAAATGTCACCTGACAATGTAAAAGACGATTTTTTTTAAATTGATGTTCCTGTCAACTATGTAGAGGTGCCCCAGTGACGTCCACCATCCATTTGGATATCTTCTCTATCAACTTTCGATGTTCTTTTCTGAGCCTACCATGTTGATCACAGTTATCGGCGAATCAGGGTTCCACCCCAGAGAGGGAGCGTGAGAAAGAGAGACCACATCCAAGGGAGATGAAATTTTATTTTGATCAAGCAGAAATATGGGAAAAGTTATTGAGGCGCAAATGTGGGACAAATTATTGAAGAGCAAATATGCGACAACTTGGTAAAGTTTAACTATTGACTGAAAGGAGATGGCGCGCAGTAAAGAAGAATTTCTGAAAAAAAAAATTCCTGTCACCTATGCAGAGCAGGGGTTTCTATCCGGCATAATATTGGTAAAATGTCACCTGTAATTTTTTTAAGTGTATGTTCCTGTCACCTATGCAGAGGTGCCCCAGTGACGTCCACCATCCATTTCGATATCTTCTCTATCAACTTTCGATGTTCGTTTCTGAGCCTACCATGTTGACCACAGTTATCAGCGAATCAGGGTTCCATGCCGGAGAGGGAGCGTAAGAAAGAGAGACCACATCCAAGGGAGATAAATGGATTACATTTTTTTTTGATCGAGCGAAAATGTGGGAAAAGCTGTTAAAGCGCAAATGTTGAACAAATTATTAAAGCGAAAATGTGGGAAAAATTATTGAAGCGCAAATGTTGTACAAATTAGTAAAGCACAAATGTCAGACAAATTATTGAAGCACAAATGTGGGACAAATGAGTAAAGCGCAAATGTGGGACAACTTGTTAAAGTTTAAGCATTGAATGAAAGGAGGTGGCGCGCATCATTTAAAGAAGAATTTCTGAAATGTTACTCCCTATTCACATTCAAAATTCTAAAATGTCAACCCAAGAATGTAACAGAAAAATTATTGACCTGTCTACTTGGCAGAGCAGGAGTCTATGACCCGAAAATGTAAAAGAAAAATTATTGAAATTTTTTAAGCTGTCAACTAGGTAGAGGAGAGGTATATTACACCCAAAAATTGGTGAATTTCACCTGAAAATGTAACAGACAACATTGTTATTTTTTTAACCTGTCTACGAGGTATAGTAGTGGTACATCACACCCAAAAATTGGTGAATTTCACCCGAAAATGTAACAGACAAATTAGTGAAATGTTTTTACCTGTCTACTAGGTACAGCCGGAGTATATCACTCCCAAAATTGGTGAATTTCATCCGAAAATGTAACAGACAAATATATATTTTTTTTAACCCGTCTACTAGGTATAGCAGTGGTACATCACACACAAAAATTGGTGAATCTCACCTGAAAATGTAACAGACAAAGTAGTGAAATGACATAAAATAAAATAAAATACGTACAAAAACAAAAAAAATAGATTTATGAGGTGGAGTTTCATATGTAGTAGGAGTTTGAGGAGGCGGTAGACGTAGCGGTGTAGGTGGAAGTGGCGGTGAAGGAGGACGAGGTAGCCAACACTGGTTTTTGGTTTTAATATATTTTTTTTTATTAGGGTACACTCCAAAAGAGTGTGAAATATCCAAAATACAAGTATGAGCAATTGCTCTGTAGTATAACAATGGCTGGTTAAGGCTAATATACATGTCTATTCTGCACAAGGTATGGACAAGCCCTGTGGGATCCATGCCTGGTTCATTTTAATAAACGTGAGCTTGTCCACATTGGCTGTGGACAGGCGGCTGCGCTTGTCTGTGATGACGCCCCCTGCCGTGCTAAACAAATGTTCAGATAATACACTGGCTGCAGAGCAGGCCAGCACCTCCAAGGCGTATAGGGCAAGCTCAGGCCATGTGCCCAATTTGGAGACCCAGAAGTTGAAGGGGGCAGACCCGTCATTCAGTACGTGTAGGCGTGTGCACACATACTGCTCCACCATGTTGGTGAAATGTTGCCTCCTGCTAAGACGTTCCATATCAGCTGGTGGTGCTGGTTGTTGTGGCGTGCTGATAAAGCTTTTCCACATTTCGACCATGCAAACCCTGCCTTCTGAGGTGCTGGCGGTGCTCCAGCTGCGTTGGCGACCTCTTCCTCTGCCTTCACCTTGTGCTTCCCACAGTGCCACCGCTGTCAGGTAGGAATGCCACAGGCAGCGCATCTACCAGCATGCGCTTGTACTCGCGCATCCTACGATCACGCTCCAGTGACGGAATTAAGGACGGTACGCTTTCCTTGTAACGGGGATCCAGCAGCGTGGCCAACCAGTAATCAGCACAAGTTAGAATGTGGGCAAATCGGTGGTCGATGCGGAGACACTGCAGCATGTAATCGCTCATGTGTGCCAGGCTGCCCAGAGGCAACGAAAAACTGTCCTCTGTGGGAGGTGTATTGTCTGTGTCCTCTGTATCCCCCCAGCCATGCACCAGTTATGGCCATGAGCTGGTCTGCTTGCCACCCTGCTGTGAACAAGGTTCCTCCTCCATCTGCTCCTCCTCGTCATCCTCCAGAACTGTGCCCTGGCTGGACAAATTGTGTACCTGGCGTTTGTGGGTGCAGGAACCCACCTTCGGAGCCACTTGTGAATGACTGGCCGGAAATTCTACGAAATAATGCCTCTTCCTCCTCCTCCTCCTCCTGTGCCACATCCTCTTCCATCATCGCCAGCAGCCTTTTTTCAAGGAGGCATAGAAGTGGGATAGTAACGTTGAGAACGGCGTTATCGCCACTGGCCATGTTGGTGGAGTACTCGAAACAGCGCAACAAGGAACACAGGTATCGCATGGATGCCCCGTCATTGGTGGTGAAGTGGTGCTGTTCCGCAGAGCGACTGACCCGTGCGTGCTGCAGCTGAAACTCCAATATTGCCTGCTGCTGCTTGCACAGTCTGTCCAGCATGTGCAAGGTAGAGTTAAACCTTGTGGGCACGTCGCATATGAGGCGGTGAGTGGGAAGGCCGAAGTTACGCTGCAGCGCTGATAGGCGAGCAGCAGCAGGGTGAAAACGCTGAAAGCGCGCACAGACGGTCCGCACTTTATGCAGCAGCTCTGACATATCGGGGCAATTTTTGAGGAACCTCTGCACCACCAAATTCAGCACATGTGCCTGGCAAGGGATGTGCATCAAACCGGCTAGTCCCAGAGCTGCTACAAGATTTTGCCCATTATCGCACACCACCAGGCCGGGCTTGAGGCTCACTGGCACCAACCACTAATCAGTTTGTTGTTCAGATAGGTTTTAAACTGCCTGCTGTCGTTTACACTGACCGGATGAGGAGCCAGTAGATGATGAGGAAGCAGAGTAGGAGGAGGAAGCAACATGAGGCAAACTGAAGAGCCCTGCAATCTTCAGTGGTGGAAGGACATGTGCCAAACCGCCTCAGACCCAGCCGCCACTGCATTTACCCAGTGTTCTGTTATGGAGATATAACGTCCCTGACCGTGCTTACTGGTCCACGTATCCGTAGTGAGGTGCACCTTGCCACAAATGGCGTTGTGCAGTGCACACCTGATTTTGTCCCCCACTTGGTTGTGCAGGGAAGGGATGGCTCGCCTGGAAAAGTAGTGGTGACTGGGCACAGCGTACTGTGGGACAGCCTCCGCCATAAGGCCTTTAAAACTCTCCATCTCCACCAGATGAAAAGACAGCATCTAAAGGGTGTATATCACAATGACATATGCAGCAAAGGCTGCAAAATGAAGTTTTTGGCCCAAAATGGGTGTTTGTTTAATAACAGAATATGACAGCATTATATAACCCTTGAATTTCACATTTTTACATCAGTCCATATTGCACAGTATTTTTATTTGTGGTGGCCTGCTGTATAAAAAAGTGCATGTCTATGGCTACCTTAGACATATGCGCCGGGAGCCTTCCCTTTGCATAACAGAATATGTTTACCGAACATGGTGTCAACATAGCCTAACTAGAGATGAGTGAATTTCCCAAAATTTATTTTGAGTTCTGATGCGGTAGAATTGGATTTAAGTCTGAAACAAAAGTAACCAAATTGTCCTGAAAACTTCTTTATGACATGCTGAGGTCCCCTAGGACTGTACCCAACCCCTTTCAATATCTTTAATGCCAATACAGTGACATATATGGGTATGGGTAAACAGATGGTAGCCAATGGTAAAAAAAAACCCTGCTTGTTTAATAACACATGGCTCGGAGTAGAGATGAGTGAATTGATTCTAACTAATTGATTCCTCACTTAAAGGGGTTATCCCATGACTAATGTAAAAAATGAAAATCAGACATCATATAGTACATGACAACCTCTTTCTAACAAAGCTAGAACCTGCCCTGTACCGCACATGGATCCACAGATCTCCCCATTTATTGTTCTGCTAGATTTATATCAAGCTGACAGCTCAAGAAAAGTGTCTTTTCTGTTGCAGCTAATAGGGGCGACACCTGCTTCACCCCTAATAGATAAATCCAGGAATTAGGTGAACAAGTGATTGGAGAAGTGAGTCAACCCATTCAGAAAGTCTTTCCGAAAAGGGTCCTTTCCCCGCCACAATGGGTCTCATAGGCGGGGGGAAAACATTCTTGTGAATTTTTGGCAGTGCATAGAAGATGGAAATAATTAGATATTGTACATAAATGTAATCTACTTCTTTCTGGCTGATGATTCCCATCACCAAACCCCTGGTCAAAATATGTGAAATTTTTTCTTGAAATTATGCTAGAGATTCCCACTGAGTTCAATATACACTGATGTGTCAGCTAGCATTTGCTCAGCACTTGCATTCCAGCAGGTTTGAACAAAAGACAGGATTTGTTCCTACAATATAATTGATCATATGCCTGCAGTCGAACATTGCATTGAAGAAAGTTTTTCTGTTTTTTATTTTATTAGATTGTGAATAATTTTTTTTAAAAGAAAGAATATTATATGTTCTGACCTTATTAAGGAGTTAATAGTCATGTGATATCCAAACCACCATGGACTGATGTGGGAGGAGTATATAAGTAACTGCTTAGTATTAGGGTTGAGCGAACCCAAAGTGTAAAGTTCGGGTTTGTACCGAACTTTAGGATTTTTGGACCCCGGACCCGAACATGTCAGTAAAAGTTCGGGTTTGGGTTTGTTGTTCGGCGATTTCTCAGCGCTTTTTGAAAGGCTGCAGAGCAGCCAATCAAAAAGCGTTTAACTGTGTAACCTTAGAAGCCATCAAAGCCATGCCTACTAATGGCATGGCTGTGATTGGCCAGTGCAGCATGTGACCCAGCCTCTATATTAGCTGGAGTCACGTAGCGCTGCACCTCACTCTGCTGTTACTAGTGTAGGGAGAGAATAGGACAGAATCTGTGATCAGAACTCGAATATAACTCAGCGATCTACATACATTTAGTTGTGTGGGTGCAGTGCACAACCTTTTTACCCTGCCTTGAGCTCAGTAACAGAAAAAAAATAACTTTTATCCGTCTGTTAGTTAGGTGGGCGGCAGCGGCGGCCATTTTATGCAAGCTCAGTGCACCAGCACTGCATCTGAGCTTTTGTGACATTGAAATCCAAGCTTGAAAAACTGCACAAATAATCTGGTTTTAAAAAAACACCCTTTTTTGGCAATAGACAACATCTGCTGCATTTGCAGATTAGTCAGTGTGCAATTTAAGCTAGAAATACAGCCATAATTTTCAGCGTTTTTACAAACACCCTTTTTTTTTGCAAAATACACTATTTTTACAGATCTGCATGTGTTAAATTCAAGCGTTATATACAGCTTTTATTTTCTGTTACTAAAAAAACACACTTTTTTTGGCAACATCCAACATATGGATTAGTCAGTGTGCAATTTAAGCTAGAAATGCAGCCATAATTTTCTGGGTTTTTAAAAACACCCTTTTTGTGCAAAATGCACTATTCTACACGCGTCTGGGCGGAATACCTGTGCGTTAATCAACTACATAATATACATAGCCATGTACTAAACTTCACCGTCAAGAAATACAATATCGCTTTACCTATGAAGCTCACAGACGGACCAAGTCTCACGAGAATTGGGACGAGATCTAGAAAGACGCTGCAAATCGAAACCAACACTGTTGGAGCGTGGTGGAGCTGTGGGAAAGAACCTCTACACGCAAAAAGGCTTTTTGATCAGCGCAACGTATCATGAGTACCAAATGTGTACATTACATTTTCTATAAACAGGTGAACCCTATTGACTCTGAAAGTTTGGGACTACAAAGGAACTGTGTCCCTCAATACAAAGATCAGAAGCCCTATATATATATATATTTATATGTATGTACTGATTACATGGCATCTGCCATCGGGATTTCTGCCTATCCAAACATGTCTCTATACATATAGAGAACCAAAGTAGAATTCCATTTACAGTGAGATCAATTGATGAATTTGTGATTTTTTAATTTTTTATCACTTATGTATATTTTTTATTGAATAAGATGTATATTACCTAGGTATATTGCAGTTTTACTATATAATAAATTTGTATGTTTCCACATATCCTCGAAATGCTTTGAGTGCCGGTTCAATTTCCTAACTATATATAATTAAGAACAAGGGGTGTTTTTCAACCTGAGCACCAGTCGTGGTTATCCACAGTGAGCCATCTGTATACCATATATAGCACATACCCTTTAGATACTGTGGTTATATTCAGTTATTTAATAAACAACCATTTTGGGCCAAAAACTTAATTTTGTAGCCTTTGCTGCATATGTCATTGTGAGATACACCCTTTAGATACTGTGGTTCTATACAGATATTTGCAAAACAGCCATTTTGTGCAAAAAACTTACATTGAGGCCTAGTCGGGATCAGTCTGTGTGAGATACACCCTTTAGATACTGTGGTTATATTCTTCTATTAATAAAAGTATTTTTTTTCTGTCACTGGGCTCGAGGCAGGGTAAAAAGATTGTGCACTGCACCCACACAACTAAATGTATGTAGATCGCTGAGTTATATTCGAGTTCTGATCACAGATTCTCTCCTATTCTCTCCCTGAAATCAGCAGCAGCATCCTCTCCCTACACTAGTAACAGCAGAGTGACATGCAGCGCTACGTGACTCCAGCTTATATAGAGGCTGGGTCACATGCTGCACTGGCCAATCACAGCCATGCCATTAGGCATGGCTATGATGGCTTCTAAGGTCACACAGTTAAACGCTTGTTTATTGGCTGCTCTGCAGCCTTTTAAAAAGCGCTGAGAAATAGCCGAAATGTTCGGGTTCGGGTCTGGGGTCCAAAAATTCTGAAGTTCGGTACGAACCCGAACTTTACAGTTTGGGTTCGCTCAACCCTAATACTAAGCAATATCACATGACTATTAACTCCTTAAAGAGGACCTTTAACTAGTTTAAAAAGCAAAAACTAACTATATCAGTGGGCAGAGCGGCGCCCAGGGGTCCCCCTGCACTTACTAGTATGTCTGGGCGCCGCTCCGTTCGCCCCGTATAGGCTCCGGTGTCTGCAGCTCCTTCTTTTGTACTATGCGGAGTTTTTGTATTAGAGTTGTCCCTTGCTGCAGCGCTGGCCTATCGCAGCGCACAGCTCATAGCCTGGGACATACTAGTAAGTGCAGGGGGACCCCTGGGCGCCGCTCTGCCCACTGATATAGTTAGTTTTTGCTTTTTAAACTAGTGAAAGGTCCTCTTTAATATGGTCAGAACATATAATATTCATTCTTTTATAAAAACTTATTCACAATCGAATAAAATCAAACACAGAAAAACTTTCTTCAATGCAATGTTCGACTGCAGGCATATGATCAATTATATTGTAGGAACAAATCCTGTCTTTTGTTCAAACCTGCTGGAATGCAAGTGCTGAGCAAATGCTAGCTGACACATCAGTGTATATTGAACTCAGTGGGAATCTCTAGCATAATTTCAAGAAAAAATGTCACATATTTTGACCAGGCGTTTGGAGATGGGAATCATCAGCCAGAAAGAAGTGGATTACATTTATGTACAATATACAATTATTTCCATCTTCTATGCGCTGCCATTGTGGGTCCTTTTCGGAAAGACTTTCTGAATGGGTTGACTCACTTCTCCAACCACTTGTTCACCTAATTCCTGGATATATTAAGGACACCGGGTCTGTACTACAGGCATTTGAAAATTTGGAATGGATTATGTCAGACGTGGTGTCCTTATATACAAATATCCCAAATAATCTGGCATTGATGGCCCTTCGATGGTTCCTGCACACATATAGTGATTATACCTTAGTATTGCGGGAATACATTGAAAAGGTGACAGAATTTATTTTGGGGGGCATTCATGTCTCCACTTATAGGAAAGTCACAGCGGGCAATACAATATTGCTGGCAACTTCATGCCACTTCCCACATGTCATTCACAATATTCCCAAAGGGGAGATGATTCGTACTAGACAAAACTGTGCTGATGTAGATACATTCAGAAGGAAGTCCAATAAGGTTAAGAGTAGATTAGAACATAGATTGTATGCCCCAGAGATGATATCAGGTCACAGAGATTTAGCATTGTCACTGGACAGAAAGGCCCTGTTTTTTCGGAAAGTATAAATCGACACAAGCAAGACGTTAGCGGTCTGTCCAGTGACAATGCTATTATGTTCTCCACGTGCTACAGTGAGGAGTATAGGGATATATGTCAAATCATTAAAAAACATCTTCCTGTTTTTGAGTTATGATAAAAACTGGTCTAAATTCACAAGAAGCGGCATTAAATGTGTGGCGCGACGGGCGCCAACACTGGGAAATATACGGAGTCCAAGTCTTTATGTGGATATTCCCAGGACACAGCCAACATGGTTATCTAACAAAGGATTGTTAACCCCTTTAAGTTGGACGATAAATGTATAAGTTACAAGTTTTACAAAACTATAAATCAATCTGCTCAGCTTCCCCTGCTCCATAACTTGCTGCCTGCAGACAGCATTTCATTTAGCGATGATAGGTTCTCACTAAACTAACTGTAATCCACCAAAAAAGGCGGGTAATTAGTGCAATACAACCCACAACAAACATCATTTATCCAGCACTATAGTTATTTTATTATAGCGTACATCAGTAGCATATGCAAAGACATTAAACTATGGCAGATACATTTATTAAAAGAAAGTGACATCTCTCTTCTTCCAAAAACCTGTAGTTCCCGTTCCCTGACCTCAGGAAAAATCTGTAAAAACGGTAAGCATGAGACAGGAAGGAGACAGATGCAGCTGCCAGTGTCTGTGTGAGACCCATGCTGTGAGAGGGGAAGGAGGTGCTGGGAACACAGCGTCACTAAGATTACATTTTCTTTTTTAACAAAATGTTTAAAGGGGTTCTCCATTTTGGACAATCCATACTGGGTCCCTTGACAATAAGCAAATACAAAAGTGTCCTCTTGGTGGGACCCCAGCAATCTACTGTAATCTGAGGGAGAACCTAGCAGCAAGTGTTCAGTTTCCCTTCAGCACCTCTACATGGTAAATTAAGCATTACAAAGTATCCATTCAAATCAATGGGATGTCTCTGTAATGAAGGACAGGGCAAGTCCTGCTACTGACTGTTCTGGTGAACTGACTTCTGGCTTGTTTTGGGATTTACCATGTGTTCATGCTTATATCGATTTTCCTGGTAACTGACCTTGGCCTGCCTCTGGATTAACCTCTCATGTTCTGCATTGATGGCGTCTGTCTCCCATGCCTCCTGACTTCACTTTGTACCTTTATTCATTCTGGAAGGTCTGCCATTAGTGTGCCCACATCAGTTTTCTGAAATCAGCTCCGCAGATGTAACCAAAGGCCCTAGTAACAAAGTCCATCCGGTCTCACGGTATGCTAAGGGTTTTGAAGTTCACTGGCTGTAGTCGAGATGGTGACCTTAGTACTCCCTAACAGCGCTTATATAGATTTCCAAAAATATTCACCCAAGAGTGCAAGAAGAGAACATGTCCATAAACACATGCAAGCTGTATATTTGAAGGAAGTAATAAAGGGTCATGTTATTGATGCCATACCTTACTGCGGTAATAAGTATAGACACTGTATCCAGAAGGTGTGAGATGTTGAACTGGAAAGTTACTGTGAATTTGATCTTCAGAAAGAGGAAAATTAGAAATAAAAAATCATCACATAATACACAGTGTAACATGATAATGAATCAGCAGTCTACAGGCTCACTGCCCAGTGTACTAGCACCGTATCTGTACACTGTCTAACCGCTATACCCGGTACTGAAAAATCCATGATTGGACAGATGTGTTTTCTAGAGGGTTTATTTTTGTTACCATGAGTCTCTTACTATACTTATATTCTACTGGAATACAGTAGACCCTATATTACCATCTGTTGCAACTTGCAAGTAAATGTCACACAGCTTCTTGGATGATGCTTGGTCTGTATGTCGGAGGTATATGTTAGGAGTATTCTCTATTGAATACCACTGACATATTTCACTGTATTGGATATCAGTCATATTGCACAGTATTTTTATTTGTGGTGGCCTACTGTATAGGAAAGTGCAGTGTGTCTATGGCTACCTTAGACATATGCGCCGGGAGCCTTCCGTTTGCATAAGCAGAATATGTTTACCGAACATGGTGTCGACATAGCCTAACTAGAGATGAGTGAATTTCCCAAAATTTATTTTTAGTTCTGATGCGGTAGAATTGGATTTAAGTCTGAAACAAAAGTAACCAAATTGTCCTAAAAACTTCTTTATGACATGCTGAGGTCCCCTAGGACTGTACCCAACCCCTTTCAATATCTTTAATGCCAATACAGTGACATATATGGGTATGGGTAAACAGATGGTAGCCAATGGTAAAAAAAAACCCTGCTTGTTCAATAACACATGGCTTGGAGTAGAGATGAGTGAATTGATTCTACCGAATTGATTCCTCACTTAAAGGGGTTATCCCATGAGTTATGAGCGGCAGGGGTCATATTCAAATTCGCGATATTTCGCAAATATTTTTGAGAATATTCGCAAATTACTCGCAAATTCTAAAATTCATTATATTGTACGATTTTTTTACTTGAAAAATCTAATGCAAATTTTCGCAATGCAAATTTTTCAATTGCCGAGCAAAAACATGATTCCTCCCTGCTTCTTGCTTGTGGGCCAATGAGTCATAGCACTATATTGAATATATTCGTTTTTTTTCAAATATTCGCAATATTCTAAAACAAGAATATATAGCAATACAGCGAATATTCGAAAAAAAAACTAATATAGAGCAATTTAGCTAATATAGTGTTATCATCTTTTTTTATAGTTGTAATTTTTTTCTAATCTGAACTTCAGATGAGAAAAAATGACAACTATTAGACAAAGATTATAGCACTATATTAGCTAATTTGCTCTATATTATTATTTTTTTTTGAATATTCGCTATATTGCTATATATTCTTGTTTTAGAATATTACAAATAGTCGAAAAAACAAGTATATTCGATATAGTGCTATATATTATTTTTTTAGAATATTCATCATTTTTCCCATTTAAAGTCATGATTCCTCCCTGCTTCCTACTTGTGGGATAATGAGTCATTGGCCCACAAGCAAGAAGCAGGGAGGAATCATGTTTTTACTCGGCAATTGAAAAATTTGCGATAAAAAAATCGCATTACGAAAATTCGCAATAAAAAATCTCGAATATTCGAAATTACGAATATATATCACTATATTCTAAATATTTGTGACTAATGTAAAAAATTAAAAGACATGATATAGTACATGACAACCTCGTTCTAACAAAGCTAGAACCAGCCCTGTACCTCACATGGATCCAGAGATCTCCCAATTCATTGCTCTGCTAGATTTATATCAAGCTGGAAGCTCAAGGGGCGTGTCTTTTCTGCTGCAGCAGATAAGGGGGGTGTCTCAGCTCTCCCTATCACAACTAAGGAAGCAGTTGAAGGATGAAACTGAGCATGTGCGACCATCTCAGTGAGCAGTTCAAAGAAATAAAAAACAAACAAACAGCAGGTGGCGCTATACTGATACATTTTATTGAATAACTCAGTGAAGGTGCTAAATTTTAAATTACATGCAATTACAAAAGTATTCAGATCCTGGTGCTGGTTTGAAAACTGTAGAATATTTTTCATGGGACAACCCCTTTAAGCCAGACTTCTTCACCTGTAGGAGCTTTCCCTGCTCAGCCTTGTCAATCTCCTGCCTGCGCTGATTCCAAAGCTCAAATTCAGCTTCGAAAGCAGCTACTGCCACTTCTGAATCGCTGTGTAAGCAGAATTTCCTCTTTGGCATCAGTGCAGGTGGTTGATTGACAGGCCTGGGCGGGATGTCCCAGCTAATGTAACAAATTAATTCGTTAGAATTTGCTCATCTCTACCCTGGAGGATTTTATTTTAAAAAAATAATAAAAATGGCCCAAAAATGATTCCCTTTTGGTGGCAGATGTCTTCTTCCCTTTAAAGTGGTGGCCATTATTTTGAGTGATTCATGCACAATGAATTACAAAAGTTTAGAATTTGCCAAAATTTGAATCTTATCTCTATGTCTAAAATATATTTTTATAATATCAGTGAGGAGATGCATACAAACATGTAGCATCGTTTGCCACATGATTTTGGCATACATTCTATTTTCACGTTTGCATAAAACAAGCCAAATTGTTTCAGTTGTGAGTGCTGAAAGCAGGGTGGTCATCAGAATATGCAATCCTACTTAAGGGCAGCATATTATCATGGTAGGTCTGACTAGCTACGGTATTATACCAAAAGGCACAACCTGTGTGGATAATAACCCAAAAGGAAGAATACAGCAGATGGTAGTTATAAGCCCAGCTCCCCCACCTCCTCACCAATCACTGATGACATTGATGTTTGCCTGTATACACATTGGCCCAGAATTTCTAACCCTATAGATGGCATAACCTTAGACAGTCTAGACCTGCACCAGATTTATCACAGTGCCTCAGGTTGGATGATAAATGTGGTGTAGAATTAGACCCTGTTGTCTAGCTGTATACCAACTATTGGTTTACTTTATGGCACAATTGTGGCGCAATATGGCACATCTTGGGCCCCACCTCTTTTTAGCGGAGCTCTACCTCCTTTCCACCAAGCCCACCCCATGTTGATCAAGTCGGAAAAATAAAATAAAAACCATAGCTGCACCATACATAGATTCTAAACACTGACACATAAGTAAATCTGGGCCACTAGCTGATTAACCATAACTTACCGATTCCTCCCTCTTTAAGAAAGGGTATCCGACTTTACAGGCAAAATCTGTATCTGACTCACAGCTCACTTGTGGCTTATCCTACCATAAAAGAAAAAAGGATAAGATGAAAAAAAGTTGTAAACTTTTACCCTTTTTTGGGGAATTGTTAAAATTCTACTCATTATATTTATGAAAAGCTAGCTGACAATCAATATGGCAGCCATTAGAACTTCTGCAAGGGTTGTCACCCTGCTTTCCGGGGCAGCTGAACTACTAATTTGTTTAGTCACGCAGTGATGTTCACCCTAAAGTGAATGTCCACAATGGATAGCATTTATTTAATTTAATACTGTAGGTTCAAATTCTGTGTTAATTATCTTTTTCATCTATCTTTATTGCCATTGTGGCGCTCTTAATTGTATAGACATATATATTTAAAAAAAATGATAACATTTTGTCTGCCTGCCTCCACCTCTAGGAGAATACTGCATACTGTTTATACATTGTACTCAATAATAACACATTAGGCAGTAAGCTCCCTCTAGTGGTGGCAGCAGGCAGTCAAAATGTTACTTTTTTCTAGCCGGAATAGAAATATCAGCAGAGATTTGTAGACTTAAAAACAGCAAGAGAATAACATGGTAACTCAAGTAAAAGCTATAATGGCAGTCGTATTTTTTGTGCCCCAACTCTCCAAAAAAGCGTATAATTGTTAAAAGTGTTAAAAGACAGTTGAACATACTGTCTTAGGTTAGTTATAAGCAGTTTATTGAGGACTTAGGCCTAGTTCACACGAATGTTTTTTTGTGCTCCGTATACGGTCTATATACGGAACCATTCATTTCAATGGTTCCGCATTAAAAACGGAATGTGTTCCATAAGCATTCCGTTTCTGTACTTCCGTTTTTCCGTTCCCGTTGAAAGATAGAACATGTCCTATTATTGCCCGCAAATCACGTTCCGTGGCTCCATTCAAGTCAATGGGTCCGCAAAAAAAACGGAACACATACGGAAATGCATCCGTATGTCTTCCGTATCCGTTCCGTTTTTTCTGAACCATCTATTGAAAATGTTATGCCCAGCCCAATTTTTTCTATGTAATTACTGTATACTGTACATGGCATATGGAAAAACGGAATGATAAAACGGAAAGGAAACAGAAACACAACGGATCAGTGAAAAATGGACCGCAAAAAACTATAAAAGCCATACGTTCGTGTGAACTAGGCCTTATACAGGTCCGACTAACTTAACACTGCAGATCAGTTATTTGAAGAGGCTGTTATGCTCCGTAATCACTGCAGCCTCTTCCTAGGGCAATGATGTCACGTTAATTGGTCGCATGTCGTCATGTTTATTGATCACATGGCCCACACGCAGCTCAGTCCCATTCAAGTGAATGGCCTGGCCTGCAATATCAAGCACAGCCGCTATTCAATGTACGTCGCTTTGCTTGGAGAGATGTGAGGAGGCCGGATCATTCACCGGTTATCAATATTCCAGACCCAGACCCCTGTTCATACCATTGTCATAGTTTACCTCAATTCCAGCTAGTATAATATTCGGGGAGTATCTCATTGTTACAGTAGGGTTATACGCGCTGTCCCAGTTGTTCTTTAACATTACAGTAACATGGAACTTGTCCTTGTTATATTTTACAACTGTCTGGTTAAAACTAGAAAAAGAAATGGGAAATATGAGCTAGATAAGGACATCGAAGTTATGTGACCATAAAATTCTGACAATGTATGTACAATATAATTCATATTTCTATATATATCTTAGAAATTCTCAAATATGGACTTAATGTAGTCCTCAGCTCCTGGCCCCAAAGGAAAACCTATACCAGTGCCCCACCAAACTGCTTTTTCTGGCCTGGGAGTGTCTGCTACCTCTGTAGCCCCTATAGCTACACCCCGGTAGACATCAGGACATATGAATGATTTGCTTTGTAGTTATAATAATACAGTCATTCACAGATGAGGAAGTTTTATGTCATAAAAGCCATCAATATTCTAGAACCTCTCCAGAATTTAGATTATAAGTCAATGATGTCTGACAGAATATGTCAAAGCTGTCATGGCTTCCTTATAAAGTTTGGGGTCCACTTACTGTACCTCCAACAGCAACTCAGCCATGAAGTGGCAGACCACATTAAGTTACCAAGCGGGGTCACTTAGTGCTGAGGTGCATAGTGCATGAAAGTTGCCCATGCTCTGCTGACTCAATAACTTTAGCGTCTAACCCTCCTTTGACATTAAAGGGGTTATCTGGGCTTTTAGTATTGATGACCTATCCTGAAGATAGGTCATCAATATGAAAAGCCTGGAGAACCCCTTTAACATCAGCACAAAATCTGTGTGCCAGGAGCTTCATGGCATGGGTTTCTACGTCCAAGCAACTGCATGCAAGCCATAAAATCTGCAAGTACAATGCCAAGAGTCGGATAGAGTGATGTAAAGCACTCCACCACTGAACCCTGGACCCTAGAGCAGTGGAAACGATTTCTATGACATGATGAATCGTGCTCCTTTATCTAGCAATCTGATGGGTTTGACAAATGCCAGGAGAACATTAGGCTACTTTCACACTGCCGTCTCTGGGTCCGCCTGTGAGATCCATTTCAAGGCTCTCACAAGCGGCCCAAAATAGATCAGTTTAGCCCTAATGCATTCTGAATGGATAAGGATCTGTTTAGAATGCATCAGTTTGCCTCCGTTCAGCCTCTATTCCGCTCTGGAGGCGGACACCAAAACGCCATTGATGTCCGTCTGACGAAACTGAGCCAAATGGATCAGTTTTTACTGACACAATATGGTGCAATTGAAAGTAGCCTAACCCGCCTGACTGCATTGTGCCAAATGGTGTGGGAGAAGCTGACTGGCAAAAACAGAGCCCTGACCTCCACCCCATCCAACACTGTTGGAATGGAATAGAACAGAGATTGCAAGCCAGGCCCTCTCATCCAACATCCATGTCTAACTTCACAAATGCTTTTCTGGATGAACGGGCAAAAATTCCCACAGACACACTGAAAAATCTCGTGGAAAGCCTTCCTAGAAGCATGGAAGATGTTTTAGCTGCAAAGGAAGGATTAACACCATAATAATTCAAATGGATTTAGAATGAGATGTCATACAAGATCCTGTAGGTGTTATATGTAGGAGTCCCAATACGTTTGTCCATATAGTGTAACCCCAGTTCACAAGAAACTTCTGATAAGAACTGCTGAAGCCCCCTGTAATCAGCTGTCATGGGGATAAGTGGATCCCAAACTTTTAATGGAGTTATGACAGCTTTGATGTATTCTGGCAGACACCATTGACACCTTTGAAATAAAAAATTTTATGATTGCATTTAACTTATTTCTGGCTAAAAATCATATTTTCAATTGTCCTTTATTAAAAATATTGAGCTGTTCAGTCACAAAGGGTTAACTGTTTTTCTAACTGTGTGACTGGTACTTTCACTTTGTGTCTAATAAGCCTTATCTCTAAACTAGTGTTGAGCGAGCATGCTCGGCCCAGGCATCGCTATGTTTGGCACATCCGAGTGCTTGGCCGAATACTGCAGGTGCTTGAGTACAATTTAATACAATGAAAGGCAATGGGAGACCCGAGCATCAAACCAGGCACCCCCTTGCTCTGAAGAAGAGAGGGTGTCAGGTTCACAAAAAAAGGTTAGAAATTGATGGAAACCCCTTCAAAATGGTTTGGAAACAGCATTAAGAGGATGTCTGGATGCATCTTGGACCTGCCAAAAGCCAGGTATATGCAAGCCATCAATCTATCCATGAGACAGATGATGGGCTTAGTCAACATACTTTATAATAGCAGCCTTGTGCACTAGGAGACATTCCAAACCAGCTCTCATCTGAGAACCAGTAAGCCTCAAAGTTACTTCAGATCTGTTGGATGGCTTCAGTGGATCTGTGAACCTAGATCAATATCATTAGGGAGACAAAAAGTTTTCTGATTGACCTAACATAATATTCAATAACCTTTCTATACAGTTTTGTCATGTAAAAACTAATTTGCATAAACATGGACATATGGGAAAGACATGCAAATGAGCAGAATCTGCCTTGTTTTTCAGCTGAAAAACCATTTGCATGGAAAATTTGCGATCTACACTACTCATGAACAGTGCCATCTATTGGTTTTATAGTCTTATGACAAGACTATTACTCTTGTCATAAGACTATAAAACCAATAGATGGCGCTGTTTATCTTGTTGGGGCGCTGTTTATCTTGTCAGGGCACTAATAAGTGGGGCACACTGCTGAACAGAGTCCACACACAGTGTAGCACTCGGCCTATAATAGCCTGCGCTAACACAGAGGTGTATATCGGATTGCTGCTATCATTCACACATCTTCTAGCACTTTATCTGCGGTAATATAAGCTTGCTAGGGTGTATCTGAGGACTATTGCCCTGCTTGTAATGACTCATGAACAGCACCATCTTTTGGTTTCATAGTCTTATGACAAGACTATGAATCCAATAGATGGCGCTGTTCATAAGTAGTGTGGATCGCGAATATTCTAAACACAAATTTTTATTGCAAATTTTCCATGCAAAAGGCTACACTAATAATCTTGTCATAAGACTATGAAACCAATAGATGGCGCTGTTCATGACTCATGAACAGCGCCATCTATAGTTTTTTATAGTCTTATGACAATAATATTACTCTTGTCGAAAGACTATAAAACCAATAGATGGCTCTGTTCATAAGTAGTGTAGATAGCGAATATTCTAATCATGAATTTTTATCGTGAATTTTCCATGCGAAAGGCTACACTGATAATCTTGTCATAAGACTATGAAACCAATAGATGGCGCTTTTTATGACTCATGATTAGCACTATCTATTGGTTTCATAGTGTTATGACAATACTATTACTCTTGTCATAAGACTATGAAACCAATAGATGGCTCTGTTCATGAGTAGTGTAGATTGCAAATTTTTCATGCAAATCGTTTTTCAGCTGAAAAACAAGGCAGATTCTGCTCATTTGCATGTCTTTCCCATATGTCCATGTTTATGCAAATTAGTTTTTACATGACAAAACTGTATAGAAAGGTTATTGAATATTATGTTAGGACAATCAGAAAAACTTTTTGTCTTCTTAATGATATTGATCTAGGTGAGTAGGTCCACCCAAGCCATCCAACAGATCTGAAGTAACTTTGAGGCTTACTGGCTCTCAGTCAGATGAGAGCTGGTTTGGAATGTCTCCTAGTGCACAAGGCTGATATTGTAAGGTATGCTGACAAAGCTGTCATCTGTCTCATGGATAGATTGATATCTTACAAATACCTGGCTTTTGGCATATAGCCTTTGTGTGGTTGTTTATTGTTTTCCATAGATAATAGGAGTCCAAGACACATCCAGCTATTCTCTTAATGCTGTTTCTAACCTTTTTTTGTGAACCAGACACTCTTCTTTTCCAAGCAGGGGCTGCTTGGGGTTCTCCTATTGATTTCCATTGTGCTTTGGTGCTTTGTAGAACACATGAGCATACTGATGTGTTCAGCTGGAGCACACAAGCACTTTGGTGCATGATCAACACTTCTCTAAACTACTGAGAGGTCATATACTTATTTAAGCCACATTCCTATCAGTAAGATAAGTATTGAGCTTTGATGAGTGTTTATAATGTGAGAGAACAGAGATAAGGAGCCTGTCTGCTCCTCTGATGACGTTAAAGACAAAAAAAAATCCATAGGCAGCTAGTAGAGCATATCAGCTTTGTACAGAAAAATGATTCTGTATTGTTAATAAAGACCAATTGACTTTTTTTTAGGTATCCAATATATCAGTTCCCAGTGTCTGTTCCAAGAAATTTTCTAAAGTATTTTTTAGCATTTGACTGTTCCGGATGTGACAACATCCTGAGATGATTATTCCTCAAATTCACAGCTCTCATGGCAAAAAAGCTTTGTTGCTCCTGGAGACTGATTTTATTTATTTTTTTACTCCAGAAGTAGTTCCTACTTGCTTTCTGAGTGACGAATTCTACCAAATAGGCTGACTTTGGTGGGACCAACTATCTATCTTGGGGTATAGGAATCGGATGTGCCAACTGTTCCTGATGGCTGATGTCAAGGGAAAGAAGTTTGGACATGTTGGATTTTAAAATGTGTAATTCTGTGTTCTCAAGGGACATAAATGTTCAGTGACTTAATCCCCTCTCCACATTGAGAACACATATATATGCTTGGCCAAGTTTATATATGGAGTCTCAGTTTGAATTGCTGTCAGGCAAATGATATTGAAGATATGTGGACACCACAATTAATTTGGCTTTTAGTCCTTGTTTCTAATTTATACCTTCCATGCAGCTTAACAATTGAGTTGATTTTTATTGTACTTCAGGCATTTAAAATAATTGTACAAGACAAGATATCACCTTGTGTCACCTATAGTTAACCAGGCATCCAATGCAAGATCGGCTACACATCTCTTCTTAGCTCCACAATCCATGGTGAATGGAAGCTGTAAAATAAAGCATATGTATGCTATACAGTGAGCACAATGCACTACTGATCAAAGGGCTTATCCGACAAATTTAAAATAAAATAAAAATGTTATATTAATGCACACCATTATGTTAGCCATATCAATGTAAAAAATGTTGCATTCCACTGTCATTTTTATCTTTTTAGCTTCTTTACTAACCTCCTCTGCAGCTCTGGTCTCTTCTCTGTACCTCAACAAGTACCTGCCTCACCTAGGTGTGCATTGCAGTCAGTTCTTACTATCTTACTGACCCCCTTTGCCAAAGTTTTCCTCTCTTCTTTCCCTACATAGAAATAGTCTCTCACACACAGACCCAGCAATTCCACCAATATTAGCACTATGGTATGTAAACCCCCACCATCAATTTCCTTCTCCACTGCCTCTAGAAAGATATGTCTATATACTTTCTATGAAAGAAAGGTGTCTGGGCCACTTCACTATGAGATCCCTTTATTCACTGTGAATAATTAAAGGGATGACAGCGCTACAATATTGATGACCTAACAGGTCATCAATATCAGACTGGCGGGGGTCGGACTCCCTGCAATCTTACCAATTAGCTGTTTGAAGCAATAGGGGCACTGCCTTCACTTCACAATTACCTGTGCGTAGTCTCGCTTAGAGTCGGACCCCGACGATCTGGTATTGATGACCTATCCTTAGCATAGTGCAAGAAAATTTAGACTAGCACATCCAAAGTCACAGGTGCACATCCATAAAGCTAACATGCAGACAGCAACAAAACACATATGGCATCACACCATTACACATGCAAACAATGGAACTAGGGATTATTTTAGATTACAGTGGTACTATGCCTACTATACATGAAAAATGGAAGCTCTTTTGTATTTGCAGATGAGATTCCCCACATCCATAAGGCTACATTCACACGAACATATTTTTGATCAAATATGCGATGTCTGTGTCCGGCCGGGAGCTCCTCCTACTGGTAAGTGACAGATCATTAGGCAATGCGCCGCACAGACCTGTCACTTACCAGTAGGAGGAGCTCCCGGCCGGACACAGACTTCGCAGATCGCAGGTAAGTATGATGCTTCTATAAATTGCTAAGTAACCATGGCAACCGGGACTGCAGTAGCATCCCGGTTGCCATGGTTACCGATCGGAGACCCAGCGATTAAACTGGGACTCCGATCGGTACTCTGCACTGCCACCAATGATAGGGGGGGAGATTTTAATTAGGAGGGGGAGGGAGGGGAGAGGGCCCACTGGCCACCAATGAGTTAACTACAGGGGAGGGAGGGGGGGGCCCACTGGCCACCAATGAGTTAACTACAGGGGAGGGAGGGGGGGCTGGCTATCAACGAGTTAACTACAGGGGAGAGAGGGGGGGCTGGCTACCAACGAGTTAACACTGGCCACCAATGTGTTAACTACAGGGGGGAGGGGGGTCTGTCCCCTGCTGCCTGGCAGCACCTGCCAGGCAGCAGGGGGCAGTCATGTACACAGTTCTTTTAGTATATTCTAACCTGAAGCATCCCCATTACTATGGGAACACCTCTGTGTTAGAATATACTGTCGGATCTGAGTTTTCACAAAGTGAAAACTCAGCTCTGAAAAAGCTTTTATGCAGACGGATCTTCGGATCCGTCTGTATGAAAGTAACCTACGGCCACGGATCACGGACACGGATACCAATCTTGTGTGCATCCGTGTTCTTTCACGGACCCATTGACTTGAATGGGTCCGTGAACCGTTGTCCGTCAAAAAAATAGGACAGGTCATATTTTTTTGACGGACAGGATACACAGATCACGGTCTCAGCTGCAAAACGGTGCATTTTCCGATTTTTCCACGGACCCATTGAAAGTCAATGGGTCCGCAGAAAAAAAACGGAAAACGGCACAACGGCCACGGATGCACACAACGGTCGTGTGCATGAGGCCTTATTACAATACATTTCACTCTATTATGGCCCTTGTATAGTAAGCTGATCCTGTAATGCAGCAATACCAGTACTTCAGTGGCTAACCAGGAGCTAGCCTTACAAATGGCACAAATAAGGCTGAGTTCACATCACAATCATTTTTTCGTTCTTCTGATCCGTCAAATGAATAGAAAAATAAAGAAAAAAGATGGATCCTGGGAATCATTATGCACATTTGGCCTCATTTTGCGACATTTCCATCAGAGATCTGTTATTTTAGATGTAAAAAAAAGTCCTGCATGCAGTATTTTTTTCCCTGTCAAAAATAATCGGGGTCATTTATCAAACTGGTGTAAAGTAGAACTGGTTTTGTTGCCCATAGCAACCAGTCAGACTCCACCATTCATTTCGACTGCTCCTTTGGAAACTGAAAGGTGGAATCTCATTGGTTGCTATAGGTAACAAAACCATTTCTACTTTACACCAGTTTAATAAATGACCCCATATATTTTAAAACGTGAGCCATGTGTCGGATTTTATGTTAATGAGATTAAATCAGAAAGAACATTTATTTGTAATAACATGGCCGTAAGAATGCTAAAAACACCTTTATCAAGATTGGCTTTTCCTTAGCCAGTCTTGATCTTCTGTGTGCTGGAGAGAGATGTGCCTTATTTATTAACAGCCAGATGTCTCTTAGTAAATAAATTAGGGTCATATCTGGCGCTTTATGCACCACAAACTAATATCTATAACCAGTGTCAGACTAGGGTACATAGGGCCCACCAGTGTAACTGATTCTGGGGGCCCACCTTAGGGCTCCTGCACACAAACTTTTTTTTTTTCCATGTCCGTACCATTCCCTTCACTTCAATGGGGCTGCAAAAAAAAATATGACCCCAGTGTGCATTCCGTGTCTATATGTCCGCATGGCCGTTCTGCAAAATGATAGAACATGTCCTATTATTGTCGGCATTACAGACAAGGATAGGGCTGTTCTATTAGAGGCCGGCTGTTTTGTTCTGCATCACGTGGAATGCATGTTTTGCGGATCCGCAATTTGCGGACTGCAAAACATCTAACGGTCGTGTTCATGAGCCCTTACAGTGATAAATTTACCAAATCGTAACCTCCTCAGATTGCACATAATCTACAGTATATTTAAAAGGGTTGTCCTACCATAATGACCTATTGCCTATCTACAGGATAGATGATAAATATCAGATTGCTGGGGTCTGACTGCTGGAACACCCAATGATCATGAAAAAGAGGTCCAGAGACATTCAATTATATTACCGCCAATCTATGTACACAAGGGTCTTAAGACCACGTTCCCTTGATCATGGGGGTCCCAGGAGTCAGACCCCCACCAATCAGACGCTTATCACCTGTCGTGTCATAGCTGTTGGACCTTTTCACATTCCCTATCTTTAAAGGTTTTCTTTGGGTGTAAAAATAAATAAATAAAATTAAAATTAAAAATCTGGGCCAAAATTTGTGTCAAACTAAAATAGAAATGCTCACCTGTTAAAGGGCCTGTGTCCACTTTTTTAGTTACCCTCTATCCACAGGATCGGGGATAACTAAGTGATCCGTGGGGGTTTGAACGCTGGAGCCCCCACTGATCCCCCTTCTTGATTGAATGGCAGGTCGAGCATATGCCCTGCCTCTCCATCCATTCTCCATTCTCACACTGGAGATGGCAGAGTACAGCGCTGGCTATTTTCAGTGGTCCCAAAGAGAATAAATGGAGCAGCAAGGCATATGTGTGGCCTGTCACACCATAACAAGGGGGAACAGCACCCGTTCTTGGGATCAGTGGGGGGGTCGCAGCATCGGACCCCACTAATCATATAGTTATTCCCTATGGTGTGGAGAGGATTACTTGAAAATTGGACAACCCCTTTAAATCCTCCACCACTCCACCACCAGTATCTGTTTACATGACAGCAGTGATGCCTGTAAATATGGAATATCATCACTGCCGCCATGTAAACCATATGTGTCAATACTGGAGAATGTGACGCACTGTGCAGAATTGTTCAGTCATAAGTCCAACCCCCTTTGCAGGTCACAACCTTTAACAAAGCCCAAGTAAAGGCGCTAGAGGAGCAACGTGAGCAAAGGGCACAAACGAAGGGTCATAACTGAAACAGAGGCATTAGGGTCACCTGAGGCAGGGTAGTAGTGTGGATCCTGGAGCAGGGGTAACTGGAGAAGAGGCAATATTAGTGATGCATTTAGAGAAGGGGCATCTGGAGCTGGGGAACTAATGGGGGTGCACCTAAAGCAGAGGCATTAGGGTCACCTGAGGCAGGGTAATGGTGGTGATCCTGGGGCAGAGGTATTAGGGGGGCAACTGGAAAAGATGCAATATTAGGGGTGCATTTAGAGTGGGGGCATTGGGGGGCATCTGGATCTGGGGCACTTATGAGGATGCACCTAAAGCAGAGGCATTGGGGGGACCTAGGGCAGAGTCCCCTCAATGCCACTCTGAACTCTGCAGAGATCCGCACACATACACATATCTGTGTCTGCTATAAACAAATCCCCTATCTCCCCCTTACAGTCTCCTACAGCTCACTACTGTCACACACCTGAGAAATCAGCCCAGCACCTGTCACGACCCTTGGTCATGGTCGTGACTCCTTGGGAGCCGCATGCAGTTACCCGCGGTTTTGGTGTTGTGTCAACCGCAGCTGGGGGCACTTAGTGGTTTGCCTCAGGTGCGGTTGCCGCGGATAACAGGCATGCGTGCGGTTGCCCTTGGCAACGTGTTTTATGTGCACTCCCTTTGTCTGTTTGTGGTGCACTAGGTCATGTGTTGTATGCACGTAGACACCTCCCTTCACCTGCGGTTGTCCGCGGCAACGTCTGGTGTTGTTTGCATGTAGTGGAAGTGTCTCGGCCTGTTGGCTGTTCTTTAGGACACGGTTGCCGCGCATGCCGTTGCCGGGTGAGTGAGTTTGTGTGCTTTCCCCTTTATGTGTGTTTTCCCTTTCCTGTGGTGCAGGGAGGGTTAACTCTCTTCCCAGTGTGTGTGATGTCACTGGGCGTGTTCTGACCGGTGGGTGTGGCCACTTAGGCCTATAAAGCCTCTGTCTCTGGCTTGGCTCAGTAAGTTGCTTTCAGCCAGGCATAGCTGGAGCAGCCTCCTGTATTTTACCATCTACCAGTGGGGGCCTCCCTTCTGGTCATAAAACTATGTTTCACGGTGTTATGAAAGTGTGTGTGGGGTTTACTTATTATTGCAGCTTATGGTCCTGGGTTCCTGAGTGATGTCTGGTGTGTGCTGTGTCCGTTGGTGTTCAGAACTGCAGCACCTGCACATGGGTTCCAGGGTTTGTTGTCTGTGCCAGGTGAGCGATGTGTTGGTTCCTTTTGCCTGTCACTGCCATAGCTGTTTCTGTTTCCCTTTGTAGCTTGGCCTCATTAGACTCCTGTTTCTCCGTCTCCAGGAGGAACGGGCTGTCTACCCTGTTCTCTAGTTCAGGGCTGACTTGAGGGCTTGTAGGGACTATAAGGTTCCAGCGTATGAGCCCTCCTACCATCAAGGTCGGCTCATACTGACAGGAGACAGGGTCAGCATTAGGGACGCAATAGGAGGTGACCTGCTCCCTAATTCTGTGGTCCTGGCCAAGTGGTAACCCTACCATCTCCTGGCACCGCACGGCTGGGGGTTTCCTCCACCTCCAGCCGTGACAGCACCGCAGAGGAGTTCTTCTCTTCAGAAGCCAGTTTTCTGACAGCAGGGAGGGCAGGAGAATGGCCAGACATGTTCTCTACTCCTCCACTGCCAGCAGCCGGGAAGTTTAGAAGATACTGCGAGGCCTCCTGTACAATGTACACCCGTAGGAGACTGCATTACTGTGCGATAGTGCTACCTAGTGGTTACAATAATTATCTCTCCTGAGAAACAAGAGAAATAATTACTCCTTCGTCTTATCTTCAGGCGCAGCAGACTGGGGGCCCACCAAAGAATCCCCGCCTCCCAGGTAGGCCAGTCCGAGCCTGTCTACACCAGAAAGGGAATGGCTGAGGTCTGAGCTATAATGTTTCTGGTTTCCGGTTTCTGACATAAATTATAGTAAATCCGGGGGACAATGGAGGCTCTGCCCCTTGCCACTAAGCCCCGTCCCTTTTTTGCCACTTTAGAAAAGTGGTGAGAAGCTCAAGGAGTCGCAAATTATGGTACAAATATGCACCATAATTTGTAAATGTTTACCCGCATACATGTAAGGGGTTAAAAGTAAACATTGATAAATCTCCTTCTTTTCCCTTATCTCAAAATACATGTTTATGGGTACGACCACATGGTCAGATTTCCTGATGCAGTTTTGGAAGCCAAAATCAGGAGTGGGTCATATATCGGAAGAAAGTATTAAGGACAGATGCAACTTTTTGAATCACTCTTGGTTTTTGCTTCCAGAACTGAATCTGAATGTCTGGCCATATCCTAAAATGAAGAGTTATGACAAATCAGCTTTTCTGCATGGACAAACTTTACCCTACTACATCTACATATATATTAGTATTTGTGAACTACTTACATAGGCATTTACAATGTTTGGTCGTTCTTGGCTGAGAACAGGACCGTCCTCTGGATCCTTAAAATTAAACTCAACCGAAACGTTGACAGAGTTTAGAAAATCTGGCTTCTCCTATAATAAAGTACAGAAAATTATGGTGATCATTTGTTGGTGTCTTATACATTAGTGTTTTCCTTGCTTGTTTCTGTATTGTTTATAATTAAAGGGGTATTACAGTATGGAAAAATGCTTACCCTTCCCATCACAGGAGATTGCTAGAGGGACAGATTATTAGGACACCCTGTAATCAATTTATCATGGATTTAAACAATATAGTATTAACAAGCTATTACTTGCCACCATATAGAAGTTATGGTTGACACAGTCTCCACTTCGTGTGACAGTGCCTTGTACAGTTCTTCCATTTGTCTCTGTGAAAAGACTCCGGGAGAGGAACCTATGTGAATCCAACGTAATTTTGTATTCCAGGTCTGTAGACATAACCAAGAATATGTTAAAACAAGATCACTTACAAATCCAGTTTTATTCGTGTTCTCTCACACTCACCAAAGGTTTCCTGTTTGTTTGTCCCAGATTTAATAATAATATCAAAACAATATTTAGCAGTAATGCAGACAGCCTCCTTATTATGCATATTGCAATTTTTATGTTCCATATTGATGACATCCGGGTTAAAAAACGGCCTGACTTCCACCTCTGCAACATCCCGGGACCTTAGAAAAATAATCTATTTACAGTGAAACTGATTAAAATACATAAATTTTAAAGTTTTCAAAGTTCACCTTTAGATGATGTGTAGCCAATAACTGTAAAATATAAAAGTCCACCACGTTGTTAAATATCTTCATTACCAAGTTTGCTACTAGAAGCATCTACAACTGGTGGATAGAATTCTGTACTTCATAAGTGGTTCCTAAATACAATTGGTCTCTTGTGTAGTCAGATTCTATCAGTAGAAGCTCCCAGAATAGAGGATGTTCCTTCTAGTGATTATTCCTGGACTTGCCTCCTCTCAGATGTCACTTAGAACACTGCAATCACTGAGAATCATCATGTCAGCAGCAGATTATCCTATCAACCCTACTACATACCGTAATCTGTTTTGAGAAGTTGTACACAATTTTTTGGGCAAGTATTGTTAAATGTGACACCCACACCTCAACTCTTCTGCCCACTTTTTAGAAAAGTGGTAACTGTGGCATAAAAGGGGGAAAAGATGCAAATCTTAACGATAAACAGGCCAACATTTGCAACTTTTCTACACCAAAAAATTGGCATAGGACTTTAATATACTGTAGTCTCAATTTCCCTCCAATGTATCCACTTATATTAGTCCCCAGTAGGGGCAGATCAAGTTTGTTGGAAGCTCCCCCAGCAGCAATGACTTATGCATGACAAACATTCGATGGTAAATGTCAATGGTATCTGATGATAATCTAGTTTGTATAAGAGAGTCATTCACAATACTTGGCATCTTGTATTTTTACAATCACAGTCAGAAGTATCTGGCAACTGCTCATCCTTCCCTCTCTATGGGTATAAACATGTGGCTTGTCCGCTGCACTTCTTATAGCTGGCAATGCAGACATGAGATTAGAGCTCTGGTTCTTAGTAGTAAGCATTTGTTTAAGCGGCATAAATATATCTTCAAAGTTCACATATTATGAAATATTGGAGGATGTGCCTAATATATGACAAGGAGCAGGCCTCGTCATAAATTAGGTGCATCCTAAAATATCTTAGACAGATGTATAATTTGTTTGAAAGGTTCCCTGCCTGCTATTGAAATTATTATTTTATGGATCCAGCTAGAGACAGATAGCACAAGTGCATTGCATGAATGAGCTAAACTCAATCTGCTATCACTCAGTCTGACTAACAAGTTCCGTTCAGCGTACCTCCTCCTCTGCTGCTACTGAAACCTCACACAGCTCAGTAGTTAGTCAGGCAAGATGGGTGAAATCCTCTTTAAATTTCCTCAAGTGTCTGGGAAGGTCCTTAGGTCCTTCCTTGGATCTAGATCTAGTGCCCAGTGGGACTTACAATTTCCCTAACAAGCATGACAGATTAGTTGGCTGTACCTATTAAAAAAATAAAAGATCCTTCATACACACCAGAAAAGAGCTGCACCTCCAGCTCCTCCAATTGTTACATCTGTTAGGCCATCTCCGTTTAAGTCCAGTTCACCATGTATGGACTGACCAAAGAACTTGACTTTCTCCCCATCCCCACCTGATGGTATACGCTGTAAAGATTACGTTAATAGAAATGCTAAATTAGTGGAATATAATGAAATGTTTTCTGCATTAGACAAATAAACAAAGCAAACAAAAACATATGGGTTCATGTGCTTTCTCTACATCAGGGCCAACATCAACTTTAGGCAAGAAAAGCTTGGTGGTGTTCATGGAAATCTGGGTAAAGATGCTCTGCACTTGTAAGGCCAAAAGTAAACTAAAAGGGGGGTCCATTGTGATGCGGTCTCTTAAGGGCTCACACATTCTTGAATCTGACCATGTCTAAGTATACAAAGAAGTAGTTCTGTGACTATAGGGGTTGTCCACCTTTCATGAAGGCCATCACTAGCTGATCAGCAGGGGTCCGACACTCTGCATCTCTGTTGATCAGCTGTTTGGCTATATCTCCAGTGCCAGAAGCAGACAGCTCCAACTTTTTTGTAGTGGACTGTGCTTGTCACTGCAGTGCTGCCTGCTCTCAATGAAGTCCTATAGGCATCACGTAATAAAATTAGTGGGTTCAAGCATGACTTCAAGGTTTGGCATCAAAGAGTCTGAAATAGCAAGTCGTGTATAACTTAAAAGGGTTATCCAAACCTGGAAACCCCACTGACAATGCTTGGATCCCTCATACAGAGAATATTTTACCTGGTCCCCAACACCTGTGTCCTTCTGGATTCCTTCACACCCGTCACTGCATCTCCAAGGCATGCAGATCACAACATCTGTCAATGGGGGTGCAGCCAATAGCAGCGAAGTAGTCCTGCCCCCTTGCGTCACGTGTGACTTTACATGGTGGCAGGTCACCATTGCAGCCTGCTAGTGGCTGTACCCCTCTTGTCGATAGATTTTGTCATCTGCATACCGGGGAGATGCAGACGACGGTGGAGGGATCCAGAAGGACACATGCACCCGGGACCAAGTAAGTATATTCTGTATGAGGGGCCTGGGCATTGTGGATGGGTTTTTGAGGTTTGGATAACCCCTTTAAACAGATTGAAAGTGACTTCAGTTCCTTTGCAAAAATAGTGATGAGGCTCTTATGGACCTTCATAGTTATGTATAAACATATGTGTGTTCTTTTGGTTCATCTTTCTGCCACGCTACTTTTGGTACATGTGAATGTGCGCTAAACTGAATACACTGCAGTGTCAGGTGCACTCTATACTCTACAATTAGTAATGAAGCGAGTCTTCTCACTAGGCCTGCCCTAGTGATGTGATCTCATTACAGTATACATATACCTGAGCATAGTCTTTCTTTATAGACCTTCCACTTCCATGATAAATATACACAGCTCCTCTGTGATCTCCTTCTAATGGAGCTCCAATAGCCACATCATTGAATCCATCAAGGTTAAGATCCTTCACGGAAGCTATTGCTGTCCCAAAGCGAGCTCCGCACGGCTCATTCTTAGCATCGTCTTTACAAGTTTGGTTCAGAGGTTCCAGAGTCATTTGAAGTTTAAATGTTTTCTGTGAATACAAAAGGCCTCTGTATTTCTTCTTCACATTAACCACTTCAGCCCCGCTAGGTGAAACCCCCTTCATGACCAGAGCACTTTTTACACTTCGGCACTACACTCCTTTCACCGTTTATCGCTCGGTCATGCAACTTACCACCCAAATGAATTTTACCTCCTTTTCTTCTCACTAATAGATCTTTCATTTGGTGGTATTTCATTGCTGCTGACATTTTTACTTTTTTTGTTATTAATCAAAATGTAACGATTTTTTTGCAAAAAAATGACATTTTTCACTTTCAGCTGTAAAATTTTGCAAAAAAAACGACATCCATATATAAATTTTTCGCCAAATTTATTGTTATACATGTCTTTGATAAAAAAAAAATGTTTGGGCAAAAAAAAAAAAGGGTTTGGGTAAAAGTTATAGCATTTACAAACTATGGTACAAAAATGTGAATTTCCGCTTTTTGAAACAGCTCTGACTTTCTGAGCACCTGTCATGATTCCTGAGGTTCTACAATGCCCAAACAGTAGAAAACCCCCACAAATGACCCCATTTCGGAAAGTAGACACCCTAAGGTATTCGCTGATGGGCATAGTGAGTTCATAGAACGTTTTATTTTTTGTCACAAGTTAGCGGAAAATGATGATGATTTTTTTTTTTTTTTTTTCTTACAAAGTCTCATATTCCACTAACTTGCGACAAAAAAAAAAAAATTCTAGGAACTTGCCATGCCCCTCACGGAATACCTTGGGGTTTCTTCTTTCCAAAATGGGGTCACTTGTGGGGTAGTTATACTGCCCTGGCAATTTAGGGGCCCAAATGTGTGAGAAGAACTTTGCAATCAAAATGTGTAAAAAATGACCGGTGAAATCCAAAAGGTGCACTTTGGAATATGTGCCCCTTTGCCCACCTTGGCAGCAAAAAAGTGTGACACATCTGGTATTGCCGTACTCAGGAGAAGTTGGGGAATGTGTTTTGGGGTGTCATTTTACATATACCCATGCTGGGTGAGAAAAATATATTGGTCAAATGCCAACTTTGTATAAAAAAATGGGAAAAGTTGTCTTTTGCCAAGATATTTCTCTCACCCAGCATGGGTATATGTAAAATGACACCCCAAAACACATTCCCCAACTTCTCCTGAGTACGGCGATACCAGATGTGTCACACTTTTTTGCTGCCAAGGTGGGCAAAGGGGCACATATTCCAAAGTGCACCTTTCGGATTTTGCAGGGCATTTTTTACACATTTTGATTGCAAAGTTCTTCTCACACATTTGGGCCCCTAAATTGCCAGGGCAGTATAACTACGCCACAAGTGACCCCATTTTGGAAAGAAGACACCCCAAGGTATTCCGTGAGGGGCATGGCGAGTTCCTAGAATTTTTTATTTTTTGTCGCAAGTTAGTGGAATATGAGACTTTGTAAGGAAAAAAGAAAAAAAAAAGAAAAATCATCATTTTCCGCTAACTTGTGACAAAAAATAAAAAATTCTAGGAACTCGCCATGCCCCTCACGGAATACCTTGGGGTGTCTTCTTTCCAAAATGGGGTCACTTGTGGCGTAGTTATACTGCCCTGGCAATTTAGGGGCCCAAATGTGTAAGAAGTACCTTGCAATCAAAATGTGTAAAAAATGGCCTGCGAAATCCGAAAGGTGCACTTTGGAATATGTGCCCCTTTGCCCACCTTGGCTGCAAAAAAGTGTCACACATGTGGTATCGCCGTACTCAGGAGAAGTTGGGCAATGTGTTTTGGGGGGTCATTTTACATATACCCATGCTGGGTGAGAGAAATATCTTGGCAAAAGACAACTTTTCCAATTTTTTTATACAAAGTTGGCATTTGACCAAGATATTTTTCTCACCCAGCATGGGTATATGTAAAATGACACCCCAAAACACATTCCCCAACTTCTCCTGAGTACGGCGATACCACATGTGTGACACTTTTTTGCAGCCTAGATGCGCAAAGGGGCCCAAATTCCTTTTAGGAGGGCATTTTTAGACATTTGGATCCCAGACTTCTTCTCACACTTTCGGGCCCCTAAAAAGCCAGGGCAGTATAAATACCCCACATGTGACCCCACTTTGGAAAGAGGACACCCCAAGGTATTCAATGAGGGGCCTGGCGAGTTCCTAGAATTTTTTTTTTTTTTGCATAAGTTAGCGGATATTGATTTTTTTTTTGTTTTTTTCTCACAAAGTCTCACTTTCCGCTAACTTAGGACAAAAATTTCAATCTTTCATGGACTCAATATGCCCCTCACGGAATACCTTGGGGTGTCTTCTTTCCGAAATGGGGTTCACAAGAAATCCCGGCCCTCGCGAGATGACGCGTATATGCGTCGTTGAGCGCAGGGCTGCCACCTCCGGACCGCACATCTGCGTTAGGCGGTCCGGAGGTGGTTAAGAACTTATACATCTTAAAGTTAATGTCCACTTTAAAGGATAACTGTAATATTTTTTTTAATTTGCTATACCTGAGTTAGTCTGTCAATGATCGCCAAAAGATCTGTAATTACCTTATAATAACACCTTTTATTAATGTCTCGTGTCCCTTTCCACTGCTCCCTTAAAAGACCGTTGCTATGGCTCATCTGTCTCTGGCTAGGAAGACAGAGGGGCGGTCCTTCACACTGCATGCCTGCATTAGGCTTCAGAGTGAGGAGGCGTGTCTCTCTGTAATCCAATCTGATTGGCTGGCAGGAAGCTGCTGGCTACAGCAAGTTTGTATGTGACCTGAGAAAATGCAGTTTTGGCCTCAGAGAACTGGCAGAGGAGCCATCTTGAGAAGATCCTCATAAGGTAGGATTCAAAACAGCCGTAACTAAGGGGAAAACTCAAGGAAGTGGTAAGTGAATAAACTAAAGATTGCTTTATGCATAATGCTGCTGCAGCAGTAACATATGCTAAAATTGATTTTCTGATGCAAATATGACAGTTATCCTTTAAAGGAGTTAACCCATGATTAATGTGAAAAATAAAAATGTAGAACATGACCATCTCTTTCTAACAAATCTAGAACCAGCCCTGAACCTTAGGGTGGTATTACACTGCCCGATCTTCAGGCAGTGCGAGCGCTGCTGGATGTGTTACCTTCCTTTGGCGCTCGTTTGCTGATTACACAGGCTAATGCCTACTGAATGTGGGACAACGATTGATACCATAGTTGTTCGTCCCTCATCCTGTTCTATTCATTATCGGCAGCACATCCCTTATTACACAGAAAGATGTGCTGCCGATAATCGGGCATCTTACATCCTGAGTAAAGATGCCGATCAGCTGATGAACGGGCGCTTATTGACTGCTCGATTATACGGTTATCGGGATTGAGCATTCGTATTCCTGATAATAAGCCTGAAATCGCACAGTGTAAGGGCTCATGCACACAAATGTATTTTTCGTCTGTGTCCATTCCGTTTTTTTGCCTGTATGCGGAACCATTCATTTCAATGAGGCCGCAAAAAAAACCGCAAATTACTCTGTGTGCATTTCATTTCTGTAAGTCCATTCCGCAAAATAAAATAGAACATTTCCTATTCTTGTCCGTTTTACAGACAAGGACAGGTATTGTTACAATGGATCCACAAAAAAAAAACAGATGTCACACAGATGTCATCCTTTTTTTTTTTTTTTGCGCATCCGTGTTTTGCGGACTGCAAAATACATACAGACATGTGCATGAGCCCTAATAGGGTCTTTACATGGATCCTGATCTCTCCATATAAATTACAGCAATTACTCTGGTAGATATTCTTCAGGCTGACGGCTGAGGGGGTGTCCTATCTCAGGGGGCGTATTGTTTCTAAAGGTGTGTGTCCTTTCTCAGAGGGTGTGTCCTTTTGGCTGCAGCTCTCTCCCTATAACTGTCATAGCTTGTATAGGCACATCATTCTCTAGCACCGTCTTTGTGTATCTTCACACAGCCTGTCTTTTCAGAGGTAGAGCCCAGCTCTAGCTAACTCAAGAAGAAGGACAGCTTGGAGCATCCACACAGTGAGAGGCTGAGCAGGACAAGAGAGAGCTCCGAACTGTATGGTTGGGGCCCTCCTGTGTGTTATTCAGTACTGCGTGAGTCTCCTTATACCGTACAAGCAGTTCTCTCCAAAGAAGAGAACCCATCAGAGAAGATGGCAGCCCTCCAATCAGCCCCTTCTCCAAGAAGATCTAGCTGGTGGCAGTTTCAAGATGGACATGAACATGTGTATCCTGCTCATTCAGCTCTGTAACAGGACGTGCACATTACTGTACATATTGAACACCAGGGGGCATCATTATAATGAAGTAAAAATATCTCACAATTGGAGCATTTTTATAACTGAGTGTAAAATTACAAAACTAATTAGTCCTTCAAGCTGAATAATATTAATATACCATGTAGCCCCTTCCGGCTAGTTTCAGATGAGTACATTCATTCTGGGAAACTTGCCCCATATAAGAGGGGTGTTTCCTGGTCTGAACATTGCTCCTGTGAAGTGAACTCACAACATTGTAATGATTTGTGATTTTGTGAATTCCAGCCTCACCGCTGATCTACTGAACTGAAGTCACCACATTATGCGATAACAGTTCAGTAGATCAGCGGTGAGGCTGGAATTCACAACATCACAAATCATTACAATGTTGCAAGTCCATTTCACAGGAGCAATGTTCAGGCCAGGAAACACTGTTTTAATATACATTTGCTTGTCTTAAATTAGCCTTAAAGAGGACCTTTCACTACAATAAAAAATCTAAACTAAGTATACAGACATGGAGAGCGGCGCCCAGGGATCTCCCTACACTTACTATTATCCCTGGGCGCCGCTCCATTCTCCCGATATCTTCAGATTTTTGGCTCAACCGGCCAGCACTACAGCCTGGGAGAAGGAGACGCCCAGGAGAACAAGAGCAGGCTGGGCCGGAAATCTGAAGATACCGGAGCCTATACCGGGAGAACGGAGCGGCGCCCAGGGATAATAGTAAATGCAGGGAGATCCCTTGGTGCCGCTCTCCATGTCTGTATACTTAGTTTAGATTTTTTATTGTAGTGAAAGGTCCTCTTTAAAGGGGTTACCCGCTTTTTACTATGGATGACCTATCCTCAAGATAGGTCATCAATATCAGATCGGTGGGGGTCCGATTCCTGGCACCCCTGCCATTCAGCTGTTTGAAGAGAAGGCAGCACTGATACCAGCGCTGCTTTCTCTGCTCTGTTTACCTGCTCGTCGCAGCAATTGCAGTGATGGGAAGTGTAATTACAACTATGGCGTCCCCATTTACTTCTATTGGATGGCTCTGTAGTATTTACTTGAACAGACAGAGCTGTGCCATAAAGGTGAATGGGGACGCCATACTTGTGATTACACTGCTCAGCACTGCAATTGCTGGGTCTAGCAGTTAAACAGAGCAGAGAAGGCAGCAATGGTACAAGTACTGCCTTCTCTTCAAACAGCTGATCGGCTGGGGTGCTGGAAGTTGGGCCCCCACTGATCTGATATTGATCTGATATCCTGGGGATAGGTCATCAATAGTGAAAAGTGGACAACCCCTTTAAGGCCTTTTTCACATAAGTAATATGGAATGTGTCAGGGTCTGTTCAGGAGAAAACTGATGAATCAGTTTTATCTACGATTGCATTTAATGCTTCGTTTTTTTCCAGGATTGCATCAGTTTTGCATCCATTTTTCATGCACATGAAGAAAAACTGAAGAATAACATAAGCAACCATCATTGCATCTGGATGTTTTTTACGCACCCCATTCACTTCTATGGGGCTAGAGCTGTGTGAAAAACTGACAATATAAACCATGGTGTGATGTTCAGTGAAAAACAATGCTTATGTGCATATACCCATTCAAATAAATGGGTCGGGATTCAGTCCGGATGCTTCAAAACGGATCACATTGAGATGGGAAACTCACTTGTGTAAGGCTAAGGGTGCTTTCACACTTGTAAGTGAAATGAGATGTGAAAAATATTAAGGACACATACTATTTCTCCCCTCTTTTAATCCACACTGGTTTTGACATTTTATGGATTGCTAAGGGTGAAATCCGGGGCAAAAAACTGCAAAATAGGCTGTCATGCTACAGATTTAAAGCCTACACCGCACAGTTTTCTTACACAAAAAATGGTGCGGATGTTCTGCCTGCAATTCCTTGGCCAAGGCGTGCTGTGGTCAAGAGGTTTGTCTGGTTATGAAATAGGATTGAGTACAGCATATAAACTGTATAATGACCCCTGATAATTGCATTTACAAAATAATGGTAACGCCCAATATGAGGAATGGAATGTATTACCTTATCAATCCCATAGACATAGACTTTTCCTTGTTCTTGCTTTTCACTTCCCATATACATTGGTGCGCCAACCAGCAAGATATCAGTGACTGAATCAGCGTCAACATCCACTGTGGTGAGTACACTGCCAAAGTAAGACCCAATCTGAAATACAAATGTATGAATTAACAGCAATTCGGCATTGTCAGAGATTGTTTATTTTTTAAAGAATGGGCAAATCCACCATAAAGTAACCAAAGAAGCAATATATATCTGTTAAATCCTGGATGCTTAGAACCAGAAATGATAGAGAAGGAGCTGGAAGATCTGTTCTGTCCTACATTAAGTAATGCTCAATTTCCCATTTGGTGGTGCTACAGGGAAACTTAACACTTATTAACAGAATCCACTAGAGACCTGATTGAGGTTGCCCCAGCAGGAATATACCCTCTGACGATCAGAGATTGTCCCAAGTCATATCTACTGTATGTCATCTTTACCTGGCCTGAGCAGCAAGGTCCTTAGGATCCTACTAGTGTGAAGAAATGACCATCCCTTGATATATTTGGATTTTAATGTAAATTGACTTTCATTGTCTGATCGCTGTCTATTCTGTCATGTATCTATGTACAGGTATTGATTGAAATTGGCCTTGACCTAAAATCTGACTGAGAGCCAAGCAACTGCACTGAGCAGTCCTTGGAACCCCCACAGAGGTGTCACGGACGTTTCCGCGACAGGTGGCAGGAGATGGGTGAGACTGGCAATACGTGGTTTGATCTGACATGTTTTCCATTTGGATCAAATGACGTCTGTATTGTTTCTGGTGCTTGCCACACCTTCTTTCCCCAGGTGTAGCTATTAGGGTAATTTAACCTTCTCTATTTATAGTTGCTTCTCCCACAATGCTGTGTGCGAATTATAGCTTCTGTTTTGACCTTTGGATAGATTGTGGTTGGATCTCAGCTGAGTTCCTGGTGCTTCCATTGCTCCTTTGAAGTTAAGTCTTTCCTTTCCCTTTAGAATTTTGTTTGGGTTCTGTGTGTTGCATGTCCCTATTGTTTGTATTTGGCCTGAAGGAGACTCCTGTTCGTCTTTCCTTTTGGAGGAAAAGGTAGTCTCGTCCCTGCCATTAGTACCGGGGTCCTATAGGGCTAGATAGGACTCTAGGTATTCCTGTGTATGAACTCACCTACCTTTGGGGTCTGTTAATACTGGTAGTCAGTCAGGATTTTGGTTAGGGTTTTCACCAGGAGGTGCCCATTTTCCTTCCCTAGTTCTCAGGCCTTATTCCCTGTTCCCCCGTTCCCTCCTATGCTCGGTATGGTGTTTCACTCCCACACCGAAGCGTGACAAGAGGTCAATGGAGAGAGCTGTGCATGCGCAGCCACCTCTCTGTACACTACAGGCCCTGTTCCAGACATAGATGTGGGTCCAAGGGGAGGAATCAGCATCTATCGGACTTATCTTGTGAGTATGCTGTAAAAGTCTCAGATGGGAAAAAACCCTTAAAGGGTTTCTACCACTTGCTGTGGACACATTTCGTTTTCAGACACTAGCGATCCGCTAGTGTCTGATTTACCATACAAGCCAAGTATTATATTCCTCCGTTCCGCCGTTTTCTTTAAAAAAGCACTTTTATATTTATGCAAATGAGCCTCTAGGTGCTATGTGGGCGTCTTTTCAGCACCTAGAGGCTCCGCCCTGAGCGCTCAGACATTGACTGCGCCTGTGCCGAATGCCGCCGAATGCAGAGACGAACGGCGCAGACGCGAGATTTCGGACGCCAGAAGCAGGGGGAGGATTTCACTAGGAGATGGGCGTGCTGGAGCGAGGAGCTGGGCGGCAGTTTATGAAGGTAGACGGAGCCTCTAGGTGCTGAAAAGACGCCCACATAGCACCTAGAGGCTCATTTGCATAAATATAAAAGTGCTTTTTTAAAGAAAACGGCGGAACGGAGGAATATAATACTTGGCTTGTATGGTACATCAGACACTAGCGGATCGCTAGTGTCTGAAAACAAAATGTGTCCACAGCAAGTGGTAGAAACCCTTTAAAGTAAACCTGTCAGTGGGAAAAGAGTGAGTATAACTATTTTTATTTGAGGGTATTTACATCCAAATCAGGTGAATGGTGTAGGAATGACAACAGTTTGCATATGTGCCTCCCACTTGTTAAGGAACCAAAAGTAATGGGACAATTGGTTTCTCAGCTGTTCCATGGCCAGGTGTGTGTTATTCCCTCATTATCCCAATTACAATGAGCAGATAAAAGGTCCAGAGGTAATTTCAAGTGTGCTATTTGTGTTTGGAATCTGTTGAGCTCAACTCTCAAGATGAGATCCAAAGAGCTGTCACTATCAGTGAAGCAAGCCATCATTAGGCTGAAAAAACAAAACAAACCCATCAGAGAGATAGCAAAAACATTAGGCGTGGCCAAAACAACTGTTTGGAACATTCTTAAAAAGAAGGAACACACCGGTGAGCTCAGCAACACCAAAAGACCCGGAAGGCCACGGAAAACAACTGTGGTGGATGACCGAAGAATTCTTTCCCTGGTGAAGAAAACACCTTTCACAACAGTTGGCCAGATCAAGAACACTCTCCAGGAGGTAGGTGTATGTGTGTAAAAGTCAACAATCAAGAGAAGACTTCACCAAAGTGAATACAGAGGGTTCACCACAAGATGTAAAACATTGGTGAGCCTCAAAAACAGGAAGGCCAGATTACAGTTTGCCAAACGACATCTAAAAAAGCCTTCACAGTTCTGGAACAACATCCTATGGACAGATGAGACCAATATCAACTTGTATCAGAGTAATGGGAAGCGAAGAATATGGAGAAGGAAAGGAACTGCTCATGATCCTAAGCATACCACCTCATCAGTGAAGCATGGTGGTGGTAGTGTCATGGTGTGGGCATGTATGGCTGCCAATGGAACTGGTTCTTTTGTATTTATTGATGATGTGACTGCTGACAAAAGCAGGATGAATTCTGAAGTGTTTCGGGCAATATTATCTGCTCACATTCAGCCAAATGCTTCAGAACTCATTGGACGGTGCTTCACAGTGCAGATGGACAATGACCCAAAGCATACTGCAAAAGCAACCAAAGAGGTTTTTAAGGGAAAGAAGTGGAATGTGATGCAATGGCCAAGTCAACCACCTGACCTGAATCCGATTGAGCATGCATTTCACTTGCTGAAGACACAACTGAAGGGAAAATGCCCCAAGAATAAGCAGGAACTGAAGACAGTTGCAACAGAGGCCTGGCAGAGCATCACCAGGGATGAAACCCAGCTTCATGTCTATGCGTTCCATACTTCAGGCTGTAATTGACTGCAAAGGATTTGCAACCAAGTATTAAAAAGTGAAAGTTTGAATTATGATTATTATTCCGTCTCATTACTTTTGGTCCCTTAACAAGTGGGAGGCACATATGTAAACTGTTGTAATTCCTACACCGTTCACCTGATTTGGATGTAAATACCCTCAAATTAAAGCTGTCAGTCTGCAGTTAAAGCACATCTTGTTTGTTTCATTTAAAATCCATTGTGGTGATGTATAGAGCCAAAAATGTTAGTATTTTTTTTTTTCGATGTCCCAATATTTTTGGACCTGACTATATTCAATCGTTTCCCACAAAACTATGCATCAATCTGCTCATCTTCTCCTGCTCTATAACATGCTGCCTGCATATCGCACTGCATTTCATGGTGACAGGTTCTCTCTTTAAATCCCTGTCCTGAGCTTTCTTTTTGGCAATATATTTACTTTTACTAAATCCTGCTTTTTCAGCGACTCTGAAATCCATAAAAACAAACATATCAAAAGATAAATGGTCTGACTCAAAATACAATAAAAATACAAATATAGTTCTGTCATAATTCACCAGGCTCTGTTACCTGCTCTCCTTTTAATGTCTGGAGAACATTAATTTTGTGTCCGTTCATTTGGTAGATAATAACTTGGCCAGTGTGGTTGTATCGTGGTTGTCCCGCAATATAGATTTCTTCTCCATGTATTGAGGCAGAACTCACAGTGTATCCTAGGAATGCAAAAAGCCGTGATTAGACATAAAAAATCCAAGTTATTTAACCCCTCAAGGACGCAGCCAAGTTTGCCCCATTTATCAAATCTGACGTGTCACTTTATGCAGTAATGACAGTAGAAAGCTTTTACTTACCAATGAACTGCTTTCTTCGAGATACATTGTACTTTATGTTATTGGTAAATTTAGTTTGACGTTTTGTGTTTATTTATAAAAAAAATACTAAATGTGGAGAAAAAATATTTTATTTTTTTCTGCTTGTAAGACACAAACTAATTCAGAATTAGCATCTAATAATCAACATTCCCCCGTTTCGCCATTCCCCCTACATGTGTACCTACTGATGATACTTGAAAAAGCTCACTACGACCAAAACGTCATCATCATCATGTTGAGAAATGATTCCTGAAACCATGAATGTTCTCCATTTGTATTTTTTTTTTTTTTGCTGAGACAATGGAAATTATGGGCAAATATCTCATCAAAGATTAAAAAGATATAACTTTGAAAAAATTGTATGTGCACTGAATTCACAGCTTTCTTGAATTGGGTTGGAGAACGCTCTTTTTAGTTGCACCGCACGATACATATTGTTGTGCTTCTCAAATATATATCCATCATGATCAACATCTGCCATATGTATTCTTTATGTTGACATCACTTTTTAAATATCCTTTTATTTGTTAGGATATTATAAGGCAAGTTTGCAAGATTTTTTCACTGAACGCACGGGCAACACATTTTTCCTTATTTATTTGTCCTGCTCACTGAGATGGCCGCACATGCTCAGTTTCATCCTTCACCTGCCTCCTGAGCTGTGATAGGTAGAGCAGGGACACTCCCCCTTATCTGCAGGAGAAAAATCACTCCCCTTGAGCTGCCAACTTGATATAAATCTAGCAGAGTAATGAATGGGGAGATCTCTGGATCCATGTGAGGTACAGGGCTGGTTCTAGCTTTGTTAGAAAGAGATTATCATGTACTATATGATGTCTGATTTTATTTTTTACATTAGTCATGGGATAACCCCTTTAAGGAATTTGGGGCCTTTTTCAGGTATTATTTTAGGTTTGCCAGAACCCTTAAGGTGCTAAAATATAAAAAACTGAAAATACCCCATTTTGTAAAGTACACCCTCAAGGAACTCATCTAGGGTGATCATTCTGACCACACAGATGTTTCATAGAATTTATTAGAATTGGGTCATAAAAATTAAACTTTAGTTTTTTCAAATAAAATGTACATTTCCATCTGTCTCCCATTCACTGCAAATAAAAATTAAATCTTTCTATACGTTTTTTTTTTTGCAGGACAGAAAAGTGTGGTATGCTACATTATTTTGTCCTGTAAAAAAACAAAAACATACAGAAAAATAAACAGTGACAAAGGGAGTCAAATGTATACGCTTTTGAACTACGTTTGCCATGGGTACATCTAGCAGTATGTTTCTAGGTTTTTTCTGTTTGCAAACATATCCGCTTGATGTAAAACAAAAACGAGATGGGAACAGCCCCTGACACTACTCTATGAGACGAATAGATAAACTTAGAGTGTCCAATAGTAGCTGATGGGTGCACTTCTTAAGACATTAAGGGGGTCATTTATTAACCTGAAATACGCCTATATTATACGCAGATTGCAGATTTTCCCCGCTCACAGGTCTAAAAAAGTGGGCGGGAAAGGGGATGGACCAGAAGGCCCATCTGATTCATCATTTTCTACACCTGTTTTAGGCAAAGAAAATGGTCTAAATGTAAGACAGCAACGAAGCTTCTTATATTTAGAAGCGGCGCTAGAAACGCCGAAGTTATGTAGAGGCCGGCGGCTCTCCATAACTTCAGTGATCCACTGCCAAAATAATATGAACAGCAGTGCGATCAAATGGTTATGGTGTGCCAGCAGCTATAGAAGTGATCCACGATCCAGAAAATATAGTAAAAAATTCCACGGCACTCTCAAGAACAGTAAATTAAAAGTAGTGTTCTTTAATCACCAAAAAGCAACTTTTCAGTCATTTTTCAAAAAGTCCCAGAAAGAGTACTGAAACGTCGCTTTTTGGTGATTCAAAGAACACTACTTTTAATTTACTGTTCTTGAGAGTGCCGTGGAATTTTTTACTCTATCTATCTATCTGTTATTTTAACTATATATCAATGTCAAAAATAAAGGTCTCCACTCTCCAGTGTACTTTTCACCCATGCTCACACTCAAACTCTCTGGTCGCTTCAGTTTCTGTGAGGCGGAGTTCACATGGCAAAATCCACGCAGAAAAATCATTAGCAGATTAGTAGCTGAAAACAGGTCGTTTTTGGGGAAGATTTCGAATTTGGTGGAGGATTTAGAGGAATATTTGGTTGAGGCAGGGCCATCTTTAATATTGATTGGACCCTGGGCAAGAATTTACTTGGGCCCCCTGCATCCCGTCTTCCCACACCCTAGCATGCAATCACACCCTCCACCACAACACACACACACACACACAAAAAAGATTACTTTATTATTTATTTATTGCAGATTACTTTATTATTTTTTTTTATGTGCAGATAGTACTGTACTACTAACCCCTCCATCCACCCCTCCCTCCCCCCTTCTCCAACCACCCAGCACCCTTACTCACATAAAACAAGTAATATATATATATATATATATATATATATATATATAATAGCTTACAGTGAATTACTGTAAATTCTGACAGTTCTGAAGACTCCAGCAGGCTCCGGATCAGTGTTCTGGGCAGTTGGGCTCAGGGCTGGAAGTGGGCACCCCTCTGCAGTTCAGGAAGGAGACCGGGGCCCGGCTCACCCTAGCGTTGCAGTGCCTCCACGTGACGTCACGGTCGCATGGCGTACGCAAAGGGCAGGGGAGGTCGGGAGGAGCAAGCAAGTAAGTCCTTCACTATGCAAGCCATGCTGCTCGCATAGTGAAGGATAGGATCGTGACACAGAGCCGGCGGAGCGGAGGCAAGATATTTTACGACAATGTCATTGAATTTGTGGCCAGTGGCCAGCAGGGCTCAAGACACAGCTGCCTTGGGCCACCCAGGAGCAACTGGGCCGGAACAGCTACCCCTTTTGCCCCGCGTTAAAGATGGCCCTGGTTTGAGGATTTGGAAGAGTATTCAGAAGAAAATTTAGAAGAGGTTTTGCATTTTCAGTGGTTTTCTTATCTCGCTCCTGTTTGGTATATACCGTAATTCAGAAGTGTTTTTAGTGAGGAAACTAAAAACACTGATGTTTTTTGTCACTTCCCCATTGACTTCAATAGAAAATCAACTAACAATCCGCCTCTTAGAAGTTCCATAACATGCCACTTTAGAAGCGAATCTCAATTAAGCAGCGGAAAAAAACACCACCAAATGAATATGGTGAAATGTTTTCCATTGAACTGAATGAAAACCTATTGACTGGCCATTATAAAGGCCATTTTCCGCATCGAAAATCCAGGGTGGATTTAATTTATGCGAAAAAGCTATGAGCCGGTTGGTCCTCCATTGAATACAAGAGAATGTGGACTTAAATATTATCTACAGGAAAGACAGCATGGGGGGCTGCCAAACAGGAAAATGTGATGCATATAATAAACCTAACAATACTTTTATTGCAGGTATATTGCAATGATCCTTTATTTGAAATGCCCTGTTCATTGCACTGTAATACTTTTCATAGGATAATCTCTTGAATGGGTATTGTTAGGGTTTATTTAGGAGCAGGAAACATCTAGGTCTGTAGCAGGTGGAGAATAGTGTCCTGACCTCATCTCTTATAGACATGGGACTTTTAAGACTTGATGGTATTTTCTGTCTTTGGTTTTACAAAGGCTTTTAGGAAAAGGCCCGCACTGACCGGTAATGTAGAGTGCATCCTGTCAGCGTCTGATATAGTATTTGTTATTTTTATCAGGAAACATGGAGTTTGTCCTCCAATGAGCAGACAAAACAACAATGATCTTCTGAGAGAAAGCAGCCCTCAGATTTCCTGTAAAAGTTTTGCTGTACAACATGCCAAGTCCAAAGGAATATGGAGGAAGCTAAATGTCCTCCATAACTGTGTATAAATGTCACAAGCTTTCTAACAAAAACTTTTTGTCTTCTAGACAATTCTCTGGTTCAGGGATTCTTTCTGAATAGTAAATTTAAGTCATTATGTTTCAATACAAACTGAGTTAGTAGCTCCCTGCATGGGACATGGGAGAAGCAATTGTCTAAACTGCTCCCATATACAGTGCGCCACATATCAGCGTAAATGGGGTGGATGGGCAGAAGACTGTATGGTCTGTGGTGAGCAAATTTTTTGCTAATTAATTTTGGGTCTGATTAGTATGAATTGGGTGTGTGATTAAATTTGGACCCAATTCAATTGTACTTGAAATCAAAAGTGCGTCAAGCTTTATGAAAAGGCATGCATGCCATCATATTCTGGACTTTCTCCCTCTCCCCCTTTCTTATTCTTTATCTCTCAGAAATCTCCCTAATCACATCACTATAAATTCAGATTTGATAAGATCTGCATGTATAGAAAAAATTTGGTGGAATTTTGATTCTATAGAATCCATTAGCTCACCTCTAATAATCAGTTACCAGGTGCACTGGGTTTGGAAAGTAGGCAGCAACCTGCTCCAGTGCCGCAGCATACTGCAAACTGAAAAATAAAGTGCAGTAATATATTTCTGTGTAATGTAAAGGATATTTGGCTTTCAGGAACGAAAAAGTTCACGCTACAGTGATATTATATCATGAAAGTAGGGCATTTAAGTAGAAGCATGCAATGGTGATTTCCTCATCTCAAACAATTTATTAAAACAAAAGCCAACAACAGTGGTGGGTATACCACCACAAAAAATGTCAATGTCTCAATAACTTGTCATGTGGCCTTGAGCATCAATTACAGCTTGACAACAATGTCTCATGCTGTTCACAAGTCAACTTATTGTCTGCTGAGGCATGGCATCCCACTCTTCTTGAAGGGTGGCCCTCAGATCATTGTGGTTCTGGGGTACAGAGTTACAAGCCTCTACAAGGTGACTCAGCTGATCCCATAGGTTTTCAAAGGGATTCAGGTCTGGAGAAAGTGCAGGCCACTCTATTTGAGGTACCCCAGTCTCCAGCAGCCGTTTCCTAATGATGTGACCTTGATGAGCTGGCGCATTGTCATCCATGAAGATGAAATTAGGTCTGTGTTGTTCATGCAGAGGCACAGTGACTGGATTAATGATTTTATTCAAGTAGTATGGGCTTGTCACTGTACCATTCACAAAGTGTAGGGCAGTACTGTATTGACTAGACATACCTGCCCACACTGTAAGACCTCCATCACCAAAGGCTTGCCTAGTCACAACAGTGGTTGATGCATAGCGCTCTCCTTGACATCTTCAACATCGTTGGTGTCCATTGATAAATTGTTTTGAATGGTTTGATGTGACACTTTTGTGCCTCTCACCTCCCTTAAAGGTGCCTGGAGTTGTGTGGCATTCATCATCCGGTTCCGCAGGGCATTGTTCACAATGAAGAGGCCATCAGTGTGGGATGTGACCAAACAAAGTCCACTTCTATGCCTTTCTGTAACTCTTCCAGTCTCTTTGTATCTCTGTTGAAACACTCTGTGACACTAAGCTCAGTGGCCACTTCATCTGAGAACATCCTCCTCAAAGCCACGCAATGGTGAGGTACTGTTGATCAATTGTTAGGTGTCGTCTTGGTCATTCAGGAATTGCATGAGCAGACCAAAACACATTTTGACCCACTGTAAGAATCTGAACATCCCAAGGTCGGTTTTTATGGAAGTGTACTGTGAGTACTGCAACCTGTTCAGAAAAGGAAGCAGAACAGTTTGTCTGCCATCAGTGAGAACCCCCACCTCTGGTTGCATTGCATTAAGCTAAAATATTACACCTCACGTCTGGATGCTTATGTCAGAGACAGGTAGTGAAGTGCAATTTTGAGGAAGATTGCTTTAAAGAGACACCTCTTGGCCTGTTACTCCCTATGCAGCTGTGAGACCTGTGACATCTGTGAAAGTACATTGTGTATCAAATGCGGGTCCATGACATAACAAGAACTGTACTGATCTGTTTGCATTTGCTGTATAACTGTCCTATCATTGCTTCCTGCACTACTGTTGCTCAGAAAATTACTGATGTCATGACAACTGCCTTGAACCTCAAAACTACCACCACCATGGGCACCTCAACTGTCATCAGGCAGGATGCCCACAGAACTGCAGTGTGCCCTAAAGGAAAGAAAATATGTGTTTTACGGACAAGGATAGGACTGTTCTATAGAGGCACATGGCCGATATCCGTGTTTTGCAGATTCGTAGTTTGCAGACCACAAAACAGGCTAGGGTTGTGTCCATGAGCCCCTACAGCAGACTCCTGGGCGGATGTATGCAGGTAACCGGAGCTGGGGTCACATTCTCCGCTGCTGTATGAGTTGTCTGTATGATTTGTATGGCCTTGCCTGGTAGCTACCTCTACATAGCTCCCTGGACTCTAGTTCAAATTAAATTTGTTGGCAGACCAGCCTTTTTTCTTAAAGAGGACCTGTTTTCTCCCCTGACATATCTGTTTTACTAAATACTTGCATTCTCCATTTAGCCCTTCCTATAACTCTATGGTGTGCCATTCCTCCAAGAGATTTATAAATAAATGTATAACTGGGTGTTAGTTGGGAGTGTGTCTCTAAAAAGTCTGACATTGCCCAATCAGTGATGAGGGTATCAGATTGTGTACAGACTCGGCCATTTGACAAGAGAAATGGTAACATCCAGAGGTCAACATGTTCATAGGTTTATAGCAGAATATGAAAGGAATAGTACAATATAGAATTATAGGAATACATATTCCAGAATTGTTATATTAACCCATAGGCGACTTGTGCCTTACATGTATGGTGCTGCGGGCCATGAGTACATGTACGGTACTCTCATCAGTGTGCCCGCTTGATCAGCGGCAGTGGCCCAGATGTTACTGACACCCGAGCCCCTGCTGTATATGCCAGCTGACACATTAACCTCTTGCATACAGCAGTCAACGCTGACCACAGCATGCAAGGGGTTTACAGAGGGTACGGACACCTCCTCACAACCCAAGTCAGCCTAATGCCGGGGCTTTTCTCCTATGGAAGCCTATGATATCCAGCCCTCAGGCTAGGTCTCATAGGTACTCTGTCAGTGTAATACCGACAGTCGATGCATTTACATACACAATGTATTGTAATGCATTGTAGTCCCATAGTGGGATACAAATAAAAAGTAAAAAAAGGTGAAAAGAATAGTTTTTACGTAATAAAAAATAAAAGTTTCAACAAAAAAAAGAAGCCTCTTGCCTTAAATCAAAATGGACACATTTATTATGACCAATGTTTTAGACGCCGGTCTTAATAAGCCCTATACCTGGTGCTGGATCTGCTGGAGTTCTGAAGAGGCGCCGGATCCACCCCCACTTCTAAATGTAAGACAGCTTCCGAGCGGTGGATGTGGCGGTGTTGGTGGAAGCGGTGGTAGCGGAGGAGGAGGTAGACAACACTGTTTTTGTTGTTTTTTTATTTTTCCCCCCTTTATTTATTTTATTTTTATACATTTGGGAAGACCCCAAAACACTGGGGAACTAGAAAAGAGAATGCAAAGAGAAAGTGCGCTTGAGTCTAACAATGGCTGGGTGTGCCCTGTATACTTGTCTATTCAGCACAAGGTACGGACAAGTCCTGTGGGATCCATGCCTGGTTCATTTTAATGAACGTGAGCTTGTCCACATTGACTGTGGACAGGCGGCTGCGCTTGTCTGTGATCACCCCCCCGCTGTGCTAAACACACGTTTGGACAATACACTGGACACAGGGCAAGTCAGCACCTCCAAGGCGTAAAGAGCAAGCTCAGACCATGTGCCCAATTTGGAGACCCAGAAGTTGAATGGGGCAGACCCATCAGTCAGTACGTATAGGTGTGTGCACACGTACTTTTCCACCATGTTGGTGAAATGCTGCCTGCTGCTAAGACGTTCCATATCAGCTGGTGGTGCTGGTTGTTGTGGCGTGCTGACAAAGCTTTTCCCCATTTCGGCCATGCTAACCCTCCCTTCTGGGGTGCTGCTGGTGCCCCAGCTGCGTTGGCGACTTCTTCCTCCTCCTCTGCCTTCGCCTTGTGCTTCCACTGAGCCCCCACTGTCATCAGCAACTCGTCTACCAGCGTGCACTTGTACTCACGCATCTTCCGATCACGCTCCAGTGACAGAATTAAGGACGGCACATTGTCTTTGTAACGGGATCCAGCAGGGTGGCCACCAAGTAATTAGCACTGGTTAGAATGTGGGCAACTCGGCGGTCGTTGCACAGGCACTGCAGCATGTAGTCGCTCATGTGTGCCAGGCTGCCCAGAGGCAACGAAAAGCTGTCCTCTGTGGGAGGTGTATCGTCTGTATCCCCTGTATCCCCTCAGCCATGCTCCAGTGATGCCCATGAGATGCTTTGGGTGCCATCCTGCTATTAACATGGTTCTTCTTCCTCATCATCCTCCTCATCCTCCAGAACTGTTTCCTGGCTGGACAGTTGTGTACCTGGCCCCCACCCTCCAAACCACTTGTGATTGACTGGCCTGATAACCGTGGAAATGACCCCTCTTCCTCCTGTGCTACATCCTCTTCCATCATCGCCCAAAGCGCTTTTTTAAGGAGACATAGAAGTGGGATAGTAACGCACTGGCCATGTTGGTGGAGTACTTGAAACAGCGCAACACAGCACACACGTCCCGCAAGGAGGCCCACTTGTTGGTGGTGAAGTGGTGCTGTTCCGCAGAGCGAATCACCCGTGCGTGCTGCAGCTGAAGCTCCACTATCGCCTGCTGCTGCTCGCACAGTCTCTCGAGCATGTGCAAGGTGGAGTTCTACCTTGTGGGTATGTCGCATATGTGGCGGTAAGCGGAAAGGCCAAAGTTACGCTGCAGCGCAGACAAGCAAGCAGCAGGGTGAGAACAACCCACACTTTCTGCAGCAGCTCTGACATATCGGGGTAATTTTTCAAGAACCTCTGCACCACCAAATTCAGCACATGCGCCAGGCAAGGGATGTGGGTCAAACCGTCTAGGCCCAGAGCTGCTATGAGATTTTGCCCGTTATCGCACACCACCAAGCCAGGCTTGAGGCTCAGCGGCACCAACCACTCGTCGGTCTGTTGTTCCATGCCCGTCCACAGCTCCTGCGCTCGTGGATTTTTCCCCCCAAACAGATGAGTTTCAAAATAGCCTGCTGTCGTTTCCCCATGGCTGTGCTGAAGTTGATGGTGCAGGTGATCCCTGAAAAGTTCGGGTTTGGGTCCGAGTACCCAAACACGCAAAGTTCGGTACGGACCTGAACTTTACAGTTCGGGTTCGCTCAACACTACTCTGGATCCATGTGAGGTACAGGGCTGGTTCTTGCTTTGTTAGAAAGAAATTATCATGTACTATATGATGTCTGGTTTTCATTTTTTACATTATACGTGGGATCAACCACAAATTATAAATGCCCCCTGTGTGTGTTGTGGGGGTGTTTAGTTGTACAAGTGACTGTTCCAATTACCATTTTCTCTTGCAAACAGTAACGACAGGATTTTACTGACCTAGATAAGCCGCCAGAGGCTCGTTCCTTTCTTGTGTCTTTGTCTTAAATGAATTATTTCCAGGAGTGACTATAGCATCAGACTTAATCATGACGACTGTTCCATTCCAGTCATAGGCTCCAACTGCACCCAGCATCACCCAGTCCTGCACCAAGAAGAAAAGAACAGGCGCATTTAATAAATGTGTTAGTCGCTGTAGAGAAGGCGCACATGCCATACCGTCTATGTCTACTTCATGAACACAATGTAATTGCCAACATTTAACATGAAAAATTTGGGACATTTAAGCCTCAACCATCCAGAAACACCCCCAAAATATCTGGAGCAACCACAAAATGTGCGTTGTACGAAAGCTCCATACTTTGTATAGAGTTGTAGTACAGCTGTGTAAAGAGGAGCTATCACCGTTCCTGACATATCTGCATTACTAAATACTTGCATTCCCCATGGAATAACAATTCTGGAGCATCATTTCTTAGAACGCTTCATGCCGTTACTGTAAGTAAATTACAACTGGGTGTTACCATTCCCCGTGTCAGTAGAGTGTACAGTATACCAAACTGTCAGCACTGGTTGGGCCTTATTTGAGTATTTGTGTAGGAAAACACTCTGTTGACAAAGAGAATGGTAACACCCGGTTACTTTTCCAGGAGGAATAAAAGAGGAATGGCACAATGCACAGTTGTAAGAGAATTGTCATTTCGTGTCAGGAGAGGTCACTGTTCTTTTTTTTTCCATTAGTAGCAAAACTCTATACCTGGAGTTTTGTTATTGTTTATAAAGCACATCTGTCAGCAGATTTGTCCCTATGACACCGGCTGACCTGTTACATGTGCGCTTGGAAGCTGAAGGCATCTGTGTTGGTCCCATGTTCATATGTGCCCGCATTACTGAGAAAAAGGATTTTTTCATATGCAAATGATCCTCTAAGAGCAACAGGGGCGTTACCTTTTATACCTAGAGGCTCTGCTCTCTGCAACTGCTGTGCCCTCTGCACTTTGATTGACATGGCCAGGCAATGAAAACATCATCACACCTTGCCCTGTCACTCAAAGTGCAGGGGCTGTGGCAGTTGCAGAGAGAGCAGAGCCTCTAGGTGTAAAAGGTAACGCCCCTGTTGCTCCTAGAGGCTCATGTGCATATATATATATAAAAAAAAAATCTCAGCAACGCTTTTAGCCGCCAAGTGCACATGTAACAGGTCAGCCAGTTTCATAGGTAAAAATCTGCTGACAGATGCCCTTTAAAGTTAAAAAAAAAAAAAAAAAAAGGGCATAAGAAGACAAAATGCAACCATGCCCAGTACCACAGGAAACAGAAGCCAAAAAATACCTGTATATAGCTTTGAATAGCAATTTAGTTGTCATGTTTTTGTAGGCGTGATACATACAGTAAAGTATCTATTAAAGCCCTTAGCCCTTCATATGTGAGCCTGGCCTAACAGCACATCTATACATGGCCCAGCTTTACCAAGCAGTAACATAGCTTTTTGAATGATAAATTTGTGCCAGTGTGCTCGAGGGGCTTTCACACATAGTTTTTAGTGGTGTTTTAATGCACATTTGCGTTTTATTTATTTATTTTACTGTGAAAAAGCCAGCTCCGAATGTTAGCTGAAGGTATATGGGAAATATGAAATACAGGACACACGTGTGATTTTTTTGACCTTGGTATTTATTGGTCATTATGTGGCATTTTTTGTCTTTCGTATTTTCAAAAACATAGCATGCTGAAGCTCTTGGTGAGTTTTCAGACTTTTTGGCAACACTTTCTCTATAGAGGAAAACATCCTGCATAAAACACTAGAAAAAAATTCAGGTAAAAACACAAATGGTCAAAAAAAACTAAAAAAAACTGGCATGCAACCTCCATATAATAAACTTTATGTTAGCCAACAAGCCATCTACTGTATATTGTAGTTTAAACAAAAGAAATCAAGCACACCAAGCACAAAAAAAACATGAACAACCTACACAAGAGTACCCATTAAATAGAGTAAAGTCTTTATTGGAATATGTAATTAATTAAAAAAGAATAAAATCACATAATAAATGGAGAAGTAGCAAAAATGACGCCAACCATAAATACATGGTCAGGGATGGGGTACCGCCATCCCTAACAACATGTATTCTCATCGGTGACTTATAAATACCTTTATTAGTATTATTTTTTTGTTATTCAATACTGGACGCAAGTTATGACCTATGTGTCGTCAGTGTCAGACTGGGCTGCCTAGGGCCCACCGGTAGAATTTATTTTGGGAGCCCACCGTAAGGATACATTCAAATATTACCTGCTCACACAGCAGCAAGATGCTACCAGAGGATTGAATACTTTGAGAAGGTTGGTCCTGGGGAGAAGAGGACACTGGCAGCTTTCCTCCATACCTAGAAGTCATCTCAGCTCTGATCGTGTCTATAATAATAAACTGGGAAGTTTCTTTAATAATCTATCAAGTTTTTTATATGACCATCGGCTGGTTGAGGTGCTGTACATTGTATATATGTAGTGCAGTAAGTCTGCTGTGTTATGTGCCACTGGTGCAGGGGGTGAGAGACTAGGAGCCCACCTCACTCAGAGGCCCACCGGGGGATTCACCTGTACCCCTGTGGGCCAGTCCGAGCCTGGGTGCAGTTACAGTATTTGCTATGGAAGCTATTTACTTAGAGCCAGTGTTTTTGTTATTAACTGCTTTACGGAATAATCCCATGTATTCTGTGTGGGTCATGGATGGCGTCATTTCTGCTACCTCTCCTTATATTATATGATTTTATTAATTTTTTTATTAATTACATATTTAATTAATTACATATTCCAATAAAGACTTTACTCTATTTAATGGGTACTTTGTGGGCTAGTTTTCTTGTGTAGGTTTTTCATGTATATTGTAGCTTTATACAGATGTAGCAGTGCTGAATTTGCTTTGAACCTCTGGGCTGTAAACAGTAGTTTGAAGATAAGAGGATACATTACATTTAGCAGTGTGAACATGCTGTGGATCCATAGTACAGTGCCCAGAGAGACACCAGTTTGATAACTGACCCCATTTATGTCTGCAGAAGCATGCCTTGCCAACTGTGTGTATTGTTGGTAGGTAGGTTTGCGCAGGAAGGCGCCATACGTAATTGAGACATCCAACATTGACACCAACTAAACCGGAATCATTGGGGAGATTTGTACCTTGGAATAATGAGCGCTGAATCCGGTCTGGGACATCTCCATTTCAAAGGACACTGCTTGCTGCTCGCTAGTAGCTAAAAAAGAAACAAGAGATAATATAAAAGATGGGAAAAATAGCTGCAGAATTACATTTTTTTTTTTTTTTATCTCCATAAGCAATCATGGCTTGCGTTACCTTTTGTGAAGATATAGATCAGCTTAATTTTTGATTTATTTATTTATAAATCTTTATTATTATTTTAAGGGCTCTTTCACACTTGCGTATTTCTTTTCCGGCATAGGGTTCCGTCGTCGGGGCTCTATGCCGGAAAAATCCTGATCAGGATTATCCCAATGCATTCTGAATGGAGAGAAATCCGTTCAGGATGCATCAGGATGTCTTCAGTTCAGGACCGGAACGTTTTTTGGCCGGAGAAAATACTGCAGCATGCTGCGCTTTTTGCTCCGGCCAAAAATCCTGAACACTTGCCGCAAGGCCGGATCCGGAATTAATGCCCATTGAAAGGCATTAATCCGGATGCGGCCTTAAGCTAAACGTCGTTTCAGCGCATTACCGGATCCGACGTTTAGCTTTTTCTGAATGGTTACCATGGCTGCCAGGACGCTAAAGTCCTGGCAGCCATGGTAAAGTGTAGTGGGGAGCGGGGGAGCAGTTTACTTACCGTCAGTGCGGCTCCCGGGGCGCTTCAGAGTGACGTCAGGGCGCCCCATGCGCATGGATGACGTGATCGAATGGATCACGTCATCCATGCGCATGGGGCGCTCTGACGTCATTCTGGAGCGCCCCGGGGGCCACACGGACTGTAAGTATACTGCTTCCCCGCTCCCCACTACTACTATGGCAACCAGGACTTTAATAGCGTCCTGGCTGCCATAGTAACACTGAACGCATTTTGAAGACTGATCAGTCTTCAAATGCTTTCAGTTCACTTGCGGTGTTACGGATCCGGCGGGCACTTCTGGCAACGGAAGTGCATGCCGGATCCTAACAACGCAAGTGTGAAAGAGGCCTTAACTATTCATTACAAACATTAGCAGTATTGATTATTTTTACATTGTAAAACAATATGAATACAGTTCATAAGTTACCCACCCAATTTACCCCAATGCCTGAGAAAACAAAAAAAAAAACACTTCCTCCCTATCTCACCACCTCTACCGGTTCCCCCACCCAATCCCCATCCTACCCCAGACCTTTCCCAGTTCCTATTCAATTCAGCCATTTCTGCCTCAATTTAGTAAATCTAAATTCTTTCTTTATCGATACCAGATGGAATCTCTCTATGGCAATCGAGATTCTAGCAAGGTTCTCCCATTCCTTGACCGTGGGTGACACACTACTACCCCAATGTCCAATGATGCATTTCCTGGTGTAGGAGTTTAATTGCTATTTTTTGGTGGTTTAAGTTGTCTATCCCATCCATCACCCCAAAAATACATATTTCAAACTCTACCTGGACTCTAAACCCATGATATACCCCTATTTTTTCATTTACCTTCCACCAAAAGTCTTGGATCTGTCTACATGTCCAAAGTATATGGACATCATCCACACCTATCTGTCCACATTTTTTACAGCCAAAATCTTTGGATTTATAGAATTTAATCAGATCTTTATATATTTTGGCTATAGGTTGTGGAAGGGGAGATATGTATGTTCCCTTTCCTAATGACGCCCGCAGAGCTTGTTTCAGTTGTGGATAAAAGAAGGTCAAATCTCTATTTCCAATTACACAGATATTTATTAGGTCTGAGTATGCAATTATATCTCCCTCCTTCTATACCTGTCCCAATCTACAAATTCCATTTTTACACCTCTTGTTCCACCTCCTTTTCCTCTTGTTGAATTGACTTTAGCTCTCTGAGATATGTGTTATCCCACAATAGAGTGTCCATGTGCACTCCAGTATGAGACCACATACCTCTTACCTCCTTCCAGATTTTGATCCATAACACAAATAGTGGTATTTTATTGGTTTGCTGTTGTGACAGGATATCAGCTTCCATCAAATACTACTATGGAAAATACTACAATTATTTAGTTTTTTGTTAATCCCTTCTACCATAGCTTTATATGTTTGTGAGTTGCTCCAATTTATCATGTTTCTAATATGGCCAGCGAGAAAATAGAGTTCCAAATCTGGGGCAGATAGTCCGCCCTCTTTCTCTCGAATATACAAAATTTGCGTCCTTATTCTAGTTTTTTTACCCCGCCATATCAAATCCGTCAATAGGGAAACTATCCTCTTGAGGATTCTCTTAGGGATTATTACAGGCGCATTCCACATAATATAGTTCAAGGAGGGTAAAATACACATTTTTACCAGTGAGATGCGACCTGCCATTGATACATGTAGTTTTTTTTCCATATTTCTACTTTTTTCCTTATTTCCTGTATTTTAGGAACCACATTTAGGTGCAGGTAGTCATTAGGGTTAGGAGTAATCTGAATGCCTAAATATTTTACCGCTTCATCTATTTTCTTAATTTCCAGTTGGCCCGGTATTAAGTTGTTTAGAGGATCAATTGGAATACAGGCCGATTTACCCAGGTTTATTTCTAGTCCAGCATATTTGCTATAGTCATCAAATATCTGGAAAATCCTAGGGAGAGAAGCATGTGAACCCACAAACAGCATAATATCATCTGCATATAAGGCAATTTTTTCTTCATGGGATCCATACCCGAATCCCACAATCTCCCTATCTTGCCTAATCATGTCTGCTAGGGGCTCCATAGCTATGGCAAACATCAGAGGGGAAAGGGAGCAACCCTGCCTAACACCCCTGCCAATGGATATATGATCAGAGTGCTCTCCATTTACTATCACTCTTGCAGATATTTCAGTGTATAATTATTTAACCCAGGAGACAAATATATCACCTGACTCCCATTTTCTTTAATGTTGCCATTAGGAATGGCCATTCTATGGTGTCAAAGGCTTTTGAGGCGTCTATGGTGTAAAATCATACGCTCACCACTGTTTGTGGGTTCCACTTGGGTGTTTACAAAATATCTAATAATATTTTCAGTTGTTGTTTTGCCCGACATGAATCCCGTCTGATCCACATGTACAAGCCCCAGCAACACCTCCCTGAGCCTAGCCGCCAGTATTCTTGCTAGTATGTTATTATCCGTGTTGATCAGTGAGATGGGGCGATAAGAATCTGGAGAGGTTGGGTTTTTCCCGGGTTCAATATAAGAGTAATTAGGGCTTCCCTCAAGGAGTCGGGCAATTTCCCTGATTCGCTCGAGACCTCCCACATTTTAAGCATTTTCGGGATCAATATTTCTCTGTATTGGGAATAGACTTCAAACTGAATACCGTCTGTACCTGGAGTTTTATTCTTAGTTATCTTTGGTAATGTTTTGTCCACCTCTATGGGGTCTAGGGGAGTTTCCAACCTATCCCTTTGCTCTATAGTTAATGTGGTAATGGTGATTTTCTCCAGGAATTGTTGTATTTGCACTGTATCCTTCTTTATTTTACTGCAATAAATATTCCTGAAATATTCTTTAAGCAAATCTATTTTAGCTGCTTGTTCAACGATTTTATGTCTGGATTTATCTACCAAGTAATGTATGTACCTGTTTTTATTTATCTGGGCTGCCACCAACGCGGCTAGCTTTTTACCAGGTATATGCGCATAAATATAGTTGTTTCTCACAAAGTTCTCTTTTTGTTGTTCCACCATCAAAACCAGTTTGTTTTCCATTTTGGTAGCTTTATCTAACCATTCTTTGTAGTTTTGCTCTATTGGATTCTCAATATATATATATATTTTCATATCTTTCCGCTTCTAATTCTAATATTTTCCCCCTTAATTTTTTTTTTATGTATTGCCGTATATTTTATAATAATCCCTCTAATGAAGGCCTTTGCGGCTTCCCAAACCATATTCGTTCCCGCTGAGCCCTCATTTATAAGAAAATATTCCTTAATCTCTTTCAACATTTTCTCGTGTGCACCCGTTATATTTATCCAGCCTATATTTATATTCATACCTCTTGGTTTTTTCCCACCACCCGTTTTCGTGTTTATAATGATGGGGTTATAATCTGAGATCCCCCGTTGTCCATAGTTTACTCGTTCAATATCTAGTGAACCTCTGTTATTGGTGAAAGCTAAATCAATTCGTGATAGACTTTTGTGCGTTCTAGAAAAACACGAGTATTTCCTTGATTTTGGGTGCATTACCCTCCAAATATCAATCAATTGTGTAGTGCTTTTTAATTTAGAACCCGTGCATTTTCCTTGAGTATTCCCTATTCTACATCTATCTATTTTCCCGTCCATTAAATTTTTAAAATCCCCTAGCACCAACAGTGATTTATCCCCTGCATTAAGCGCAAAGTCATGAATTTTTTGTAGCGTATTCTTTTTAAAGGGAGGCGGTATATAAACATTTGCTATTATCCATGCTTTATCTTCTAATAAACAATCCATAAGAATATAGCAAACTTCTTTATCTACTACCGTTTTTACTATTTTGATGTCAATCTCCCGATGTACTAATATACTCTCTCTCAGAGTTGCAGCGGTCCGGTTCCCGGCGCCATAATCCAGCTGTGGCAGCTCACTTGCAAATCCGGGTCCAGGGATCAGACAGGCAATTCGCCCCCACTCACCGAGACAAGGGAGACCGTAAGCGGCAGGTGGCAGGAACACAGGGCTCTGAAGACATTGTGCGGTGAAGCCAGGAGCGGCAGAGACGGGAGCGGGCTGGCGCTCAATGGCCGGGAGGGAGGTGCGCACATCACCTGCGTGCATCCGCACTCATGCTCCCTCACTTATTGTATCCTGTGATCAGCCTAATTTAGTTTCTGCTGATTCCTCATGTGGTCTGCAATGTGGAGGTGTCAGACATGTCAGCAGAGCCGGGGGTCCAGTGGGAGGAATACAGTCAAAGGAAGCTATGACTGCGGCTCTACAGCCCCTTTGCTTTAGATCCAAGCTCAAGGGCCACCGCTGAGGTCATATTCTGACATAGGACGCACTAGGATAGGTCTCACTAGTCCCTATTACATTTGCAATGTCTCAAATAACATGTATCAGTGGTGTATGAAAATCTAAGCTGTTCCTGTCTAACTCACTTTGGGGTTTCATATTGTTGTTTGACAGCATTGTCTGCATCTGTTCATCATGGTGCTTTCCAGCAGTTACCAACTGCACTGAAATTAACACATGTACAGGAAAACCTGGTCTGGTTTATAAAATCTGTTGCCTCTGGTCGGACTGATACTGTCTGATCAGTGCTGAAACTGTAAAACTATGTAGAGACATACCTTATTAACAATTTATCCATACATTTCCAGGAGAAGTAAATGAGGAACAGTGTGATGCACAGCAAAGATGCTCCAGAATTGTTATTTCAAAGATTATTACGCATTTTGGCCAACACCGATAACTGGTTGTTTACCCCTCAACCCCCCCTACAAAGAGAACTTCTCATCTCTCATTCCTGTGGTGGAGAGGACTAGCAATGGTGCAATACCAGAAGATCCTTGTGGGAAAATTGCTCCAAAAATTTCCAGGTGACGACGCTGGCGGCAGAGTACGTAGTTCCTTGCGCAAACGAGGAAGGGAGATGAGGGGAACACACAGCAGATCCAACAGAAGCAGGGCAACACTCTCCAAGGCCTGGGACAGTTTCATGACACCCCGCCAGCACCCTCACCCTGATGCGCGGCCTAGTGTCACAAGGAGAGAAAATTTTGGAAGATGGTGAAGGAGTACGTAGCAGACCGTGTCAGTGTCCTCAATGATCCCTCTGTGCCTTACAACTATTGGGTGTCCAAGCTGGACATGTGGCACGAACTGGCTCTCTTTGCCTTGGAGGTGCTGGCCTGCCCTGCCGCCAGCGTTTTGTCTGAGCGGGTATTTAGTGCTGCTGGGAGCATAATAACTGATAAGCGCATCCGCCTGTCAACTGAAAATGCTGACAGGTTGACTCTTATCAAAATGAACAAGGCCTGGATTTCCCCTGACTTCTCTACTCCACCAGAGGAAAGCGGCTGAACATAAAGGCACTTTACATGTGACTTTTATGGTGTACTGAATACACTGCATTCCCATGCACCCCTTCCACCACAAAAAAGGGTATATGGTTCAATCTTCCTTTTCTCGTCCTCCTCCTCTATCATATCAACATGCTTATTAGGCTGTCCTCGCTCCGAATGTTTTAGAGGGTCAGCTCAACAGCAGCCCGTCAACCATAATTTTTTCCATGGTCAGATCAGCAGCACACACTCGTCCCAAATGTTTCAGAGAGTCAGCTCAGCAGCAGACCCTCAGGATGTGGAGACTATGGTACTAGAAGAACACATAGATGTAGTTGGTGTGGCTGAGACATGGTTAGACTCTTCGCATGACTGGGCTGTTAATATTGAGGGTTTTACACTATTTAGGAAAGACCGGGACAATAGAAAAGGTGGTGGTGTGTGCCTGTATGTGAGGAGTGATCTAAAGAAAAGTGTGAAAGAGGCAATTGTGGGTGCAGATGGTGAGGATGTGGAAACCTTATGGGTGGAAGTTCAAAGGGATATAAACACTGAAAAAATAATACTTGGTGTAATCTATAGACCCCCTAACATCACAGAAGAGATAGAAACGCAACTGTATAACCAAATCTTTGCTTGCTAATCCCTTCAAAGGTGTTTGCTAATGTCTGATCTTCCATACCTGATTCCTGCTCATTTAACTATTGAACCAGTTCCACCTGTCCTGACCTCGACCTATTTATCCTAGTGACCCGCTGCTGCCTGCCCCAACCTTTGTTAGGGCTCATGAACACAAACGTATTTTCTTTCTGTGTCAGTTCGTTTTTTTTTGTTTTTTTTGCGGACCGTATGCAGAACCATTCATTTCAATGGGACCGGAAAAAAAAATGGAAGTTACTGTGTGCATTCCTTTTCCGTATTTACGTTCTGCAAAAGAATAGAACATGTCCTATTATTGTCTGCATTACAGACAAGGATAGTAATGTTCTATTAGAAGCCAGCTGTTCCGTTCTGCAAAATGCGGAATGCACACAGACGCCATCTGTATTTTTTGCGGTTCTGTTTTTTGCGGACTGCAAAATACATACGGTCGGGTGCATGACCCTTAACTGGATGTAACGTACTCTGCCTAGCCTGACCTTGGCTTCTCTACTGACCACAATTTCGCCTTTCCTTTTTACCCGGCAGGGTCATTGTTCCCCTGCAGCTGATCCTTGTATGGGGGTGAGAGGGTGAAGACCAGGGGACCATTAGATACCACCCTTGGACTTAGGCCCCTTTCAAACAGGCGAGTTTTCCGCTCGGGTGCAATACTTGATGTGAACGCATTGCACCCGCACTGAATCCGGACCCATTCATTTCTGAATGGGGCTGTGTGAAAATCGCAAGCATCCGCAAGCAAGTGCGGATGCGGTGCAATTTTCACGCACGGTTGATGGGAGACGATCAGAATGGGGACCCAATCTTTATTATTTTCCCTTATAACATGGTTACAAGGGAAAATAATAGCATTCTTAATACAGAATGCTAAGTAACTTAGAGATGGAGGGATTAAAAAATAAAACAAAATAATTAAACTCACCTCATCCACTTGTTCGCGCAGCCCGGCCCGCCTTCATTCTTCTTCTTTGATGACCTGGGAGGAAAAGGACCTTTGGTGACATCACTGCGCTCATCACATGGTCCATCACCATGATGATGGACCATGTGATGAGCGAGGAGTCATCAAACCATGGTGATGGATCATGTCATAGACCGTATGATGAGTCCAGTGACATCACCAAAGGTCCTTTTTTCCCAGGTCCTCAAAGAAGAAGAAAGAAGAGAAGCCGGGCTGCGCAAACAGGTGGATGAGGTGAGTTTAATGTTTTCAAAAAAAAAATTAACCCCTCCGTCCCCAATTTACTTTGCATTCTGTATTAAGAATGCTATTATTTTCCCTTATAACCATGTTATAAGGGAAAATAATAAAATCTAAACAACACCGATCCCAAACCCACCTTCTGTGGTACCAGGTCTGGGTACCAAACATGCCGATTTTTCTCATGCGCCTGCAAAAAGCATTAAAACGCTTTGCACTTGTGCGGAAAAATCGCGCATTTTCCCACGATGGACCCGCAACCTATCCGGCCGCCCGTGTGAAAGAGGCCTTAGGCCTAAGCCCACTGCGCTATACAGAGTAAGAGTGCATTCACACAACCGTATGTATTTTGCAGTCCACAAAACGCAGATCCACAAAAAATATGGGTTGTGTCCGTGTGACATCAGTGTTGCATTAGTTTTTTTGGGGGACCTATGGTAACAATGCCTATTCTTTTCTGCAAAACAGAAAAGAATAGGTCATTTTCTATCTTATTTGCAGGAACTGACGTATATACAGATGCTGTCCTAATTTTATGCAGCCCCTTTAAAATAAATGGGTCTGCATCCAATTCACAAAAAAGTGGATCGGATGTGGAGCAAAAATATGGTTGTGTGAATGGGGCCTAAGGGTGCGTTCAACTGACTGTATGTATTTTGCCGTCCGCCAAAAATAAGGATGACGTCTGTGTGGCATCCATGGTGTATATGTTTTTGTTTGCGGATCCATTGTAACAATGCCTATTCTTGTCCGCAAAACACACCAGAATAGGTCATGTTCTATCTTTTTTGCGGGACTGTGGACTGGACATACAGATGTGGACAGCACATGGTGTGCTGTCCGCATTTTCGGCAGCCCCATTTAAAATGAATGGGTCAGTGTACAATCCGCATATAGTCCCGCAAAAAAGATAGAACATGTCCTATTTTTGTCTGTTTTGCAAAAAAGAATAGGCATTGTTACAATGGATCCGCAATAAAAAACAAAAAACGGATGCAACGTGGATGTCATCCATATTTTTTGCAGATTTGCGTTTTGCAGGCAGCAAAATGCATACGACCATGTGAATGCACCCCTAGGCCACCTGCACACGAGTGTGGGTGAACGCACATAAGATCTGCACGAATTTCTGCGTGGATTTATGTGCGTTTCTGCACCATATCCACACCAAATCCACAATTTATAACAGGGATTTTTGGTGCGAATTTGATGTGGTTTTGCCACAGATCTCATACTTTATTGAATAAGAGTGAAATCCGCAACTAAACCGCAAACGTAATTCACGTAATTGATATTTGGATATTTGGAAATCTGCACCGCATCTCAATTTTCTGCACGGAAGAAAGAAGAAAATGTACGTGAGATTTGTGTAATCTCATACACTTTGCTGGTACTGTACTAGGCTGCGGTTTTTCTGCACGGTAGTCCGTGCATAAAAAACGCACATGTTCCTTGACACGTTTCACTGTTTCTTCTGTAGAGAAGATAGGATAATTCAACCTCCTTTATGTAATTTCTGTTTCCTACTTTTCTACTATGGACACACTACTGTATACTGTCCAATAATGTTGTGTCTCTGAGGGTGTGTGCGCATCTGGAGCTGTAAAGCTCTGGAGATCTCTGCCTAGGACAGCACACTTCCTCTGACATACAGGATCTATGAGGTTCAGCGTTTTCTATAAAAATAAACAAAATCCACCAGCACCCATGAGAAGAATGAAACCTCAGGCTTCTCAGAGCTTATCCCATTGACACGTGGGAAAAAGCTACTGTACCATCAAGAGATTGACATCTGCTCCAAGTACAGGACCACAAAGTCTACAAAGGAGCCCAAATGTATGTTTAAAAGGGTTTTCCAGGCTTTTAATATTGATTATTAGTGTTGAGCGAAGTTAGGGAAAATTCGATTAGGCTGCTTCACCAAATTTGACAAAAAAATTCACCTTGTGGCGAATTACTTTGTCAAGAATCGCATTTCCTTGTAAGTAGTGGGTGCAATGACAGGGAACAACGATTGCGCCGCCCCCCGACATTGCACCCTCTCAGATACCGCGTTCATACTTACCTCATCCATTTGATCATGAAGAGCCGGCTACCACCATCTCGATTGAAGATCCACTTCGAAATCTTGCGCGGCCCGTGATGATGTCATCACGTCAGCCAGCGTGGTGATGTCATATGTAACCACAGACGGGATCTTCAATAGAGATGGCAGCAGTGGGCTCTTTGCACTCAAATAGATGAGGTAATGCAATGAGCAGGATACGGGGTATACACACTGATGCCAAATTATGCAATGACTGGGTCAGGTGTAGATGATAGTCTATGTTTTGTAGTTGTTTGTGACGCCAATTGCAGCGAGTGCAGGGTACTACCCCAGGGCCCTTCCAAGATGTTATAACTCACGCCCCAGGTTAGGAATGCGAGAGTGGTGTAATTGCCTATAATGTCTCTGTATGGTGATGATAATGGTGTCAACGGTGTCTCCTACCTTGGTACAGCTGGACTCCTGGCTCACTTGCAATAAATTGAGTGTAGTGATAGGAGGAGTAATAGAGGGATTTTGCAGCAGAAATTGATGTCCAGACCTTTGGTAAAGCTTGCAGGAGAGGACGTCTGCTTAGTAGCTCTAAAACGGTGGCAGGAATTTGGCTTCTGCACTTCTTTATGTCTTCTTCTTTATGGGGACGGACTAGCTGAGGAGGAATATGGCTTCTACTGGGTCTCTGGACTTTACTCACAGTTGCATTCTCAGGGGATGCTTTCTTCCTTTCTTTACTTCAGTATTGTAATGCATTGGATGTGAGTGTATTACACACTGTAATACACTTACAGCCTTCCTGCCTGTGAGATCCAGGGTGCTGAATCTCACAGGCTTATATGGAAGGCAGCCCCGATGCCTGTGGAATGCATCGGGCTGGCTTCCCTACCATCGGGTCCCGGTCAGCGCGGGGACCCGATGGGGAAGGGTAGGAAGCTCCCTCCACAAACCCTGCACATGCCGCGGTCAGCGCTGACCGCGGCATAGTGAGGGTTAATGCGCCGGCTTCAGTGTTTTCACCAATGCCGGCGCATACAGCAGGGGTCTGGCTAATGGGAACAGCCAGTCCCCTGCAGCTGCAGTACTACGGCGCTGGTTGGGAAGTCACTTCAAGCAGCGCCATACTATTACGGCGCTGGTCAGGAAGGGTTAAGTGCATGTATTTCTGCACGTGGCTGTAATGGACAGTGGGGGTGATTCCACTGTGCCAACTCACCGGTTTGACTTTGGGCTATTCCTGAGGAAGTTGTCCTGGCATTCCCTTAGTTTTAACCCTTGTACAGGGATATGGTCTTTGCTGCAGGGGAGATGCCTGGTCACTACCTCTTGGAATAATCCCAGTTTAGTTGGAAGCTGACCCACAGGGGTCAGAGATGCACCAAGGGATCAGGCAATGCTTGTAGTCAGGAAACGGGTTGAGGTCAGGGCAGGCAGAGTTCATGCGTATCTGAGAAACAAGTCTGAGGTCAGGGCAGGCAGCTGAGGGTCAATATGGCAAACAGGCATAAGTCAGGACAGGCAGCGGAAGGTTATATTTAGTAAACAAGTAGAGATCGTTACACAGGTAGACAAACTCAGGGCCGGCCTTTGGGGTGTGCAAGCTGTGTGGCCGCACGGGGCGCCATGGCAACAGGGGCGCCCGACTGCCACAAACACCACACATTGTAACGACATGCAGGACTGTCACCTCCCGGCAGTGCCCTTACTACTTTATAGACGCCCTGCCTGTGTCACAACTTGCACGCTTCTGATTTACGAGATTCGAATCCGACAAATCCCAGGAATACAGAAGGTCGTGGGTTCAAGTCCCAGCAGAAACTTTTCTGAAATACAGGCTAAATTAGAATACGCAAGCACTGACTCCATATATGGACATACAGCGTGGGACACAGGCCGGAAGAGGCCTGCATCACATCGCTAACATGGAGGTAAGTATAAGCGTTTTCTTTTTTTTTATACCCGACTGTTACTGCCACATGGGGGGAGCGGGAGGCACTTAATACTGGCACATGGGAGGAGGGGGGTTGGCACTTGATACTGGCACATGGGAGGAGGGGGGTTGGCTCCTGATACTGGCACATGGGGGGGTTTGGCACTATGATACTGGCACATGGGGGGGATGGAGAGAGGCACTTGATACTGGCACATGGGGGGTGGCACTATGATACTGGTACATGGGGGGGTGGGAAGGAGAGAGGCACTTGATACTGGCACATTGGGGGGGGAGATGGCACTATGATACTGGGACATATGGGGGAGGGAGAGAGGCACTTAATACTGGCACATTGCGGGGGGAGATGGCAATTTAATACTGGCACATGGGGGGTGGGTGGTTAGGAGAGAGGCACTTGATACTGGCACATTTGGGGGGGTAGAGATGGCACTATGATACCGGGACATGGGGGAGAAGAGAGGCACTTGATACTGGCACATGGGGGTTTGGCACTTGATACTGGCACATGAGGGGTTTGGCACTTGATACTGGCACATGAGGGGTTTGGCACTATGATACTGGCACATGGGGGGTGGGAAGGAGAGAGGCACTTGATACTGGCACATTGGGGGGGGAGATGGCACTATGATACTGGCACATTGGGGGGAGAGATGGCACTATGATACTGGCACTTTGGGGGGGGGGGGCGAGATGGCACTATGATACTGGGACATGTGGGGGGGAGAGAGGCACTTGATACTGGCACATGATGGGGGCATCTATGGGGACACTTACTGGCACATTATTGGGGGGCATTATGAGGGTCCCTTTTTACTGGCACAATTATAAGGCCCTTAATCATATCCAGTGTCACCCATAGCCAGTCTCCTGCCCCCCTTAATCATACCCTGTTACCTTTGCCCAGTCCCCTGCCCTTCTTAATCATACCCAGTGTCACCCTTACCCATCATCCTGTGATTTCCATAGTTCCATGACTTTTCCTTTTTTGCAAATTCAATGTTGTGAAGTGTATACTACTAAAACAAAGACAATGTTTTCCAACATGGTCTCCTGGAACTGGTTTTTATATACAACATGCTAAACACATTCTAAAAAATGAAAATTGTATGAGGGGCTCACACAAAGAAAGTAATGGGTGTTGGAGGGTTCATTATCAATTTGGGTCACCTAATCCCAATAGATTAAAAAAAGAGAATTGATAAAAAAGAGATAGGAATTCCTCCTTCTGCAATGTATGTAGGACAAGGAAAATTTGTATTATAAACCCCCCAAAAAATACATAAAAATTAAAAAATTAGCATGATCCAATATTGCACGTAATAGTAATAGCAAATTCATATATTAAATTCATGAAATATTGTCCCAAAAATATTACTTAATAACGTAGCATATGAGTAATTCATACACTGAGGTAATAAATCATGATCACCATACAATCATGCAATACATAGTTGTATATAATTGATTTGATGTACAATCTATGATTAGAATCTCTTGTAATTAATACACGATTAGTTGAGGTGTCTTATAATTATTATCTAGAAAATATGTCTATTGTTTTGTGTCAATGATTGATCCTCCTAGTGATAGAAATAGTGATAGATAGTGAATTACACTTATATGCTACGTTATTAAGCAATATTTTGGGGACACTATTTCATTAATTTAATATGTGAATTTGCTATTACTATTACGTGCAATATTGGATCATGCAAATTTTTTAATTTTTATATTTTTTATGTATTTTATTTTGGGTTTATAATAGAAAAAAAAATGCTACAAATTTTCCTTGTCCTACAAATAGTAGACCCCCTAAATTATAATATGAGATAAATAGATAGATTAGATCTATATACCAGCGTCAGAGGACCTTACAAGGAGGAGGTATAAGAGGAGAGGACTATAACTCCCATCATGTCCAGGTCGTTATTATGGGATATCAGAGGACATTTCAGGGAGGAGGTATAAGATGAGAGGGCTACAACTCCAAGCATGTCCAGGCTCATATTATGTGATATCAGAGGACCTTACAGAGGGGGTATATGAGAGGAGAACTACAACTCCCAGAATGTCCAGGCCATTATTATGAGATATCAGAGGACAATTCAGAGAGGGAGTAAAAGAGGAGAGGACTACAACTCCCAGACATTGTTGGTAATTTATAAATCCTAGCCAGACAATTTTTTAGGTCCCAGAAAGAGGACATGTCCAGGAAAAAGAAGATGTATGGTCACCCTAAGACTAGATAGATAGATAGATAGATAGATAGATAGATAGATTATAGATATGAGGTAGATAGGATAAAAAAAAAATGGAATTTCCCAGGACCTTCTCTAATTTGCTTCCTGCAAAGAAAGCTTCTCAGTTACTCCACAAGTCCCCTGAGATCTGCGTATAGTAAAGCATAAGCAAATATCCTTTCTAAAGAACACATGATTTTGTTCTCCATCATGAACACTTAGTAGATTTCTGAATAATGACATACTGCATGTGTCTGTGTAGATAAATAGATATAAAAAAAAAATATGAGATGAATAGATACAAATTTAGCTGAGGTAAAATTAACCCTGATAACGCTGGTAACACATGTCAAAAGCCATTGAAATACATTGCAAGAGTTAACCTTTTTGTGCCATTTTTTACTTAACGCTTAAGCCATCGAGTTTAGCTCAGCTGCATCTGTAGATAGATGGATAGATAGATAGATATGAAATAGATAGCTAGATTGATAGATAATTGTCTGTAAGAACAGGCTGCAGCGGTCACATGTTGTAATGTCATCGCTGCAGTCAATCAAAGTCTGACAGGGAGGATCGGAGTGGCAGTGTTCGATCTTGGAAAAAACCCTTAACTAAACTATTAATTAACAGGAATGCCACTAGATGTTGTCTATTATTTAGTTACAAGATACAAGGCACCATATAGCTAGTATGTGTGTGTATATATATATTACCTTCTAGAGCAAATATCCTTTCTCCCAGTGATTCCACGATGGTTGACAAGGCCAGCTCTTCGGAGACATTAAAGAAATGTTTTTCTTTCGGTTCACTTGCGATGGAAAGTATCTCGTTGACCAGCTTCTCTGTGCTGATGTTCCCTCTGTTGTAGCTTCCAAGAATCTAAAATGATAATTAGAGATGAGCGAAGTTTTGTAAAATTCGATTCAGCTGCTTGGCCGAATTTTACAAAAAAATTTGCTTCTTGACTAATCATTTTGTCACGAAGCGCATTTCTTTGTAAGTAGTGGGTGCAATGATAGGGAGCAGCGATTGCGCTGCTCCCCGTCATTGTACCCCTCAGATGCCGCGTTCAAACATCTGATGTACATAACACTGTGTAAAATAAAAAATGTTTTAATAAATATATCATACTTACCTGATCTATTTGCTTGCAACGGGCCAGCCGCCGGGATTTTGCTTGAAGATGCGGCGCGAAATCTCGGACGGCCCTAGATGATGTCATCATGCCAGCCGGCGTGGTGACGTCATACGTCACTGTGCATGGGATTTCGGACAATATCTTCAAGCAAGATGGTGGCGGCCGGCCCATCGCGAGCAAATAGATCAGGTAAGTATGATTCCCCCCCCCCCCCCCCCCCCCCCCCCCAGTATTTCAGGTTAAATCGATTCGCTACCACGAAGCACAAGGAAATTCGGCTTTGCAGCAAATCAAATTTATTCTGAAATTCGGATCAAAGTCCACTTTTTGGAATTTGATTAGTTCAACACTAGTTAAAATGCAATAATGTAAACAGCAATTCTCACTATTGCAGTCAAATATTCTATGTTCACGAGCCTTCGTTGTGTATCACATGCAGCATCATGTAGGCTAACATAACCTAACTATACTGCTATGGTCTGAGCCTTGTGCACAGAGAGAGTCTTATCAGTGACTGACAGCCATCACTATATACAATATACGCTTACACAGGGAATGCTATCAATCACTAATAGATACATATTATATTAAATATATATATATATATATATTGAATTATAATATTTGAATCTTTATTATTTTATTATATTGAATTATATTGAACTATATTGAATTATATTTAATTATTATTATCATCATTTTATTATATTGTATTTTATTTTATATTATATTTATAGTATACTAGCAGAAGGACCCGGCTTTGCACAGGTATATTTCATCTATTTTATTTAAAGGGATTCTGTCACCTCCCCTAAGGCAAAAAACGATTTAAAAGCAGCCATGCAGCACAGCTTACCTGGATTAGGCTGTGCTGTTCTATCTTGAAATCCGTCCAGCAGTTACTTCAAAAAACGAGTTTGATCAATAAGGAAATGCGTCCTGAAGGTGCCCAGAGGGGCGTTTTTTTCTTCTGAGAGAGCCCAGTACCGCCCCTCTTTCAGTGCCCAGCCCGCCTTCCTAGTACTTTCTAACCGCCGCCCCCAGCCTGCCACAGCCTCTCCTGCCTCTCCTCCCCCTCCCTCACGCCGAACGAAGTCTCGCACAGGCGCAGTAACCACTGAGGGCTGCGCCTGTGCGATCATCAGGAGACTGAGGGCGGCAGCTTCATCTTCGTCACTGGGCATGCGCCGAGCCCAGTGACGTCCGATATTAGCTCTTTCCCTCAGTCAGTCTTGTAGGAAGCGCAGAGGATTGCCGATCGCTGCTGCACCCTGCGCTTTCTCCAGTCTGCCTGCCACAGTGAAGACGGCCAGCGATTTCTTTCCCCACCCTCCCTTCAGGAAAGAAATAAGTATTTGTTGGGGCGAATTAGGTATTATTATATTAAGTAAAGGCAGGCAGACTGGAGAAAGCGCAGGGTGCAGCAGCCGATCGGCAATCCTCTGCGCTTCCTACCAGGCTGACTGAGGGAAAGAGCTAACATCGGACGTCACTGGGCTCGGCGCATGCCCAGTAACGAAGATGAAGCTGCCGCCCTCAGTCTCCTGATGATCGCACAGGCGCAGCCCTCAGTGGGTACTGCGCCTGTGCGAGACTTCGTTCGGCGTGAGGGAGGGGGAGGAGAGGGAGGGGAGGCTGTGGCAGGCTGGGGGCGGCGGTTAGAAAGTACTAGGAAGGCGGGCTGGGCACTGAAAGAGGGGCGGTACTGGGCTCTCTCAGAAGAAAAAAACGCCCCTCTGGGCACCTTCAGGACGCATTTCCTTATTGATCAAACTCGTTTTTTGAAGTAACTGCTGGACGGATTTCAAGATAGACCAGCACAGCCTAATCCAGGTAAGCTGTGCTGCATGGCTGCTTTTAAATCGTTTTTTGCCTTAGGGGAGGTGACAGAATCCCTTTAATGTTTGTGAGTGTCGTTAAAAGATATCAACAGTATCCACTATAACAGTCACATCTACAGTACCCCGGCCCCCTTAACAGTGACCTCCACAGCCCCCCACCCCTTAACACTGACCCCCCCCCAGTGCTGAGTCTCCTTAAAATGGGACCTCCACAGCAGCCCACCCCCTTAACTTTGACCTTCACAGCAGCCTGCTGTCACGGTGCGGTGTGGGTAGTAAACTCTACACCAAACACAAGAGGGAAGGGAAAAGGTGCTAGGCCTGGAAACTAGGGAAATGGGAAAAAGGTCACCACCTAGTGAATCCCTAAACCGAGCCCTGACTACTATCAGTATGAACAGATCTAGATGGTAAGATTGTTCATACGCAGGAACTTAGAGCCCTGTCTGACCCTAAAGGGCCCCTGAAATCGTGTCAGGACAAAGAAGTCCTTCCCAGGTGAAGGAACAGGAGACTCCCTTAGGCCTAATACCAAAAGATAGGGGAATCCAACAAATAAGAAATAAGGAAAAGACACAAAGTACGCGGATGAGCAGGAACTCAGAGGAGAACCAACACCAGCACTTCCACAACCAAAAAGGAGGTATCAACCGCAGAGCATGATGGGTGAGACCAGATTAAATAGAGGAGTAGGAATGACCACTTAAGCTACACCTGAGACAAGAAGTGTGGTCATACCCAGCAACAACACAGAAACAAGTGAAACCAAAGAGGCTGTCAGATCACATCACGTACAGCCAGTCTCTTAGATCTTCTGACCCCTGTCACGGGAGAGACTGTGACACATGCCCCTTTAACAGTGAGTTCCACAGCACCCCACCCCGTTGACAGTGACCTCCACAGGGGCCCGTCCCCTTAACAGTGACCTCTACAGCACCCACCCCATAACACTGATTATAGGTTACAGTCCCCTTAACTGTGACCTCCACCATTCTCGGCCCCCTTAACAGAAACCTCCACAGTGACTGCCCCTTTAACAGTGACTGCCACAGTACCCCGCTGCCTTAACAGTGACCTCACACTACTCGGCTGCCACTTAAATAGTGGTCTTCACAGTCCCCTACTCCCTTAACAGTGACCTCCACAGTGCCTGCCCCTTTAACATTGACCTGCACAGCGGCCTTCCCCTTTAATAGTAACATCCACAGCGCCCTTACCTTTAACAGTGACCTCCACGGCGGCCGCCCCTTTATCAATGGCCTCCACAGTATCCTGTCTCCTTAACAGTGATTTACACAACACCACGCCCCCTTAACAGAGACCTCTACAGCACCCTGCCCCTTAACACAGCCTCTATAGCTGACCGTCCCCTTAACTGTGACCTCCACGGTTCCCTGCCCCCTTAACAGAGACCTCCACAGCGCCCAACCCATTAGCAGTGACCTCAACACCATTCCGCCCCCTTAACAGTGACCTCCACAGTGGCACGCCCCTTTAACAGTGACCTCCACAGCGGCCACCCCTTTATTAGTGACCTCCACAGTACCCCTTCTGCTTAACAGTGATTTTCACAACACCCCGGCCCTTAACACTGGCCTCTACAGCAATCTGCCCCTGGACCGTCCCCTTAATTGTGACCTCCACAGCAGCCTGCCCCTAGGGTGGCCAGAGGTCCGGTTTTCAGACTCCCTGTCCTCCGTCCGGCGCAGGGCCTGGATGGACACAGGGATGTCCTTTTGAACAGCTCACTCTCAGACAGCAGCACTGTGCTGTCTAAGCCTAAGCTGCAGGGAGAAATTCACCCTCCCTCTGACCCCTGCAGCTGACAGAAGTAGATTTTTACCTTTATTTTTTTAATCCCCATTGGCTGCGGAGTAGGAGGGGGCATGCCCTAACTGGGTCGGGGGCGTGGCTTAGCGGGACCTGGGGCGGGGTTTTTAAGTCTGTCTTTTGAGAGTAGCACTCTGCGTCCTTAACAGTGTCATCCACAGAGCCCTGCCCCTTTAAAGGAAATCTGTCACCAGGATAATTGCTATTGAAGTAAAGCTATAGCCTAATAACACTTAGTACCTTATTTCCAGATGTGCCTTTTTTAGCAATAGATGTTTTTATCCTCTGAAAATCTAGTTTATTTGGTATGCAAATGAGCCATCAAGGTGCCCAGAGGGGCGTCACTCTTGCAGGAAGGAGCCCAGGCACGCCTCCTGCTAGTGGCCAAGCCCACCTTCATGCTGTGAGCATGGAAAAGGGGGGAAGAGTTATGGTTTGAATGTGATGTAGGAAGGGTGGGTGGAGACATTGTAGCAGAAGGCATGCCTGGGGTCCTTTCTGCAAGAATGAAACCCCTCTGGGCACCTTACTGGCTCATTTGCATACCAAATAAACTGGATATTTAGAGGATAAAAACATCTATTGCTGAAACAAAGGCACATCTGGAAATAAGGTACTAAGTGCTAGGCTATACATCAATAGCAATTATCCTGGTGACAGATTTATTTTAAAGCTGACCTATAGCAGTAAAGATAAATGGCTGGGTTGTTCTGGAAACCTGGTGTAAAACTGTGTATGTGATGGCTAATGGCCGGCGAGTCTCTATTGGCTGATAAGGGCCATGTGACCAAGCTTCTATTGGCTAATGCATTTTTAAGGAATACTGTATCTCAGGAACAGAACTTCCTAGAGAGCTGAGACCCGGTCTAAAACCTTCCCGGACACCTGATGTACCTGTGTGCCATATTTTGTGATTGTAAATGCGATGGTGCAGATTCCTTTAGTGGACATACACATACACATACACTCAGCTTTATATATTAGACTAGCTGAAGGACCCAGCTTCGCTCGGGTATATTTAATCAGTTTCATTTAATGTTTGTGTGTGTTGTTAAAAGATATCAACACTATCCACTATAACAGTGACATCTACAGCACCCCACCTCCAAAACAGAGAGCTCCACAGCCCCCCACAGTGCCCTGTCCCTTAAAATTGGACCTCCACAGCAGCCCACCCCTTTAACTTTGACCTTACAGTAGCCTTCCCCTTTAACAGTAACTTTCAGAGCATACCACCCCCTTGATAGTGACCTCCACAGGGGCCCGCCCCCTTAACAGTGGCCTTTAGTGGGTCGGGGGGCGTGTCCTTTTGAACAGCTCACTCTAAGACAACAGCACCTCCCTCCCACCTCTGCAGCTGACAGAAGTTGATTTTTACCTTCATTTTTTCAATCCCTGTCAGCTGAGAAGTGGAGGGGGCGTAGCCTAACCAGATCGGTTATGCGGAATGGGTGCAGATCCATTTATTCTCTATGGGGCCGGAAGAGATGCGGACAGCACACAGTGTGTTGTCCACATCCGCATTTCTGGAGCGCGGCCCCGATCTTCCGGTCCGCAGCTCCGTAAAAAAATAGAGCATGTCCTATTCTTGTTCGAAATTGCGGACAAGAATAGGCATTTCTATGGGGGTGCCAGCCGGGTGTATTGCGGATCCACAATGCACTATGGACGTCTGAATGGAGCCTAAGACAGCAGCACTATGCTGTCTGAGTGTAAGCTGCAGGGAGAAAGTCACCCTCCCTCCCACCCCTGCAGCTGACAGAATTTGATTTTTACCTTCATTTTTTTAATCTCAGTCGGCTCAGGAGTGGGAGAGGGGGTGGCCTAACGAGATCAGGGGCGTGGCTTAGTGGGACCTGGGGGCGGTGTTTTAAGTCTTTTGAGGGTGGACACATTGTGGTAGGAGGTGTGTCTGGGCTCCTTCCTGCAAGAGTGACGCCCCTCTGGGCACCTTACTGGCTCATTTGCATACCAAATAAATTGGATTTTCAGAGGATAAAAATATCTATTGCTGGAGCAAAGGCACATCTTGAAATAAGGTACTAAGTGCTATTAGGCCACGGCTTTACCTCAAATGCAATTATCCTGGTGACAGATCTCCTTTAAAGCTCTCCTACAGCAGGGAAGAAAAATGGCTGGGTTGTTATAGGAACCTGGAGTAAAGCTGTGTATGTGGAGACTAGAGGACCTGCGAGCTTCTATTGGCTGATAAGGGTCATGTGACCAAGCTTCTATTGGCTAATGCATTTTTGGGGACTATCTCGGGAACTAGAGAGCTAAGACTTGGTCTAAAAACCTTCCCGGACACCTGATGTACCTGTGTGTCAAATTTCGTGATTGTAAATGCGACGGTGCAGATTCCTTTAGCGGACATACACACACACATACACTCAGCTTTATATATTAGATTATATTGAATCTTTTTTCACCAGACTATATATTTATCTGCTCACCTTCTTCTGCTCTATAACACGCTGTCTGCACATTGCACAGCATCTTGTGGTGGCAGGTTCTCTTTAGATTATATAGACATCTGGTTTATAGGCCATTACTTTTTTAATGTAAAGATGTGAAATACTCACAGCAATTGCATATGTTTCAATCCCATCATCTTCACATTCATCAGTCACTTCCTTCAGGCGATAACCATCGTGAGATTCTCCATCTGTTACAACCACCATGATCTTCTTTACTCCTCGACGTGCACCTCTTTCTTCACTAAATGCTTCTTTTCTGAAATATCCAAGAAATGAAATTCCATTAAGTAGGTTTAGGGATTCCATGTGTCCTGATTTTTTAGAAAGATGAAGACCTGTACAGCTCCAACATGTAGACATGCGTATACGTATTATACTTGCCACCAGACCCTGATGGCACAGCTAACCCCACTAAGATGTGTATTTAAAGGGAATATGACCTATTGTTTAGGTCAAGTTTTAAGTAAAGCATCATTTTTACGAATGTATATGTGCTGTATATAGAAAACATTTTCACTGTGGCCACTAAGCCTCATAATAAGCCGACACATCTTGTTCTGTAGTGAACATTTGTCAGTAGTCCTCTCATTATAGCAATAGGCATGATTACAACAAAATATATCACCTCTGTATCAATAACACAGGATTCAGCTTTCACCCCCCCCCTCCATATGTAAGGACCCTTCTACATGTCACAGAATATGCCCACAATACTCCCAAAGAAGTCAATGGTCATCTACTGTCTACAGGTCCCTATGGTACATATGGCTTATGTTAAGCTTCTGACTGATGTTAACATTCAGGAAACAAGTATTTGTATCAGTATCTGGTTTCAATTAGTTATAAAATAAAGGTAATGCATCAGTTATGGGTTGGACTATAGTAGAGGCAACCAGACTAAAATACTCAGCCCAACTCCTTCACCTACTCAGAGAAAGCCTTCGGACATGGTCTGTTCTGATTCATAGATATTTTGACTGGTAGCAAAATAATATCTGAGACCTTCACTGATGATGTGAATGAGAGTGTTGAAGAAAGAGGTGGTCTCATATTCATGTTCACTCTTTTTATTTATACTGTATGAATGGGAAATTTGATAAGCCATGTGGACTCATGGACCTTCTTCAGACCCATAGTATATCTTTGATTATGGAAATCTCACTTAATACAAGACAAAACTAAAACAACACTAGCATAAAATAGCTAATAATAATAATATAACATATGAATGGGCAGTTTAGCAGCTTTTTTTTTTGTCTACATGATTTACAGCTTTCACATAAATAAAAAAGAGCAGTATTGGGCTTGGGCCTAAACAATTGCAACAAACCCAATATAATACATGCATATGATCCCTTATATCCCAATAAAAGCCTGTAATTTGGCATTCCATCATTCAGTATGATGCTTTTATTCAGCACCAAATTAAATGATAATTGAAAATATTTCAAGAATGAAAGCAGGCAACTATGTAGAATTAATCAATTATGGTAATCCCCTGATGATGGCGTACATTTTATGTCAAGTTCCACCGCTCTGAAGGTTTTGTATGCTGATAAGGCCTCTTGCACACAAACTTGAATGGTTTCGCAATCACTGAGATGCAGAAGGGAAGCACGGATCGGAACCCCACGGAAGCACTACAGAGTTTCTGTCCATGCCTCTGTACAGCAAAAAAAAATAGAACTTGTTCTATTTTTTGCGGTGCGGACGGATCATGGACCCATTCAAGTTAAATGGGTCTCGATCCGTCCCGGCCGGCGCACGGATGTTGCCCGTGCATTGGGGACCACAAATAGCTATCCCCAATGCACGGAACGGATGCACAACGTTCGTGTGCAAGAGGCCTGAGTCAGATTTGCCTACTTTTTTTATGACCACCTCTTAACTCCATACACTTGAGATGTCATCTCCAGTCATGCCAGTAACAGTTCACCACTAAATGGACTTCGATGTCCTATACATTGTAGAATTTCTGCTAAGTTAACTGAAATCAACTTCAAATGTTTTTGAGACTTCTCTCATATGTTATACATCTTTTTCCTTTTAAGTCAAAACCACATCCTGGAAGATGTGCTGCCCTGCTGTTGCTAAGTCATTGTCTAAAACAGAATTCTTTGTGTAAAAAATTATATAGTTAGAAACATATTGTGTTAAAATAAAACTTGAGAATCCTCAGTAGCTGATACCTTTTAATGGCTAAGTGAAAAGCTTTTGAGACTACTTACTGTAAATGTCCTCATCAGGCCTAATAATCTACTGGCTAACACTGCACGCATCTTCATTCCTTTAATTTTTTGGATGTTTTCTCAAGTGCCTTGGAGAAGATTAGTTTGGACATAAACCTCTAAAATTCAGCAGCACATATAAGTCCTTGAAAAGTACAGAACTTCCCGATGGACCACTTTAAAATATGTCTGTTCTGAGATAGAAAATGAGGAAATCTGTGTCATACTGGGGTTGTTTGGGTCCATCCATTTATATATAAATATGTGCTGATGCACTTTTATTACATTGTACATTTTTTAATAAGGTCAAATAGGTTCTTTGTGTTTCAACCCATGACAAATAGTCCCTAGAGGCATGAGTTTGGCCCCAAAGTCACCTCCAAATGGACACATGTGGGGGTCCATTACTGTGCCTGAACTCTGGAGGATCCTTTTCTTTCCAACCCATCTTTGAGTTGTACTATCTAGTTGTCAAGAACTCATCTATTTGTTACTGTAATTATCTCTTTATCTGGAACAGCGGGAACCAATATGATTCCAATTATGGCTCCTAAAGGGTTTGTTTCCATTCTTCCTACAGTCCAGCATAAAAAATCTACATGCAGTCATGAATTCACAAATAATCTAAGTAACATCAGGATCACAACACTGTACCCTATGAGATACTTGCAAGCAACCTAGGGAACATCACAAAAGTGCCAACATGGTTGAAATTGTTGCAAAAATTGCAAGGTTCTTCACAACTTTTCTTCATCTATGAAGCCATTGGTGTTAAGTACAGATGCATCCAAGCTAAACTTAAAGGGGTTCTCCGGGAATTAAGAAAATGAAAATACTTAAATACAGTCCTGATCAAAAGTTTAAGACCACTTGAAAAATGGCAAAAAAAATCATATTTAGCATGGCTGAATCTTAAAGGGTTTCTACCACTTTGATTTCACATAATTAGGTGTCAGACACTAGCGATCCGCTAGTGTCTGCTCTGCCAAACAATCCTGCTATAATAGCTTTTGGGGCAGCCGTTTACCTAAAAAAAGAACTTATATTAATATGCTAATGACTCTCTAGGTGCTATGGGGGCGTCATTAGCACCTAGAGGATCGGTCTACCGTCACAAGATGCCGCCGCCCAGCGCGTCCCTCCAGCCCACCCATCTCTTCCGGAATGCGATCAAACGGACACTTCACGCGCATGCGCCGTGCGCGGCTGTATTCGGCGCATACGCAGTGAATGTCCAACCGCTTCCCTGCTCAGACATCTCCACTGCGCCTGCGCCGATGGAGCACTGTGACGTCATCGGCGCAGGCGCAGTGGAGATGTCTGAGCAGGGAAGCGGTCGGACATTCACTGCGCATGCGCCTAATACAGCCGCACACGGCGCATGCGCGTGAAGTGTCCGTTTGATCGCATTCCGGAGGAGATGGGCGGGCTGGAGGGACACGCTGGGCGGTGGCATCTTGTGACGGTAGACCGATCCTCTAGGTGCTAATGACGCCCCCATAGCACCTAGAGGGTCATTAGCATATTAATATAAGTTCTTTTTTTAGGTAAACGGCTGCCCCAAAAGCTATTATAGCAGGATTGTTTGGCAGAGCAGACACTAGCGGATCGCTAGTGTCTGACACCTAATTATGTGAAATCAAAGTGGTAGAAACCCTTTAACAAGGTTCGAAGTAGAGCTTAAACATGCAACAAGAAGAAATGGGAGTGAGACAAAACATTTTTTGAGCATTCAATTTAATGAAAACAACGAATAAACTGAAACAGGCTGTTTTTCACCTGATCAAAAGTTTAGGACCACACCTCCAAAAAAAAACTATACCCCCCCAAAACAGAAATCCAACTTCCAAACATAAACTCAGTAATGAGTAGCTCTGCCATTATTGTTTATCACTTCCAAAATTTGTTTCGGCATGCTTGATGCCAGCGTTTCCATGAGGTGAGTGGGAACATTTCTCCAATTGGTGAAGACGGCCGCACGAAGGCCATCTACTGTCTGGAACTGTTGTCCATTTTGTAAACTTCCCTTGCCATCCATCCCCAAAGGTTCTCAATTGGATTTAGATCAGGGGAACACACAGGATGGGCCAAAAGAGTGATGTTATTCTCCTGGAAGAAGTCCCTTGTCCTGTGGGCATTGTGTACTGTAGCGTTGTCCTGTTAAAAACCCAGTTGTTAACACACAGACGAGGACCCTCAATCATGAGGAATGCTCTCTGCAACATCTGGACATTTGACGCCCCTGCACTTCCTGAAGCTCCATTGCACCCCAGACCATTATGGTGCCCCCTCCACTGTGGCGCGTAGAAAATATCTCAGGTGGGATCTGCTTGTCATGCCAGTACCGATGGAAACCATCAGGACCATCAAGGTTAATTTTTTTTCTCATCAGAGAATAAAACTTTCTTCCACCTTTGAATGTCCCATGTTTGGTGCTCTCTTGCGAAGTCCTGTGGCGTTCAAGGAGACGAGGTCTTTGAAGACGGTTTTTGTTTTTGAAGCCCTTCAGTCTCAGATGCCGTCTTATGGTTATGGGGCTGCAGTCAGCACCAGTAAGGGCCTTAATTTGGGTCGAGGATCGTCCAGTGTCTTGACGGACAGCCAATTGGATCCTCCGGCTCAGTGCTGATAAAAAATTTTTGGGTCTTCCACTTGACTTTTTTTTTCCATAACCCTCAGGATCATTTAAGAAATTCCAAATGACTGTCTTACTGCGCCCCAACTCAGCAGCGATGGCGCACTGTGAGAGACCCTGCTTATGCAGTTCAACAACCCGACCACGTTCAAAAAGGAAGAGTTTTTTGCCTTTGCCATCACAACGTGTGACTACCTGACAGAAAATGACAATGAATCCACATCTTTGCACAGATTTGGCCTTTTAAAGGCATGTGGTCCTAAAATTTTGATCAGCTGAAAAACAGCCTGTTTCAGCTTAATCGTTATTTTCAATTAATTTAATGCTCAAAAAATGTTTTGTCTCACTCCCATTTCTTCTTGTTGAATGTTTAAGCTCTACTTCGAACCTTGTTAAGATCCAACAATGTAAAATATGATTTTTTGCCATTTCTCAAGTGGTCTTAAACTTTTGATCAGGACTGTATTACTTCATTATAAATATATTACCACATACCTTTCATTAGTTATAATGGCTCGTTTTGTCCAGGGAGCAACCAATAGGAAAAATAAAATGGCCGCCATCCTACTAGTCGACACAAAACCTGTCCTATTTACACAGGAGGACAAGTAAAAGAGCTGCGCCATCTACCTCTCTTACTTGTCAGGGATTATGATCCTCAATACAGCTAATATGATCTTCAGCTGAATCTCTGTAGGAATGGAGTTCATTAGGAGACAGGAGTGGGAGCGTAGATAATAAGAAGCAGCTCTCGTATGCAGTCTCCATTACCACAGACTGTCCTGTACATCCTCTCTGTACTTCATGTCTCCTCATGAATTCCCTTCCTACAGAGATTCAGCTGAAGATCTTATTATCTGTACTCATAATCATAATTGGAGATGAGCAAATTTCAGGTTATGAAATTCGCTCATGCTTCGTTTACTGGTAAATGGTGAATTGCATTATGGATTCCGTTACCATGGACCATAACATAATTCTATGACGGAATGCATAACAGAATGCCTTTAGAGGTATTCCGTTATTTATTCCGTCATATTGGAATCTATGGACTGCAAAACGGACTCCCCTGCATAACGGAAACGGAACGGATCTGTTTTGCAGCCCATAGACTTCTATTATGACGGAATGAATAACCTCCAAAGGCATTCCATTATGCATTCCATCATTGAATTGCGTTATGGTCCGTGGTAATGGAATCCATAATGCAATTCATCTTTTACCAGTTAACGAAGCGTAAACGGATTTCAAAATATGACATTCGCTCATCTCTAATCATAATTCCTGACAAGTAGAGCAGAGAGGAGGATGAGGCAGCTCTTTACCTCAGTGTTGTAAAGTAACTTGTCCTGCTGTGTGATTAGGACAGGTTTTGTGTGTGGTAATTAAACGGCGGCCATTTTATGTCTCCTAATGATTGCTCCTCTGACAAAATGAAATGCACTTGGGAATATATTTATACTAAAGTAATATTTAGGTATTTTAATTTTCTTAATTCTCAGAGAACTCCTTCAATGGCTTTTGTCAAAAGATGGCACAAGATAACACTGTGACGTGTTTTCAGAGTTATCAGAGTTATCAGAGTAAATTTTAGCTTGGCTACATTAGTATATACATTTGCACTTCAGCTGCATCTTTCTCTTTAGCTCTAGGCTAAAAAGGAAGAGATCTTTAAAATTGCATAAAATGTTGTATCTCTGGAAAATGGTTTTACTTAAAAGGTTTTACTGCTTCAGCTTATTTCAGAGGCTCGGAATTTTCCAGTAGTAGGAGCGTCTGTAGAATAGAACTACTAGATAGTATATATTGCTTGATAATCTAAATATGTCATGCTCCAGTCTGGTAAACCTCATCCCGAAAATCTAAAGATATTTCTATTCCGTTAGACTTGGCATTCCATGATGACAGGACGTATACCAAGCCTCATACAGCAAATTAAGGAGGGCTTATAAGCATGTTATGTTTCCATATTCGGATATGTGTTGGGGACGGTCAAAGGATCCTCTAGGATATTTACTCTACGCTATTAAATATTAAAATACATATGCTCAGAATAGTTTACAGTTTTGGAATAAATTACCCTATTTACTGTTATAGTACATATTTTGCATTATATAATATACCATCTACTGTAGTCATTACTTTTATATTGATAGTTTCAGTACAAGTTTTATAAGTAATATGGTATCCATCATGCTATAGAAATAGCTGGCCACAGTCCTGTCTCTTTTATATAGAGCCCCAAATCCCCATTCCTTACCTCACCTGATTCCAATGGTGGTTGTTTGCTGGTGGCTTTGGCTCCAATTGCCAGTTATTTTTGGACCTGCTCCCTACCCCAGCAACATCTTCTTCTCTGTATGGGTCAGTTCACACAAAATTTGTTGGTGCTGTTTTACACACTTTTTGCCTCTAAAAAGCCTTCCATTCATTTCAAAGGGAGGAAGAACTTGTTTTTTTATTTCCACGTTGAAAAAATGATGTGGAAAAAGGAAGCAGCATGCTCTATCTTGGAGCGGAATCCGCGCAGATTCTTCCGTTGAATTGAAAGGGAAGATGAAAAATAGGAAACCGAAAAAAAATAATAACGTGCCAAAAACTGCATCAAAACCACACCGAAAATCAACGTGAAATCAGTGCACTTTCAAAATCCTTTGTGCGAACATCTCCTAACTGTGTCTTTTCTCCGCTATGGTCTCCTCTCCTATCGGACAGTTGAAAGCATACTAGCCAACTTTGTGCCATAGATATCAGGGAGAGAGCAGTTTGTGGTGCACAAGCAACAATTTTTGGGGCTAACACCCCTTTTTACAAGTCACTATCTTTTAACCAGAAGACTCTACCGCCTTTACTTCTCCTCCTAGCTGTGTGAATTGAAGCTGTGGCTGCTGATGCAGTCCCAGTGAAATACAAAGCTAGGGGTTAATTTCCAGGAGGTTTCTCCAAAACTATGGAGATTTTCCAACTTTTCCAGGAGTCTGGAGGTCTACACATTTTCCGGGAGCCTCTCAAATGTTACGGGATAGATAAGCATGGATAAAAGGAGATTTCTACCTCCTTTTCTTACTCTGATTGTGATTGCCAATTGACCCTGACCTCAATGTAGGCTTAATTCCTGGATACTGCCTCGCCTTTGGATTGTTAGCTTGGTCCCACTTGTTCTGCCCCTGAGCCTGACCCATGGCTCTGTTCCTGACTAGGTTCCCATCTCGTTCTCTAGACTTTCACATCATGAATGCTTTCCTGATGATGTCCTTTGGCTCTAGTCCTAGCTATGTTACTGATTCCTCAGTGCTACTAGAACCAATCCATAATTATTTTGAAGCCCATTACCTGGGAATCTGATTGGGAAAATTCATATTTCCTTGCTAGGGTTAAGATTGAAGAGTGGTGAGACTCCACAAGCTAGTCTATGCAGTAGTAAAATATATTACATTGCATAACTAGACAGACTAGATATGGCAGTATTCCAGCAGCTGCCAGAGGGAGCCTAGGCTTATTGTTGAGTACATTGTATAAAAAGTATACAGGCTGTACTAGTCTCCTGGCTGGAAGTTGCAGCTGTCATGCAGAGCAGAGGGGAAGGGATGTAATGTAACTAATGCAGAGAGCAGATCACAGTAAAGCCTCTCCTTCTGGAGCAGAATAAAACATCATATTCACACTACTCCTGATAAGATTAAACTTCACAAAGGGTATGTTTGTACTGCTTTCCCCAGTTCCTATTGCTGTCAGCAATTGAGCCTGGTCAAAACTGCCGATAGGCTCCCTTTAAATCTAGAATGATTAAAGAGGTTGTCTGAGTTACTAAATGCTTTAAAGAAAAAAATAATTATATAATCACCTGTTTTCCCATCGCTATTCTCTGCACCACAGCTCTGCTCCACTTCCCAGAGTCTGCAGCATCCGTATACAAAAGCTGCAGGGGTGACACAGGTATATGGCACAAGACAATAAGAAAAAAGTAAGAACAGCTCACCACTCCTGTGTGTGATAGTCAGTCCTCCTTGCTAAAGTGTCCCCGTGCTCAGGGACCTGGCAAGGCCAGCGTCTTGTAAGCAATACGACAAAAAAGGCCAAGGTCCAGCACTGGGAAGTCTTTATAATCCTTAAAATTCCTATATAGATCCATGGAAAAAATTGTTCAAAACATTTCACAGACCTATGCGTTTCGAGGACAAAAGAAGCTCTTACTCATGGCATAAAAGCAGATTGCAATGCTGCTTCCTTAAATCTGCACCGGATAATAACCGGTGTGTAGGATGGGGGGTTGCTAATCAATTAAACACTCAGTTACAATGAATAAACATATGTACAGTAAGTATAAAAAAAAGAATAAATAAGGAAAATTACATGTGTATTGGCTTATAAACCACTCTTACTAGAAATAGGATTAGAGATGAGTGAATTCCTCAAAAATTAGATTCGGACAGTTCGCTGAATTTCCTAAAAAAAAATTGATTAGATCCGAATTTATTTGTGACGAATCACGTAAAAAAACTGCTACAGTGCTGCCCATAATTATTCATACCCCTGGCAAATTTTGACTTAAAGTTACTTTTATTACACCAGCAAGTAATTTTTTGACGGGAAATGACATAGGTGTCTCCCAAAAGATAATAAGATGATGTACAAGAGGCATTATTGTGGAAAAGAAAACATTTCTAAGCTTTTATTTACATTTGAGCAAAAAGTGTTGAGTCCAAAATTATTCATACCCTTCTCAATAATCAATAGAAAAGCCTTTATTGGCTATTATAATTAAACGCTTCCTATAATTGCAGACCAGCTTTTTGCATGTCTCCACAGGTATTTTTGCCCATTCATCTTTAGCAATGAGCTCCAAATCTTTCAGGTTGGAGGGTCTTCTTGCCCTCACCCTGATCTTTAGCAACCTCCACAGATTCTCAATTGGATTCAAGTCTGGACTCTGGCTGGGCCACTCCAAAACTTTATTGTTGTTGTCTGCTAACCATTTCTTCACCACTTTTGCTGTGTGTTTTGGCTCATTGTCATGCTGAAATGTCCACTGGTGCCCAATGCCAAGTTTCTCTGCAGACTGCCTGATGTTGTCGTTAAGAATCCTCATGTATTTCTCTTTTTTCATGGTGCTGGTTACTGTGATTAGGTTCCCTGGTCCATTGGCAGAAAACCCCCCCCCAAAGCATTAGGTTCCCACCAACATGTTTGACAGTGGGGCTGGTGTTCTTTGGATTGAAGGCTTCTCCTTTTTTACGCAAATGAAGGAAACATCATTGTGACCAAACAATTCAATTTTTGCTTCATCTGACCATAACACAGTAGATCAGAAGTCTTCTTCTTTGTCCAGATGAGCTTTTGCAAAGGCCAAGCTAGCTTTTGTGTGCCTGGTCTGCATCCGTGGAACCCAGCAGTGGGCAGTGTCCATTGGATTGTCTACCTTGAGACATTGCCACCACCAGATTCACCAGGATGGCCTTGGTGGTGATCATTGGATTTTTTTTCACCTCTCTAACTATCCTCTTGGCCAGCACAGGTGTCACTTTTGGCTTCCGACCACGTCCTATGAGATTTTCCACAGTGCGGAACATCTTGTATTTTTTGCTCAAATGTAAATAAAAGTTGAGAAATGTTTTTTTTCCACAAAAATGCCTCTTGTACATCGTCTTATTATCTTTTGGGAGACACCTATGTCATTTCCCGTCAAAAAATTACTTGCTGGTTGACTAAAAGTAACTTTAAGTCAAAATTTGCCAGGGGTATGAATAATTATGGGCAGCACTGTATTTCCAGGCAGCAGAGAGCCTCTATAGTGGTGTAGAACACTGTGCCTTGCAGTAACACGCATAGAGAGTCTGTTGCGGTCATGAAATAATACTGTGAGTCCGTATGACATGCAGATGACAGGCGTCACTCTTAGAATCACTTCACTTATTTGGTCAATTACGGGCGAAAACTGACCAAATAACTCAAGTGTGAACTCAGCCTTACAGGTCAATGTTTGCATCAAGAAGAAGTGCACTCCTTTTACACCGTCATCAGCTGATTCCACATAGATCTCTACAGAACCTGTTCTGTTAAATGCTATAAACTTTTATATATGAAATAAATACACCCCAAAACTGGTTGTATCAGACTGAAATTTCAACCTAAAAGCAAGAATGAATTGACTTATATATTTAAAATTAGCACACCCCAAAACTGGTTGTATCATGCTGCAAATTAACCCCAAAAGCAAGAAGTGATGAGCGGCAGGGGCAATATTCGAATTCACGATATTTTGTGAGTATTTGGAAGAATATTCGTCATATATTCGAAAATTCGAGAATTCGTGATCTCCAGTCCTTATTTTCTTGATTGGAAAAATTGGAAATTGGAGAATTTGTGATAAAATTCTCGATGTGAAAATTCTCGATCAACACTACTCCTATAGGCAACTTTCCTATTGGTTGCTAGGGATGTTGCTAAGTGACGATATTTGCTATAAATTTGCGATAAATTAGCGATTAGAATATTTGTGAATACGAATATATAGCACTATATTCTAAATATTCACAAATTCTTGAAGTGGCGATATTCCCGATTAAAATTCGTGATTCGAATATTCGCGCTCAACACTAGAAGCAAGGATGAATGGAAGTACTTTTATATATTTAAAAGTAAGACACTCCAAAATTGGTTGTATCTGACCGCACTTTCAAGGCAATAACAGATGCTAGGAGCAGTGGCGTAGCTAGAAATGACTTGGCCCCACAGCAAATTTTTGAATAGGGCCCCCCCCCCAGGAATTTTTTCGCAATCCCTTCCTTTCATGCCGCCCCCATTCCTGTGGCTAGTAAAGGTCGCTCTCTCAGACCAGGGCCGGCAGCTGTTCCAACCGTTTCCTACACTGTCTATACTGTCACTGTATATCATTTCATTGTGAAATACTGTTAAAGGGGCCCTGACAAAATCTTTTAGTCCTCCTCCTCCTGGATGGGCCCCTTCCCCTGCTTCTCTATAGCTACGCCCCTGGCTAGGAGTACTGCAATTACTCTTTAAAACAACTTAAAATCTGTAGTAATAGATCACTTTTAGTAACCCCAATTAGTGCAGCAAGGAATCGCTCCTATTACCCAGGCTCTGTCATGGAACCATGAACCAGACGTACAACAAGAGATAAGTGGAAATAAGACGGCTTTATTGAAAATCAAGCTGTAAGCAAAAGTCCAAACGGATGGCTAAACTGAAGCAGGGTCTTGCGTAGGCAGAGGTCAGGAACCAGAAGGGTGGTCAGACGAAGCCTGGATCAGGAACCAGCAGGGTAGTCAGACGAAGCCAGGATCAGGAACCAACGGGGTAGTCAGACGAGGCCAGGATCAGGAACCAGAAGCAGCAGCAGTCTTAGAAGCATGTGAACACAGGAGGACCAAGCAAGGAACTGAAGCCACAGACCTCCTATATATATGAGCTAGGCATCCAGCTCCTCCCAGTGGGAAGGAGAAGCCGCAGGGTGGGAGGCTACAAGAAACCCAGAAACCAAGATGGCCGCCAGCACATGTCAAACGAAGGAGAACAGTAAGAAGGTAAGACCATGACAGTACCTCCCCCTCAAGGGCCCCTCCTCCGCGGAGTAAGGAACGGTTTCTGAGGGAAGCGTGCGTGGAAGGCTCGGAGCAAAGCAGGAGCATGGACATCTGTGGAGGGAACCCAGGAACGCTCCTCTGGACCATAACCACGCCAATGGACCAAAAACTGCAACCGACCGCGGACCAGGCGTTAGTCCAGGATATTGCTCACCTCATATTCCTCACGATTGCCCACTTGGACCGGACGGGGCCGAGGAACCGAGGAAGTGAAACGATTACACACCAATGGCTTCAACAGGGAGACATGAAACACGTTGGAGATCCGCAGGCCAGGAGGAAGCGCAAGGGCATAGGCTACCGGGTTTACCCTGCGAAGCACTCGGAAGGGACCAACAAAGCGAGGCGCCAGCTTGGGAGTGGGCACTCGAAGGTTGAGGTTGCGGGTGGACAACCATACACGGTCTCCGACCTGGTAGGAAGGAGCGGGCGCTCGTCTGCGATCAGCCTGGAGTCTCTGGCGCTGCGCAGAGACCTCAAGGGACCTCTGGATCTGTACCCAAGAAGCACGTAGGACGGAAAGGTGATCCTCCACAGCCGGAATATCCTGGGGAGAGAATACCTCCGGTAACACGGCAGGTTGGAACCCATAATTGGCCATGAAGGGAGACGTCCCAGAGGAAGAGTTCACCGCCGTGTTCCTGGCAAACTCAGCCCAAGGCAGGAGGTCAACCCAATTGTCTTGGTGATCGGAGACATAGCAACGAAGGAATTGCTCCAAGGCCTGATTGGATCGTTCTGCGGCCCCATTGGACTGAGGGTGGTAGGCCGAGGAGAAAGAGAGATGAATCCCCAACTGGGAGCAAAAGGCGCGCCAGAACCTGGACACAAACTGACTCCCCCGATCCGACACAATCTCCTTGGGCAAACCGTGTAACCGGAAGACCTCCCTGGCGAAAATCGTGGCCAACTCTTGTGCAGAGGGTAACTTCTTGAGAGGAACACAGTGGCACATTTTGGAAAACCGATCCACAATCATGAGAATGACCGTATGGCCTCGGGATGCAGGGAGGTCCACAATGAAATCCATCCCCAGGTGTGACCATGGGCGCTCCCCGGTGGCTATGGGTTGCAAATGGCCCAACGGAAGGTGCCGAGGGGACTTACTCTGGGCACAAACGGAGCATGCCGCTACATATGCGGCGATGTCGGAACGTAGAGAAGGCCACCAGAACAGACGTGAAACAGCCCAGGACAGCTGATTCTTTCCAGGATGCCCCGCGGCCTTGGAGTTATGGTAGGTTCGCAACAACCGAGTGCGCAAATCCTCAGGCACAAAACACCTGCCGTTGGGTCTCCCAGAGGGAGCACCAGATTGAGCCGCCAAAATCTGCTCACCCAGGGGAGAGGTCAGGCTGGTGCGAATGGCGGCCAGGATCTGATTCGGAGGTATGACCGAAGTCGGAATCGACTCCTCCCCGGACAGCTCGGAGTACTGCCGTGATAAGGCATCCGCTCTGATGTTCTTGGAACCGGGTAGGTAGGAGACCACGTAATTAAAACGTGACAAGAACAGAGCCCATCTGGCCTGACGTGGTGTCAATCTCTTGGCCTCAGAAAGGTAGGTCAGATTCTTGTGGTCCGTCAGGATGAGAACCGGAACCACCGAACCCTCGAGCAAGTGCCTCCATTCTTTAAGGGCCTGCACGATGGCCAATAACTCCCTGTCACCAATCTGATAGTTGCACTCCGCGGAAGACAGTTTCCGGGAGTAAAACCCACAAGGAAGCAGAGGACCCTCTGATGTTCTACGCTGAGACAGAAGGGCGCCTACTCCCGTCTCAGACGCGTCCACCTCGAGGACAAAGGGCAACCCAGGGTTGGGATGCGACAGAATCGGAGCCGACACAAAGGCGGACTTTAGAGCCTCAAAAGCTCGGATGGCCTCGAGCGGCCAGACCTGGAAATTACTGCCCTTCCTGGTCAGATCCGTGAGAGGCTTGGCTAGCATAGAAAAGTCCCTGATGAACTTCCGATAATAATTGGCGAAGCCCAAAAAGCGCTGCAGGGCACGGAGACCACTGGGCTGGGGCCACTGTAAGACAGCCGAAACCTTCTCAGGATCCATGGAGAACCCCTCAGCGGAAATGATGTAACCTAAGAAGGTTACCTGGGATCGGTGAAATTCGCATTTCTCAAGCTTACCGAACAGCCTGTTCTCTCGTAACCGTTGCAACACTCGTCTGACATCCATAATGTGGGCCTCCATGGATTCAGAATATACCAAGATGTCATCCAAATAGACCACCACACACTGCTGCAACAGGTCACGGAAAACATCGTTGATGAATTCCTGGAAGACTGCGGGCGCATTGCACAACCCAAAGGGCATAACCAAGGATTCATAATGACCGGTCCTGGTGTTAAACGCGGTCTTCCACTCATCGCCCGCCTTGATCCTTACCAGGTTATATGCCGCCCTCAGGTCGAGTTTGGTAAAGACCGTGGCCCCTTTGAGGCGATCGAACAGCTCGGAAATCAAGGGTATCGGGTAAGCGTTCTTGATCGTGATGCGATTGAGACCCCTGTAATCGATGCAAGGCCTCAACTCACCGCCCTTCTTTTTCACAAAGAAAAATCCAGCTCCTGCCGGGGACGAGGATTTGCGAATGTGTCCGCGTGAAAGCGCCTCCCTCACGTACTCCTCCATGGCCTCATTCTCCGCTACCGACAGTGGATAGACTTTGCCACGAGGAGGAACGGCACCAGATTGTAACTCTATGGCACAATCGTATGGGCGGTGCGGAGGTAGGGCAACTGCGCGCACCTTATCGAATACATCCCGGTACTCTTCGTATTCAGGAGGCAACAGAGAGTCCGAGGAAGTACACAGCAACTTGACAGGCCCATGGATGCAACTAGCCCCACACTGCGGTGACCACGAGAGGATCTCGGCCGATCTCCAATCGAAAGTCGGATTATGCTTCTGGAGCCAGGGGTACCCCAAGACCACCGAGTAGTGTGGAGACGAAATCACCTGGAGACAGACCGACTCTCTGTGAACGGCACCAATGGCTATCCCCACTGGAAGGGTCTCATGAGTCACGTGTGGCGGCAGAAGGGGTCTGCCGTCTATCGCCTCAAGAGCCAGTGGGGAACCTCGAGGCTGCAGAGGAATGGAATTGGCGGCAGCGAACACACTATCAATGAACAAACCACCAGCACCAGAGTCCACCAACGCCTGGGTCGTCACCGAGCCCCCGACCCAGGAGAGGACAACAGTGATCAGTGGTTTGTCAACACGGGAAACCGGGGACGAGGAGACTCCACCCAAGTTCTGCCCCCGACAGGATCTCAGGTGCGAGCGTTTCCCGGACGGTTCGGACATGCCAACCGAAAATGCCCACCGAGACCACAGTACATGCATCGGCCCTCGCGTCTCCGGAGTACCCTCTCCCCCTCGGACAGGCGAGCAAACCCCAGCTGCATGGGTTCACCCCCAGACAAGTCATCCCCAGGAGGCGTGGGAGGAGAGGGAGGCACGGGTGGGACAGCAAACGTAGGCGCCAATCTGTTAGAAGACCTCCGCAGGCTCTCCTTAAAGGAAGGTCTCTCCCTGAGTCTGGTGTCAATCAAAATCAGGAAAGAAATAAGAGACTCGAGCTCCACTGGTAGGTCCTTAGCTGCAACCTCATCCTTCAAGGCATCCGAGAGACCATGAGAGAAAGCAGCGACCAGAGCCTCATTATTCCAGCCCACCTCTGCTGCCAGGGTACGAAACTCAATGGCGTATTCAGCTACGGATCGTGAACCCTGTCTGATGGACATAAGGAGCTTCGCAGCAGAGGCAGCACGAGCCGGCACATCGAATACCTTCCGAAGAGAAGCAACAAAACCGGAAAACTCGGCAACCACCGGATTGTTGTTCTCCCATAAAGGGCTGGCCCAGGCCAAGGCCTTGTCCGAGAGCAGCGAGATCAAGAAGCCTACCTTTGATCTCTCAGTAGGAAAGGCATGTGGCAGCAACTCGAAATAAATGCCCACCTGGTTAAGGAAACCTCGGCACTGAGTTGGCTCTCCCCAAAGCGCTGTGGAAGGGGGGCAGAACCGGTCATACCCCGAGACACCGCAGGCGCAGCAACAGGTGTCGGGGTAGACTCTGGCGCAACAACCGGAGCGGCAGTAGGAGCGGGCCCAGGAGCGACAACCGACCCATCGGCAACGGAAGCGAAATGAGCCGTGCGTTCAAGCAGGGTTTGCAACGCCACAGCGAACCGACCCAACAGGTGATCCTGCTGATCAAGTCTGGCAACCAGCGTAGGTAGCGAGGATGGCCCTGTACCGTCAAAATTCATGGCTTGGTCCTAATGTCATGGAACCATGAACCAGACGTACAACAAGAGATAAGTGGAAATAAGACGGCTTTATTGAAAATCAAGCTGTAAGCAAAAGTCCAAACGGATGGCTAAACCGAAGCAGGGTCTTGCGTAGACAGAGGTCAGGAACCAGAAGGGTGGTCAGACGAAGCCTGGATCAGGAACCAGCAGGGTAGTCAGACGAAGCCAGGATCAGGAACCAGAAGCAGCAGCAGTCTTAGAAGCATGTGAACACAGGAGGACCAAGCAAGGAACTGAAGCCACAGACCTCCTATATATATGAGCTAGGCATCCAGCTCCTCCCAGTGGGAAGGAGAAGCCGCAGGGTGGGAGGCTACAAGAAACCCAGAAACCAAGATGGCCGCCAGCACATGTCAAACGAAGGAGAACAGTAAGAAGGTAAGACCATGACAGGCTCTCTCCTTACAGTGTGGATAATGTCTGCCTATCCTTTCCCTACAGTATGAATAATCTTTCCCTGAACTGCTTAATAAAGTCTTTCCTAATGACTGTGCCTAGCGCCTGTAACGTCTCTCGCTGCACTAAGTTCACTGTAAAATGGCTGCTGAGACCGAGAGGCTGCTGATTGGCTGTCTGCACGGCATTGTGGCTGCCCCCTCGTTCCCGGGCTTCTTACTTTCACTTGTTAACATGTGCAGCCGCCATTTTAGAAAAATATGATTCGTTACCAGAAACCACAAGGATATTCGACTTTGGGATAAATCAAATGTTTCCTGAAAATCAGATAGAATTCCACTTCGTCAACTTCGATTTGCTCATCTCTAAATAGGATAAATCCACTTTACGATTTAGTCCTTTGGGTGACTGTGTCTCAAACGTGAAAATCCATATAGTTTCTCTATTTAGTAATCTTTTGGTCCTTGTTTGTGTCTACTGACCCTTTCTAATACTTTAACTCTTAAGGGTTCTGTATTGGCTCAATGCATATGTGCAATAATGATATGAAGCCAGGCTCGGACTGGCCCACAGGGGTACAGGGGAATCCCCCGGTGGGCCCCTGAGCAAGATGGGCCCCTAGTCTCCCACCCCCTCGCACAAGTGACACATAATACATTAGATTTACTGCACTACAGACATATATTCAATGTTCAGCCCCTCAACCAGCCTATGCTCATATAAAAAACATGTTTATTATATTTGAATGTATCCGTATGGTGGGCTCCCAAAATAAATTTTACTGGTGGGCCCTAGGTACCCCAGTCCGACGCTGTATGAAGCCCCGGATTGTTTTCTATTTTTGATGTCTGTGATGCCTGACAAACGTTCACCTACTCTTGTTCTCAATTGTCATGTTGTACCCGATGTATTGTTGGTGACAACAGGTGCATTCGATAATATACACTATGTGTATGGCACAAGACCTCTGAGGAGATTGATTGGCTGCAGCAGTCATGTGACACATACACCTATGTCACTGCTGCTGCCTTTGTAAGCAAACATTGGGAGCAGGACCAGAGCTGTGATGCAAAGAATTGGGGGAACAGATGAGTATATATATTTTTTTCCATTTAAATGCATTCAGTTGCATGGGGGGGGGGGGGAACATTTTTTAAAGAAATGTCTCATTTTTGTTATGTTAGTAAAAATAATGTGTAAGTTTTTTATGTTGTAGCAAACAATTTTTATTTTTCTAAAATGTCTCTGTGGGAAGCTATATTGGAAACAAGAACTTTATTCATGTATTGACTTTATAGTGCATCAGGGTATGTGATTGTAATGGCATCTGAAATGAATAGGAATCAATTAACTGAAACATATCATAATTCATTATACTCTCGGAGAAGTGATGGAGTGCAGTACTTCCCCCGGAGATAGTGTACATTCTGCCTCATCTGGGCCTCCAGCTGTATAATAGAGTTGTTATAAATTGATCTACCCTGTAAGCATAATGAGATGTCTCTGCTCACCCTGTCCCAACATATACAGCAAATCTGACAAATGAGTTAAAAATCTGAAAATAAGTGTCGGCCTACAATGGCTGCTTTAGTGGCCACTGTGAAAATGTTCTTAGAATTTCTCTTTTTAGATAGCAGCAACACAATTAGGCTTAAAAAATATATATTAAAAATTCTCTACCTTGTGCACATACCTTGCAGTATCAATGCCAAGAGCCGTCAATGTTAAAGAGCCTCCCCTTTGTTTTATCTTGCTTGCTGCTTGTAGCACACTTTCCGTTGAGGAATGTGTATTCAAGTTAAACTCGTGAGTTACGTTTTCTCCATATTGAACTATTGAAACCTACAGTAATAAGAAAGCCAAGTAACCATTTCTATATGAAATAAAAAGTCACCAACATGGTGATGGGTATTTATAGGATAAAACATGTGCACCAGTAGGGTGGAACCAGTTACGAATTGTCCACAAGTGGCAGAGAAATTTCTGAATGGGGTTTGCAGAAATCCATGCGCTTGCTGGAGAAATAACCCTTAGGCCCCTTTTCACATGAGTGAGTATTCTGCGCGGGTGCAATGCGTGATGCAAACGCATTGCTCCCGCACAGAATCCGGACCTATTAATTTGAATGGGGCTGTGTAAATGAGCGTTAGTTTTCATGCATCACTTGTGCATTGCGTGAAAATCGCAGCATGTTCTATATTCTGCGATTTTTACGCAACGCTGGCCCAATAGAATTGAATAGGGCTGCGTGAAAATCTCATCACATTCACAAGCAAGTGCAGAAGCGATGCGTTTTTCGCGGATGGTTGCTAAGAGATGCTGTTTGTATACCTTCAGTTTTTTATCACGCACGTGCAAAATGCATTAAGGCCTTAATGCACACGACCGTTTTTTTTTGCGGTCCGCTAAAGCGGGGTCCGTAGGTCAGTGATCCGTGTCCGTTTTTCCTTCCGTGGGTCTTCCTTGATTTTTGGAGGATCCACGGACATGAAGGAAAAAGTTGTTTTGGTGTCCGCCTGGCCGTACAATGCAAGTCAATGGGGACGAATCCGTTTGACGTTGACACAATATGGTGCAATTGGAAACGGATCCGTCCCCCATTGACTTTCAATGTAAAGTCAGGAGTCCCTATTATACCATCGGATCGGAGTTTTCTCCTATCCGATGGTATATTTTAACTTGAAGCGTCCCCATCACCATGGGAACGCATCTATGTTAGAATATACCATCGGATTTGAGTTACATCGTGAAAACTTATATCCGACAGTATATTCTAACACAGAGGCGTTCCCATGGTGATGGGGATGCTTCAAGTTAGAATATACTAAGAAGTGTGTACATGACTGCCCCTGCTGCCTGGCAGCACCCGATCTCTTACAGAGGGCTGTGATCAGCACAATTAACCCCTCAGGTGCCGCACCTGAAGGGGTTAATTGTGCGTATCATAGCCCCCTGTAAGAGATCAGGGGCTGCCAGGCAGCAGGGGGCAGACCCCCCTCCCTCCCCAGTTTGAATATCATTGGTGGCCAGTGTGCGCCCCCCCGGCCCCCCCTCCCGCCCTTTATTCTATTATCATTGGTGGCTAGTGTGCGCCCCCCCCGGCCCCCCTCTATTGTATTAATATCATTGGTGGCCAGTGTGCGGCCTCCCCCCCCCCCCCCGATCATTGGTGACAGCGGAGAGTTCTGATCGGAGTCCCAGTTTAATCGCTGGGGCTCCGATCGGTAACCATGGCAACCAGGATGCTACTGCAGTCCTGGTTGCCATGGTTACTTAGCAATATTTGAAGCATCATACTTACCTGCTGCGCTGTCTGTGACCGGCCAGGAGCTCCTCCTACTGGTAAGTGACAGGTGTGTGCGGCGCATTGCTTAATGATCTGTCACTTACCAGTAGGAGGAGCTCCCGGCCGGTCACAGACAGCGCAGCAGGTAAGTATGATGATTCTAATATTGCTAAGTAACCATGGAAACCAGGACTGCAGTAGCGTCCTGTTTGCCATGGTTACCGATCGGAGCCCCAGTGATTAAACTGATGCACGGTTTGTTATCCGTATACATTTAAATAAAGAATTAAAAAAATATAATAATATAAGGCTTATAAAAAAATGTAAGACCCAATCTTGGAAAATCCCTTTAAGCAATGAAGGTGGAATGATAAAATGTGGAGACTGTTTCTCAGAGCATTACCAATTTACATTACATTGTCTAAAAATGACTGAAAATATTAGCTGAGACAGACTCTGGCATAAAGAGAAGAAGGACAAGCTGCCAAGAAGTATTTAAGATGGAGATTAAACATTATATTACCTGTGTCTGAGTTGAGTGTATTGTCATTTTTCGAAATAATTTCTGTAAAAATTCAGTCACGCTGATCCAAGGGTAGACACTGTTTGATCCATCAAGAACGATCACCAGGTCTAGTTGGTTGATACATTCTGGAAATACATCATCAATAATTGAGAATATTGACTATACACTACGTGCAGAATTATTAGGCAAATAAGTATTTTGACCACATCATCCTCTTTATGCATGTTGTCTTACTCCAAGCTGTATAGGCTCGAAAGCCTACTACCAATTAAGCATATTAGGTGATGTGCATCTCTGTAATGAGAAGGGGTGTGGTCTAATGACATCAACACCCTATATCAGGTGTGCATAATTATTAGGCAACTTCCTTTCCTTTGGCAAAATGGGTCAAAAGAAGGACTTGACAGGCTCAGAAAAGTCAAAAATAGTGAGATATCTTGCAGAGGGATGCAGCACTCTTAAAATTGCAAAGCTTCTGAAGTGTGATCATCGAACAATCAGGCGTTTCATTCAAAATAGTCAACAGGGTCGCAAGAAGCGTGTGGAAAAACCAAGGCGCAAAATAACTGCCCATGAACTGAGAAAAGTCAAGCGTGCAGCTGCCAAGATGCCACTTGCCACCAGTTTGGCCATATTTTTCCAAGCTGCAACATCACTGGAGTGCCCAAAAGCACAAGGTGTGCAATACTCAGAGACATGGCCAAGGTAAGAAAGGCTGAAAGACGACCACCACTGAACAAGACACACAAGCTGAAATGTCAAGACTGGGCCAAGAAATATCTCAAGACTGATTTTTCTAAAGTTTTATGGACTGATGAAATGAGAGTGAGTCTTGATGGGCCAGATGGCTGGATTGGTAAAGGGCAGAGAGCTCCAGTCCGACTCAGACGCCAGCAAGGTGGAGGTGGAGTACTGGTTTGGGCTGGTATCATCAAAGATGAGCTTGTGGGGCCTTTTTGGGTTGAGGATGGAGTCAAGCTCAACTCCCAGTCCTACTGCCAGTTTCTGGAAGACACCTTCTTCAAGCAGTGGTACAGGAAGAAGTCTGCAAGGTAAGAAAAACATGCTTTTCATGCAGGACAATGCTCCATCACACGCGTCCAAGTACTCCACAACGTGGCTGGCAAGAAAGGGTATAAAAGAAGAAAATCTAATGACATGGCCTCCTTGTTCACCTGATCTGAACCCCATTGAGAACCTGTGGTCCATCATCAAATGTGAGATTTACAAGGAGGGAAAACAGTTCACCTCTCTGAACAGTGTCTGGGAGGCTGTGGTTGCTGCTGCACGCAATGTTGATGGTGAACAGATCAAAACACTGACAGAATCCATGGATGGCAGGCTTTTGAGTGTCCTTGCAAAGAAATGTGGCTATATTGGTCACTGATTTGTTTTCGTTTTGTTTTTGAATGTCAGAAATTTATATTTGTGAATGTTGAGATGTTATATTGGTTTCACTGGTAAAAATAAATAATTGAAATGGGTATATATTTGTTTTTTGTTAAGTTGCCTAATAATTATGCACAGTAATAGTCACCTGCACACACAGATATCCCCCTAAAATAGCTAAAACTAAAAACAAACTAAAAACTACTTCCAAAAATATTCAGCTTTGATATTAATGAGTTTTTTGGGTTCATTGAGAACATGGTTGTTGTTCAATAATAAAATTAATCCTCAAAAATACAACTTGCCTAATAATTCTGCACTCCCTGTAATGTTCTATGTAATATTATATAATATAATAAACTCTACCTTGTACTCCTGGTGCAATTGAGTTCAGAACTTGAAATGTAGAACTGACATTTGAGCAAATTCCAGTAGTATAGTGCAAGCTGCCACATCTGTATGCATAGAGAGGTCCACAAGCCTAAGGAGGAATTGAACAAGTCAGTTCATAAATACAGTAACATACAAATAATAATTGGAATTAATCTGTTTTAGCCTGGGCCATTAAGGTCTATAAGTGAGCAGTGTGGTCTATGGTCTATAATAGTGGGACAGTACATTGAAGGCAAGCTTTAGAGAAATGTGGATGTTCCAAATTATTATTTAAATAAATGATGGAATCCAGCCATTCTGAAAAGTTTTACTTGGAAACAGAAGACAAACATTGCAAGCAGTATTTGAAATAAATAATAACATTTACCCCTAATGTAAGAAGTATGTTCACCTTTAAACCTGCTGTCACGTCAAAAACATATATGTGTATTTTAAGAATCCATCTGCTGCGATAATCAGCTAATGGTTTCTTTTCCAGTTCTGTGTGGCACGACATGGCGGCCATTCAAAAAAATAACTACCCATGTAATACATGGATAACAATAGACTGCCAGAGTAAAGACATTTTTACAAAGTGGCTCCTTTTTCTGGCTCATAGCAGTGGGTAATAAGCAGCGCGTCCTTATATGACATCCAAAACACCAAGTCAGTCCAATAGACTGAGGTTGTCTTCATGAGTCATGCCAGAGGACAGCAACAGTGGTGTGAAACTAATATGATTGAAACCAATGGGTTATCACGACAAGCCAGGCCCTCCAGATAAAAACTCGTAATGCAGTTCCTGCAAAACCTTATTCCCAACCAAAGTTATAGTCTAAAGGAGCTAATGCTCATCATGAACATTGGAATCAGTAAGGATCCCAGATGTCAGACCTCTGTAATCAGTACTTTAAGTCATCTCACCGACAGCAATATGCAATAATCCTTTACATGTTGACAATAATAGTTGACAATTGTCTGTTAGAATTTCCTTACCATAAAACCGCCTTTAGGATTGATGACCAAAGTGGATCCCATAGTCATGTTTTCTTTCACCTCAGTCACATTTGCAATGGTTGTAGATTCTATAACAAATTTGTAAAAAGTTGCATCCAGATATTACATACACAAAACCAATTAATATCAATCCATTTGTATATGTGGAAATTCATTTCTGAATTTATTTTTCTATTATTTTTGCTTGGAAGGAAAAACATTTTCATTGAATTATCAATTGCTTTATTTTAAAAGCCTAAGCATTAGTGTTGGTCCATCACCAAAGTGCTCGGGTGCTCGAGTAGAAAACCTCGAGATGCACAATGGAAGTCAATGGGAGAACCCGAGCATTAAACCGGGCACCCGCTGCTCTGAAGAGGGGAGGGTGTCTGGTTCAAAGGAAAAGGTCAGAAATTGATGGAAACACCACTGAAATGGTTTGGGACAGTGGTGTACCGCCCATATAGGCAGACCACGCCGTTGCTATGGGGCCCGCGGCACAGGGGGCCCCCGGAGCGCATGGAAGGCCCTGTCCCCTATGTCTACTCTGCTGCACAGACAGTTCTTCCTCCTAACCCCCCCGTGTTGGGACGCAGCACAATGGCTCCTCCTACTTCCAGTCAACAGCATCAGTGGGACCCCAGCTATGGAGACTTATAAAGCTACGGGATCTGACGCCTGGGGAGACGTGAGCAGCCAGGTAAGTGTGCCAGGTATGTGGACGGGATCAGACGGTGTATGGAGCCGTCTTCCGCCCCACTGCTTTTCCGCCGCTTCCGCAGTGGAACTTTTCTGTGTGCGGCCACGCTGACTTCAGCCGGGATGGATACCTGCACTTCCTTACTTGTCTATTTTTGAGTGCGGGTTCCTTCAGGTTACGTCTCCTCCTCCAAGCAGGGCTGGTCTCCTGCTCAAGTGCTCATGCAGCCCACTGGACACATCGGGCTGGGGCCCACCACTGGCACAAAGACTCTGTGGGGGCAGGTGCCCACTGCAAGGGCAAGGATTCATATAGCAAGTGCCCACTGCAAGGGAAATGATTGGACAGGTGCCCACTGCAAGGACAAGGATGGGGCAGGTGCCCACCTCTAGGGCAAGGAGCCACTGGGCAGGTGCCAACTGCAAGGGGTAGGGCTAATATGGCAGGTGCCTACTACTAGGTCAAAGAATGGGCAGGTGCTAATCGCTAGGGCGAGGAGGTACAATTGCTACAGTATGTGGGGGCAAATTACTATATTGGGGAAGTGTGGGAGAAATCACTATATGGGGGAAGTGTGGGGGAAATTACTATTTGAGGGAAATTACCAACCGCCCCCCTCCCCCCCATCGCCGGATCCGCATGACAGGGGGATTCAGCGGCAGCAGTGGGGGCATCAGGAGCAACGCAGGTGTCAGGGAGCGGTGCCTGGGCATTTTGGGAGGCATAATAGGGAGGGGGCAGGGTAGGAGCCATGGCAGATGGTGGGATGGGCCAGTAGTGGGTGGAGTTAGGCGCCTAATTCAGATTCTTGCTATGGGGCCCAATGACTTCTATGTACGCCCCTGGTTCGGGAACAGAATGGGGAGGATGTCTGGATGCATCTTGGACTCCCAGGTTGCTGCTGGGAACGATGTTGTTCGAGTAGTATGTCACTTTTACAGGCTGCACCAAACCAAAGCTAAAATCGATTTTAGAGGAAAAATTGTTAGGAAACATTCTTTCCTGTATATTCACTTGTATATAAAGTGCAAGTGGTGCCAAAAATTACGAGGGAGAGGCACTCCAATACAACCTGTATATTACATAAAGGAGGGTCTCATTTACATTGTGGTACAATTGTTCAGGTAGTGGGACTCCTAGACTCATAAAGCCTATGCACTAAGTGAAAGGGCTGCCAAAAATTACAAGGAGCCGTCACTCCAATACGCCCTTTATTACCCATAAAGGAGGGCATCATACACACCCTTGAAAAATTATGATTGATGGCCTGCTGGTGACCCTTTAAAACATTAGGGGTGAGGGCCTGCTGCTGAGCTGACCAGCTAAAAAAAATTGTGGGCGAGGGCCTGCTGCCGAGCTGACCATCTAAAAATTTTTGGGGGCGAGGGTCTGCTGCCGAGCTGACCATTTAAAACATTATGGGTGAGGGCCTGCTGTCGAGCTGAACATCTAAAAAATTTAGTTGATGAGGGCTTGCTGCTGTGCTGACCATCTAAAAAAATTTGTAGGCGAGGGCCTGCTGCCGAGCTTACCATCTAAAATATGTTGTGGGCGAAGGTCTGCTGCTGAGCTGACCCTCTAAAACATTACGGTTGAGAGCCTGCTGGTGACCCTCAAAAACATTATGGGTGAGGGCCTGCTGGTGACCCTCTAAAACATTATGGGTGAAGGCCCACTGCTGAACTGACCCTCTAAAACATTAGGAGCGAGGGCAGCCTAATAAGCATGTTGATATGATGGAGGAGGAGGACGAGAAAAGGGAGATTGAACCATATAACCTTTTTAGGGGTGGAAGGGGTGCATGGGAATACAGTGTATTCAATACATCATAAAAGCACATTTAGAGTGCCTTTATGTTCAGCCGCTTTCCTCTGGTGGAGTAGAGAAGTCAGGGGCAATCCAGGGCTTGTTCATTTTTATAAGTCAACCGGTCAGCATTTTCAGTTGACAGGCGGATGCGCTTCTCTGTTATTATGCCCCCAACAGCACTAAATACACACTCTGACAAAACGCTGGCGGCGGGGCAGGCCAGCACCTCCAAGGCGTAGAGTGCCAGTTTGTGCCACGTGTCCAGCTTGGACACTCAATAGTTGTAAGGCACACAGGGATCACTGAGGATGCTGACACATTCTTCTACGTACTACTTCACCGTCTTCCAAAAATTTTCCCTCCTTGTGACACTAGGCCACACATCAGGTTGAGGGTGCTTTAGGGTGCTGGCGGGGTGTCATAAAAGTGTCCCAGGCCTTGGAGAGTGTTGCCCTGCCTCTGTTGGAACTGCTGTGTGTTCCCCTGTGTTCCTTGTCAGCTGGAAGTTTTTGGAGCAATTTTTCCACAAGGATCTTCTGGTATTGCACCATTTTTCTCATCCTCTCCACCACAGAAATGAGAGATGAGAAGTTCTCTTTGTAGCAGGGGTCCAGAAAGGGTGAACAACCAGTAATCGGTGTTGGCCAAAATGCGTACAACGCGAGGGGCACGGGAAAGGCAGCCTAACATAAAGTCAGCCATGTGTGCCAGAGTCCCAACAAACAAGACTTTGCTGTCCTCATCAGGAGGATGACTCTCTGCATGATCAGATGGAATAAAAGTTCCATGGGTACTACCCTCTGTAGCGGAAGCAACCGTCTCCTGCTCCTCCTCATCATCATCCAATTTGCGCTGAGAAGACTAACTGAGGGTGGTCTGGCTATCACCCCGTGTACTTTCTTCCCCCATTTCCCCCTCTTGCACATGTAAAGCGTCCACCTTAATTGTGAGCAGCGAACGTTTGAGTAGACACAGAAGTGGGATGGTTAGGTGTTGGTCAGGGCACGGGTGATGTTAGGGGATACCTGCTGATGTAAGGCTGGGACTGCACACCGTGAAAAATATTGGCGGCTTGGGACAGAGTACCGCTGGACAGCCACCGCCATCAGGCTGTGGATAGCCTCCGTGTCCACAAGCCTAAATAGAAACATTTCCAGGGCCAGCAATTTGGAGAGCTGCGCATTTAGTGCTATGGTCTGTGGGTGGGTGGCAGGGATTTTGTGCTTTTGTTCTAAGGATTGGGGAATAGACATCTGTAAGCTGTGCTGGGACACAGAAGTGAATGTGCTAGCTGATGGTGCTTGCGATGGTCCCGGTGCATGGCGGGACGCATCCGGGCCTACGTCTTGGACAGGGGATTGGCCAGCAGTTAACACAGGGGAAGACGAGGCAGTGGTGTGACCCGCAGACACTGGTTGTGGACCTAGGCGTTCGGCCCTCCTATTTGGGTGCTTTGAGGCCATGTGGCGGTTCATGGTGGTGGTGGTAAGGTTGCTAGTGTTCACGCCCCTGCTCATTTTGGTACGGCACAGGTTGCAAATGACAATTCTTTTATCGACCGCACTTTCCTCAAAAAAGTGCCAGACTGCAGAACACCTACTAGAGATGGCCTTGCAGTTCGCTTGGTGGTCGTTTTTCATGGCGAACTTAGCAAGTTCACGATTCGCCAAACATGTGAACATATGGCGATTTCCTCCGGCGCCATATTTTTTTGCATTACGCCGAACTTCGACCCATGAAACATCGTATATAGTGCATTTGTATTGTGCAGCAGTTGTGTGCAGTTCTACTGCGATACCACAGGTATATAGAGGGACAAGCGCAATTGGAACAACTATTTGCAATGGGTGTGATATACCTGTTGCCCCACAAAAAAACTGATTGAGTGGTTCGATATACCTGCTTCCACAAAATATTGATTGAGGCCTGCGATATACCTTCTTCCACAAAATACTGAGTGAGGGGTGCGATATGCCTGCTTCCACCAAATATTGATTAAGGGGTTCTATATACCTGCTTAAAAAAAAGTTATTGAGGGGTGCAATATACCTGCTTCCACAAAATACTGATTAAGGAGTTTAATATGCCTGCTTCCACAAAATACTGATTGAGGGGTGCGATATACCTGCTTTCACAAAATATTGAATAAGGCGTTTGATATACCTACTTCCACAAAATACATATTGAGGGTTGCGATATACCTGCTTCCACCAAATACCGATTAGGGGTTCTATATGCCTACTTCCACAAAATACTGATTAAGGGGATTGATATACCTGCTTCCACCAAATATTGATTGAGGCCTGCTATACACCTGCTTCCACAAAGTGCTGATTAAGGAGATTGATATACCTGCTTCCACCAAATAATGATTGAGGCCTGTGATATACCTGCTTCCGCAAAATACGGATTAGGGGTTTGATAAACCTGCTTCCACAAAAAACAGATTAAGGGGTGCGATATACCTGCTACCACCAAATATTGATTAAGGGGTTCTATATACCTGCTTCCACAAAATAATGATTAAGGGGCTTGACATACCTGCTTCCAAAAAATACTTATTAAGGGGATTGATATACTGTCACTACCAGAGCTTTGAGACGTTCTCATAGCTCTGTTTCCACACCCCTGTGATGATGTCACTACTAGAGCTAGGAGGAGTTCTCTTCCCTGTTTCTCCGCCTCTGTGATGAGGTCTTTACTTTTGGTTTCCTTCCTCCCAGATGTTCCTCCTGTGTTTGATTTCGCTGCCTTTAAATCACCCCTCCTCCTTTGTATAGGTGCGGATTATACTCTTCATTTTGAGCTGTATCTCTCGCTTGAGTGTCTTCACCTGTGTTACTTCTCTTCACTGGATCTGTGTCCTGCTGATGCGAGTACTTCAGATATCGTCTGCTGACTTCGGATATGTTTGCACTGCGGCTGCAGCACCTCAGTTAAGTGTACAGACATTGTGTTTATCTGTTCTTTGCTGACTGGATCCGAGGCGACCCCTGTTCCGTCCATATACTGAGCAGGGCACCGGTGGCCGTGCCCCTTCCACTATTGTAGAGGTTTCAGTGGTCTTCAGCCTTAGGTACGCGGGCATGTCTCGATCTATCATTCGGATCCGGACATGCGCATAGCAGCTTAGGGAGAGCTATTAGGGTCTGGCAGGGGTCACCCTTATTCCTCCCTAGAGTGGGTCCGTCAGTTGTTATTCTCTGTGTACACTCTTGTTGCGCATTCACAGCCGTGACATTATAATCCGCCAAACCGTCCTTTTTTGACATGGATCCGCTTTCTGACCTGGTTGACCGCATGCAGGGTCTTTCTTTGGAGGTAGCGGATCTCCGTCAATCTATGAATCAGCTTCAAGCATTGGGCTCTGCTCCGGCCCATGGAGTCTGTTGCGAGCCAAAGGTCTCACTTCCGGAGACGTTCTCCGGGGGCAGTGAGAATTTTGTTCGTTTCAGAGAGGCATGCAAACTCCATTTTTGCTTGTGTCCCCATTCCTCTGGTAATGAGGAACAGAGGGTGAGGATTGTCATCTCCCTGCTCAGGGGTAATGCTTAGACTTGGGCTTTTTCGTTGCCATCGGGGGATCCCTCCCTTCGATCCGTAGAAAGATTTTTTTTAGCCCTGGGGCAGATATATGATGACCCGGATCGTGTTGCTCTGGCTGAATCTAACTTACGTTTGTTATGCCAGGACAAACTGTCTGCTGAGCTTTATTGTTCTGAATTTCGGAGATGGGCAGCTGATACAGGTTGGAATGATGCTGCACTCCGGAGTCAGTTCTCTCATGGTCTCTCAGAGAGATTGAAAGATGCGTTTGCTTTCCATGAGAGACCAACGTCCTTAGAGTCTGCCATGTCATTGGCGGTACGCCTTGACAGGCGTCTAAGAGAAAGAAACGAGACCTCTCTGTCCAGTCATTTTCAGTCTAGGGGCAGTGGTGCGGACTCATTTAGTGTGCAGGGGCCTCATCCTCTCTCGGTTCCCTCTGTGGAGGAGCCCATGCAGCTAGGTCGACTTGCCCCAGATAAAGGAGGATTTAGTCCTCAGAGAATGGTGTGTTTTTGTTGTGGGGGCATAGGTCATTTGGCTAATGTTTGTCCGTCTAGGAGATTCTTGAACTGTACTAAGAGTTATAATAAGAGAAAGACCTCAAAAAGTAAATCATCAAATTCTGCTTCATCTGCTACTTTGGGCAAAGTTGATGTAGGAATTGATGCTTTTCCTCTGACCTGCAGTTCCCGTTTTCTCCTTTCTGCCAGGGTAGCGCTAGGGAGCAAAGTCATTTCTTGTGAAATTTTTGTCGATAGTGGAGCGGCCGTCAATCTTATTGATACTCAATTTGTAGCCATGCATGGTTTTCAGGTTTGCACATTAGAAAAGCATATACCTGTTTTTGCTATTGACTCTGCTCCACTCTCACAGAGATCCCTGAAGGGCATTGTTCACAATATCCGGTTAGCGATAGGTGACACTCATGTGGAGGATATATCTTGTTTTGTCCTTAACGGATTGCCTTCTCCTCTAGTTTTGGGGTTACCCTGGCTTATTAGACATAACCCTACTATTGATTGGCAAGGAAGGCAAATAATTGAGTGGAGTGAGTTTTGTAGAGAGAATTGTCTCACAGCGATTTTTGCAGAGGTGTCTACTAAAACGGTGCCATCATTTCTCTCTGAGTTCTCGGACGTGTTTTCCGAGAGTTTTGCGTCTGCTCCCGTCTTGGTGCATCCCGATGTTTCCTTACCTTTTATTGTTGAGGTGGATGCTTCCAAGGTGGGTGTGGGTGCGGTTTTGTCCCAGGGCCCTTCTCCTGCCAAGTGGCGACCCTGTGCTTTTTTTCTCTAAAAAGCTCTCCCCGGCAGAGAGAAACTATGATGTGGGGGATAGGGCGTTGTTGGCCATCAAGTTGGCTTTCAAGGAGTGGCGCCATTGGTTAGAGAGAGAGGCACCCTATCACCGTGTTTACCGACCATGAGTCGGCCAGGCGTATGAATCCGAGACAGGCCAGATGGTCTATCTTCTTCTCCAGATTCAATTTTGTTGTTACATTCCGCCCTGGGATCAAAAATGTGAAGGCTGATGCTCTCTCTCGCTGTTTTCTGGGAGGAGGAAACTCCGAGGACCCGGGTCCCATTTTGGCGGAGGGGGTGGTCGTTTCTGCCCTGTATTCTGATTTGGAGGCCGAGGTCCAGGCTGCCCAGACTGAGGTACCTCCCCGTTGTCCTCCTGGGAAGTTGTTTGTGCCTCCTGAGTTACGTCACAAACTCTTCAAGGAACATCATGATACCGTTCTTGCTGGTCACCCCGGGAGTAGAGCCACGGTAGATCTCATTGCTCGGAGATTTTGGTGGCCGGCTCTCCGTAAGTCGGTGGAGGGTTTTGTGGCTGCTTGTGAGACGTGCGCTCGCGCTAAGGTCCCTCGTTCTCGGCCTTCAGGTCCCCTTCTCCCGTTACCCATACCTTCCCGTCCTTGGACACACCTCTCCATGGACTTTATCACGGATCTTCCTCGTTCCTCAGGGAAGTCGGTGATCCTGGTGGTGGTGGACCGTTTTAGCAAGATGGCTCATTTCGTACCCTTCCCTGGTTTACCCAGTGCTAAAACGTTGGCGCAAGCTTTTGTCGACCATATTGTTAAATTACATGGCATTCCCTCGGATATTGTTTCCGATAGAGGCACACAGTTTGTGTCCAGATTCTGGAAGGCTTTCTGTTCTCGTCTGGGGGTTCGGCTGTCCTTCTCTTCTGTTTTTCACCCGCAGTCGAATGGTCAGACTGAGCGCGTCAACCAGAATCTGGAGACATATTTGCGCTGTTTTGTGGCAGAGAACCAGGAGGATTGGTGTTTATTTCTCCCTCTTGCTGAGTTTGCTCTGAACAACCGTCGTCAGGAATCTTCTGATAAGTCACCATTCTTCGGTGCATATGGGTTCCATCCGCAGTTTGGGACATTCTCGGGAGGCGCTCCCTCTGGTTTGCCTGAGGAGGAGAGATTTTCCTCATCTTTGTCTACCATTTGGCAAAAGATTCAGAGTAATCTTAGAAAGATGAGTGAGAAATATAAGTGTGTGGCTGATAAGGGACGTATGCCTGGTCCGGACCTGAATGTGGGTGATCTGGTGTGGTTGTCTACAAAAAATATTAAACTGAAGGTTCCCTCCTGGAAATTGGGTCCCAAGTTCATTGGCCCTTATAAAATCTTGTCAGTCGTCAATCCTGTTGCCTTCCGTCTTGATCTTCCACGGGTTTGGAAGATACATAATGTATTTCACAGGGCTTTTTTAAAACCATATGTCCAGCCCACGGTACCCTCCTCTTTGCCTCCTCCTCCGATTTTGGTTGATGGCAATCTGGAGTTTGAGGTTTCCAGAATTGTGGACTCTCGCATTGTCCGCGGTTCTCTTCAGTACCTCGTTCATTGGAGGGGTTATGGTCCTGAGGAGAGGATGTGGGTTCCGGTGTCGGACATTAAAGCCACTCGCCTCGTCAGGGCATTTCATAGGGCTCATCCTGAGAAGGTGGGTCCTGAGTGTCCGGAGTCCACCCGTAGAGGGGGGGGGGGGGGTACTGTCACTACCAGAACTTTGAGACGTTCTCATAGCTCTGTTTCCACACCCCTGTGATGATGTCACTACTAGAGCTAGGAGGAGTTCTCTTCCCTGTTTCTCCGTCTCTGTGATGAGGTCTTTACTTTTGGTTTCCTTCCTCCCAGCTGTTCCTCCTGTGTTTGATTTCGCTGCCTTTAAATCACCCCTCCTCCTTTGTAGAGGTGCGGATTATACTCTTCATTTTGAGCTGTATCTCTCGCTTGAGTGTCTTCACCTGTGTTACTTCTCTTCACTGGATCTGTGTCCTGCTGATGCGAGTACTTCAGATATCGTCTGCTGACTTCGGATCTGTTTGCACTGCGGCTGCAGAACCTCAGTTAAGTGTACAGACATTGTGTTTATCTGTTCTTTGCTGACTGGATCCGAGGCGACCCCGGTTCCGTCCATATACTGAGCAGGGCACCGGTGGCCGTGCACCTTCCACTATTGTAGGGGTTTCAGTGTTCTTCAGCCTTAGGTACGCGGGCATGTATCGATCTACCATTCGGATCCGGACATGCGCATAGCAGCTTAGGGAGAGCTATTAGGGTCTGGCAGGGGTCACCCTTATTCCTCCCTAGAGTGGGTCCGTCAGTTGTTATTCTCTGTGTACACTCTTGTTGCGCATTCACAGCCGTGACATATACCTGCTTCCACCAAATATTGATTGAGGCCTGCGATACACCTGCTTCCACAAAATACTGATTAAGGGGATTGATATACCGTCTTCTACTAAATATTGATTGAGGCCTGCAAGATTTCTGCATCCACAAAATACTGATTAAGGGGATTGATATACCTGCTACCACCAAATATTGATTGAGGCCTGTGATACACCTGCTTCCACAAAATACTGATTGAGGGGTTTGATATACCTGCTTCCACCAAATATTGATTGAGGCCTGCGATATACCTGCTTCCACCAAATACTGATTAGGGGTTCTATATGCCTACTTCCACAAAATACTGATTAAGGGGATTGATATACCTGCTTCCACCAAATATTGATTGAGGCCTGCTATACACCTGCTTCCACAAAGTGCTGATTAAGGAGATTGATATACCTGCTTCCACCAAATAATGATTGAGGCCTGCGATATACCTGCTTCCGCAAAATACGGATTAGGGGTTTGATAAACCTGCTTCCACAAAAAACAGATTGAGGGGTGCGATATACCTGCTAACACCAAATATTGATTAAGGGGTTCTATATACCTGCTTCCACAAAATACTGATTATGGGGCTTGACATACCTGCTTCCAAAAAATACTTATTAAGGGGATTGATATACCTGCTTCCACCAAATATTGATTGAGGCCTGCGATACACCTGCTTCCACAAAATACTGATTAAGGGGATTGATATACCGGCTTCTACTAAATATTGATTGAGGCCTGCAAGATTTCTGCTTCCACAAAATACTTATTAGGGGTTTAATATATCTGCTTCCACAAAATACAGATTAGGGGTGCAATATACCTGCTTCCACAAAGTGCTGATTAAGGGGATTGATATACCTGCTTCCACCAAATAATGATTGAGGCCTGCGATATACCTGTTTCTGCAAAATACGGATTAGGGGTTTGATAAACCTGCTTCCACAAAAAACAGATTGAGGGGTGCGATATACCTGCTTCCACCAAATATTGATTAAGGGGTTCTATATACCTGCTTCCACAAAATACTGATTAAGGGGATTGACATACCTGCTTCCAAAAAATACTTATTAAGGGGATTGATATACCTGCTTCCACCAAATATTGATTGAGGCCTGCGATACACCTGCTTCCACAAAATACTGATTAAGGGGATTGATATACCGTCTTCTACTAAATATTGATTGAGGCCTGCAAGATTTCTGCTTCCACAAAATACTGATTAAGGGGATTGATATACCTGCTTCCACCAAATATTGATTGAGGCCTGTGATACACCTGCTTCCACAAAATACTGATTAAGGGGTTTGATATACCTGCTTCCACCAAATATTAATTGAGGCCTGCGATATACCTGCTTCCACCAAATACTGATTAGGGGTTCTATATGCCTACTTCCACAAAATACTGATTAAGGGGATTGATATACCTGCTTCCACCAAATATTGATTGAGGCCTGCTATACACCTGCTTCCACAAAGTGCTGATTAAGGAGATTGATATACCTGCTTCCACCAAATAATGATTGAGGCCTGCGATATACCTGCTTCCGCAAAATACGGATTAGGGGTTTGATAAACCTGCTTCCACAAAAAACAGATTGAGGGGTGCGATATACCTGCTACCACCAAATATTGATTGAGGCCTGCGATACACCTGCATCCACAAAATATTGATTAAGGGGATTGAAATACTCGCTTCCACTAAATATTGATTGAGGGGTTTAATATACCTGCTTCCACAAAATACAGATTAGGGGTGCAACATACCTGCTTCCACCAAATATTGATTAAGGGGATCTATATACGTGCTTCCACCAAATATTGATTAAGGGGTTCTATATACCTGCTTCCACAAAATATTGAATAAGGGATTTAGATATACCTACTTCCACAAAATACATATTGAGGGTTGTGATATACCTGCTCCCACCAAATATTGATTAATGGGTTCTATATGCCAACTTCCACAAAATACTGATTAAGGTGATTGATATACCTGCTTCCACCAAATATTGATTGAGGCCTGCGATACACCTGCTTCCACAAAATACTGATTAAGGGGTTTTATATACCTGATTCCACCAAATATTGATTGAGGCCTGCGATATACCTGCTTCCACCAAATATTGATTAAGAGGTTCTATATACGTGCTTCCATAAAATACTTATTAAGGGGTTTGATATACCTTCTTCCACAAAATACTGATTAAGGGGTGCGATACACCTGCTTCCACAAAATACTGATTAAGGGGATTGATATACCTGCTTCCAAAAAATACTGATTAAGGGGTGCGATACACCTGCTTCCACAAAATACTAATTAAGGGGTTTCATATACCTGCTTCCACCAAATATTGATTGAGGCCAGCGAGATACCTGCTTCCACAAAATACTGATTGAGGAGTTTGATATACCTGCTTCCACCAAATATTGATTGAGGCCTGCGATACACCTACTTCCACAAAATACTGATTAAGGGGATTGATATACCTGCTTCCACCAAATATTGATTGAGGCCTGCAATACACCTGCTTCCACAAAATACTTATTAAGGGATTGATATACCTGCTTCCACCAAATATTGATTGAGGCCTGCAATACACCTCCTTCCACCAAATATTGATTAAGGATAGAGATGTCCTGGTGGTTCGCAATTCAACAAACATGCGAACATATGGCGATATTTGCACGGGCCATATTTTTTTGCATAGCACCAAACTTTGACCCATGACACATCCATCAGGTGAGACTCACAGAAATGAGTCAAAAATTCGCAGTTCGTGGCTTTCCAGCACAAATACTGAAAAGTCACACAGAGCGTGTTAGTGATACAAAGAGAGATGACCTACTAAAATCTAAAACTAGAGTCAGTACGAAACAGGATGGTAGAATTCCCTGTGTAACTACTTACTCCACTTGGAGTACCTCTATCAAAAAAATTATATACAAACATTGGCAGATCCTACAAAGGAGTATTCCCAGCATTTTCCACTCCAAACCCCTGATGTCCTACAAACGCCCACCCATAATCCGTGATCAGCTAGTGAGATCCGACTTTGGATCCGCAAAAATGGATGCACAACGTACCATCACGGGATCCCCCAACCTGGGCACCTACCCTTGTTTGGGATGTGCGCAGTGTGGCAATGTCACAAAAGGTAATTCTTTTACCCACCCCTCATCAGGGAAAAAGTACTATATTAAGGGCCACTTTTCATGCATGACAAACTATGTTATTTATCTCATTAAATGCCCTTGTGGCCTGGGATATGTGGGCGAGACCACACAAAAAATAAAAGACAGAATCAGTCAACACAAATCTAACATCCGCACTAACAAGAAAGAAGCCCCTTTAGTACACCATTTCCAGGAACACAAACATACGCCTAGCCAACTACGTTTTCAGGTCATCGATTGGGTCCCCACCCCCAGGAGAGGGGGGAATCGTGATGAGATGCTACACTTGAGAGAGATGCAATGGATCCGCCGTCTGGGGACGTTGGGTCCAGGAGGTCTAAATAAGGATTATAAATATGCTTAAACTAGCCTATCTTCATGAATAATTAACCCATGTGCCTTTTTCTTCCTAATAGGATCTTCATCCACCACGCATCCCTATGGGCCCATATAGAACGTCTACTTTAGACCTCCATAGTCCTAACTTGTATACCACTCGTTCTGGGTATAGTATGCCTGTAGATGTAGCTATAGATTGAAACTGAAAATGTATATGTCTGATACGCAGAGGCCTGTGGCACCTCAGAGAACTGTGCCCTACACTGATTGTTCTGCTAAAATCATGTATACCCACGTGAAGTCACATCTATAAGTGGATCTAGCCCCTCCTTATGTCAAATCATAATAGGGAACCTTATTACAGTGCCTGACCTGCGCGATCCCCTCTTTTCCATTCTAGTGCCAGAAGCCAAGATGGCGCCGCGGACACAGGGCATTATTGCGCATGCGCCAGGCGCCCAGTAACCTGAAGCCTGCTTGCTCCTCCCTCACGGGGGCCGTCCCCATCACACTGACCCACCCCTCACATGCCGGCAATGGCCGGATATCCGATCCGGCCTCTGAATAAATACACCACGGCGTGCATCGCAGTTACCGCACGCCGTGAAAATACAGACCGGCCATCCAGGTACGTGACTCGGTTTCAGAGGACTCTGCTTCAGAGTACGCTAGTTTAGACCACTTATGTCCGCTTACTATGCGCTACTATGCGCTGCAAATAGATGACAGACACCACTGATGGGGCTTACGGTCCTCACTCGTGCCACATGCCTCTCCTTTCCTACATTGCATTGTATTGGATCATGTATGCTAGCCGCCCCCCCCCCCCCCCTAAGGTGTCCACAGGGGTGTAGTGTGTAACTGCACAACCCCCCTTTTTTCCCTTGACTAGCCTATACTGTGTAATCATGTGTTTAATCATTAATTTAACCTGCCACTTGTGCTGCTTTCCACGGAACCCCCCCCCCCCCCCCCCCTTTTATACCACTTGTTATAATCATGCTCTATTGAAATTATGCCTTAATCATGTTGCCGTCTAATCATGTCTCACTTGTTATGAATTATGAACTGTGATTTCTCATGAATTTTACTTTAATCATGTTAGTTTTGATTCTGATGCACAATATATGCAAAGAACCCAAACCCCTCCCCTCCCCCGCAACCCCTCTTTAAATGAATTGATGTATGCGGGCATCTCTCATATATATGTCTAACCATGCTAGTAATTGATATTAACTTAGCCCTCATATATGAGCAACAGTCCTTTGAAGGATATGAATTATGAATGATTTATTGAAAAAATAGTCAAATTATGGATAAAATTCCCATCCATTAAGGAGCAATAATATAATATGTTTCATGAGAATTGAGATATATGTATATATATGAATTCCAAGTGATGTGTATATGAATTTTTTTCCTTTCTGTTTTTAATTATATTGTCCTGTGTTTATATTTTTTTTGCATTTATAGCTTGACAAAGGGCACCAAATGGGCCCGAAACGTTGCAGACAGCAATAAATGTCATAAAATAACTTGAGAATATACCACTGGTAAATAAAGGTTGAATTACAAACTACATCGGTGTGCTGTTTCTGAAAAAATTTATTTAAAGCTACAATCTCACTCCGCGGGTGGAAGGAGGTAACAAGAGACGAGCACCCACAAAAGCCATTCAAATTAGACGTGTGCTGAGGTGTCATTACGATTAAGAACATCCATCAGGTGGGACAGGACAGCCAAATGAGACATCCAGCACATAGACACACCTCCAACCCTATAACTGAACCCGATCTGGCAGCCATTTTACATTGAGTTTTGCCAGTGTAGGGAGAGGTTACATTTTGGAGCAGGGACAGTTAGGGACACCAAATGCTAGCTAATAGGGCCACAAAAGTCCTTTTAAGGACTGGTATAGGTGTGCTATCGATAGGTGTGATATAGAGGGGTGTGATATACTTATAATATACTTTCTAACATAGAAATTATATTATAGTGTATTTGTATTGTGCAGCAGTTGTGTACGGTTCTGCTGGGATACTGCAGCTAGATAGAGGGACAAACGCTATTGGAGTAACTAATTGCAACGGGTGTGATATACTTGTTGCCCCCAAAAAAACTGCTTGAGGGCTGTGATAAAAACCTTCTTCCACAAAATCCTGATTGAGGGGTGCTATATACCTGTTTCTGCCAAATACTGATTGAGGGGTGATATATACCAGTTTCCACCAAATACTGATTGAGGGGTGCTATATACCTGTTTCCGTCAAATACTGATTGAGGGGTGCCATATACCTTCTTCTACAAAATACTGATTGAGGGGTGCTATTGCTATATAACTTATTTCACCAAATACTGATTGAAGGCTGCAATACACCTGCTTCCACAAAATACTGATTAAGGGGTCCCATATACCTGTTTCCCACAAAAACTGATTGAGGGGTGCTATATACCTGTTTCCGTCAAATACTGATTGACTGGTGCTATATACCTGTTTCCGTCAAATACGGATTGAGGGGTGCCATATACCTTCTTCCACAAAATACTGATTGAGGGGTGCTATTGCTATATACTTCTTCTACCAAATACTGATTGAGGGCTATGATACACCTGCTTCCACAAAATACAGATTGAGTGGTGCCAATACCTGTTTACGACAAATACTGATTGAGGGGTGCTATATACCTGTTTCCGCCAAATACTGATTGAGGGGTGCTATATGCCTTCTTCCACAAAATACTGATTTAAGGGTGCAATTTCTACCATATATACCTTCTTTCACCAAATACTGATTGAGGGCTGCAATACACATGCTTCCACAAAATACTGATTGAGGGGTGCCATATACCTGTTTCCGCCAAATACTGATTAAGGGGTGCTATATACTTGTTTCCGCCAAATACTGATTGAGGGGTGCCATATACCTTCTTCCACTAAATACTGATTGAGGGGTGCTATTGCTATATCACCAAATAATGATTGAGGGCTGCAATACACATGCTTCCACAAAATACTGATTGAGGGTGCCATACACCTGTTTCCGCCAAATACTGATTGAGGGGTGCCATACAGCTGTTTCCGCCAAATACTGATTGAGGGGTGCTATTGCTATATACCTTCTTCCACCAAATACTGATTTAGGGGTGCTATTGCTATATACCTTTTTCCACCAAATACTGATTGAGGGCTGCATTATACCTTCTTCCACAAATACTGCTCTTCTGTACGGACTTAGGCAGTGGGTCATTTAGAGAATGACAGGCAGAAGAAGAGGCAGACAGTTCCGCAGAGATGGTAGGGGTCGGGCAGGTGCACCAGGCCGGAGCCTAAGTGGGAAGTTGGAGAAGGACCATGCGATAACTTTAAAGGGCTCACCAGAGTTGGTTAAGTGGCTCACTCAGCCTTCCGCCTCTGCACCCTCCTCATCCTCTGTATCTGCACCCTCCTCACTCTCTGCTGTGTGCACCCCCAAAGACACCACTAACACCACCACCATAGCCCCTCCACTCGAGTCAGAGGAATTATTTTCCCATCCATTCCCAGACCTTACCAATGCGCAGCCATTCTTGGTATCTGATGAGGAGGAAGTGGAGGTAGCAACGGTCTGATGACAATACCCAGATCAGCCCAAGGAGGTTGGCCCCCGCTGTTGCTGCCTACTCCGAGATCTCTAATGTCAGTGGTAGTGAAGGTGACGATGATGACGTGTCGATGGACGTCACGTGGGTGCCCACAAGAGAGGAGGAGGAGGGGAGTTCAGAGGGGGAGATGGAGCAGCAGATAGGGAGCAGAAGGAGGAGAAGCAGGCAGAACTCGCAGTGCACAGGAGGCAAAAAGCAGACTGCAAATGTATCTGGAGCAAGCCATCCACCATGCACGGTCACATCTTGCGCTCCCAGCATGCTGGCACATGGCTCCACAGTGTGGCCTTTTTTTAACGTGTCAGCTGCTGATAATAATGTTTCCATCTGCAGCCTGTGCTGTCAACGCATAAGTCGCGGTAAGCCAAACACTCACCTAGGGACGACCGCCTTAGGCAGGCACCTGGCCTCCCATCACTGAGCCCAGTGGGAGCAACGCCATCAGAACTCACAAAGCCACACTCCCTACGCTCCACGTCCTGCCTTTTCTCCTCTCTCTTCCCATTTGTCCTCCACTCCACCTTCCACCGCGTCATCCTCACGTTAATCTGGCACAAGGCAGGCTTCCGTGGCCCAAATGTTCGAGCGTAAAAAAATGACGACGCTGGATAATCATCTTGCCAAACCGCTGACCGCTGGCACAGTGCAATAGAAGGTCCATGGAAGGAAATATTTCTCCCAGAAGGACATCCCTGAACTATATGGGCACGTTCAGCGGCAAGTTAATTTATCTCTGGCACACAGTGTCGGTGCTAAGATACATCTGACCACAGACAAATGGTCTAGCAAACACGGGCAGGGAAGGTACATAACTTTTACTGCCCACTGGGTGAACCTTCTGACGGCCGTCAAGCATGTAACCCGTGACACCCGTGTGGATTTGGTGTCACTGCCACGGATTGCCAGCAGTCCTGCCTCTTCTTCTCCTCCTCCTACTCCATCCTCCATCTCCTCCTCGTCTGACTCCTTCTTTTTCTCTGCTACCGCCTTTTCCGCTGCACCCCCCAAGCTCCCCAGAACCTATTTGGCGTGCCAGGTGAGACGTTACCATGCTGTGCTGCGTCTGTTGTACCTGGAAGCCAAGAGCCACACCGGTCCTGCTCTCCTTTTAGCTCTGCAGTCACAGGACGATCAGTAGCTAACCCCGCTCAATTTGACAGTTGGTAAAGTGGTGTGCGACAACGGTGTCAATCTGCTTAGCGTGCTAAAACAGAGCATGGCATACGTCTTGAACTTAGTTGTGCAATGATTCGTTGCCAAATACCCCGAGGTCCAGGACGTCTTGCGGCAGGCCAGGAAAATCTCTGGCCATTTTAGAAGATCTTACACGGCCATGCTGATGTTCAGTGGCGACACCACTTGCCCTTCAGACGTCTGATTTGTGACTGCCCGACGCGCTGGAGCTCCACCTTGTATATGCTCGATAGGCTGCTCCAGCAGAAACGTGCAGTTCACGACTACCTGTACGAACTCTGCGGCAGGACAGGTTCTGGGGAGCTTGTATTTTTTTCACCGCACTAGTGGCTGCTCATGCGCGACACATACAGACTTCAGTGGCCATTTGATGAGATCACTAAACTGATCAGTTGCAGGCAGGGCACCATCAGTGACATTATACCTTACGCCTTCTTTCTGGAGCGTGCATTGTGTCGTGTAATTGATCAAGCCGTCGAGGAGCAGGAGCTGGAAGATGAGGAAGTCGCAATGCTGAATGAATTCCCACGATTGAGGGTTCTCCATCTGAGACAAGTCAGCACTAGTCTGAAGAGGAGTCAGAGGAGGATGGTGGCTGGGGGGAGGAGGAAAAGCAAGAAGAGCAGGCTTTGAGGGGGACTAAACTTTTCGGGGATCCCTGGTGTTGTCCGTGGCTGGGGGGAGAAGACTGAGGATGACATTCTCCTGGGGGATCAGCAAGAGCAAGAGCGCTCCACCGCTTCCAATTTAGTGCAAATGGGGGCCTTAATGCTCCACTGTTTGAAAAGGGACCCCTATATAAAAAGCATAAAGGGCTAGGACCTGTACTGGGTGGCAACAAACTTAGACCCCCGGTACAAACACAAAATGGCGGACATGTTACCAGCATCACAGAGGGCTGTCAGAATGCAGCATTTCCAGGTCTTCCTGTGAGAGATGCTGCATTCTCCTGTTGGGGGCACTGGCAGAGGAATTTCTACCCACATCGAAACAGGTGCGGGTACCAATCCTACCGTGCCTGCAAGAAGAGGGCGGTTTGAAGATGTGTTGGTCACTTCGGATATGAGATCATTCTTGCAGCCAACCCATCAACAGCCGCCCTCCATATCCAGCCTCAGGGAACGCCTAGACAGATAGGTGTCCGACTACATCGGGTTAACGGCCAATGTGGAAGCGAGGAACCCCTGGACCACTGGGTGTGCAGGCTTGACCTGTGGCCAGAGCTGGCTAAAATTTGCCATGGAACTCTTGGCTTGACCCTCGTTGAGTGTCCTGTCCGAAAGGACGTTCAGTGCAGGAGGGGGGATTGTGACCGATAAGCGCACTCGTCTAGCTCATGACAGTGTGGACTACCTCACATTTCTAAAAATGAATGAGGCATGGATCTCGAAATAATTCAACACCTGTGACAACCACGGGTAATTTAATTTCATCATGCCAGCCCACACATATCCGCCATCATCCAGAACAAAGAATGGTCCTTGTCTTATGTATGTACAGCAGCATAAAAGGCTTTTTATGTCAGGTGAATGCCTAATTTTTGGGGCCTCTACTCCAGTGGCCTACAGTAAAATTGTTATCCATTGTCCGCCTAACGTATCTCCAGCCACATAATCACTTGTTCTTTTCTGTCAGGTGAATGCCAAATTTTTGGGGCCTGTACTCCACCGGCCTACAGTAAAATTGTTACCCAGTGACAGCCTAATGTACCTCCAGCCACATAATCACTTTTTCTTTTCTGTTAGGTGAATGCCTACTTTTTGGGGCCTGTACTGGCCTACAGTAAAATTGTTATCCAGTGACCGTCTAAAATACATCCAGCCACATAAGCACTTGTTCTTTTCTGTTAGGTGAATACGCAATTTTTGGGGCCTTTACTCCACTGGCCTACAGTAAAATTGTTATCCCAAGACCGCCTAATGTACCTCCAGCAAGATAATCACTTGTTCTTTTCTGTCAGGTGAATGCCTAATTTTGGGGGCCTGTACTCCCGTGGCCTAAAATAAAAATGTTCTAGGCTCCAGCAGGGCACATTTTTGAGAGTTTCCCTTTAAGATGCGTAAAAATGGCCCCTGATAAAAATACATATTTTTTTGTGTGAATTTTTGCCATTGATCCCCCTCTGGTATGTCACTATCCATGATGTGGGACTATTTGTGCACTTCTAGTAAGTATTTTGTGGCTGCAAATATGACTTGAAGGTTTTTCAAGTATACCTGCCATTAAAGTCAATGGGGTCCGCCGCAAATGCGCGGTTTGCAAATATTTGATTGCAAATGCGCTTTTGCGAATCGTCCCGGCCGATGTTCGTCCATCACTAACACCAAAGGAGATTGCCACAAGGGGTGCTCCGGGGAACAGTTGTGGGCCTGTTTGGTGTGGCTGCCTTCTCCCTTTTGCCACCCCACTGCCTCTTAGAGGCTGTTGTGGTGCTGCGGATCTCTCCCCCTCTGTACTGCTGTTCTCGCTCGGCTTGCCACCTTCCCAGGTTGGGTCAGTGACTTCATCGTCCAGCACCTCCTCTTCCACTTCCTCACTCTGGTCATCCTCCTGACTTGTTGAACTAACAACAACCTCAGTTATTGACAACTGTGTCTCATCCTCATCATGAACCTCTTGAGACACTAATTGCGGTTGACTTATTGGCAACTGTGTCTCATCATCATCATCCACCTCATGAAACACTAATTGCCGTTCCCCACCATCATCTTCTGACTGTGGATGCTCCAGAGTTTGGGAATCAGGGCACAAGATCTCCTTATGTCCTTCTTCAAGCGGGCTTGGCGAGAGGCCCAAATTAAGGAATGGCGATAAAAATAACTCCTTGGAATATCCGAGTGTGGGATCACTTGTTTGCCAAGACTCTCCATGGTGGGTGGAAGGAGTATATGGGTGAGGATTGTGTTGACCAGACTTTTGGCTGCTGTGACTGGACTTTGTGGAAGACAGGGTGGTGCTTAACCGACTGGAAGCATTATCTGCTGCAATCCAACTGACGACCTGGTCGCACTGGTCTGACTTTGAGAGTGGTGTCCTGCGCCACCCTGCAAACTGGGACATTAAGCTAGGTATCGTGGATGAGTGTGTTTCTCATGCTCTGGCATCAGGCACAGTTTCACCGTGCCCAGGGTCATGGTCTCTGCGTTCACCATCAGCAGCACAGCCACTTCCCTATCCCTTGCTGCTCTCCTTGCGCATATTAAATGGTATATATGCTTGCAAGTATGTCACACGTTCAGTAGCACAAGTTTTGTAAGTGTATGCACAAATAAAGTACACAGAATGTCCCAGATATTTTTAGGATGCACACACATTAAACAGGCGGTATAGCGCAAGTAATGTCGCTGTCACCGCCGCCTATTAAAAAATTACACTGAATGAATGACACTGATATTTAGGATACAGAAACATTATACAGGAGGTATAGGTCAAGTAATGTCTCAGGAGATGTAGCGCAGGTAATGTCGCTGCCACCAGCAGCCAAAAATTTTTACTGAATGTCACTGATATAACACAAACGTTATACAGGAGATGTAGCCAGGGGCGTAGCTATAGAGGGTGCAGAGGTAGCAGTCGCTACCGGGCCCAGGAGCCTGAGGGGGCCCAAAGACCCTTGTGCCACATAAGAAGACACCAACATTATAGAAAGTGCATGCTGGTCAAGTTACACCTCTGGCTGGAGGGAAGGGGTCAAGAATTTGGCATGGGGTGGTGCCATTTCAATTTTTGCCTTGGGCAGCACAAAAGGTTTGTGCTTACCTGCGCCTGGCCACAAAGCACTGAGGGAAGGGGGACCCAAGGTGAACTCTTGCACTAGGGCCCATGAGCCTTTAGCTACGCCCCTGGATGTAGCACAGGTAATGTAACTGTCCGCAGCGGACACCATCTACAGAAAAAGTACACTGGATGTCACAGATATTTTTAGGCTGTGCACACGTTACACAGGAGATGTAGCGCAGATAATGTCGCTGTCACCAGCGGCAAAAAAAATTACACCGAATGCCACTGATATTTCGGATGCGCTAGCGTTATACTGGAGATGTAGCACAGGTAATGTCGCTGCCACCAGCAGCAAAAAAATTTGACTGAATGTCACTGATATTTCGAATACGCAAACATACAGGAGATGTAGCGCAGGTAATGTAAATGTCTGCAGTGGACACAGTCTACAGAAAAAGTACACTGGATGTCACTGATATTTTTAGAATGCGCAGATAATGTCCAGTCTGCACGCTATTTAGTGCAGGTAGCGCTAAAAATATATATTGCTGCCACACACAATAGTCCTTAAAAGGACTTTTGGGTCTCTAACAAGTTTTAGCAATTTAGCTCAGGTTGCGCTAAAAAATATATATTGCTGCCACACACAACAATGCGGGACCTACACTCCCTGAATTGTATGGTAGCCGTAATAGCACATTAGGGGAAGTATTTAGTGTTAGGACCCGTCTTACAGAGATCGCCTTGACGTGTTGCAGACGGGATCAAACAATTTTGTACAAAATGTATTTGCCAAGCATCTCTAATTTATAAGTAGAGCATTAGCAATTATTATGCATTTTTGTACTTTATTTGGTTTGCAGAGAGCTGTTGCATTGCATGTTTTGTTTTACAGTGGTGTTTTCAGCCATAGAAACGTGCCACTGCGCATTGGGATGTGCTGACTGACCCCCTTTTTCTTCCACACACAACAATAGTCCTTTTGGGTCTATAACAAGTATAAAAATTAAACTATTCAAATTTCACTCCCTACAATATCTCTCCCTTCTGCTCTCCAGCTCTCCCTGACTAAGACTGAGCCAAACACGTGTCATCGGGTGCTATATAGCACCCGATGAAGCGTTCCGGACAGCCAATCACTGTAATGCCAGGAGCCAACATGGCTACGGCATTACAGTGAATGGCAGTACTTACCTGCACATTTATTGGCTGCGAATGGCAGTACTTACCTGCACATTTATTACCTGCAAATGTGCGGGGAGGAGACTCGAGCATTGCGCTCGAGCACATGCGGTATTCTGCCTGCTCGCCCAACACTACTAAGCATCACAAATGATCTGGGACAGAAATTATTATAAAGAGTTTGAATATACATACTTTTGACTTACAATTAAAAATCATTCATTTTCTCTAGCTATGGCTAGCTGATCCAACAACTTTGAGTAACCCCTACTGAAAAATGGAGCATAATGGATTTTTGGGTGTGTCACTCAGAAAAACATCTTGCAGTGGCCTATCTCCTAGCGGGAGATCCACATGGTAAAAGTTGATTCAACTCAATACATATTAGACAGTCCTGTGGGTTTGTTCCATTGGTATTCAATATGTATGGCACACTTAGTCACTTGACCCGGAGAATTCTTATTCTGTCCAGCTCCAATTGAAACTACCTTGACAGAAGATGACAACTGAAAGTCTTATATTTACCAATGAAATAAAAATCCACTTTAATAATCAGTGAAATACAATGTCATCCATTCCAAAGTGGTGAATGTTGCTTGTAAATGTTCACTTACTTGGTAAGTTAACCTTTGTACACCCTGACAGCCCATCTGCCGCACATTTATATACATCTCCTGTTCTTCGTGTTGGTTGACCCTCCAGTGGTGAGCCAATAAGCACCCTTAAAGGGAAAAAAACACATAATATATTTTGAAAATATACACAATAATATTAAAGGCTATGTACACCTTCGGAGCAATATTTTTTTTACTATTGCATTATACTCATTTTTAGGTAAAAATAATATTTTAAATTGGTCTTTATTACAAATATGGATCCCTTATTTCTGTACAGGACTGAGATGCTCTAATTGAGGGATCTGAATTTTCTCTCTCTTCTGTCAGCTAGCTAATCTGTCACATAAACCAAAAAAAGAGTGGGTAACCTTTAAAATATAACTTTTATTAGTATATATCTATAAAAAGCCCATATGTGAAATAGTGCAGATTAAATGAATGGGATAGAAATACCCCAATTTGGGTAGGTTTATGGTTATCTAGGGAGCAGAAAGGATAGTGGGGGAGAGGGTCTGCTGGGTCTCTGCCCCTATTGCACACCTTAATGAATCCGGTTGAGATGCTTGTATTGACCCCCTCCTTCGGAGGGACAGTCCATTTTTTTGTCAAGGCCCCTGATGACCTGGTGAGACCAGAGAAACGCATCGGGCTGTCATATGGTGTCTTGGAAGCATAGATTCTGGCATCGATCTTATACCATTGAAATTGGGTGTATACATTACTTGTGACACCTGAGTGCCTGGTTATGCAGGACGCAAGGTTTTCTTATCCAAGCTTTGTATAGAGTGTGTCCCAGGGACCTGAGTACACAAATATTGGTGTAGTTGACTTTGTGATTTAGGGTCTCCTGCCCCCCTCTTTCCTCCCCCTTCAGGACGAAGCTGGGCAGTCATTGCACTGTTTAGGGAAGGACATAGGGACGGCATAGGAGGTGCGCTGTGGATGGATAGGGATCATTTCATTAGGGTGTGCAATAGGGGCAGAGACCCAGCAGCCCCTTTCCCCCACTATCCTTTCCCCTCCCTAGATAACCACAAACCTACCCAAATTGGGATATTTCTATCGCGTTCATTTAATCTGCACTATTTCACATATGGGCTTTTTATAGATATATACTAATAAAAGTTATATTTTAAAGTTTACCCACTCTTTTCTTGGTTTATGTGACGCAATTATTGGGTACCTGAATCTGATATCTAAAAATACCAGTTAATTGATAGTTTTTTTCACCTAGCTAATCTGACTGATAAAAATGTGTGTTAAATAAGTGTTTATGACCTCTTAATAGAGATAAGGGTTATTAGGTGACTGGAACAAAATAAAAGTAAAAAGTAAGATTTACAGAGCTAGACAAACAGTTAACCTTTTGTGACAGAACAGCTCAATATTTTTAAGACCAACTGAATTTTATTTTTTATCCCAAAATCAGTAAATGAAAACATAAAACAAATTGCCTCCAAAGGTGTACATAGCTTTTAAAAGGGTTTTCTCATAAGATATACAGTGAGGAACAGAAGTATTTGAATACTCTGCAATTTTGCAAGTTCTCCCACTTAGAAATCACGGAGGGGTCTGAAATTCACATTGTAGGTGCATTCCCACTATGAGAGACAGAAATAAAAAATACAAAAATCAGGAAATTAAATTGTAGGATTTTTAAAGAATTTATGTGTCCTGCACTGCTGAACATAAGTACAGTCCTGATCAAAAGTTTAAGACCACTTCAAAAATGGCAAAAAAAAATCATATTTTACATTGTTGGATCTTAACAAGGTTCCAAGTAGAGGTTCAACATGCAACAAGAAGAAATGAGAGTGAGACAAAACATTTTTTGAGCATTCAATTAATTGAAAATAATGATTAAACTGAAACAGGCTGTTTTTCAGCTGATCCAAATTTTAGGACCACATGCCTTTAACCACCTCCGCCCCCCTAGCTTAAACACCCTTAATGACCAGACCACTTTTTACAATTCTGCACTACACTACTTTCACCGTTTATTGCTCGGTCATGCAACTTACCACCCAAATGAATTTTACCTCCTTTTTCTTCTCACTAATAGAGCGTTCATTTGGTGGTATTTCATTGCTGCTGACATTTTTACTTTTTTTGTTATTATCGAAATTTACAGAAATCTTTGCACAAAAATTACATTTTTCACTTGTAATTTTTTTTTTTTTAAAACGACATCTGTATATAAATTTTTCTCTAAATTTATTGTTCTACATGTCTTTGATAAAAAAAAATGTTTGGGGAAAAAAAATGGTTTGGGTAAAAGTTATAGCGTTTACAAACTATGGTACAAAAATGTGAATTTCCGCTTTTTGAAGCAGCTCTGACTTTCTGAGCACCTGTCATGTTTCCTGAGGTTCTACAATGCCCAGACAGTAGAAAAAACCCACAAATGACCCAATTTCGGAAAGTAGACACCCTAAGGTATTCGCTGATGGGCATAGTGAGTTCATGGAAGTTTTTATTTTTTGTCACAAGTTAGCAGAAAATTATGATTTTTTTTTCTATACAAAGTCTCATATTCCACTAACTTGTGACAAAAAAAAAACTTCCATGAACTCACTATGCCCATCATGAAATACCTTGGGGTGTCTTCTTTCCAAAATGGGGTCACTTGTGGGGTAGTTATACTGCCCTGGCATTTTAGGGGCCCTAATGTGTGAGAAGTAGTTTGAAATCAAAATGTGTAAAGAATGCCCTGTGAAATCCTAAAGGTGCTCTTTGGAATGTGGGCCCCTTTGCCCACCTAGGCTGCAAAAAAGTGTCACACATGTGGTATCGCCATGTGCCAACTTTGTATAAAAAAATGGGAAAAGTTGTCTTTTGCCGAGATATTTCTCTCACCCAGCAGGGGTATATGTAAAATGACACCCCAAAACACATTGCCCAACTTCTCCTGAGTACGGCGATACCACACTTTTTTGCAGCCTAGATGGGCAAAGGGGCCCACATTCCAAAGAGCACCTTTAGGATTTCACAGGGCATTTTTTACACATTTTGATTTCAAACTACTTCTCACGCATTAGGGCCCCTGAAATGCCAGGGCAGTATAACTACCCCACAAGTGACCCCATTTTGGAAAGAAGACACCCCAAGGAATTCCGTAAGTGGCATGGCGAGTTCCTAGAATTTTTTATTTTTTTTCACAAGTTAGTGGAATATGAGACTTTGTAAGAAAAAAAAATCCTCTTTTTTCGCTAACTTGTGACAAAAAATTTTTTCTAGGAACTCGCCATGCCCCTCACGGAATACCTTGGGGTGTCTTCTTTCCAAAATAAGGTGCACTTTGAAATGTGGGCCCCTTTGCCCACCTAGGCTGCAAAAATGTGTCACACATGTGGTATCGCCGAACTCAGAAGAAGTAGGGCAATGTGTTTTGGGGTGTCTTTTTACATATACCCATGCTGGGTGAGAGAAATATCTCGGCAAAAGACAACTTTTCCCACTTCTCCTGAGTACGGCCATACCACATGTGTGACACTTTTTTGCAGCCTAGATGCGCAAAGGGGCCCAAATTCATTTTAGGAAGGCATTTTTAGACATTTGGATCCCAGACTTCTTCTCACGCTTTAGGGCCCCAAAAATGCCAGGGCAGTATAAATACCCCACATGTGACCCCATTTTGGAAAGAAGACACCCCAAGGTATTCAATGAGGGGCATGGTGAGTTCATAGAAGATTTTTTTTTTGGGCACAAGTTAGCGGAAATATATATTTTTTTTTTCTCACAAAGTCTTCCTTTCCGCTAACGTGGGACAAAAAGTTCAGTCTTTCATGGACTCAATATGCCCCTCAGCGAATACCTTGGGGTGTCTTCTTTCCGAAATGGGGTCATATGTGGGGTATTTATACTGCCCTTGCATTTTAAGAACCCTAAATCGTGAGAAGAAGTCTGGAATATAAATGTCTAAAAATTTTTACGCATTTGGATTCCGTGAGGAGTATGGTGAGTTCATGTGAGATTTTATTTTTTGACACAAGTTAGTGGAATATGAGACTTTGTAAGAAAAAACAAAAAAAATTAAAAATATCAATTTCCGCTAACTTGTGCCCAAAAAATGTCTAAATGGCGCATTACAGGGGGGTGATCAATGACAGGGGGGTGATCAGGGAGTCTATATGGGGTGATCACCACCCTGTCATTGATCACTCCCCTGTAAGGCTCCATTCAGACGTCCGTATGTGTTTTGCGGATCCGCGGTGTCCGTGTTTTGCAGATCCACGGATCCGCAAAACACATACGGACCTCTGAATGGAGCCTTACAGGGGGGTGATCAGGGAGTCTATATGGGATGATCACCCCCCTGTAAGGCTCCATTCAGACGTCTGCATGTGTTTTACAGATCCACGGATCCATGGATCGGATCCGCAAAACACATACGGACGTCTGAATGGAGCCTTACAGGGGGGTGATCAATGACAGGGGGGTGATCACCCCATATAGACTCCCTGATCACCCCCTGTCATTGATCACTCCCCTGTAAGGCTCCATTCAGAGGTCCGTATGTGTTTTGCGGATCCACGGATCCATGGATCGGATCCGCAAAACACATACGGACATCTGAATGGAGCCTTACAGGGGGGTGATCAATGACACCGGGGGTGATCAGGGAGTGTATATGGGGTGATCACCCCCCTGTCATTGATCACCCCCCTGTAAGGCTCCATTCAGACGTCCGTATGTGTTTTGTGGATCCGATCCGTGGATCCGTAAAACACATGCGGACGTCTGAATGGAGCCTTACAGGGGGGTGATCATCCCATATAGACTCCCTGATCACCCCCCTGTAAGGCTCCATTCAGAGGTCCGTATGTGTTTTGCGGATCCACGGCTCCATGGATCGGATCCGCAAAACACATACGGACGTCTGAATGGAGCCTTACAGGGGGGTGATCAATGACACCGGGGGTGATCAGGGAGTGTATATGGGGTGATCACCCCCCTGTCATTGATCACCCCCCTGTAAGGCTCCATTCAGACGTCCGTATGTGTTTTGTGGATCCGATCCGTGGATCCGCAAAACACATACGGACCTCTGAATGGAGCCTTACAGGGGGGTGATCAGGGAGTCTATATGGGATGATCACCCCCCTGTAAGGCTCCATTCAGACGTCCGCATGTGTTTTGCGGATCCACGGCTCCATGGATCGGATCCGCAAAACACATACGGACATCTGAATGGAGCCTTACAGGGGGGTGATCAATGACACCGGGGGTGATCAGGGAGTGTATATGGGGTGATCACCCCCCTGTCATTGATCACCCCCCTGTAAGGCTCCATTCAGACGTCCGTATGTGTTTTGTGGATCCGATCCGTGGATCCGCAAAACACATACGGACCTCTGAATGGAGCCTTACAGGGGGGTGATCAGGGAGTCTATATGGGATGATCACCCCCCTGTAAGGCTCCATTCAGACGTCCGCATGTGTTTTGCGGATCCACGGCTCCATGGATCGGATCCGCAAAACACATACGGACATCTGAATGGAGCCTTACAGGGGGGTGATTAATGACAGGGGGGTGATAAATGACAGGGGGGTGATCAGGGAGTCTATATGGGGTGATCACCCCCCTGTCATTGATCACCCCCCTGTAAGGCTCCATTCAGACGTCCGTATGTGTTTTGCGGATCCGATCCGTGGATCCGTAAAACACATGCGGACGTCTGAATGGAGCCTTACAGGGGGGTGATCATCCCATATAGACTCCCTGATCACCCCCCTGTAAGGCTCCATTCAGAGGTCCGTATGTGTTTTGCGGATCCACGGCTCCATGGATCGGATCCGCAAAACACATACGGACGTCTGAATGGAGCCTTACCGGGGGGTGATCAATGACAGGGGGGTGATCAGGGAGTGTATATGGGGTGATCATCCCCCTGTCATTGATCACCCCCCTGTAAGTCACTCTGCCTGAGACAGCTGTCTCCGGACCGCGATCCTGCGTTAGGCGGTCCGGAGGCGGTTAAAAGGCCAAATCTGTGCAAAGATGTGGATTAATTGTCATTTTCTGTCAGGTAGTCACACGTTGTGATGGCAAAGGCAAAAAAAATCTTCCTTTTTGAACGTGGTCGGGTAGTTGAACTGCATAAACAGGGTCTCTCACAGCGCGCCATCGTTGCTGAGGTGGGACGCAGTAAGTCATTTGGAATTTCCTAAATGATCCTGAGGGTTATGGAACAAAAGGTCAAGTAGAAGACCCCAAAAAAATTCATCAGCACTGAGCAGGAGGATCCAATTGGCTGTCCGTCAAGACACTAGACGATCCTTGACCTAAATTAAGGGCCTTACTGGTGCTGACTGCAGCCCCATAACCATCAGACGGCATCTGAGACTGAAGGACTTCAAAAACAAAAAACGTCTTCAAAGACCTCGTCTCATTGAACGCCACAGAACTGCTCGTTTGGACTTTGCAAGAGAGCACCAAACATGGGACATTCAAAGGTGTAAGAAAGTTTTATTCTCTGATAAGAAAAAATTTAACTTGATGGTCCTGATGGTTTCCAACGTTACTGGCATGACAAGCAGATCCCACCTGAGATGTTTTCTACGCGCCACAGTGGAGGGGGCGCATAATGGTCTGGGGTGCTTTTTCCTTCAATGGAACAATGGAGCTTCAGGAAGTGCAGGGGCGTCAAACGGCCGCTGGCTATGTCCAGATGTTGCAGAGAGCATTCCTCATGACTGAGGGCCCTCGTCTGTGTGGTAACAACTGGGTTTTTCAACAGGATAACGCTACAGTACACAATGCCTGCAGGGCAAGGGACTTCTTCCAGGAGAATAACATCACTGTTTTGGCCCATCCTGCGTGTTCCCCTGATCTAAATCTAATTGAGAACCTTTGGGGATGGATGGCAAGGGAAGTTTACAAAAATGGACAACAGTTCCAGACAGTAGATGGCCTTTGTGCGGCTGTCTTCACCACTTGGAGAAATGTTCCCACTCACCTCATGGAAACGCTTGCATCAAGCATGCCAAAACGAATTTTTGAAGTGATAAACAATAACGGTGGAGCTACTCATTACTGAGTTCATGTTTGGGAGTTGGATTTCTGTTTTGGGGGGGGGGTTCGTTTTTTTTGGGAGGTGTGGTCCTAAACTTTTGATCAGCTGAAAAACAGCCTGTTTCAGTTTATTCGTTGTATTCATTAAATTGAATGCTCAAAAAATGTTTTGTCTCACTCCCATTTCTTCTTGTTGCATGTTGAAGCTCTACTTGGAACCTTGTTAAGATCCAGCCATGCTAAATATGATTTGTTGCCATTTTTCAAGAGGTTTTAAACTTTTGATCAGGACTGTATTTGAACACCTGAGAAAATCAGTGTTAATATTTGGTACAGAAGCCTTTGTTTGCAATTACAGAGGTCAAATGTTTCCTGTAGTTCTTGACCAGGTTTGCACAAACTGCATCAGAGATTTTGGCCCACTCCCCCACACAGATCTCCTCTATATTTGTCAGGTTTCTGGGCTGCCGCTGAGCAACACGGAGTTTCAGCTCCCTCCAAAGATGTTCTATTGGATTTAGGTCTGGAGACTGGCTAGCCACTCCAGAACCTTGATATGCTTCTTACGGAGCCACTTCTTGGTTATCCTGGCTGTGTGCTTCGAGTTGTTGTCATGTTGGAAGACCCAGCCACGACCCATCTTCTTTTTTTTTTCTTTTTTTTATTATCTTTATTAGTTTTATTAAATACAATATATCAAGACAAAAATATAGGTGTTTTCCCATTTTCTTATTCATTACAATGTAAATAGTAAACCTCAATGTACAGTTACATACCCCATTGTGCAATCCCCGTTGCTTAGTCTTCTTCTGGAGGAGGTAAAAGGGGAGGAGAATTTTTTTTTATCTTTTCCCCTTCCTCTCTCTCCCGCATCTGCCCCCCACCACACCCACCACTTCCCCCGCCTGCCCCCCGGGTCCACCACCAGCCAAGCCCGCTAACTGTCATGGTCTTACCTTCTTGCTGTTCTCCTTCGTTTGACATGTGCTGGCGGCCATCTTGGTTTCTGGGTTTCTTGTAGCCTCCCACCCTGCGGCTTCTCCTTCCCACTGGGAGGAGCTGGATGCCCAGCTCATATATATAGGAGGTCTGTGGCTTAAGTTCCTTGCTTGGTCCTCCTGTGTTCACATGCTTCTAAGACTGCTGCTGCTTCTGGTTCCTGATCCTGGCCTCGTCTGACTACCCCGCTGGTTCCTGATCCTGGCTTCGTCTGACTACCCTGCTGGTTCCTGATCCAGGCTTCGTCTGACTACCCTTCTGGTTCCTGACCTCTGGCTACGCAAGACCCTGCTTCGGTTTAGCCATCCGTTTGGACTTTTGCTTACAGCTTGATTTTCAATAAAGCCTTCTATTTCCACTTATCTCTTGTTGTACGTCTGGTTCATGGTTCCTTGACATTAGGACCAAGCCATGAATTCTGACGGTACAGGGCCATCCTCGCTACCTACGCTGATTGCCAGACTTGATCAGCAGGATCACCTGTTGGGTCGGTTCGCTGTGGCGTTGCAAACCCTGCTTGAACGCACGGCTCATTTCGCTTCCGTTGCCGATGGGTCGGTTGTCGCTCCTGGGCCCGCTCCTACTGCCGCTCCGGTTGTTGCGCCAGAGTCTACCCCGACACCTGTTGCTGCGCCTGCGGTGTCTCGGGGTATGACCGGTTCTGCCCCCCTTCCACAGCGCTTTGGGGGAGAGCCAACTCAGTGCCGAGGTTTCCTTAACCAGGTGGGCATTTATTTCGAGTTGCTGCCACATGCCTTTCCTACTGAGAGATCAAAGGTGGGCTTCTTGATCTCGCTGCTCTCGGACAAGGCCTTGGCCTGGGCCAGCCCTTTATGGGAGAACAACAATCTGGTGGTTGCCGAGTTTTCCGGTTTTGTTGCTTCTCTTCGGAAGGTATTCGATGTGCCGGCTCGTGCTGCCTCTGCTGCGAAGCTCCTTATGTCCATCAGACAGGGTTCACGATCCGTAGCTGAATACGCCATTGAGTTTCGTACCCTGGCAGCAGAGGTGGGCTGGAATAATGAGGCTCTGGTCGCTGCTTTCTCTCATGGTCTCTCGGATGCCTTGAAGGATGAGGTTGCAGCTAAGGACCTACCAGTGGAGCTCGAGTCTCTTATTTCTTTCCTGATTTTGATTGACACCAGACTCAGGGAGAGACCTTCCTTTAAGGAGAGCCTGCGGAGGTCTTCTAACAGATTGGCGCCTACGTTTGCTGTCCCACCCGTGCCTCCCTCTCCTCCCACGCCTCCTGGGGATGACTTGTCTGGGGGTGAACCCATGCAGCTGGGGTTTGCTCGCCTGTCCGAGGGGGAGAGGGTACTCCGGAGACGCGAGGGCCGATGCATGTACTGTGGTCTCGGTGGGCATTTTCGGTTGGCATGTTCGAACCGTCCGGGAAACGCTCGCACCTGAGATCCTGTCGGGGGCAGATCTTGGGTGGAGTCTCCTCGTCCCCGGTTTCCCGTGTTGACAAACCACTGATCACTGTTGTCCTCTCCTGGGTCGGGGGCTCGGTGACAACCCAGGCGTTGGTGGACTCTGGTGCTGGTGGTTTGTTCATTGATAGTGTGTTCGCTGCCGCCAATTCCATTCCTCTGCAGCCTCGAGGTTCCCCACTGGCTCTTGAGGCGATAGACGGCAGACCCCTTCTGCCGCCACACGTGACTCATGAGACCCTTCCAGTGGGGATAGCCATTGGTGCCGTTCACAGAGAGTCGGTCTGTCTCCAGGTGATTTCGTCTCCACACTACTCGGTGGTCTTGGGGTACCCCTGGCTCCAGAAGCATAATCCGACTTTCGATTGGAGTTCGGCCGAGATCCTCTCGTGGTCACCGCAGTGTGGGGCTAGTTGCATCCATGGGCCTGTCAAGTTGCTGTGTACTTCCTCGGACTCTCTGTTGCCTCCTGAATACGAAGAGTACCCGGATGTATTCGATAAGGTGCGCGCGGTTGCCCTACCTCCGCACCGCCCATACGATTGTGCCATAGAGTTACAATCTGGTGCCGTTCCTCCTCGTGGCAAAGTCTATCCACTGTCGGTAGCGGAGAATGAGGCCATGGAGGAGTACGTGAGGGAGGCGCTTTCACGCGGACACATTCGCAAATCCTCGTCCCCGGCAGGGGCTGGATTTTTCTTTGTGAAAAAGAAGGGCGGTGAGTTGAGGCCTTGCATCGATTACAGGGGTCTCAATCGCATCACGATCAAGAACGCTTACCCGATACCCTTGATTTCCGAGCTGTTCGATCGCCTCAAAGGGGCCACGGTCTTTACCAAACTCGACCTGAGGGCGGCATATAACCTGGTAAGGATCAAGGCGGGCGATGAGTGGAAGACCGCGTTTAACACCAGGACCGGTCATTATGAATCCTTGGTTATGCCCTTTGGGTTGTGCAATGCGCCCGCAGTCTTCCAGGAATTCATCAACGATGTTTTCCGTGACCTGTTGCAGCAGTGTGTGGTGGTCTATTTGGATGACATCTTGGTATATTCTGAATCCATGGAGGCCCACATTATGGATGTCAGACGAGTGTTGCAACGGTTACGAGAGAACAGGCTGTTCGGTAAGCTTGAGAAATGCGAATTTCACCGATCCCAGGTAACCTTCTTAGGTTACATCATTTCCGCTGAGGGGTTCTCCATGGATCCTGAGAAGGTTTCGGCTGTCTTACAGTGGCCCCAGCCCAGTGGTCTCCGTGCCCTGCAGCGCTTTTTGGGCTTCGCCAATTATTATCGGAAGTTCATCAGGGACTTTTCTATGCTAGCCAAGCCTCTCACGGATCTGACCAGGAAGGGCAGTAATTTCCAGGTCTGGCCGCTCGAGGCCATCCGAGCTTTTGAGGCTCTAAAGTCCGCCTTTGTGTCGGCTCCGATTCTGTCGCATCCCAACCCTGGGTTGCCCTTTGTCCTCGAGGTGGACGCGTCTGAGACGGGAGTAGGCGCCCTTCTGTCTCAGCGTAGAACACCAGAGGGTCCTCTGCTCCCTTGTGGGTTTTACTCCCGGAAACTGTCTTCCGCGGAGTGCAACTATCAGATTGGTGACAGGGAGTTATTGGCCATCGTGCAGGCCCTTAAAGAATGGAGGCACTTGCTCGAGGGTTCGGTGGTTCCGGTTCTCATCCTGACGGACCACAAGAATCTGACCTACCTTTCTGAGGCCAAGAGATTGACACCACGTCAGGCCAGATGGGCTCTGTTCTTGTCACGTTTTAATTACGTGGTCTCCTACCTACCCGGTTCCAAGAACATCAGAGCGGATGCCTTATCACGGCAGTACTCCGAGCTGTCCGGGGAGGAGTCGATTCCGACTTCGGTCATACCTCCGAATCAGATCCTGGCCGCCATTCGCACCAGCCTGACCTCTCCCCTGGGTGAGCAGATTTTGGCGGCTCAATCTGGTGCTCCCTCTGGGAGACCCAACGGCAGATGTTTTGTGCCTGAGGAGTTGCGCACTCGGTTGTTGCGAACCTACCATAACTTCAAGGCCGCGGGGCATCCTGGAAAGAATCAGCTGTTTCACGTCTGTTCTGGTGGCCTTCTCTACGTTCCGACATCGCCGCATATGTAGCGGCATGCTCCGTTTGTGCCCAGAGTAAGTCCCCTCAGCACCGTCCGTTGGGCCTTTTGCAACCCATAGCCACCGGGGAGCGCCCATGGTCACACCTGGGGATGGATTTCATTGTGGACCTCCCTGCATCCCGAGGCCATACGGTCATTCTCATGATTGTGGATCGGTTTTCCAAAATGTGCCACTGTGTTCCTCTCAAGAAGTTACCCTCTGCACAAGAGTTGGCCACGATTTTCGCCAGGGAGGTCTTCCGGTTGCACGGTTTGCCCAAGGAGATTGTGTCGGATCGGGGGAGTCAGTTTGTGTCCAGGTTCTGGCGCGCCTTTTGCTCCCAGTTGGGGATTCATCTCTCTTTCTCCTCGGCCTACCACCCTCAGTCCAATGGGGCCGCAGAACGATCCAATCAGGCCTTGGAGCAATTCCTTCGTTGCTATGTCTCCGATCACCAAGACAATTGGGTTGACCTCCTGCCTTGGGCTGAGTTTGCCAGGAACACGGCGGTGAACTCTTCCTCTGGGACGTCTCCCTTCATGGCCAATTATGGGTTCCAACCTGCCGTGTTACCGGAGGTATTCTCTCCCCAGGATATTCCGGCTGTGGAGGATCACCTTTCCGTCCTACGTGCTTCTTGGGTACAGATCCAGAGGTCCCTTGAGGTCTCTGCGCAGCGCCAGAGACTCCAGGCTGATCGCAGACGAGCGCCCGCTCCTTCCTACCAGGTCGGAGACCGTGTATGGTTGTCCACCCGCAACCTCAACCTTCGAGTGCCCACTCCCAAGCTGGCGCCTCGCTTTGTTGGTCCCTTCCGAGTGCTTCGCAGGGTAAACCCGGTAGCCTATGCCCTTGCGCTTCCTCCTGGCATGCGGATCTCCAACGTGTTTCATGTCTCCCTGTTGAAGCCATTGGTGTGCAATCGTTTCACTTCCTCGGTTCCTCGGCCCCGTCCGGTCCAAGTGGGCAATCGTGAGGAATATGAGGTGAGCAATATCCTGGACTCACGCCTGGTCCGCGGTCGGTTGCAGTTTTTGGTCCATTGGCGTGGTTATGGTCCAGAGGAGCGTTCCTGGGTTCCCTCCGCAGATGTCCATGCTCCTGCTTTGCTCCGAGCCTTCCATGCACGCTTCCCTCAGAAACCGTTCCTTACTCCGCGGAGGAGGGGCCCTTGAGGGGGAGGTACTGTCATGGTCTTACCTTCTTGCTGTTCTCCTTCGTTTGACATGTGCTGGCGGCCATCTTGGTTTCTGGGTTTCTTGTAGCCTCCCACCCTGCGGCTTCTCCTTCCCACTGGGAGGAGCTGGATGCCCAGCTCATATATATAGGAGGTCTGTGGCTTAAGTTCCTTGCTTGGTCCTCCTGTGTTCACATGCTTCTAAGACTGCTGCTGCTTCTGGTTCCTGATCCTGGCCTCGTCTGACTACCCCGCTGGTTCCTGATCCTGGCTTCGTCTGACTACCCTGCTGGTTCCTGATCCAGGCTTCGTCTGACTACCCTTCTGGTTCCTGACCTCTGGCTACGCAAGACCCTGCTTCGGTTTAGCCATCCGTTTGGACTTTTGCTTACAGCTTGATTTTCAATAAAGCCTTCTATTTCCACTTATCTCTTGTTGTACGTCTGGTTCATGGTTCCTTGACATTAGGACCAAGCCATGAATTCTGACGGTACAGGGCCATCCTCGCTACCTACGCTGATTGCCAGACTTGATCAGCAGGATCACCTGTTGGGTCGGTTCGCTGTGGCGTTGCAAACCCTGCTTGAACGCACGGCTCATTTCGCTTCCGTTGCCGATGGGTCGGTTGTCGCTCCTGGGCCCGCTCCTACTGCCGCTCCGGTTGTTGCGCCAGAGTCTACCCCGACACCTGTTGCTGCGCCTGCGGTGTCTCGGGGTATGACCGGTTCTGCCCCCCTTCCACAGCGCTTTGGGGGAGAGCCAACTCAGTGCCGAGGTTTCCTTAACCAGGTGGGCATTTATTTCGAGTTGCTGCCACATGCCTTTCCTACTGAGAGATCAAAGGTGGGCTTCTTGATCTCGCTGCTCTCGGACAAGGCCTTGGCCTGGGCCAGCCCTTTATGGGAGAACAACAATCTGGTGGTTGCCGAGTTTTCCGGTTTTGTTGCTTCTCTTCGGAAGGTATTCGATGTGCCGGCTCGTGCTGCCTCTGCTGCGAAGCTCCTTATGTCCATCAGACAGGGTTCACGATCCGTAGCTGAATACGCCATTGAGTTTCGTACCCTGGCAGCAGAGGTGGGCTGGAATAATGAGGCTCTGGTCGCTGCTTTCTCTCATGGTCTCTCGGATGCCTTGAAGGATGAGGTTGCAGCTAAGGACCTACCAGTGGAGCTCGAGTCTCTTATTTCTTTCCTGATTTTGATTGACACCAGACTCAGGGAGAGACCTTCCTTTAAGGAGAGCCTGCGGAGGTCTTCTAACAGATTGGCGCCTACGTTTGCTGTCCCACCCGTGCCTCCCTCTCCTCCCACGCCTCCTGGGGATGACTTGTCTGGGGGTGAACCCATGCAGCTGGGGTTTGCTCGCCTGTCCGAGGGGGAGAGGGTACTCCGGAGACGCGAGGGCCGATGCATGTACTGTGGTCTCGGTGGGCATTTTCGGTTGGCATGTTCGAACCGTCCGGGAAACGCTCGCACCTGAGATCCTGTCGGGGGCAGATCTTGGGTGGAGTCTCCTCGTCCCCGGTTTCCCGTGTTGACAAACCACTGATCACTGTTGTCCTCTCCTGGGTCGGGGGCTCGGTGACAACCCAGGCGTTGGTGGACTCTGGTGCTGGTGGTTTGTTCATTGATAGTGTGTTCGCTGCCGCCAATTCCATTCCTCTGCAGCCTCGAGGTTCCCCACTGGCTCTTGAGGCGATAGACGGCAGACCCCTTCTGCCGCCACACGTGACTCATGAGACCCTTCCAGTGGGGATAGCCATTGGTGCCGTTCACAGAGAGTCGGTCTGTCTCCAGGTGATTTCGTCTCCACACTACTCGGTGGTCTTGGGGTACCCCTGGCTCCAGAAGCATAATCCGACTTTCGATTGGAGTTCGGCCGAGATCCTCTCGTGGTCACCGCAGTGTGGGGCTAGTTGCATCCATGGGCCTGTCAAGTTGCTGTGTACTTCCTCGGACTCTCTGTTGCCTCCTGAATACGAAGAGTACCCGGATGTATTCGATAAGGTGCGCGCGGTTGCCCTACCTCCGCACCGCCCATACGATTGTGCCATAGAGTTACAATCTGGTGCCGTTCCTCCTCGTGGCAAAGTCTATCCACTGTCGGTAGCGGAGAATGAGGCCATGGAGGAGTACGTGAGGGAGGCGCTTTCACGCGGACACATTCGCAAATCCTCGTCCCCGGCAGGGGCTGGATTTTTCTTTGTGAAAAAGAAGGGCGGTGAGTTGAGGCCTTGCATCGATTACAGGGGTCTCAATCGCATCACGATCAAGAACGCTTACCCGATACCCTTGATTTCCGAGCTGTTCGATCGCCTCAAAGGGGCCACGGTCTTTACCAAACTCGACCTGAGGGCGGCATATAACCTGGTAAGGATCAAGGCGGGCGATGAGTGGAAGACCGCGTTTAACACCAGGACCGGTCATTATGAATCCTTGGTTATGCCCTTTGGGTTGTGCAATGCGCCCGCAGTCTTCCAGGAATTCATCAACGATGTTTTCCGTGACCTGTTGCAGCAGTGTGTGGTGGTCTATTTGGATGACATCTTGGTATATTCTGAATCCATGGAGGCCCACATTATGGATGTCAGACGAGTGTTGCAACGGTTACGAGAGAACAGGCTGTTCGGTAAGCTTGAGAAATGCGAATTTCACCGATCCCAGGTAACCTTCTTAGGTTACATCATTTCCGCTGAGGGGTTCTCCATGGATCCTGAGAAGGTTTCGGCTGTCTTACAGTGGCCCCAGCCCAGTGGTCTCCGTGCCCTGCAGCGCTTTTTGGGCTTCGCCAATTATTATCGGAAGTTCATCAGGGACTTTTCTATGCTAGCCAAGCCTCTCACGGATCTGACCAGGAAGGGCAGTAATTTCCAGGTCTGGCCGCTCGAGGCCATCCGAGCTTTTGAGGCTCTAAAGTCCGCCTTTGTGTCGGCTCCGATTCTGTCGCATCCCAACCCTGGGTTGCCCTTTGTCCTCGAGGTGGACGCGTCTGAGACGGGAGTAGGCGCCCTTCTGTCTCAGCGTAGAACACCAGAGGGTCCTCTGCTCCCTTGTGGGTTTTACTCCCGGAAACTGTCTTCCGCGGAGTGCAACTATCAGATTGGTGACAGGGAGTTATTGGCCATCGTGCAGGCCCTTAAAGAATGGAGGCACTTGCTCGAGGGTTCGGTGGTTCCGGTTCTCATCCTGACGGACCACAAGAATCTGACCTACCTTTCTGAGGCCAAGAGATTGACACCACGTCAGGCCAGATGGGCTCTGTTCTTGTCACGTTTTAATTACGTGGTCTCCTACCTACCCGGTTCCAAGAACATCAGAGCGGATGCCTTATCACGGCAGTACTCCGAGCTGTCCGGGGAGGAGTCGATTCCGACTTCGGTCATACCTCCGAATCAGATCCTGGCCGCCATTCGCACCAGCCTGACCTCTCCCCTGGGTGAGCAGATTTTGGCGGCTCAATCTGGTGCTCCCTCTGGGAGACCCAACGGCAGATGTTTTGTGCCTGAGGAGTTGCGCACTCGGTTGTTGCGAACCTACCATAACTTCAAGGCCGCGGGGCATCCTGGAAAGAATCAGCTGTTTCACGTCTGTTCTGGTGGCCTTCTCTACGTTCCGACATCGCCGCATATGTAGCGGCATGCTCCGTTTGTGCCCAGAGTAAGTCCCCTCAGCACCGTCCGTTGGGCCTTTTGCAACCCATAGCCACCGGGGAGCGCCCATGGTCACACCTGGGGATGGATTTCATTGTGGACCTCCCTGCATCCCGAGGCCATACGGTCATTCTCATGATTGTGGATCGGTTTTCCAAAATGTGCCACTGTGTTCCTCTCAAGAAGTTACCCTCTGCACAAGAGTTGGCCACGATTTTCGCCAGGGAGGTCTTCCGGTTGCACGGTTTGCCCAAGGAGATTGTGTCGGATCGGGGGAGTCAGTTTGTGTCCAGGTTCTGGCGCGCCTTTTGCTCCCAGTTGGGGATTCATCTCTCTTTCTCCTCGGCCTACCACCCTCAGTCCAATGGGGCCGCAGAACGATCCAATCAGGCCTTGGAGCAATTCCTTCGTTGCTATGTCTCCGATCACCAAGACAATTGGGTTGACCTCCTGCCTTGGGCTGAGTTTGCCAGGAACACGGCGGTGAACTCTTCCTCTGGGACGTCTCCCTTCATGGCCAATTATGGGTTCCAACCTGCCGTGTTACCGGAGGTATTCTCTCCCCAGGATATTCCGGCTGTGGAGGATCACCTTTCCGTCCTACGTGCTTCTTGGGTACAGATCCAGAGGTCCCTTGAGGTCTCTGCGCAGCGCCAGAGACTCCAGGCTGATCGCAGACGAGCGCCCGCTCCTTCCTACCAGGTCGGAGACCGTGTATGGTTGTCCACCCGCAACCTCAACCTTCGAGTGCCCACTCCCAAGCTGGCGCCTCGCTTTGTTGGTCCCTTCCGAGTGCTTCGCAGGGTAAACCCGGTAGCCTATGCCCTTGCGCTTCCTCCTGGCATGCGGATCTCCAACGTGTTTCATGTCTCCCTGTTGAAGCCATTGGTGTGCAATCGTTTCACTTCCTCGGTTCCTCGGCCCCGTCCGGTCCAAGTGGGCAATCGTGAGGAATATGAGGTGAGCAATATCCTGGACTCACGCCTGGTCCGCGGTCGGTTGCAGTTTTTGGTCCATTGGCGTGGTTATGGTCCAGAGGAGCGTTCCTGGGTTCCCTCCGCAGATGTCCATGCTCCTGCTTTGCTCCGAGCCTTCCACGCACGCTTCCCTCAGAAACCGTTCCTTACTCCGCGGAGGAGGGGCCCTTGAGGGGGAGGTACTGTCATGGTCTTACCTTCTTGCTGTTCTCCTTCGTTTGACATGTGCTGGCGGCCATCTTGGTTTCTGGGTTTCTTGTAGCCTCCCACCCTGCGGCTTCTCCTTCCCACTGGGAGGAGCTGGATGCCCAGCTCATATATATCTCATATATATAGGAGGTCTGTGGCTTCAGTTCCTTGCTTGGTCCTCCTGTGTTCACATGCTTCTAAGACTGCTGCTGCTTCTGGTTCCTGATCCTGGCCTCGTCTGACTACCCCGCTGGTTCCTGATCCTGGCTTCGTCTGACTACCCTGCTGGTTCCTGATCCAGGCTTCGTCTGACTACCCTTCTGGTTCCTGACCTCTGGCTACGCAAGACCCTGCTTCGGTTTAGCCATCCGTTTGGACTTTTGCTTACAGCTTGATTTTCAATAAAGCCTTCTATTTCCACTTATCTCTTGTTGTACGTCTGGTTCATGTTTCCTTGACACTAACTCAACCATTTCTGCCATTTTTGGGCAAATATTTTTTTTTTCTTGATTGATACCAAATGAAATTCCTCTCTAACCAGCGAGAGTCTAGTCAAGTTCTCCCATTCATTAACTGTTGGTGTTGTTCTGGCTCCCCAATGTGCTACAATACATTTTCTTGCAAAGAATAAGAACTTGGCTAGTACTTCCTGATCTCGAACTACATCTACTTTATCCATCACTCCCAAAACACAAACCTCTAGGCAAGTTGGGACTTTAAACTTATGATACCTCTATATTTTTTCATTCACCATCCTCCAAAATTGCAGAATTTTTATACATGTCCAGAGTTTATGGACATCATCTACTCCTACTTCCCCACAGTTTTTACAGTTAAATTGTTTGGTTTTATAACATTTCATTAATATCTTGGGGGAATAGTATAAACAATATAATATATTAAATTGCAAAATTCTATAAGAGAAGTTATTTGACACACTATTTTTGGACCGTATAGCCCTTTCCCAAAATTCTTCCTGTTGCAGATTAAGTACCTCTTGCCATCTATAATTTAAATTAATAACGGCTCATTTTTTTTGTCTTCTGTTGGAGTAGGCATCCATATATCCTGGAAACCAGTTTCTTCCCTGCAACTAACTTGGTAATATTAAATAAGGGTGGTGGGAGGGGACAATTTGCGTTCCCTTTTTTATCTCTGCTCGTACAGCTTGTTTTAATTGATAATAAAAAAAACTCAAATCTTTATTTCCAAATAAGTATTCATTCTTAAGGTCTTGATAAGAAATTATATCTCCCTCTTTCCATATCTGGCCATATTTAAAAATTCCATATTTCCACCAAACATTTTGTTCTATTGATTTAAATTCCCTTAGATGGATATTATCCCATAGCAGTGTATCTGAATGTAGACCCTCCTGGGACCATAATTCCTTTACCCTATTCCAGGATTTAATCCACAGCTCAAATAGGGGTAATTTATGAAGTTGTTGCTGTGAAAAAATATCTGCTTCTAGTAATTGAAAAATGCTACAGTTTTCCAAGTTTTTGTTAACCCCTGCTATCATACTCTTATGTGACTTGCTCCACATCATCATGTTTTTAATCTGTCCAGCCATAAAGTAAAGGTCCAAATCAGGAACTGATAATCCACCCTCTTTCTCTTGAATATACAATATCTGTGCTCTTATTCTCGTTTTTTTCCCTCTCCATACCAGATCAGTTATTAAAGTAGCTATTATTTTAAACTTTTTCTTGGGGATTACTATCGGTGCATTCCAGAGCATATAGTTCAAGGAGGGCAGTATACACATTTTCACAAGCGAAATATGACCCGCCATCGAAATGTGTATTTTATTCCAAACCTCTATCCTTTTACGTATCTCATGTATTTTGGGGAGTACGCTCAACTATACATAGTCCCAAGGGTTAGGTGTTATCTGAATGCCTAAGTACTTAACCGGTTCCTGCCTCTCTTTAATTTTGAGTGCACCCGGTAAAAAAACATTCAAAGGATCAATTGGGATACAGGCTGATTTTGACCAATTTATATTCAATCCCGCATAGTTACTGTAATCTTTAAATACTTGAAAAATCTTCCTAAGTGAACCATGTGATCCTACAAACAGCATGATGTCTTCTACATATAGGGACATTTTTTTCCTCATGGGCCCCATACCTGAAACCCACAATTTCTTTATCTTGTCTGATCAAATCGGCTAAGGGTTCGATGGCTATGGCAAATAACAAGGGGGATAGGGAGCAACCCTGCCTAACCCCCCTACCAATATGTATTTTACCCGAGTACTCACCATTCAATATTACCCTTGCAGAAGCCTCAGTATATAATAACTTGACCCAATTTATAAAATGATCTCCAGATCCCATTCTCATTAATGTAGCAAACAAAAAGGGCCATTCTATAGTATTAAAGGCTTTGGATGCGTCTATAGTTACAATTATGCGTTCTCCACCATTTGAGGGTTCCAATTGGGTACCCATAAAGTATCTCATTATATTATCAGTTGTCGTTTTACCTGGCATAATACCCGACTGATCCTCATGAATAATCCCGGGAACTACTCTACCAAGTCTATTTGCTAAGACCCTTGCTAATAATTTGTTATCGGTGTTAATTAGTGAAATAGGACTGTATGAATCCGGTACTGTTGAATCTTTCCCTGGCTTGAAAATAAGTGTTATCAAGGCCTTTCTCACAGAATCTGGGAGTTTTCCTTTTTCCCACGAAGCGGTCCACATTGTAAGGAGTTTCGGGATAAGTAACTCTTTATATTGTACATAGATTTCAAATGGAATCCCATCTATTCCTGGGGTCTTATTCTTGATTATCCTTGACAATATTGCCTCCACCTCTGCTGGATTTATAGGAGCTTCTATGCTTTCTCTTTGATCAGCTGTTAACATAGAAATAGGAATTTTACCTAAAAACTGTTGTAATTCCCCCCGCTCTTATTTATCTTGCTACTGTACATGTCTTCAAAGTATTCCTTAAGGAGAATTCTTTTAGCTGATTGTTCCGTAATTTTATGACCGGATTTATCTATCAGGCAATGAATGTATTTGTTTTTGTTGGGGGTTGTCACCAAAGCTGCCAACCTTTTACCGGGTATATGTGCATATATAAAATTGTCCCTTACAAAGCAGCTCCGTTTCAAATTTGGCCGCTTTATCTGTCCACTCTTTATAATTTTGGACTAGAGGGTCATCTATATATTTTTTTCAAGTTTTTTCACCTCACTTTCTAAATCCATAATCTTTTTCTTTATGCTCTTCTTATATATCATAGTGTATTTAGTGACGATCCCTCTTATAAAGGCCTTTGCGGCATCCCGTACTATATTGTTTTCCGTGGACCCCTCATTAATCTCAAAATATTCCCTAATCTCTTTTAGTATCTTATCATGTGTACCCATTATATTGATCCATCTTATACTTATGTTCATCCCTCTATTTTATTTTTTGTTTTTATCTTTATAATAATTTAATTATAAAGATAATCCCTCGTCCTCCATACTTAACTTGTTCAATATCCTGTGCACCTTTATTATCAGTAAAAACAAAATCAATCCTTGAAAGACTCCTGTGTGTTTTGGAAAAACATGAATATCTTTTTAACTTAGGGTTCAACACCCTCCAGATGTCAATCCACCCAGTTCTATTGTAATATCTCTTAATTTTGACCCAGTATTGGTTAATTGAGTATTTTTTAATCTACATCTGTCCATTTAGCCATCCATTACATTATTAAAATCTCCCATAACTAGAAGTGGCTTATCTCCCACTTTGGGAGGGGTATATAAACTCATTTATTTTTAAAGGACATCTGGTCTAAAAGGGGGGGGGGGGTATATATATATTCGCTATAATCTGTGGTTTGCCTTCTAAGATACAGTTAATAAGAACAAATCGACCATCCTCATCTATAGCGGTATTTACTATTTTAATGTCTATATTTCGGTGGATCAATATACTCACTCCTCTCGCAGATGAGAAAACCGAGTGAAAGGCATATTGTACCCATGGCTTATTAAGCCCTGATAGCGTCTCACCTGTCAGATGTGTTTCTTGAAGGCAAACTATGGCTGGTAGCATCCTATGTATTGAATCAAAAACCACAACTGTCTTAATTCCCCTGCTAAGTCCCCTAACATTCCATGAGATTAGTCTCATCCAATCTCATTATGGCGGCTATCTATTTCCTGTCTATCATATAAACCCAAGAAGGGGGGAGGGGGAAGGGGGAAACACCAGATGGAGCACAGAGGGAGGAAGGGGGGAAGCAGAGTGAGAGAGAGGGGGGGAAAAATGTCCTTTTGTAGTACCTCCTGCTCAGAAGCGGACACCGCAACAGGTTGAAAACCCCTCCCCAACCCACCCTAGCTGAATGGCCCAGGATAACATCCGCACCTTACCCTCTCTTTAGCTTTACTCCCTCCCGACCAAGCCCCAGCCCTATTTCCTCAAATTTTTATCTTTTCTTTAATCCATACTTGCGGCGCTTCAACTGTGTCAAAGAACCAAGTTTTATTTTCCCATTCAACTCTCAGCCTAGCCGGAAACATCATTGAATACTTTACGTTTTTTGAGCGCAGCGTTTTTTTTTATGTCAATAAAATGACTTATTTTTCTTACTGTTTCTTGTACATAGTCAGAAAACAACATTATTACCGTACCCACATGTTCTAGTTTACCCTTAATTCTTGACCTAAGTATTACCTCCTCCTTGTCTCTAACCGACATAAAATTAATTATAATTGGTCGGGGTCTCGTTCCCGGAGGGGGCATCCTTGCTGACAGTCTATGAACATGCTGTATAAAATTTGTATGGTCTGAAATATCCTGGCCCAGCTGACCCATCTTCAATGCTCTGACTAAGGGAAGGAGGTTGTTCAAAATCTAACAATAAATGGCCTCATTAATCCTCTCCTTAATACAGTGCAGTCGTCCTGTCCCCTTTGCAGAAAAGCACCCCCAAAGCATGATGTTACCACCCCCATGCTTCAAATAGGGATGGTGTTCTTGGGATGAGTGAAGTTTAGACCAAAAAGTTCTACTTTGGTCTCATCTGACAACATGACTTTCTGCCATGCCTCCTCTGGATCATCCAGATGGTCATTGGAAAACTTCAGACAGGCCTGGACATGTGATGACTTGAGCAGGGGAACCTTCCGTGCAATGCATGATTTGAAACCATGACGGCGTAGTGTTCTACCGACAGTGACCTTTGAAACTGTGGTCCCAGCTCTTTTCATGTCAATGACCAGCTCCTCCCTTGTAGTTCTGGGCTAATTCCTCACCTTTCTTATCATCAGTGATACCCCACGAGGTGAGATCTTGAATGGAGCCCCAGTCCGAGGGAGACTGAGAGTCATCTTTAGCCTCTTCCATTTTCTAACAATTGCTCCAACAGTTGATCTATTTTCTCCAAGCTGCTTGGCAATTGCCACATAGCCCTTTCCAGCCTTGTGGAGGTCCACAATTTTATCTATGGTATCTTTTGACAGCTCTTTGGTCTTGCCCATGGTAGTAGTAGGTGTCTGACTGACTGTGGGGTGGACAGGTGTCTTTAAAGAGCTCAGACAGGTGCCACTAAGTTAGATTAATGAGTGGAGTAGAGGTGGACTTTTTAAAGACACAGTAACAGGTCTTTGACAGCCAGAATTCTTGCTGTTTCTCAGGTATTCCAATACTTATGTTCAGCAGTACAAGACAAATACATTCTTTAAAAATCATACAATGTTACTTATAATTCCCCATATGTCTACTTTATGTTGGTATCATTTTGGAAATGTAATTAAAAATTTTTAGGACGTTAATAGGCCTAGAATTGTAGAAGCAATTCTTAAAATTTTTAAGAAAATTTCCAAAACCCATTTTTTAAGGACCAGTTCAGGTCTGAAGTCACTTTGTGGGGCATACATAGTGGAAACCCCCCATAAATCACCCCATTGTAGAAACTACACACCTAAAGTTACTCAAAACTGATTTTATAAACTTTGTTAACCCTTTAGGTGTTCCACAAGAATTCAAGGAAAATGGAGCTGACATTTCTAAATTTTACTTTTTTGGCAGATTTCCTATTTTAATAAATTTTTTCTTTAACACATCGAGGGTTAACAGCCAAACAAAACTCAATATTTATTACCCTGATTCTGCGGTTTACAGAAACACCCCACCTGTGCTCGTAAACTGATGTAAGGGCACATGGCAGGGCGCAGAAGAAAAGGAGCACCGTATGGCTTTTGGAAGGCAGATTTACCTGAACTGGTTTTTAGATGCCATGTCCCATTTAAAGCACCCTTACAGTAGAAACTCCCAAAAAGTGACCACATTTTGGAAACTAGGGGATAAGTTGCCAGTATTATTGGTACTAGTTTGGGGTACATATGATTTTTAATTGCTTTATATAAAAAAAATTGGGAGGCAAAGTAACCAAAAAATGGCTGTTTTGGCACTGTTTTATTTTTTACAACATTCATCTGACTGCTGTTTTTATAGACCAAGTAGTTATGGATGCAATGATATCAAATATGTCAACTTTCTTTGTTTGTTTGTTTTAGTTTTATATAATAAAGCATTTTTGAAAAAAAAATTATGTTTTTGTGCCTCCATTTTCTGAACGCCAATTTTGTTTTATATTTTTCTGCCGATCGGCTGGTGCAGGGGCTAGTTTTTTTCAGGAAGAGTTGCCGTTTTTATTGGTGCCATTTTTGGGTACATATGATTTTTTTGATCATTCATTATTTCACTTTATGGGCCAAGGTGACCAAAAAATTTGTTGTTTTAGCACAGTTTTTATTGAATTTTTTTACAGAGTACACCTGAGGGGTTATATCATGTGATATTTTTATAGAGCTGGTTTTTACGGATGCGGCAATACCTAATATGTATAATATATAATGATGTTTTAATGTCTCCATGTTCTGAGAAATATAGTTTTTCTATTTTTTGAGCGATTTTCTTATGTAAGGGCTCATTTTTTTCAGGATGAGGTGATGGTTTTATTAGTATCATTTTGTGGGACATTTGCCTTTTTGATCACTTGGAGTTGCACTTTTTGTGATGTAAGGTGAAAAAAATGGCTTTTTTTGACCCAGTTTTTTTTTGGGGGTGTTTATCGGATGGGGTGGATCATGTGATATATTTATAGAGCCGGTTGTTATGGACACGGCAATACTAAATATGTCTATTTTATTTATGTTTTACTATTTTTAATATTTTTTTATTACTTAATTGGAGATTTATTTTTTTTTAAACACTTTATTGTTTTTTTTATTTTTTTTATTTTACACTTTGCGTTCCCCATAAGGTCATACAAGACTTCTGGGGGACATTTACTTTCACTTTTTTTTATTTTTTTTTCACCATTGATTTCTCCTGCAACTGGGGCTCACATAGTAGCCCCAGTTGCAGGGGAAATACAGCACCCAGAGAGGCTGTACAGCATAATACAACGCTGTACAGCCTTAGTGCAGGGCTGATCGAGGTCTGTAGAAGACTCTACAGCTCCTGCACTCTCCTGGCCCCAGCGGTCACATGACCACCGGGCCGGGACAGGAAGCACGTAGCGCTTCCTGATCTGTATACACAGCGCTCAGCGATTTAGACGGCAGGGACACCTGAGAACTGTCCCTGCCTTCTCTCTGCGGTGGCCCGCTGTCACTGACAGCGGGCCCCCAGCTTGGCAGCTGCGTGATTAGAGTGCAGCTGCCATCTATGAATGGATATGAATGGACGTTCCAGAGCGTCCATTCAGAGACAAACATCCACCCATAGGACGTTTAGTGGTTAAAGGCTATGTACACCTTTGGGGGCAATTTTACAATTATTGCATTGTACTCATTTTGAGCAAAAAAAAATTTTTAATTGGTCTTTATTAAAAATATGAAGTCCTCTTTTTATGTACAGAGCTGAGATGCTCTAGTAGAACCCTTTGGATTTTCTGTCTTTTCTATCAGACCAGGAGCAGATCTCTGCTCTCTGACTTTATAAACACACATTATAGTTAATTTTTTATCTTACTGATAAGTATGTGGCTTAGGGTACTTTCACACTTGAGTTATTGGATTCCGGCAGGCAGTTTCGTTGCCGGAACTGCCTGCCAGATCCGGCAATCTGTATGCAAACGGATACCATTTGTAGACGGATCCGGATGCGGATCCATCTCACAAATGCATTGCAATAATGGATCCGTCTTTTTCAAATTTTTAAAGGTCTGCGCATGCATGCAATGCTTAGCGCAAGTGTTAAAGTACCCTAAAATAAGTGTTTATGACCTTGTAGTAATTTACAGATAAGGTTTATTAGATGACTAGCACAAAGTGAAAGTGAAAGTACCAGTCACAAAGCTAGAAAAACAGTTAACCCTTTGTGACAACAGTTCAATATTTTTAATAACGGCCAATTGAAAAAAATATTTTTAGCCAAAAATGAGTAACATGCAATCATAAAAAATTGCACCCGAAGGTGTACATAACCTTTAACCACTACCCGACTGCCTAACGCAGGATTGCGTCCTGCGGGCGGCCGGGTTATTCCTCTTTGACGCGCGAGACGCGAGATTTACCCCTCATTTTGCGGATGCGCACATTGCCGGAACTATATAGAAAATTCCTTTTCTTGTCCGCAATTGGGGACAAGAATAGGACATAGATAAATCAAATAATAATATAGGCTGGCTCACAGTATTTTTGCATCAAATAAAATATTTATTAATATAAAATGCAACTACTTAGATATCAACATGTCAGCACAAATACATATACGTGTATATTGTATAGATATAGACAGTGCGGAGCTCACGCACTAACCTATACAGACTGGAGTACTCCTAACAAATAAAACCTTATGGCTATACTGGACCTGCAGACTTTCAGTTGAAACCACTAAAAATGTCCACGGACTTATATACCAATTTGTTGGAACCGAACAGGTTCAAAAGTTGTCCTTATAACAGTAAACTCTGTATTTAGGTACCTTTTAACGGTGATGGTTATACTGCTTTTCAAGTTGCAGCGTTCGCTCTCTCTCCACTTTGGGAGCGGGCTTCCGACCTGTTCTCTCAGCGTCCCACGTGACCAGCTGGATGGCAAGTCGCTGGTTGATGACGTAGGTGCTTGGAGCCGTAGGGTTGGCGGAAGCTAATGCAGCTACGATGTTGCTTGCTTGAGCCCGTCAGGTTACCGGAGCTTGATGTAGCAGAGTTTACTTTGTAGTTCGTTTGCTTCTCTTCTGTAGCGTTGATATACAAACGGACAAGTAGATGATAGCATAGGGTTTCTTTCAATGGCTGAAAAAGTCCTTTTTTTTGCAGGATAAAAACCGCACCAGTAGCCTTGGTTTTATTTGTTAGGAGTACTCCAGTCTGTATAGGTTAGTGCGTGAGCTCCGCACTGTCTATATCTATACAATATACACGTATATGTATTTGTGCTGATATGTTGATATCTATGTAGTTGCATTTTATATTAATAAATATTTTATTTGATGCAAAAATACTGTGAGCCAGCCTATATTATTATTTGATTTATCTGTTTTCTTTCAGCTGGTAACTGAAAGGCTGAGCTCCAGTAGTTTGCTGGTGGAGCCTTTCTAATAATATTCAATAGTAAGAATAGGACATGTTCTATAGACTCTACAAAAAACGCAGTGTTCGCCCGATCAGGCCTGATCTTGTGCGCACACTTGCATTCAGTCCGCCCCACCGCAGTGACAGAATTTTTTTTTTATGATCACTGAAAAAACACCGTAAATTCGCTGCGGCGCTATAAAGATCACTTTTGAGGGGCATGGTGAATTCATCAAGATTTTTTTTAGGGCACAGAAATTTTTATTTTTTGTTTTTTTTGTTTTTTCTTACAAAGTCTCATATTCCACTAACTTGTGACACAAAATAAAATCTCACATGAACTCACCATACCCCTCACGGAATCCAAATGCGTAAAAATTTTTAGACATTTATATTCCAGACTTCTTCTCACGCTTTAGGGCCCCTAAAATGCCAGGGCAGTATAAATACCCCATAAGTGACCCCATTTTGAAAAGAAAACACCTCAAGGTATTCCGTGAGGGGCATGGCGAGTTCCTATTTATTTATTTTTCTTGGCACAAGTTAGCGGAAAATGTTTTTTTTTTTCTCTTACAAAATCATTTTCCTCTAACTTGTGCCAAAAAAATATATTCTAGGAACTCCCCATGCCCCTTACAGAATACCTTGGGGTGTCTTCTTTCCAAAATAGGGTCACATGTGGGGTATTTATACTGCCCTGGTACTTTATGGGCCCTAAAGCTTGAGAAGTAGTTTGGAATCCAAATGCGTAAAAATGCCCTCCTAAAAGGTACTCATTGGAATTTGGGCCCCTTTGCGCACCTAGGTTGCAAAAAAGTGTCACACATGTGGTATCGCAGTACTCAGGAGAAGTAGGGCAATGTGTTTTGGGGTGTATTTTTACATATACCCATGCTGGGTGAGAGAAATATCTCTGTAAATTGACAACTTTGTATAAAATATTTTAAAAAGTTGTCATTTACAGAGATATTTCTCACACACAGTATGTGTATATGTAAAAATACACCCCAAAACACATTGCCCTACTTCTCCTGAGTACGGCAATACCACATGTGTGACACTTTTTTGCAGCCTAGGTGCGTAAAGGAGCCTAAAGTCCAACGAGTACCTTTAGGCTTTACAGGGTTGCTCACGATTTAGCCCCGCCCAAAATGCCAGAACAGTAAACACACCCCACAAATGACCCCATTTCGGAAAGTATACACCCCAAGGTATTCGCTGAGGGGCATATTGAGTCCATGAAAGATTGAACTTTTTGCCACAAGTTAGTGGAAAGGGAGACTTTGTGAGAAAAAAACAAAAAGAAATCAATTTCCACTAACTTGTGCCAAAAAAAAAACTTCTATGAACTCGCCATGCCCCTCACGGTATCCCTTGGCGTGTCTTCTTTCCAAAATGGGGTCACATGTGGGGTATTTATACTGCCCTGACATTTTAGGGGCCCTAAAGCATGAGAAGTCTGGAATTCAAATACCTAAAAATGCCCTCCTAAAAGATACTCATTGGAATTTGGGCCCCTTTGCGCACCTAGGCTGCACAAAAGTGTCACACATGTGATATCGACGTACTCAGGAGAAGTATGGCAATGTGTTTTGGGGTGTATTTTTACATATATCCATGCTGGGTGAGAGAAATATCTCTGTAAAATGAGATATTTCTCTCACCCAGCATGGGTATAAGTAAAAATACACCCCAAAACACATTGCCCTACTTCTTCTGAGTACGGCGATACCACATGTGTGACACTTTTTTGCAGCCTAGACCCCATTTTGGAAATAAGACACCCCAAGGTATTCTGTAAGGGGTATGGTGAGTTCATGTAAAAAATAAAAATTTTGTCACAAGTTAGTGGAATATGAGACTTTGTAAGAAAAAAAAAAAATATATATATATATATAATTTTCCCCTTCTGATCATGAGAACAGAGGCATGAGTTTCCCATTTTGAATGCAGTGTCAAGCATGAATGCACAATTCCGCTAGATGCAACTTTATAGGGCTACCATAGATAGATGTACTGGACTATCTGTGGCAGTCCCATTGAGCTGAATGGATCGGTGGACACACACGTTTTCTGCTCCATTCAAACAGAGGGACAGTGGACAGACCAAGTGGTCGGACCTCTGCTATGGATAAAGGATAAGTTGTAATAGGTAGATGATAGAAAGCGATATATAACTTAAATAGATGAATATTAAAGAAGAAGAATAAACCGACAACATTAACTATTCTGTTTCTTCATCTCCAGAAAGCATAACTATAAGTAAGAACCCGATGATCATAATTCCAGAAATCACTAGTATGTCTGATGTAATTTACCATTTCCCTTCTTCATTTTCAAATTGCTGAACAGTATAACCAAACAAGTCCTCCACCGACCCACTGAAGGATAGACCATTCTTCACATCCACATTAAAAGGTTCTGAGATCTTCAAAGTTGCTGCAAGGTCAAACAACAAAAACTATGTTTTATATATGGTTTTTTCCCCCATAATGTAGGTATTAATAATGTAGATATATTAATATTAAACATTAAAAATAAAAAATGCAGGCTCTGAAATATATTTGAAAATCACAAAATAATATTAGATTTACTTTAAAACGAAGTGGAAATTAATATCCAACTAAATTCAACCCAAAAAAAAATCAAAAGAAAAAAAAAGCCCCATTTTTAAAATTCTGTGACTATATGGACAATTCCAGATACAGTGATCCCCTGAGGGAAGGCACGTGACAGTGAATGATGGGGACGGGAGTGGTAGTAGTTGCAGGTAGTGGTTTTATGGTTGCGGTCATCCTGCTCCAGCACTTTCTGGGGCTGCGCATAGTGAAAAAGGGGCACACCAGTCTCCCACAGGGTGCGCCCTGCTTAAGGACTCCTGATTTTTTGGAAGTGGGGTTCCCTTAATGATATTTGTGATGTGCAAGGGAGGGAACTATGGGAAGAAAAATGATTAGTCTTGAACAGAAAATGGAGGTACAGTTCTTAAAGGGTATCTGTCACCTGAAAAATGGGTGTTAAGTTGGCTGACATTAGCGATGTGCTTATGTCAGCTGAACATAACTATATTAGTGCCATTTCGCTGCCTGCCACTGATATTGAGAAGAACAAACTTTTATAATATGCTAATTAGCCTCTAGGAGCAGGGGGAAAGGGAAGGGGGCGTTGCCCCGGCTCTTAGAGGCTCAGTTCTGCCACATCTGGCCATCCCCACATCTGGCAACACTCCCCTGCTCCTAGAGGCTAATTAGCATATAATAAAAGTTTGTTTTTCTCTATAACGGCGGCAGGCAGCGAGATGGCACTAATATAGTATGTTCAGCTGACATTAGCACATCGCTAATGTCAGCCAGCTTAATACCCATTTTTCAGGTGACATAAACCCTTTAAATATTTCAAAACTGTCCTGAGGCTGATTTATGGCATAGATTCCAGGAGCTCCTTGACATACTTTTAATTATAAAAATGCCTAACATCCCAATTGAGCCAAGGGGTGCAATTCTTTCAAAACTTTTGTCTACAATGCCCAAATGCAGGGTGGAGACCTAAAGACAAACCCTCAATCTGTCTCAATAATATGACTAGGAATCTGAAGCCTTTAACCCAGCCAAGGGGCTATGGACTCTAGGAGCCATAAACGAGCATTACCTCCACAGGATATTTCTCTTTTTTTAGCTGCTCAACCCTCATAAAAATGCTGTTCTCCACTCACACTGTGGTTGCTGATAAGTGCTTACACTTAGCAAGCAGACTCCAAATGCCTAGCCCAAAAAGGAACCAAGTCCAGGGGATGAACCCCAAAATGGTGCCAATAAACATACAACTTAAAACAAGCCCTCACACGGCTATGTCAATAGAACAATAAAAACATTATGGCTTTTGAAATTTAGAGATAAAAAAGATTTTTAAAAATTGCTGACTGCGCCTTAATCATGAACTTTCAGAACCAGTAAAAGATGCTCGTTTGTTCTAACTTTTTTTTTTTTTTTGCAAAAATAAATATTCACTTAACTATCAGCACTAGCTGTGCTGTCTCATCTTCTGCTTCTCCAGATTAATAATAAGACAACCACAGATGAAATTAGCTCTGTATTGGCTAGTGTAACCCTGCAAAGATGAAACACAGCCAGGAAGCATTTCCTGCATTAGGCTGACAGACAAGTTACAACAATTCTGTAAAATAACTGTTATACTAACATAGGAAATGACCTGTGGTTTCTTCATTTTTAGTGTGAAGAAGTGTTAATATCTAAGGTACGTAAGTATATAGTACAAATTAATGCAGAGAGAGTGCTAGACCGGGAGGGTGGTCTCAGATCTGGATATCATAATGGGACTTCCACAACAGGGACCATGTAGTCCAGTAGATGACACTCTAGTGACCAAACAAATTATTATTTAATATTGCATTATTTATAAAAGGACCTGTGGTCAGAAGTTCAGGTCCTTAAACCAGTAGAGCATGCTGCTCATGTAGAAAAAGTTTGCCATTTAAAAACACGGAATAGTGCCACCTTGGGCAGCTGGGGTAAAAGGGCGCATCTGTTTTGCCTAATATTTGCCTGATATTTTACTTAAACCAGTAAGAGACAGCAGTGACATTAGATATCATGATAACAGTAGAAATTTGCATAAGAAATTATGGTATTGTTCTCATTTTTTTTAGCATTTTTGAGTCAGGAATAGCTACAGAAATTCTCAGTACATCGAATTCTTTCCAAGGAAAGATATATTTGCAGTCTATAAATACATATCTGAAGCCCGCGTCTGGAGCTTCTTCTCTACCAGACGACTCTGTTTATGTTTAGCACAATTATGCATTTTAAGAATTCCTCTCCAACGTTCTCGTAGCTATTTAGAGAAGATTTTTAGCATGACCACAAAGAGTGACCCAAGCTCAAAGCCATGTTCTAGTTTGTGTACAACAGGGTTCTGGAGTTCTCCTAAATCTTTGATTATGTCTGCCAATATACAGAGAAGATTTGACACTAGTGCACTTGTCACAGCAGGCACCACACCAATGTTTTTGAGAATGCAATGTTTGTCCTCGATTTAGGGAAAAGCTGAAGCCAAGCGCTTCTGAACTGTTTAAGTAGACATGCAGATGGCCTGAAAATAACTCCCATGCGTAGAAATGTCTACAAACTAATAAGAGAGGCAGCGAGAATTGCTTCTTAGAAGCTCCTTCTCATCTTCCATTATCAGCAGTGGTGGTTCCAATTTAAAAGGAGTAACGCATCTGTGTGAAAAGTGGTTTGCAAGAAGAAAATGTGGGGTTTAGGAGAAGATGGGAGAAAATGAGAGGTGAGGATCATTGGTAATCTGATTCCACTGGATGGGTATTACCTTGAAAGGGAATCTAAATGTGTTGCACAAGTATTTTTCTTAAAGGCACTGAATTAGAGTTGAGCGAACACCTGGATGTTCGGGTTCGAGAAGTTCGGCCGAACATCCCGGAAATGTTCGGGTTCGGGATCCGAACCCGATCCGAACTTCGTCCCGAACCCGAACCCCATTGAAGTCAATGGGGACCCGAACTTTTCGGCACTAAAAAGGCTGTAAAACAGCCCAGGAAAGAGCTAGAGGGCTGCAAAAGGCAGCAACATGTAGGTAAATCCCCTGCAAACAAATGTAGATAGGGAAATGAATTAAAATAAAATTAAATAAATAAAAATTAACCAAAATCAATTGGAGAGAGGTTCCATAGCAGAGAATCTGGCTTCCCGTCACCCACCACTGGAACAATTCTAGTAAGAAGCAGGGCGGCAATACCAGAGGGTTAGACGGATCGTTAGTGATAGGGATATGTGTCAAACAAGATTAGACGATATGACCAATAAATTTAGAGAGCGAGGCTACCCCCCTGATCTATTGAAAATACAGCGTAATAAAGCTGAGATTACACCACCAGATAGAACTAAGAAAGAAACAAGGATCCCCTTAGTGATTAAATACCATCCCTGGTCCCAGCGCCTTAGGACTATTGTTAATCAACATTGGCACATATTATCTAAGTCCTATCCACGGATAGGAGAGTTCCAGAGGCCACCCATGATATGCTATAAACGGGCAGAAAATATTAGGGATAAAATAGTCCGGGCGGATGTGGGAAGTAATAAAATAGAAAGAGGACAGAGTACTTTATCTACACCTAGACGGGGCACTTTTCCTTGTTTAAACTGTGTCAATTGTTCCAGCGTTATAAAGGGTTCATGTTTCTCCCACCCTCACTCAGGTGAAAATATTCCAATAAGGGGCACGTTCACTTGTGATAGTAGATTTGTGGTTTACATTCTTAAATGTCCATGTGGATTACTATATGTGGGGGAAACCTCAATGAGAATGAAGGACAGACTAAGTAAACACAAATCTACTATCCGTAAACAGAATTTATTACTCCCAATACCCCTTCATTTTTATGATAAAAAACACAACATCTCGCAGTTGAGGTATCAGATTATTGAAGGTGTATCATTACCCCGTCGAGGGGGTGACAGAAATAAATTGTTATTGAAAAGGGAGGCTTACTGGATCCATCGTCTTCAGACAATGGAGCCCAGGGGCCTCAATCGTGAGTACAATGTGTCCTGCTTCCTATAAGGCATTCGGCCTTATGCAATCTGATAAATATATTTCTTTTTTTCTTCAGCGTGATTAATCACTGCAAGAATGGACTATGTGACTGAAAATCTTCGCCAGTATAGAGTGGATATGTTTTTTGCGAATTTTCAATTGCGAATTTTCAGTTGCGAATTTTCAGTTGCGAATTTTCAATTGCGAATTTTCAATTTTCAATTGCGAATTTTCAGTTGCGAATTTTCAATTGCGAATTTTTCAATGCGAATTTTTCATTGCGATTATTTGATATGCGAATTTTATTTAATGAGGGAGGCGGAGCTTCTTTGATGATGTCAGTTCCTTTGTGTTTCATTTATGTATAAATAGCTGGAGTGTAAGATGTTTTATGCAGTCTGATGAAAGCACATCTGTGCTGAAACGCGTCACTATGCCATTTTGAATATGTGACTGAATAAATCTACATTGTGATCTACATCAGCGAAGTGCCGGTCCTTTCCTTTGAAACCACCACTGGAACAGTCCATTCTCAGATATTTAGGCCCCGGCACCCAGGCAGAGGAGAGAGGTCCCGTAACAGAGAATCTGTCTTCATGTCAGCAGAGAATTAGTCTGCATGTCATAGCAGAGAATGAGGCTTCACGTCAGCCACCACTGCAACAGTCCATTGTCAGATATTTAGGCCCAGCACCCAGGCAGAGGAGAGAGGTCCCGTAACAGACAATCTGGCTTCATGTCAGCAGAGAATTAGTCTGCATGTCATAGCAGAGAATGAGGCTTCACGTCAGCCACCACTGCAACAGTCCATTGGCATATATTTAGGCCCAGCACACACACAGGCAGAGGAGAGAGGTCCCGTAACAGAGAATCTGGCTTCATGTCAGCAGAGAATCAGTCTGCATGTCATAGCAGAGAATCAGGCTTCACGTCAGCCACCACTGCAACAGTCCATTGTCATAAATTTAGGCCCAGCACCCAGGCAGAGGAGAGAGGTCCCGTAACAGACAATCTGGCTTCATGTCAGCAGAGAATTAGTCTGCATGTCATAGCAGAGAATGAGGCTTCACGTCAGCCACCACTGCAACAGTCCATTGGCATATATTTAGGCCTAGCACACAGGCAGAGGAGAGAGGTCCCGTAACAGACAATCTGGCTTCATGTCAGCAGAGAATCAGTCTGCATGTCATAGCAGAGAATGAGGCTTCACGTCAGCCACCACTGCAACAGTCCATTGGCATATATTTAGGCCCAGCACACACACAGGCAGAGGAGAGAGGTCCCGTAACAGAGGATCTGGCTTCATGTCAGCAGAGAATCAGTCTGCATGTCATAGCAGAGAATCAGGCTTCACGTCAGCCACCACTGCAACAGTCCATTGGCATATATTTAGGCCCAGCACACACACAGGCAGAGGAGAGAGGTCCCGTAACAGAGAATCTGGCTTCATGTCAGCAGAGAATCAGTCTGCATGTCATAGCAGAGAATCAGGCTTCACGTCAGCCACCACTGCAACAGTCCATTGTCATAAATTTAGGCCCAGCACCCAGGCAGAGGAGAGAGGTCCCGTAACAGACAATCTGGCTTCATGTCAGCAGAGAATTAGTCTGCATGTCATAGCAGAGAATCAGGCTTCATGTCAGCCACCACTGCAACAGTCCATTGGCATATATTTAGGCCTAGCACACAGGCAGAGGAGAGGTTCATTCAACTTTGGGTAGCCTCGCAATATAATGGTAAAATGAAAATAAAAATAGGATTGAATGAGGAAGTGCCCTGGAGTCCAATAATATATGGTTATGGGGAGGTAGTTAATGTCTAATCTGGGCAAGGGACGGACAGGTCCTGTGGGATCCATGCCTGGTTCATTTTTATGAACGTCAGCTTGTCCACATTGGCTGTAGACAGGCGGCTGCGTTTGTCTGTAATGACGCCCCCTGCCGTGCTGAATACACGTTCAGACAAAACGCTGGCTGCCGGGCAGGCCAGCACCTCCAAGGCATAAAAGGCTAGCTCTGGCCACGTGGACAATTTAGAGACCCAGAAGTTGAATGGGGCCGAACCATCAGTCAGTACGTGGAGGGGTGTGCACACGTACTGTTCCACCATGTTAGTGAAATGTTGCCTCCTGCTAACACGTTGCGTATCAGGTGGTGGTGCAGTTAGCTGTGGCGTGTTGACAAAAGTTTTCCACATCTCTGCCATGCTAACCCTGCCCTCAGAGGAGCTGGCCGTGACACAGCTGCCTTGGCGACCTCTTGCTCCTCCTCTGCCTTGGCCTTGGGCTTCCACTTGTTCCCCTGTGACATTTGGGAATGCTCTCAGTAGCGCGTCTACCAACGTGCGCTTGTACTCGCGCATCTTCCTATCACGCTCCAGTGCAGGAAGTAAGGTGGGCACATTGTCTTTGTAGCGTGGATCCAGCAGGGTGGCAACCCAGTAGTCCGCACAGGTTAAAATGTGGGCAACTCTGCTGTCGTTGCGCAGGCACTGCAGCATGTAGTCGCTCATGTGTGCCAGGCTGCCCAGGGGTAAGGACAAGCTGTCCTCTGTGGGAGGCGTATCGTCATCGTCCTGCCTTTCCCCCCAGCCACGCACCAGTGATGGACCCGAGCTGCGTTGGGTGCCACCCCGCTGTGACCATGCTTCATCCTCATCCTCCTCCACCTCCTCCTCATCCTCGTCCTCCTCGTCCTCCAGTAGTGGGCCCTGGCTGGCCACATTTGTACCTGGCCTCTGCTGTTGCCAAAAACCTCCCTCTGAGTCACTTCGAAGAGACTGGCCTGAAAGTGCTAAAAATGACCCCTCTTCCTCCTCCTCCTCCTCCTCCTCCTGGGCCACCTCCTCTTCCATCATCGCCCTAAGTGTTTTCTCAAGGAGACATAGAAGTGGTATTGTAACGCTGATAACGGTGTCATCGCCACTGGCCATGTTGGTGGAGTACTCGAAACAGCGCAACAGGGCACACAGGTCTCGCATGGAGGCCCAGTCATTGGTGGTGAAGTGGTGCTGTTCTGTAGTGCGACTGACCCGTGCGTGCTGCAGCTGAAACTCCACTATGGCCTGCTGCTGCTCGCACAGTCTGTCCAGCATGTGCAAGGTGGAGTTCCACCTGGTGGGCACGTCGCATATGAGGCGGTGAGCGGGAAGGCCGAAGTTACGCTGTAGCGCAGACAGGCGAGCAGCAGCAGGATGTGAACGCCGGAAGCGCGAACAGACGGCCCGCACTTTATGCAGCAGCTCTGACATGTCGGGGTAGTTGTGAATGAACTTCTGCACCACCAAATTCAGCACATGCGCCAAGCAAGGGATGTGCGTCAAATTGGCTAGTCCCAGAGCTGCAACGAGATTTCGCCCATTATCACACACCACCAGGCCGGGCTTGAGGCTCACCGGCAGCAACCACTCGTCGGTCTGTTGTTCAATACCCCGCCACAACTCCTGTGCGGTGTGGGGCCTGTCCCCCAAACATATGAGTTTCAGAATGGCCTGCTGACGTTTACCCCGGGCTGTGCTGAAGTTGGTGGTGAAGGTGTGTGGCTGACTGGATGAGCAGGTGGAAGAAGAGGAGGAGGAAGCCGAGAAGGAGGAGGTGGCAACAGGAGGCAAAGAATGTTGCCCTGCGATCCTTGGCGGCGGAAGGACGTGCGCCAAACAGCTCTCCGCCTGGGGCCCAGCTGCCACTACATTTACCCAGTGTGCAGTTAGGGAGATATAGCGTCCCTGGCCGTGCTTACTGGTCCACGTATCTGTGGTTAGGTGGACCTTGCTACAGATGGCGTTGCGCAGTGCACACTTGATTTTATGGGATACTTGGTTGTGCAGGGAAGGCACGGCTCTCTTGGAGAAGTAGTGCCGGCTGGGAACAACATACTGTGGGACAGCAAGCGACATGAGCTGTTTGAAGCTGTCTGTGTCCACCAGCCTAAATGACAGCATTTCATAGGCCAGTAGTTTAGAAATGCTGGCATTCAGGGCCAGGGATCGAGGGTGGCTAGGTGGGAATTTACGCTTTCTATCAAATGTTTGTGAGATGGAGAGCTGAACGCTGGCGTGTGACATGGTTGAGACGCTTGGTGACGGAGGTGGTGGTGGTGGTGTTGGTGGTACATCCCCTGTTTGCTGGGCGGCAGGTGCCAACGTTCCTCCAGAGGCGGAGGAAGAGGCCGAGGCGGCAGCAGCAGAATAGGCCGAGGCGGCATCAGCAGAAGAGGTAGCAGGGGGAGCCTGAGTGACTTCCTTGGTTTTAAGGTGTTTACTCCACTGCAGTTCATGCTTTGCATGCAGGTGCCTGGTCATGCAGGTTGTGCTCAGGTTCAGAACGTTAATGCCTCGCTTCAGGCTCTGATGGCACAGCGTGCAAACCACTCGGGTCTTGTCGTCAGCACATTGTTTGAAGAAGTGCCATGCCAGGGAACTCCTTGAAGCTGCCTTTGGGGTGCTCGGTCCCAGATGGCGGCGGTCAGTAGCAGGCGGAGTCTCTTGGCGGCGGGTGTTCTGCTTTTGCCCACTGCTCCCTCTTTTGCTACGCTGTTGGCTCGGTCTCACCACTGCCTCTTCCTCCGAACTGTGAAAGTCAGTGGCACGACCTTCATTCCATGTGGGGTCTAGGACCTCATCGTCCCCTGCATCGTCTTCCACCCAGTCTTGATCCCTGACCTCCTGTTCAGTCTGCACACTGCAGAAAGACGCAGCAGTTGGCACCTGTGTTTCGTCATCATCAGAGACATGCTGAGGTGGTATTCCCATGTCCTCATCATCAGGAAACATAAGTGGTTGTGCGTCAGTGCATTCTATGTCTTTCACCGCTGGGGAAGGGCTAGGTGGATGCCCTTGGGAAACCCTGCCAGCGGAGTCTTCAAACAGCATAAGAGACTGCTGCATAACTTGAGGCTGAGACAGTTTCCCTGGTATGCATGGGGGTGATGTGACAGACTGATGGGGTTGGTTTTCAGGCGCCATCTGTGCGCTTTCTGCAGAAGACTGGGTGGGAGATAATGTGAACGTGCTGGATCCACTGTCGGCCACCCAATTGACTAATGCCTGTACCTGCTCAGGCCTTACCATCCTTAGAACGGCATTGGGCCCCACCATATATCGCTGTAAATTCTGGCGGCTACTGGGACCTGAGGTAGTTGGTACACTAGGACGTGTGGATGTGGCAGAACGGCCACGTCCTCTCCCAGCACCAGAGGGTCCACTAACACCACCACGACCATGTCCACGTCCGCGTCCCTTACTAGATGTTTTTCTCATTGTTATGGTTCACCACAACAACAAATATATTATTTGGCCCAATGTATTGTATTCAAATTCAGCGGGATATAAATTTGAGGCCTAGTATTTAGGCGCTGGGTGACCGGTATGGATTTAGTGACAGAATTAGACTTGGAAATGCACAGAAGCGGGTGTGTGTGAAGTTATTCTGAATGACCCAATGTGCACCTTGAATATTATATACCCTTTTAGGGATAGATTTCAAATAGCTCTGATATAGCAGAAACCACTAAATTATGAAATTGCTAAATTGGGAATTGTATTTCAACCCAGAACAAGAAATGTGCTTGAACGGACACTAAATAACTCGCCCAGCTACAGCACTAACGAGAGATTTAGCAGGATATAAATTTGAGGCCTAGTATTTAGGCGCTGGGTGACAGGTATGGGTTTAGTGACAGAATTAGACTTGGAAATACACAGTAGCGGGTGTGTGTGAAGTTATTCTGAATGACCCAATGTGCACCTTGAATATTATATACCCTTTTAGGGATAGATTTCAAATAGCTCTGATATAGCAGAAACCACTAAATTATGAAATTGCTAAATTGGGAATTGTATTTCAACCCAGAACAAGAAATGTGCTTGAACGGACACTAAATAACTCGCCCAGCTACAGCACTAACGAGAGATTTAGCAGGATATAAATTTGAGGCCTAGTATTTAGGCGCTGGGTGACAGGTATGGGTTTAGTGACAGAATTAGACTTGGAAATACACAGTAGCGGGTGTGTGTGAAGTTATTCTGAATGACCCAATGTGCACCTTGAATATTATATACCCTTTTAGGGATAGATTTCAAATAGCTCTGATATAGCAGAAACCACTAAATTATGAAATTGCTAAATTGGGAATTGTATTTCAACCCAGAACAAGAAATGTGCTTGAACGGACACTAAATAACTCGCCCAGCTACAGCACTAAGGACAGATTTAGCTGGATATAAATTTGAGGCCTAGTATTTAGGCGCTGGGTGACAGGTATGGGTTTAGTGACAGAATTAGACTTGGAAATGCACAGTAGCGGGTGTGTGAAGTTATTCTGAATGACCCTATGTGCACCTTGAATATTATATACCCTTTTAGGGATAGATTTCAAATAGCTCTGATACAGCAGAAACCACTAAATTTTTAAATTGCTAAATTGGGAATTGTATTTCAACCCAGAACAAAAAATGTGCTTTGACGGACACTAAATAACTTTCCCAGCCACAACAGGACAGCGGTAACGAGAGATTTAGCGGGATATAAATTTGAGGCCTAGTATTTAGGCGCTGGGTGACCGGTATGGATTTAGTGACAGAATTAGACTGGGATATGGCCAAAAAATAACCACACTATTGCTGGTTAAATGCACTTGGTGATGGGCGCAGCTTGCCCCTGATGTAGTATATGGCCAAAAAATGAACAGACTATTGCTGGTTAAATGCACTTGGTGTCACAGCTTGACCAACCACACTACTGAGGGTTAAATGCACTTGGTGACGGGCGCAGCTTGCCCCTGATTTAGTATATGGCCAAAAAATGAACAGACTATTGCTGGTTAAATGCACTTGGTGTGATAGCTTTACCAACCACACTACTGAGGGTTAAATGCACTTGGTGTGACAGATTCACCCTGATGTAGGCTTTAGCCAAAAAACAACCACACCATTGAGGGTTAAATGCACTTGGTCGCAGCTTGTGCTGGCGCACCACAAGACACAAAATGGCCGCCGATCACCCCAGAAAAATGTGACTGACAAACGGTCTGGGCAGCCTAAAAACAGTGAGCAATTGAGGATCAGCAGCTCAATGATCCACAGCTGCAGATCGATCAGTTAATCAAGTCCTTTGGAGGAGTTAATCTGCCTAATCTCGCCCTACTGTCGCAGCCGCAACCTCTCCCTACGCTAATCAGAGCAGAGTGACGGGCGGCGCTATGTGACTCCAGCTTAAATAGAGGCTGGGTCACATGGTGCTCTGGCCAATCACAGCCATGCCAATAGTAGGCATGGCTGTGATGGCCTCTTGGGGCAAGTAGTATGACGCTTGTTGATTGGCTGCTTTGCAGCCTTTCAAAAAGCGCCAAGAAAGCGTCACAAAAGCGCGAAGAAAGCGACGAACACCGAACCCGAACCCGGACTTTTACAAAAATGTCCGGGTTTGGGTCCGTGTCACGGACACCCCAAAATTCGGTACGAACCCGAACTATACAGTTCGAGTTCGCTCATCCCTACACTGAATTTAATAAAAATAATAAAAATTTTACTTATCATCCCAAATCCCCTTTATTCTAATAGTGCTCTGATCCTTCCCGCTGCTGCAGCCATAATGCCATATTTTTGTCTGCCCTTATACAGCATGTGACTGCAGCAGCCAATCACTGGCTTCAGAGGTATATGGCATGAGATCACTGAGGCCAGTGACTGGCTGCAGTGGTCATGGGAGGTATACGTGCACCTGACTACTGTAGTTATGAAAACCGTGCCAGAAGGATCAGAGCGGTGGTACTGGAACGGAAGGTGTTCTCAACAGTGAGTATACATTTTTTTAAATTATTTTATTAGCTTCTGTAGCTTTAAAAAAATGTATTTGGATAACTCCTTTAAGGGTTTTTATTCCAATTAAAGCTCTAGTATATACCCTAAAAATGTAATTTGTTCCTATATTAATGTGTGTGTAATTATGAGCTTTTTCCTGCATCATGACAGATACATAATAACCTTATAGGTACTGCCCCCTATACCTACAAGACTGTGACGGGAGCGGAGTTATATTACACTGCCCTGTTCAAGACACAACTGCCGAGATCAAAGTAAAGTCAGATACTGGCAGCTTAACCCTTTCAATGCTGCGGTCAATGGTGACTTTGGCAAAAGGTGCGGGGCACTGTTATAGCGCCCTAATCCTTGCTCCTACACCATGTTTGCTGCTTCACCCCGTGCCCACGTCCTCCTGCTGCGTTAAGACATCTTGTTCCGTTCTCGCGCAGGCGTACTCGGATTTCTCTAGTGTGTCTGAGCTTGGGAGCTTTGTGTCCTCCAGCTGATGTCATCGCTGGAATGGACATGCGCATGACAAACGAGAGTGTGGGGATGCGTGACCAGGAGAAACGCGCAGGATGAAGTGGGTACTGATGCAGTTGTCATTGTGAGATACACCCTTAATAGAAATGCGCAGAATGAAGTGGGCACTGGGGGAAGCAGCAAACATGGTGCAGGAGGCAGGATTAGGGCGCAGCAACAGTGACTTCAAGGAAGCAAGCCGCTGCCCCCTTGACTTGAAACTAAGAATTAGCATTTGGCGAAAATACAGTATAAAGATTAAACTCTCCAAAACAAAGCCACTGAAAAATAAGAGAAAGGATGCAATCAGGAACTACATGATTCTAGCCATAAGGTTATTATTAGGGATGAACGAATCGACTTCGGATGCTTCATCCAAAGTCAATTTGCATAAAACTCCTGCTCCATACAGTATTAAAACAAAGTTTTATGCGAATCGACTTCAGATGAAGCATCCGAAGTCGATTCGATCATCCCTAGGAGACCCCAGGGTGTCATCCACAATTTTTCGGGGTAATTTGAGTATTGACTGACAAATTCAAACGAATAAAATATCCATATAAGGTCTCATGCACACGACCGTTGTGTGCATCCACGGCCGTTGTTCCGTTTTCCGTTTTTTTCCGCTGACCCATTGACTTTCAATAGGTCCATGGAAATATCGGAAAAAATTCACCGTTTGGCATCCGCGTCCGTAATCCGTGTTTCCAGTCCGTGATCCGTGATCCGGACAACGGTTCACGGACCCATTCAAGTCAATAGGTCCGTAAAAAATCATGGATGCACACAAGATTGTCATCTGCGTCCGTGATCCGTGTCCGTTTTTTCCTATCATTTCAAAGGCAAACTTGACTTAGATTTATTTTTCATGTCCGTGGATCCTCCAAAAATCAAGAAAGACCCACGGAAGAAAAAACGGACATGGATCATGGAACAACGGAAACCATTTTTGCGGACCGCAAAAAAAACGTCCGTGTGCATGAGGCCTAAATCAAAAAGTGATTATTTAGTACCATGGTCACAATCCTAAATACTGTTTATACCGCACTGCGCATGGTGGATAAAAAGTAAAAAATTGTGATAGATTTGTGTTTTTAATTTTTCCCTTCCAAATAATTGTATAAAAACTAGTCACTAAATAATATGTACCTTAAATAGTACTAAAAAAAACTTTTACCAAAAAAACAGCCCTCATACGGCTACATCTATAAAAAAAATAAGAGTTATGTCTCTTGGAATGAAGCAGCAAAAAAAACCACGGATTTGACATAAAAAAGCTACTTTTATTGTGTTCAAATACTAAAGAGTAAAGAGAATCTATAAATATTTGGTATCATCATATTCATACAACTTGCTTATTTTTTTCCACATGGTAAACAGCAAAAGCAAAACAAAAATTTACTTTTTTACTGCATCCCACCCCAAAAAATGGTAATAAATATAGCTTACTAAAATGTTGTCATTGAAAAATGCAACTTGTGCTGCAAAAAACAAGCCCTCATAACCCTTACACCCACAAAAAAAAAAAATGAAATAAAAGATATGGCTCTTGAAATGCTAGGAAGGATAAAAACATTTACAATATTGCTGGGTCATTAAGTGACAAAAAGTCCAACTTTGCCATATGAATGTTACATGGATCCAAATATCCATCACGGTCTACAGAAATACAAATTACTGTTACATTTAAAGCCAGATACAATGTGATTTGTGTCCTTATTATATTCACAGAGGTGACAATAAAACAGAGAATCCGAGGATTCCAAGAAGCTATACAAAGATATTATCAGGATATAGAGATACAGTATGACCGGAACTGGTCAAGCCCGGCAGCCCATCGCTTCCTGTAGACAAAGTCAGGACCATTATTTTTCTGTTATGTCTAAAAAGCGACCACAGCTGAGACTGAAAGCCACAAAAACATAGAACTAACATGACACTAAACCTCCAGCTCTTTCACACGACTGCTCTTCCGGGACCCTCACCTCCTGCTGGATTCCTGATGGAGCTCTACAACTATGGGCTCTTTCACACTTGCGTTGGCCGGATCCGTCGTGTAGTCCATTTGCCGGAATTACACGCCGGATCCGGAAAAACGCGTGAGAACGCATCATTTTTTCATTCCGGATGCGTCTTTCCGGCTTTTTTCCGGAGATACGGATCCGGAAATCCTGAAGGCAACGCTTGCGTTTTTTCTCCGGATCCGCCGTACGGATCCGGTATGTAGACGGATCCGTCGTACGGATCCGTTGAAACAGCGGATCCGTCGTGTATTTTAGAGCGGATCCGGTATGCAAAATAATTTCTATCAGAAACTAATCCTATCACTAAAAATTAATCAGAAACTAATCTTATCACTTGTCCAACTAATAAAATATGCAAATATTTTGGTCTATAAAAAGTAAACCTTTAGGGACTAGCTCAGATTCTGCTTAGGATTGTCGCCAGTATGATGCCTGAACAAGAGTTTGCTTTCAAAGCGCTGATCTTGGTTTCAAGATGGAGGAAACAACAGCGAGATAGACGTCGGCGTTGTCTTCGTCGTTATTGGGTTCATCCAATTTCGTCTGCACGGATTACCGAAGGAGCATTTGAAGTCCTGTACCCGGAATTGCGTCATTATCCCGAAAAATTTCATAATTTTTTTCGCATGAACATGGCTAGCTTTGATGAGCTCCTAGACCGAGTATCACCAAGACTGGCCAGGATGGATACTTATTTCCGCAGGAGTGTGTCACCTACAGAACGACTCATGTTGACCATCCGGTAAGATAATGACATATATATATATATTAATTTTTATTATTTATGTGTTGTCTAGTATTTATATTTCATTAACAATTTCTTTAGAAGATTTTCATAGCAGCTATACTAATCTGTATGTATTTAATATAAATATTACAGGCAGTAAATATATATTGATGATTCCAAGTATAGTAAAATTTTACTCATAACGATATTTATGATAATTATTGTGATTCAGGCCATATCAAATTAGACAAATCCATAATCTAAAATGTTTAAGTATTTCAAATTACTAATCTATTATTTTCTTTTTTTTTGTTCAGCTTTCTGGCTACAGGTGACAGTTTCACGTCGCTACACTACCATTTCCGGCTTGGGATTTCAACGATTTCAACTATTGTAAAAGAAACGTGCCAAGTTTTATGGGAGGAACTGCATGAGGAGTTCATACCTACTCCCAATCAGCAGAGATGGCTTCAAATTGAAAAAAATTTTATGAGGTCTGTCAATTTCCGCATTGTGTCGGCGCAGTGGACGGAAAACATATCCGTATTATAAAGCCACCAGGTACCGGATCAGAATTTTATAATTATAAAAAGTATTTTTCAATTGTTTTAATGGCCATCGCTGATGCTGAGTACCGGTTTGTGGCAGTTGATATTGGTGCATATGGCCGCACCAATGATTCAATGATTTTCAAAAACTCTTTCATGGGACGGAGCGTATACAATCGGCGCTTTGACTTTCCACCTCCTGAACCTATGCCTGGAACCGACAGTCCACCACTGCCATACGTCTTGGTGGGGGATGAAGCTTTCCAAATGTCTGGAAACCTGATTAAACCCTACTCCAGCCGTGGATTGGATGCCACAAAACGGATTTTCAATTATCGCTTAACAAGGGCACGAAGAATGGTCGAGTGCACCTTTGGGATCCTTGTCTCTAAATGGAGAGTTTTTGCTAAACCGATTCAATTGAAGATTGAAACAGTGGACGAAGTAGTAAAGTGTGGGGTAGTTCTTCACAATTTCATACGGACTAAAGAACCCGCGATTGAGCGAATAATCGAGGACAGCGAAATGTGTAGTATTGAAACTTTTGGGCCACGTGGTACTGTTGCTGTGTCCGCCATGCGAGATTCATTTGCTGCCTACTTCAGCTCAGATGCTGGACGTTTACAGTGGCAGGACCAGAATGTTTAAAATTCAAATTTTGTACTGTTGCTGTTTTTTTTTCCCCAAAAAATATTCAATAATAAAGTTTAATAACTTTTTCAAATATAGTAGTATGGTGTTTCTTTTTAAATAAAATTTATATTATTGTTACTAAAAATCTTATCACCGCATGAGTAGCCACTATCATTGGCTGGTTCCCCAAGCGGTGTGAGAGCATGTCAGGCCTTTATCCACCACACCCTCTCCCACCGCCTGTAGAGCGACAGTTCCAGTGTCGCTCCACAAGCGGTGTGAGAGCGTGTCAGGCCTTTATCCACCACACCCTCTCCCACCGCCTGTAGAGCGACAGTTCCTGTGTCGCTCCACAAGCGGTGTGAGAGCGTGTCAGGCCTTTATCCACCACACCCTCTCCCACCGCCTGTAGAGCGACAGTTCCTGTGTCGCTCCACAAGCGGTGTGAGAGCGTGTCAGGCCTTTATCCACCACACCCTCTCCCACCGCCTGTAGAGCGACAGTTCCTGTGTCGCTCCACAAGCGGTGTGAGAGCGTGTCAGGCCTTTATCCACCACACCCTCTCCCACCGCCTGTAGAGCGACAGTTCCTGTGTCGCTCCACAAGCGGTGTGAGAGCGTGTCAGGCCTTTATCCACCACACCCTCTCCCACCGCCTGTAGAGCGACAGTTCCTGTGTCGCTCCACAAGCGGTGTGAGAGCGTGTCAGGCCTTTATCCACCACACCCTCTCCCACCGCCTGTAGAGCGACAGTTCCTGTGTCGCTCCACAAGCGGTGTGAGAGCGTGTCAGGCCTTTATCCACCACACCCTCTCCCACCGCCTGTAGAGCGACAGTTCCTGTGTCGCTCCACAAGCGGTGTGAGAGCGTGTCAGGCCTTTATCCACCACACCCTCTCCCACCGCCTGTAGAGCGACAGTTCCTGTGTCGCTCCACAAGCGGTGTGAGAGCGTGTCAGGCCTTTATCCACCACACCCTCTCCCACCGCCTGTAGAGCGACAGTTCCTGTGTCGCTCCACAAGCAGTGTGAGAGCGTGTCAGGCCTTTATCCACCACACCCTCTCCCACCGCCTGTAGAGCGACAGTTCCAGTGTCGCTCCACAAGCGGTGTGAGAGCGTGTCAGGCCTTTATCCACCACACCCTCTCCCACCGCCTGTAGAGCGACAGTTCCTGTGTCGCTCCACAAGCGGTGGAAGAGCATGTTGGGCCTTTATTTTTAGATAAAGTAAAAAAAACACAAGGACACATAAAAACTTTGAACTGAATTTTACTGAATTTTACAAAATAAAACTATATATAAATAAAACAATATTAATATAAAATTTGAAATAACAAAAATTACAAATCCTGGTATTGAGGAATTGTAGGAGGAGGTTGGGGGGTGGAAGGCAGTGCACGGCTTGATCCCTCTCCACCTTCGTATGTTCTGGTGGAGACTGAAATGTGTGATGTGGGAGGAGAGACAGAGGGAGTATGCAAACGGGATGGGGGATTGGGTGAAGGAGTTGTCCGAGCCAGCGAAGAAGGAGTGGTGAAAGTTGCTTGTTGGAAGTAGTTTTGAGGAGAGAAAGAAGAGTGGTGAAAAGGCTCGGGGGTTGTAGAATGGGGAGGTGGTTGAGGTGGACGGGTTGGAGTTTGCGGAGGTTGGAAGGGGTGAGGAGGTTGGAAGGGGTGAGGAGGTTGGAAGGGGTGAGGAGGTTGGAAGGGGTGAGGAGGTTGTGGTGGGGGATAGGAATGGGGTGGGGGATAGGAATGGGAGGGGGGATAGGAATGGGAGGGGGGATAGGAATGGGAGGGGGGATAGGTTGGTGGTTGGGGAACAGGAGTTGTGCGGTGTCTCAAATCCCACACCGCATCCTCCACCCTACGTCTGAACTCCAACACCTGGTCGGGCGTGAAGTCCGCCACCAGCTGAATAATTGACGGCCAATAGGTTTGTAGCGGGCCCGGCTGAGAAAACTGCGCCACACACTCCCGCAGACTTCTCAGCTCGGCCTCGATGGCTACAATCCTATTGCTGTAACCACACAAGGTCTCATACAAGAGCCTTGTGAGGTCTTCATAATCAGCTTGGCGGCTTCTACCGGCCCTCTGGCGACGCATCAACGCCTCAAAAAGTGGCGCCATAACGGCCATTGTTGCGTCACCAGAGGGCACCAGTAGAGGACGATTTGGGTCCTGACCAGGTGCTGGACGAGGTGGAGAGGGATCCGCGGGTGGCAGCTCAGCAGGGACCGCCTCTTGTTGACTTTCAGAAGGAGGTTCTGGCGCCCGAGTACTGCTAGTTGTTCTGTAAAAAAAACAAAAAAAGAAAAATTAGCATTTTTTTAAAATATTTTTCACCATTTGACCAATTTTTTTAGGGATTTTTGTACTTACCTTCGCAGCTCTAGGGTTCTACGTAGGAACCCTAGGGCAGCCGCATAGCGGTACGGCTGCCGGCGGGTTCCGCCAGACCCACTCGGGCGATTGACCTCCTCATTATAGTCTTTCTTATAGCGGTCCCTTATTGAGCGCCATCGCACCATAACTGCCGTCTCTGAAAAATATGAAAATAAACATTACTCTCAAATTACTGGCATTACCAAACTGCAGCCCTACAGCTGTTGCAAAACTACTACTCCCAACATGCCTGGATAGGGCATGCTGGAAGTTGTAGTTTTGCAACAGCTGGAGGCCGCAGGTTGGACATGACACATCACTAATCAATTAAAAAAATTTAAGGATACTTACTGCAATCTTCCTGTTTGCCTTCACTGAGGTCGTCCCAATCCGTAAGCATTTTGCCGCAAATCTCCATCCACAGACTCCGGGTCAGGTGATGGTCTGCATGGCGGCGGTCGGTATGGTCCCAGAGTGGGACGCGTTCCTCCACCAGATGGATGAGGAGTTCGTTGTCTATATAGAAACCAGATAATTCCTCCTCATCCCTTCTGGCAGAGGCCCTTGAACCCTAAAAAAAATGAGAAAATAATTTATTAATTTAAAAAAATAATGTAATAATTTACACATATGAGATAACAAGAATCAATACTGAGATATACTCACACGTCCCCGACCGCCGCGTGCTCCCCGGCGCCTTGTGGATGGTTGCTGACGACCTCTTGATGCAACAGTAGGATTAGACTAAAATAAAAGAATATCAAACTTAATAACCTTAAATTTTAATAATTTTAGAAAAAACACACTGCATTTTTTATTTTTTATTAAATTACCGATTCATGGTGTCCACCCCCGACTTCCTCCTCTCCCGCTGTAGGAACAGGGCCGGAATACCTCTCCTCCGTTGACGAATGCTGTAAAAGAAATATAAAATTAATATTTTGGACATGAATGGGATAATAAAATAAAAAGTTAAAACATGACATACCGTGTCCAAGCGAACTCGTCGCCTTGGAGGAGAGTTGCCGGACTCACTTGAATAGCCTATTGAAAAAATTAAAAATAATTAAACAATTGTTTTTCAATCATTGAAAAAAAAAACCTAAAAAATGATACTTACTGGACATTTTTTTTTCAAAGATGAAGATAAGGTCTGTCTCCCAAAAAATATAACCTAAGAAAAATGAGAACAAAAAGATGAAAATTAACACATTAATATTAAACAGTACTACCTTAACCGGGGGACTACTACCCCCAACATCAACCATGCAGTCACCCCAGCCAGCTGCAGTCCCAAAGAAAAAGCACTTTGGACTGCAGCTGGGGTGACTGCACGGTGGGTGCGGGGGGCTGCATTCCCCAGGGGACTACTACCCCCAACATCAACCATGCAGTCACCCCAGCCAGCTGCAGTCCCAAAGAAAAAGCACTTTGGACTGCAGCTGGGGTGACTGCACGGTGGGTGCGGGGGGCTGCATTCCCCAGTGGACTACTACCCCCAACATCAACCATGCAGTCACCCCAGCCAGCTGCAGTCCCAAAGAAAAAGCACTTTGCACTGAAGCTGGGGTGACTGCACGGTGGGTGCGGGGGGCTGCATTCCCCAGGGGACTACTACCCCCAACATCAACCATGCAGTCACCCCAGCCAGCTGCAGTCCCAAAGAAAAAGCACTTTGGACTGCAGCTGGGGTGACTGCACGGTGGGTGCGGGGGGCTGCATTCCCCAGGGGACTACTACCCCCAACATCAACCATGCAGTCACCCCAGCCAGCTGCAGTCCCAAAGAAAAAGCACTTTGGACTGCAGCTGGGGTGACTGCACGGTGGGTGCGGGGGGCTGCATTCCCCAGGGGACTACTACCCCCAACATCAACGCTGCAGTCCCAAAGAAAAAGCACTTTGGACTGCAGCTGGGGTGACTGCACGGTGGGTGCGGGGGGCTGCATTCCCCAGTGGACTACTACCCCCAACATCAACCATGCAGTCACCCCAGCCAGCTGCAGTCCCAAAGAAAAAGCACTTTGGACTGCAGCTGGGGTGACTGCACGGTGGGTGCTGGGGGCAGTATTCCCCAGGGGACTACTACCCCCAACATTCATTTGCTGCCTCCTACATGCATCTACTATGTCTAGGACATAGTAGATGCATGTAGTTAATGTATATTTCCAGACAAAACACACACTGAAAACTCACCTCCAGGAGCTGAAGACACGACCTGTCCTCTCCCGCGCGGGTTGTCTGCCGAAGTTGGCGCCAGCCAAGCCCTTCCTACTTCCTGGCGCAGGCGCAGACGCAACTTCCGGATCCGTCGTTGCGTCGTAAGAACTGAAGATGTTAGGACGGATCCGGAATAATACATTCCAATGGGCTATTATTCCGGATCCGTCGTTGCGGCAAGTGTTCCGGATTTTTGGCCGGAGCAAAAAGCGCAGCATGCTGCGCTATTTGCTGCGGCCAAAAAACGTTCCGTTCCGGAACTGAAGACATCCTGATGCATCCTGAACGGATTTCACTCCATTCAGAATGCATGGGGATAATCCTGATCAGTATTCTTCCGGCATAGAGCCCCGACGACGGAACTCTATGCCGGAAGACTATAACGCAAGTGTGAAAGAGCCCTAAGCTGACACATCAGATTTTAAGAAAATCGAATGGTGCAGTGAAATACTTAAAGGGGTTATGCCTAGGGTTGAGCCAACCCGAACTGTAAAGTTCGGGTTCGTACCGAACTTTAGTAAAAGTTCGAACCTGAACATTTCAGTAAAAGTTCTCGTTCAGTGTTCGGCGCTTTTTTGGTGCTTTTTGAAAGGCTGCAGATCAGCCAATCAACAAGCGGTTAACTGTCTGTCCTTAGAAGCCATCACGGCCATGCGTACTAATGGCATGGCTGTTATTAGCCAGTGTAGCATGTGACCCAGCCTCTATATAAGCTAGAGTCACGTAGTGCTGCACGTCACTCTGCTGTGTTTAGTGTAGGGAGACGATGCTGCTGGTGATTTCAGGGAGAGCATAGGAGAGAGTCTTTGCTCAAAATCTGAATCTAACTCAGCGATCTACATACATTGTGTTTTGTGGGTGCAGGGCACATTTTTTTTTTCCTGCCCTGAGCCCATTGAGCGAAAAAAAATAACTTTAATAAGTCAGTTAGGCGGGCGGCGGCAGCAGCCATTTTCTGCAAGCTCAATGCACCAGCACTGCATCTGAGCTTTTGGGACATTGAAAATCCCAAATTTTTTGCCAATATACAACATCTGTATTAGTCAGTGTGCAATTTAAGCTACAAATACAGCCATATTTTCTGGGGTTTTAAAAACACACTTTTTTGCCAAAAAAACACTATTTTCCTGATCTGCTAGTGTTAAATTCAAGTTTAATATATACAGCTTTCAAATTCTGTTACCAAAAAAACACTTTTTTGGCAATATACAACATCTGGATTAGTCAGTGTGCAATTTAAACTAGAAATACACCCATCATTTTCTGTGGTTTTAAAAACCAACTTTTTTCCCAAAACCCACTATTTTCAGGCCTTGCAGCATCAGCACGTGTGAAATTACAGGCTTATATACTGCTGTCAAATTCAGTTGTTAAACAAACACTCGTTTGGGCAAAAAAATTATTGTTGGCAGCCTTTGATGCAGATGTCATTGTGAGATACACCCTTAATACATTTGGTTAGATTCAGAGATTTGAAATACCGCCATTTGGTGCACCAATCTTTGATTCAGGTCTACTGTGGGTCAAAATACACAATATTTCAGGCCTTGCAGCATAAGCACATTTGAAATTCCTAGGTTATATACTGCTGCCATATTGAGTTATTAAACAAACACCCGTTTGGGCAAAAAAAGTTTATTTGGCAGCCTTTGCTGCATATGTCATTGTGAGATACACCCTTAATACATTTGGGTTAGATTCAGAGTTTTGAAATACCGCCATTTGGCGCACCAATCTTTAATTCAGGCCTACTGTGGGTCAGGCCGTGTGAGATACACCCTTTACATACAGAGGTTTGATTCAGGCATTTGAAATGTGAAACCCCTTCCTCAGGTGCGAGTAGGCGACAGAACCTGCAGCGGTATTTGGTCGGGCCTACTGCGGCTCTACGAATTGTGAGGCCTGAACAAGTACAGGCGATAGTTGATTGGGTTGCTGACAGTGGATTCAGTTCCTTCACATTGTTTCCCAACCTGTCCTCTGCTGAAAGACCACAGTTGGCACCTGCAGCCGATGTCTATCAGTCTTTCACCTCACCCCCTTGTAAATCAGCCAAGCAGTCTGAGCCCCAAGTCATGCAGCAGTCTCTTCTTCTTTTGATGACTCTGTTAGCAGGGTTTCCCAGGGCCATCCACCTAGCCCTGCCCCCTGATGCCCAACCACTTATCTTTCAAGATGAGTACATGGGAGGACCATCGCAGCACATCTCGGATGATGACGAAACACAGGTGCCAACTGCTGGGTGGGTTTCTGCACCCACAAACCCAAGGTACACAATTGTCCAGCCAGGGCACAGCTCTGGAGGATGACGAGGTGGAGCATGAGGAGATAAAGGAAAAGGAACCATGTTCACAGCAGGGTGGCACCCAGACCAGCTCATGGCCATTACTGCTATGTGGATGGGGGATACAGAGGACACAGACGATACACCTCCCACAGAGGACAGCCTGGCACACATGAGCGATTACATTCTACAGTGTCTCCGCAATGACCGCCGAGTTGCCCACATTCTAACTTGTGCTGATTACTGGGTGGCCACGCTGCTGGATCCCCATTACAAGGACAACGTACCGTCCTTAACCCCTTCAGGACGCAGGGCGTACCTAACTTTAAATCGGGATTTTGGCGCCGCGGGGGTTAATCGCAACGGGATGCCGGCTGAAATCATTCAGCCGGCATCCCGTAACAACGCGGGGGGGTCATTTGACCCCCCGTATCGGCGATCGCAGAAAACCGCAGGTCAATTCAGACCTGTGGTTTTCTGCGTTTCCGGTCCATTCGGGTGTCCTGTGACCCGATGAACCGGAAAAAGACTGCGATCGGTGGCGTAATTATACACCACCAATAGCAGTACGAAGATTTGGAGAGGCGGTGCTGGCCCTGGTGCTGAACACTGCTGTCCAGGGTGCTGATTGGTGCAGGGGAGAGAGGCGCGAAATTCAAACTTCCTGCGCTCCTCTCTCTTCTCCTCTTCCTGTTCTGCACGAGCACCCGGCAGCATCGTCCAGAACCAGCTCCTGTTTCCCCCTAATCGCCATCCATCACCCTCCTGCACCCATCGCCACCCAGGTAGGTTAGGGTCAGTGGGGGAGAGGCACCGTTAGGCAGGGAAAGAAGGGAAAAGTTAGTTAGGAAAAAAAAAAGCACTTTTATTCCAAACTTTTTTTGCATCTCCCAGACCCCAGTGGGGACGTCCTATACCAGACCCCACTGTACAGTATGGTCATGACACGCCCCGGTTTGAGGCCATCCGGAAATGTCTGCATTATTCCGATAATGCAGCATGTCCACCCCGAGGTAATCCTTCCTATGACCGGCTGTATAAGATACGGCCGGTCATCGATCACTTTGGGGCCAAATTTCAGCAGGCCTACGTACCTGGAAGGAAGGTCGCAGTTGATGAGTCTCTCGTTGCGTTCAAGGGGAGACTCAGTTTCCGCCAATATATTCCCACAAAGTTGGCGAGGTATGGCGTGAAGCTATGCAAAATTTGTGAGAGTACCTCAGGGTACACTTACAAATTTCGTGTGTACGAGGGGCGAGATTCCCGTATTCAACCCCCAGAATGTCCCCCCACTCTGGGTGTTAGTGAGAAACTCGTGTGGGACCTTATGTACCCACTGCTGGATAATGGTTACCACTTGTACGTGGATAACTTTTATACCAGCATTCCCTTGTTCAGGTCCCTTGCCGCCAGATCCACGTTCGCTTGTGGGACCGTGCGGAAAAATGCCTACCCCCTCCAGGTACCTATCCCCAGGGATGAGACCCGTGCACTTACCAGTGGAAACCTGTTGCTGGTCAGGTATAAGGACAAGAGGGATGTCCTTATGCTGTCCACAATCCACGGTAACAACACCACCCCAGTCTCTGTGCGAGGTACCACGGCAACGGTCCTCAAGCCCGATTGTATCGTCAACTACAATCGGTATATGGGAGGAGTTGATCTCTCTGATCAAGTCCTTAAGCCATATAACGCCATGCGCAAAACCCGGGCATGGTACAAAAAAGTTGCGGTCTACTTGGTACAGGTTGCCATATACAACTCTTTTGTACTATCCCGAAGCGCTGGCAGCACAGGGACATTCCTCCAGTTCTATGAGGCAGTCCTCAAGGCCCTGATCTTTTCGGACCGGGAAAGAGCAGGCCGGAGTACCTCGGGAATTGGAGGCGCCCGGATCGTGGTCCCCCATACTGGAAAGAAGGGACGAACCCAAAAAAAGTGCAAAGTGTGTCGCAGGAGGGGGATACGGAAGGACACCACCATTCAGTGCGACACGTGCCCCGATCATCCGGGCCTCTGCATTATCGATTGCTTCAGGGAGTATCACACTTCCATGGAGTACTACATTTTATAATCCCCAACAGTCCAGTAGAGAACATAAAAAACTATGGCTCTCAGCCTTTGGAGACACGAAAACAATTTTTTTTCCCCAAAAAATATTAGTTTTAGTGCAGGCATTCTCAAACTGCGGCCCTCCAGATGTTGTAAAACTATAACTCCCAGCATGCCCAGACAACCTACAGCCATCAGCAGGGCATGGTGGGAATTGTAGTTTTACAACATCTGGTGGGCCGCATTTTTTGGATGCCTGCTTAGTGTCTCCAAAGTCTGAGAGCCATACATATTGGGCATCGTCGCGTGAGTAAAAGTCGTCGCTATAAAAATAACTTTTGACCAAATGCCCGGGTGAACGGTGTTAAAAATATAAAATAAAAACGGTGCCAAAACACCAATTTTTGGTCAAAATTTCTATTTGAATCCTTTTTGTCGGTAATAAAGCAAGGGTTAACAGCCAAACAAAACCCATGAGTTTTGTATGGCAGTTAACCCTTGTTTTACTCCTGGATAAAATTGATTATATTGGAAAATTTTCCAAAAAATAGAAATTTCTAAATTGTTTCTCCATCTGCCATTAACTCTTGTGGAACACCTAAAGGGTTAACAACGTTTGTAAACCCAGTTTTGAATACCTTGAGGGGTGTAGTTTCTTAGATGGGGTCACTTTTTTGGAGTTTTGTGGAGGTTTCGGGAGGTTTCTATTATCTAAGCCTCACAATATGACTTCAAACCTGAACTGGTCCATAAAAAGTGGGATTTTGAAGATTTCTGAAGAATTTCTAAATTTGCTTCTAAACTTCTAAGCCTTGTAACATCCCCAAAAAATAAAATATCATTCCCAAAATGTTACAAACATGAAGTAGTCATATGGGGAATGTAAAATCATCACAATTTTTGGGGGTATTACTATGTATTACAGAAGTATAGAAACTGAAACTTTGAAATTTGCTAATTTTTCAAAATTTCTGGTAAAAATTTTATTTTTTTATGCAAAAAAATTAACTTTTTTGACCCAATTTTAGCAGTGTCATGAAGTACAGTATGTGACGAAAAAACTCTCTCAGAACGGCCTGGGTAAGTTAAAACGTTTTAAAGTTATGAGCACCTAAAGTGACACTGGTCAGATTTGCAAAAAATGGCCAAGTCCTTAAGGTGAAATAGGGCTGAGTCCTTAAGGGGTTAAGTCCATCACTGGAGCGTGATCATAAGATGCGCGAGTACAAGCGCGCGCTGGTAGACGTGCTGCTGGTGGCATTCCCACCTGACAATGGGGGCACAGTGGAAGCACAAGGCGAAGGCAGACGAGTAAGAGGTCGCCAATGCAGCTGGGGCACCGCCAGCACCTCAGAAGGCAGGGTTAGCATGGCCGAAATGTGGAAAAGCTTTGTCGGCACGCCCCAACAACCAGCACCACCGGCTGATATGGAACGTCTTAGCAGGAGGCAGCATTTCAGCAACATGGTGGAGCAGTATGTGTGCACACGCCTACACATACTGAATGATGGTCTGCCCCCTTCAACTTCTGGGTCTGCAAATTGGGCACATGGCCTGAGCTTGCCCTTTATGCCTTGGAGGTGCTGGCCTGCCCTGCAGCCAGTGTATTATCTGAACGTGTGTTTAGCACGACAGGGGGCGTCATCACAGACAAGCGCAGCCGCCTGTCCACAGCCAATGTGGACAAGCTCACGTTCATTAAAATGAACTAGGCTTGGATCCCTCAGGACTTGTCCGTACCTTGTGCAGAATATACATGTATACCGGCACTAACTAGCCATTGTTATACTGCAGCGCAGTTGCTCATTCTTGTATTTTGGATATTTCACAGTCTTTTAGAGTGTACCCTAATTTAAAAAAATTAAAATTAAAACCAAAAACCTGTGTTGGCTACCTCGTCCTCCTCCACCGCCGCTTCCACCTACACCGCTACGTCCACCGCCTCCTCAAACTCCTACTCCATATGGAACTCCACCTCATAAATCCTTTTTTTTTTTTTTTATTTGTACGTATTTTATTTTATATAATTTCACTACTTTGTCATTTACATTTTCGGGTGAAATTCCAAAATTTTTGGGTGTATAGTATCACTGCTATACCTAGTAGGCCGGTTAAAAAAAGATAATTGTCATTTACATTTTTAGGTGATATTAATTAATTTTGGGGTGTATAGTACCACAGCTATACCTAGTAGGCCGGTTAAAAAAAAATAAAAAATTGTCATTTATATTTTCAGGTGAAATTCACCAATTTTTGGGTGTACAGTACCACTGCTATACCTAGTAGGCCGGTTAAAAAAAATAAAAAATTGTCATTTACTTTTTCGGGTGAAATTCACAAATTTTTAGGTGTGATGTACCACTGCTATACCTAGTAGGCCGGTTAAAAATAAAGTAAAATTGTTATTTACTTTTTTGGGTGAAATTCACCAATTTTTGGGCGTGATGTACCACTGCTATACCTAGTAGGCCGGTTAAAAAAGAAATAAAAAAAAATTGTCAGTTACATTTTCAGTTGAAATTCAACAAATTTTGGGTGTGAAGTACAATCCGGATTCCCAAAAAATTGGGACACTATACAAATCGTGAATAAAAACTGAATGCAATGATGTGGAGGTGCCAACTTCTAATATTTTATTCAGAATAGAACATAAATCACGGAACAAAAGTTTAAACTGAGAAAATGTACCATTTTAAGGGAAAAATATGTTGAATCAGAATTTCATGGTGTCAACAAATCCCAAAAAAGTTGGGACAAGGCCATTTTCACCACTGTGTGGCATCTCCCCTTCTTCTTACAACACTCAACAGACGTGTGGGGACCGAGGAGACCAGTTTCTCAAGTTTAGAAATAGGAATGCTCTCCCATTCTTGTCTAATACAGTCCTCTAACTGTTCAATCGTCTTGGGCCTTCTTTGTTGCACCTTCCTCTTTATGATGCGCCAAATGTTCTCTATAGGTGAAAGATCTGGACTGCAGACTGGCCATTTCAGTACCCAGATCCTTCTCCTACGCAGCCATGATGTTGTGATTGATGCAGAATGTGGTCTGGCATTATCTTGTTGAAAAATGCAGGGTCTTCCCTGAAAGAGATGACGTCTGGATGGGAGCATATGTTGTTCTAGAACCTGAATATATTTTTCTGCATTGATGGTGTTGCTGCCCATGCCACACAAACTCATGCAACCCCATACCATCAGAGATGCAGGCTTCTGAACTGAGCGTTGATAACAACTTGGGTTGTCCTTGTCCTCTTTGGTCCGGATGACATGGCGTCCCAGATTTCCAAGAAGAACTTCGAATCGTGACTCGTCTGACCACAGAACAGTCTTCCATTTTGCCACACTCAATTTTAAATGATCCCTGGCCCAGTGAAAACGCGTGAGCTTGTGGATCTTGCTTAGAAATGGCTTCTTCTTTGCACTGTAGAGTTTCAGCTGGCAACGGCAGATGGCACGGTGGATTGTGTTCACTGACAATGGTTTCTGGAAGTATTCCTGAGCCCATTCTGTGATTTCTTTTAAGGTAGCATTCCTGTTTGTGGTGCAGTGTCGTTTAAGGGACCGGAGATCACGGGCATCCAGTATGGTTTTACGGCCTTGACCCTTACGCACAGAGATTGTTCCAGATTCTCTGAATCTTCGGATGATGTGATGCACAGTTGATGATAATAGATGCAAAGTCTTTGCAATTTTTTGCTGGGTAACACCTTTCTGATATTGCTCCACTATCTTTCTGCGCAACATTGTGGGAATTGGTGATCCTCTACCCATCTTGGCTTCTGAGAGACACTGCCACTCTGAGAAGCTCTTTTTATACCCAATCATGTTGCCAATTGACCTAATTAGTGTTAAGTGGTCTTCCAGCATTTCGTTATGCTCAAATTTACTTTTTCCAGCCTCTTATTGCTACTTGTCCCAACTTTTTGGGGATTTGTTGATACTGTGAAAATTTGAATCAACGTATTTTTCCTTTAAAATGATACATTTACTCGGATTAAACGTTTGATCTGTCATCTACATTCTATTACAAATAAAATATTGACATTTGCCATCTCCACATCATTGCATTCAGTTTTTATTCACAATTTGTTTAGTGTCCCAACTTTTTTGGAATCCAGTTTGTACCACTGCTATACCTAGTAGACCGGTAAAAAAATAAAATAAAAAAATTGGCAGTTAAATTTTCTGGTCAAATTCACCAATTTTTGGGTGTAATATACCCCTCCTCTACCTAGTTGACAGCTTAATAAATTTCAATAGTTTCAATAATTTCAATAATTTTTATTTTACATTTTCGGGTGACAATAAACAATTGTTTTCTGTCATAGAGCCCTGCTCTACCAAGTAGACAGGTTAATAAATTTCTGTAATTTTTCTGTTACATTCTTGGGTTCACATTATACAATTTTAGACGTGAATAAACCCCTATTCTGCATGGGTGACAGGGAATAAAATCCTTCTTTAATTGATGCGTGCCACCTCATTTAATTCAATGCTTAAACTTAAATAAGTTGTACGACATTTGCACTTCAGTAATTTGTCCCACATTTCCGCTATACTCTTTTGGCCAACATTTGCGCCTCAATAGCTTTTCCCACATTTCCGCTTGACTCTTTTGGCCCACATTTGGGCTTCTGTAATTTGTCCCACATTTGCGCCTCAATAGCTTTTCCCACATTTCTGCTCGATCCCAATTTATTTTTATAAATTTATCTCGGTTAAATTTTATCTCTTTTTCTCACGCTCCCTCTCCGGCCTGGAACCCTGATTCCCCCCCACCCGTGATCCCCATGGTAGGCGCATAAAAAAACATTGAAAGTTGATAGAGCAGATATCAAATTGGATCGTGAACATCATGGGGACGTGCAACATGGTGGGGCAGTAAGTATGCACACGCCTACACGAACTAACTGACAGGGGTCAGCCCCTGCAACTTCTGGGTCTCCAAAATGAGCACATGGCCTGAGCTTGCCCTTTACACCTTGGAGGTGCTGGCCTGCCCTGCAGCCAGTGTATTGTCTGAACGTGTGTTTAGCACGACTGGAGGGTTATATTTCCCAATGTTTTGGGGTGTACCCTAAAAAATAAAATAAATGTTAAACCAAAAAGTAGTGTAGGCTACCTCCTCCTCCTCTACCGCCACTTCCACCTACACCGCCACATCCACCGCCTTCTCAACCTCCTACTCCATATGGACCTGGTCCTCCTAGATCAAGATTATTATTTTTCTTTTTACTTATTTTATGTTTTTTTTAAGTCATTTCACTATCCCAATTTTTTTGCAGAAAACTTCCCATGCTCCTAACCTCGTTTTGACGACATTTGCAGCCCTCTAGCCCTTTCCATGACATTTTTACACCCATTTTAGTGCTCAACAGTTCGGGTCCCCATTGACTTCAAAGGGGTTTGGGGTCAAGTTCGGGTCAAGATCGGGTCCCGAACTCAAACTTTTTTCAAAAGTTCGGCCGATCCCGTCGAACCCGAACATCCAGGTGTCCGCTCAACTCTAGTTATGCCATGATTGATGTAAAAATGAAAATCATACAGTGCATGACAATATATTTCAAACAAAGCTAGAACCAGCCGAGTACCTCACATGGATCCAGAGATCTCCACATTCACTGCTCCAATAGCTCTGCTAGATTCTCTTTAGCCTGACAACTCAGAGGGGCATGTCCTTTCTGCTGCAGCTGTCTCTCTCTCTCTGTAACTGCCACAGCTTCTAACAGAACATAGGGTTGGTGGCAGTTGAAGATTTAAACTGAGCGCGTTCAACCAGCTCAGTGAGATGGACAAAAAATATAGAAAAGAAGAAACAGCAGGTGGCGCTATACAGATACATTTTCTTGAATAGCTCACTGGCTATTCTAACTTTTTAATTACACACAATTACAAAAGTATTCAGATCCAGGTGCTGGTTTGAAAAATGTAGAATGTGTTTAGTGACACAACCGCTTTAAAGAGCCCTAATAAAGCTGTCTTCAAAGATATAATTGTAGTATCGTAGTATTACTGAAAAGTAGATTCTGCCAATAATTTACACAATGTCTGCAAGACCCTAAGAAACCTCATACATGGGCCGATTATCAGGAATGCTGGTCGTACTCATTTGTCAGTAGGCTGCATCTAAATTTCCTCAATCAAATGACGGTAACGAACAGCGCGAGATGGAACCGATTGACTATAATGGAAGCAATGGGTTTACGAAGAAAAAAAATGCATTTTACCAGACAAAAAAGTGCAGCATACTGTGTTATTTGGTCCTGTGTTTTTAACGGAACCTCTGAGACAGATGTGAACATGGCCTTAGCAGGTCATCTAATAAAATGGGCTCTGCATTTTTACATTAATCTGCACTTTTTAGAGAGCAAACGAGCAGAGGACACTCTGTAAAGTCACTGCCCAAGAAGATTGAAGTGGAGCCTCAGTTTCCTACAGATTTCTGAAATAAATCCCTGGAAGAGAATAAGAGGAACATCCGATCCCTAATAGAACAGTACTATCCTTGTCCATTATGCGGATAATAATAGGACATGTTCTCTTTTTTTTTGCGGAACAGATATACGGACATACGGAAACGGAATGCACACGGAGTAACTTCCGTTTTTTTTTTTTTTGCAAGCATATTGAAATAAATGGTTCCGCATACGGTCCGCAAAACGTCATGGACTCGGAAAGAATTATCGTTTGTGTGCATAAGCCCTTATTGGGAGCCAAAACCAGTAGTGAAGCATAATCATTTGATCTTCACCAGTTCTGTGTTCTTTACCCTCCCCTGGCTTCGGCTCACAATAACTGATGGAAATTACTGACCAAAAAACTGAAGTGTGAACTCAGCCTAAGGCTTCATTCACACGGCCGTTGATCGGCCGTTGCGTGCATTGGGGACCGCAATTTGTTGCCCCGTCTAGTTGGAAAAAGCAGGATATATTTTCAACTGGTGTTAGCTGGTTGTAAAACTGTTCAAAGATGTCCAGGTAAATTGTGGGATTCACAGTTGATTTGAAGAAAATTGGGCCTATTATTCATATTCCTAAAACCGCACACCAATTTTCTGGTCATGAAGTGGTGTTTCGTGAATCCAATGGGGACTTTCAGCGGACCAGTACCTCGTATTCTGGGAATTTATGTGACCTGATAAATGAAGCCAAGCTTCATCCGTCATGAAGTACAGTAATGGGTCCAAATGTCGGTCAGCAATCATAGTCAGCAACTACAGATGTAGCAGGGGTAACATTCACACTCAACTCAAATTTCTTAACTCATCGCGTTATCTTGAAACAAAAGCCATTAAAAAGCAATTTCTTAACGCATTTAGTTTAGGTAAAAACATGTCTCATAAATTTTGAGTGTTAACCCTGCTACATCTGTAAGTCCAGTAATTGATGGTTTAGCTTTGGCAGCCTTTCAGTGCCTGCACACACGTTATTCGTTATGGTTTCAGGTTAAGAGATTTCAGCACTTGCTGACATGTCATTCGTGATACACTAACTTGCCGAAACAGTCTTCGAGTTGAGTTTTGGGGGCTACTTGCAATTTGCTGAATTTCATACACAACTTCAGCCGTTCTGATCGATGAAGGCTTTGGTTTCTTCATGTTTCCAACAAAGCCAGTTTTATGCCATTTCTGAACCAGACTCTAACTACAACGTTTAGCTGGCGGTTTTCTTCCTGGGTACTTGTCGACAAAGGTCTCTTGCATTTCCTTAATTGATCTGCTTCGACATCGCCTTCCACAATCACTATTTGTTGTTCCAGGGAGAACACCATCTTTCGGACACAATAGGCCACTTTTATCAAACTGAATAATAAATCAGTCTTAGTTGCCCATAGCAACCAATCAGAACTTAGCTTTCAGTTCATATAGGGCTCTGAAAAAATTAAAACTGAACTCTGATTGGCTGCTATGGACAACTAAGACAGATTTACTATTAGGCAATTTGATTTGGAGATATTGGAGGTGGTCTAATTTTTCATGGGCCTCCCTGTACATGTTATGTAATGTTATGTATCCTGTATAACGGTGCATGGATGGCACAGTCTAGGTTAACAATCCTGGCTTAGCCCTTGTAGGAGATTAGGTGTATAATGGATCCCCTTGTAGCTCTAGTCTAGACTGGCGTTTGAAAGGGAGAAGAAGCTGTGACTTTTGCTCCCTTTCCTTAGACTCAGCAACATGGACTCACCAATCTCTGCATGATCTACAGGAGAGAAGAAGAAAGAAAAAGGAGAGAACTAGAAAGCCTAGCGTCTGTATGAGTAATCAGTAATGTAACCTGCTTCTAAAGCTGTTAAGACTTTACTGCCGTGAGGGACACTGTTAAGACATCCTTCACACCTTGACATGACCTGGCCAGTTGTATCTCTAAAACCTTGTATCCGTCAGTAGACAGCATTGCAATAGTCTGATTGCCCATCATCAATTCTGCAGGAAGAGACTTGAGACAGAGGAAAGAGGGCCATAACCCATTCTTGCACAAATCCATACAATAACTGAGGGGATTTTCACTGTATATTGTTGAAACTGTGTTCTGAGACTGTTGGCAATACTACAAAGCTCCTTTTGCACTTCAGTAAAAAGAGACGTTTACTTTTCTACATCTGAGATGGTTACTAACTCCTGCACCATTCACTGGCCATTGCACCAACATCTCCATCCAACCACCATATCAAAAACTACAACACCACGGGCACCCCAACTACCATCAGGCAGGAGCCTCAACATCAGGATATACCCCAGGGAAGAAAGGGTGCATCCTCCTTCACTGCCCTGGCCCTAGGAAGCAAAGGTGTGAAGAAAGCCAGTGTGATACACTTTTGCAACTAGAACCACTACTACTCCCATCCTCTGATCCAGCTCCTCAAGGGCTTGCAGCAAATGGCGATTGATTATATGAAGAATAAGTACTCTCAATTTAAATACTGTGAAATCATAATTTATGATCATTGGATGTGTAACTACATTAACAAGTTTCATTCGTACGGTACAATACTTTATGTGCACAACAATACAAAATTCTATCACAGTTCATAGCAAATACAACTCCACTCTACACCCAAAGGCAAGGACATAGAAACTGATTCATGACAGAACTATCCCTCTATTCTAATCCTGTAATAAAACTACCAGGGCCGTCTGCTGGAATGTATCTAGTCTTTGTTACCAAAAGGGTAAAATTCTCAGAAAGTCTCAATGAACAAGTGGAGTAACAAAAGTCATGTTATACTCCAGAAGAACAGCTAATTGAGCAGTATTCTGGGACGGCTGGAGGTCTGGTCATACATCCAAGGATTCAGTCCTGTAATAATTGTAAGAATTCTAAAAATATTTGCTGCTTTGCCCAATTCTACAGATAATGTAATGTTGTAACATACAGTGCATATATGTACAGTATATTCAGGGGTGCTCCCAAAATCTGAGAACCCACCTTCAAACTGTATAACACCATTAAAGGGGTTTTCCGGGACTAAGATACTGATGACCTATACTAAGGATATCAATATCAGATTGGTGGGGGTCTGATTGTCGGCACCCCCATCGATCAGCTGTTTTGGGTTACCACCAGCATCATAAAACTATACAGTGGACATTACCGGAAGCAAAAGGTTCTGTCCTCTGTGTTGTAGCCATGCTGAGGTATTGCAGCTCAGCTTCAAGTGAATAGCAGCTGACCTGCAGCACTGTGCTGTCTGAGTGTGAGCTGCAGGGAGAAAGTCACCCTCCCTCCCACCCCTGCAGCTGACAGAAGATGATTTTTAACTTCATTTTTTCAATTCCTGTCAGCTGAGGAGTGTGAGGGGGCGTGGCCTAACCAGATCGGGGGCATGTCCTTTTAAACAGCTTACTTGTCATGACCCTTGGTTAAGTCGTGACTCTGTGCCTACACGTGCGGTTGCCGTTGGCAACGGTGTTTGCATGTGAGGCATTTTCTCTGGGTTGTAGTGTATCCCCATTTTTGGTTTGCACAGGGTTAATGTTCTGTGGTGGGTGTGACCTCTGGCCTCTTTATATGTTGGTGTGTTGCTGCCTGAGGTCAGAGTTTGTTTGTCAGCCTGTGTTGGAGCTTTGCTCCCTGGCTGTATGTTTGATGTCTGTGTGAGCCACTCTTATTTGTGATTCTGTTTCCTTTGCTGTGTCAGTTTGTCCCCTCCGGTGTGTTTCTGTTTTCCCTCCCCCACCTGGTGTATGTAGTTTTGGTGTGGTCCCTGTTTGGAGGTGCGCATGGTGGTGTGATGGCTCCGAAAGGGGCGTGCTTTCCCGGAGGGGTTAAGTGAAGGCAAGACTGTGGGTTTCCCAGCCTGGAGCCTCAGTCCATCTCGTCTGCGGCAGGTAAGTTTAGATAGCATTGTTATGTTGCTGTGTGACTTACCTGCCGTACTGTTTCACCCACAGTCTTGCATCCTGTCAGTTACTGGGCCTCTGGAGATGCCTGTCATCCGTGTCGTGGATGCACAGGTATTCTCTGCCCTATCATCATCTGTATGGCAATGCAGGGATTCCTAGATCTCTAGGCACGTGGGTATGAGTCCTCTTACCACTGAAGAGGGCTCATACAGTTAGGAGACTAGGGCCTGTTGAGGGAAGCGTTAGGAGGTGACCAGCTCTCTTTTCCCTGCATTGCGGCCTGGTAGCCAGAGCATTGCGCAATGGGGGGTTCCCCCACTCGCCGTCGTGACATCACTCTAAAACAGCATCACTGTGCTGTCTGAGTGTGAGCTGCAGGGAGAAAGTCACCCTCCCTCCCACCCCTGCAGCTGACAGAAGTTGATTTTTACCTTCATTTTTTCAATCCCCGTTGCCGAGGAGTGTGAGGGGGCCTGGTTTCACCGGATCAGGGGTGTGGCTTAGCGCGACCTGGGGTTGGGGTTTTAAGTTCGTCTTTTGAGGGTTGACACATTGTGGCAGTGGGCCTGTCTTGACTCCTTCCTGCAAGAATTATACCTCTCTGGGCACCTTACTGGCTCATTTGCATACCAAATAAACTGGATTTTCAGAGGATAAAAACATCTATTGCTGGAACAAAGGCACATCTTGAAATAAGGTACTAGGTGCTATTAGACTATGGCTTTACTTCAATAGCGATTATCCTGGTGACAGATTTCCTTTAAACCTCACCTACAGCAGTGAAGAAAAATGGCTGGGTTGTTTTGGAAACCTGGAGTAAAACTGTGTATGTGGAGGCTAACGGGAGCGAGCTTCTAATGGCTGATAAGGGTCATGTGACCAAGCTTCTATTGGCTAATGCATTTTTGGGGGAATATCTCAGGAACGGTATGTCCTAGAGAGCTGAGACCTGGTCTAAAATTCAACCGGACCCCTGATGTACCTGTGTGCAAAATGTTGTGATTGTAAATGTGAAGGTGCAGTTTCCTTTAGTGGACATACACACACATACACTCAGCTTTATATATTAGATATATACATGCACACAATGCATCTATTATACAATGCAATACAGGCATCCTCAAACTGCGGCCCTCCAGCTGTTGCAAAACTACAACTCCCAGCATGCCCGAACAGCCTACAGGTATCACCCTACAGCAGGGCATTGTGGGAGTTGTAGTTTTACAACAGCTGAAGGGGCGCAGTTTGAGGGTGCCTGGTGTAATAGATGCATTGGACACAAGTAGGTAGTATTCCCAGCAGTGTACTGATATGAGAGGTACGGAGTAGAAAAGATGCAGTGTGTACAGATATATGGTATATACAGCAGTGTACTGATATGTGGGGTACGTGGTATAATAGATGCAGTGGGTACAGGTATATAGTATATACAGCAGGTTACTGACATGTGAGATGTGAGTTAAAATAGATGCAGTGTGTACAGATATATAGTATATACAGCAGTGTACTGATATGTGAGGTATGAGGTGTAATAGAAGCAGTGGGTACAGGTATATAGTATATACAGCAGTGTACTGATATGTGAGGTATGAGGTATAATAGAAGCAGTGGGTACAGGTATATAATATATAAAGCAGTGTACTGATATGTCAGGTACAAGGTACTGGATAAAAGTATATAGTATATACAGCAGGTTACTGACATGTGAGGTGTGAGTTATAGTAGATGCAGTGTGTACAGATATATAGTATATACAGCAGTGTACTGATATGTGAGGTACGAGGTATAATAAATGCAGTGGATACAGGTATTTAGTATATACAGCAGTGTACTGACATGTGAGGTGTGAGTTATAATAGATGCAGTGGGTACAGGTAAATACAAACCGGATTCCAAAAAAGTTGGGACACTATGCAAATTGTGAATAAAAACTGAATGCAATGATGTGGAGATGGCAAATGTCAATATTTTATTTGTAATAGAACGTAGATGACAGATCAAACGTTTAATCCGAGTAAATGTATCATTTTAAAGGAAAAATACGTTGATTCAAAATTTCCTAAAAAATCCCCAAAAGTTGGGACAAGTAGCAAAAAGTTGGGACACTATACAAATCGTGAATAAAAACTGAATGCAATGATGTGGAGGTGCCAACTTCTAATATTTTATTCAGAATAGAACATAAATCACGGAACAAAAGTTTAAACTGAGAAAATGTACCATTTTAAGGGAAAAATATGTTGAATCAGAATTTCATGGTGTCAACAAATCCCAAAAAAGTTGGGACAAGGCCATTTTCACCACTGTGTGGCATCTCCCCTTCTTACAACACTCAGACGTCTGGGGACCGAGGAGACCAGCTTCTCAAGTTTAGAAATAGGAATGCTTTCCCATTCTTGTCTAATACAGGCCTCTAACTGTTCAATCGTCTTGGGCCTTCTTTGTTGCACCTTCCTCTTTATGATGCGCCAAATGTTCTCTATAGGTGAAAGATCTGGACTGCAAACTGGCCATTTCAGTACCCGGATCCTTCTCCTACGCAGCCATGATGTTGTGATTGATGCAGAATGTGGTCTGGCATTATCTTGTTGAAAAATGCAGGGTCTTCCCTGAAAGAGATGACGTCTGGATGGGAGCATATGTTGTTCTAGAACCTGAATATATTTTTCTGCATTGATGGTGCCTTTCCAGACATGCAAGCTGCCCATGCCACACGCACTCATGCAACCCCATACCATCAGAGATGCAGGCTTCTGAACTGAGCGTTGATAACATCTTGGGTTGTCCTTGTCCTCTTTGGTCCGGATGACATGGAGTCCCAGATTTCCAAAAAGAACTTTAAATCGTGACTCGTCTGACCACAGAACAGTCTTCCATTTTGCCACACTCCATTTTAAATGATCCCTGGCCCAGTGAAAATGCCTGAGCTTGTGGATCTTGCTTAGAAATGGCTTCTTCTTTGCACTGTAGAGTTTCAGCTGGCAACGGCGGATGGCACGGTGGATTGTGTTCACTGACAATGGTTTCTGGAAGTATTCCTGAGCCCATTCTGTGATTTCCTTTACAGTAGCATTCCTGTTTGTGGTGCAGTGTCGTTTAAGGGCCCGGAGATCACGGGCATCCAGTATGGTTTTACGGCCTTGACCCTTACGCACAGAGATTGTTCCAGATTCTCTGAATCTTCAGATGATGTTATGCACAGTTGATGATGATAGATGCAAAGTCTTTGCAATTTTTCGCTGGGTAACACCTTTCTGATATTGCTCCACTATCTTTCTGCGCAACATTGTGGGAATTGGTGATCCTCTACCCATCTTGGCTTCTGAGAGACACTGCCACTCTGAGAAGCTCTTTTTATACCCAATCATGTTGCCAATTGACCTAATTAGTGTTAATTGGTCTTCCAGCTCTTCGTTATGCTCAAATTTACTTTTTCCAGCCTCTTATTGCTACTTGTCCCAACTTTTTTGGGGTTTGTTGACACCGTGAAAATTTGAATCAACGTATTTTTCCTTTAAAATGATACATTTACTCGGATTAAACGTTTGATCTGTCATCTACGTTCTATTACAAATAAAATATTGACATTTGCCATCTCCACATCATTGCATTCAGTTTTTATTCACAATTTGTATAGTGTCCCAACTTTTTGGGAATCCGGTTTGTAGATGCAGTGTGTACAAATATATAGTATATACAGCAGTGTACTGATTTGTGAGGTACGATGTATAATAGATGCAGTGGATACAGGTATATAGTATATACAGCAGGTTACTGACATGTGAGGTATGAGTTATAATAGATGCAGTGGATACAGGTATATAGTATATACAGCAGGTTACTGACATATGAGGTATGAGTTATAATAGATGCAGTGTGTACAGATATATGATCTATACAGCAGTGTACTGATATGTCAGGTATGAGGTATCATAGAAGCAGTGGGTACAGATATATCATATATACAGCAGTGTACTGATATGAGAGGTATGAGGTAGAATACATGCAATGTAAACAGGTATATAGTATATACAGCAGTGTACTGATATGTCAGGTACGAGGTATAATAGATGCAGTGGGTACATGTATATAATATATATAGCAGGTTACTGACATGTGAGGTGCGAGTTATAATATATGCAGTGTGTACAGATATATAGTATATACAGCAGTTTACTGATATGTGAGGTATGAGGTGTAATAGAAGCAGTGGGTACAGGTATATAGTATATCTAGCATTGAACTTATATGTGAGGTGCGAGGCATAATATATGCAGTGGGTGCAGATATATAGTATATACAGCAGTGTACTGATATGTGAGGTTCGGGGTAGAATAGATGCAGTGGGTACAGGTATATAGTATATACAGCAGGTTACTGATATGTGAGGTTCGAGGTAAAATAGATGCAGTGTGTACAGATATATATTACATACAGCAGTGTACTGATAAGTGAGGTACGAGGTATAATACATGCAGTATATACAAAAATATAGTGTACACAGCAGTGTTCTGATATGTGAGGTATGAGGTATAATTCTGTAGATGCAGTGTGTAAAGATATATAGTATATATAGTAGTGTACTGACATGTGAGGTACGGGATAGAATAGATGCAGTGTGTACAGATATATATTATATACAGCAGTGTACTGACATGTGAGATGCGAGGTATAATAGATGCAGTGAGTACAGGTATATAGTATATAAAGCAGTGTACTGATATGTCAGGTATGAGGTATAATAGATGCAGTGGGTACAGATATATTGTATATACAGCAGTATACTGATATGAGAGGTAAGAGGTAGAATACATGCAGTGTGTACAGATATATAGTATACTAGCTGATGACCTGGCGTTGCTTGGGTATTTATTTATTGCAATTTTATATTAAATAACAGTGACTTTCACAATTGCCACCCCTGTAACGATGACCGCCGCCTAAACAGTGACGTTCATAGTGGCCACCTTTTAACGGTGACCGCCCCTTTAATAGTGACTTTCACAGTGGCCACCCCTTTAACGGTGACCGCCCCTTTAACAGTGACTTTCACAGTGGCCGCCCCTTTAATGGTGACCGCTTTTTTAACAGTGACTTTCATAGTGACCGCCCCTTTAATTGCGACCGCCCCTTTAACAGTGACTTTCACGTGGCTGCCCTTTTAACAGTGACTTTCACAGTGACCTCCCCTTTAACAGTGACTTTGGTGTCCGACCCTTTAACAGTGACTTTCACAGTGGCCGCCCCTTTGATGGTGACGCCCTTTTAACAGTGACTTTCATGATGGCTGCCCCTTTAACGGTGAAACAATACAACAACATATAATGCAACAGCTCTCTGTGAACCAAATAAAGTACAAAAACATATTGTAATGCTATGCTAATAAAGTAGAGATGCTCGGCAAATACATTTTGTACAAAATTATTTGAGCCCGTCTGCTGCACATGAAGGCGGGAACCTAACACTAAGTTCTACCTGTTAAGTGCCATGACAGTGTCCATGAAATTCAGGGGGTGTAGGTTCCACATGCATGCTGGATCCCCTTTGGTTTTTATCATTTTTGGTGCCAAAATGGCCTCCATTGAATACAGGGGATGCAGGTACCAACATTCATGCCGAGTCCACTACGCACTCCATACTTCTCCTGGTGTCAGGGGCTTATAGTGAGTGGGAAGGAGCAGGCTAAGCTTTATACTCATGCTAATTAAAATCAGCCTATAAGGCAGACAGGCTGGTCAGGAGTGCACGACCGACTGGGGTCAGCCACATCTCCAGTGCAAAATACTTTCACAGTGGCTAGCCCTTTAACGGTGACCACCCGTTTAACACTGACTTTCACAGTGGCTGCCCCTTTAACGGTGACCGCCCGTTTAACAGTGACTTTTATGATGACCACCCCTTTAACGGTGACCGCGCCTTTAACAGTGACTTTCACGGTAGCTGCCCTTTTAACAGTGACTTTCACAGTGGCCGCCCCTTTAACAGTGACTTTCACAGTGGCCGCCTCTTTAACAGTGACTTTCACAGTGGCCGCTCCTTTAACAGTGACCGCCTCTTTAACAGTGACTTTACCAGAGGCCGTCCCTTTAACAGTGACCGGCCCTTTAACAGTGATTTTCACGGTAGCTGCCCTTTTAACAATGACTTTCACAGTGGCCGCCCCTTTAACAGTGACTTTCACAGTGGCCGTCCCTTTAACAGTGACTGGCCCTTTAACAGTGATTTTCACATTGACCACCCCTTTAACAGTAACCTCCATGGTGCCCGCCCCTTTAACAGTGGACTCCACAGCGCCCGTCTGTTTATTAGTGGCACCTGCCCCCATGCATGTAGCAGTGTAGTTGTGCCGTCATACGTCATATGACTGAATATTTAAGGACCTGCGAACTGCTAAAACCTGTGATCAGTTGTTATGGCAACTTGGAGTAGGACCTGCGAGTTTCTATTAGCGGATAATGGACATGGGACCGTGTGTATGGCAGTTAGGATTTAAGTGAAAGGCTGGCAGGCTTGTATTGGATAATGCAGATCATTTTTTGGGAATATCTCGCGAGCATTATGGCCCCTTTCACACGGGCGAGTTTTCTGCGCGGGTGCAATGCGTGAGTTGAACGCATTGTGCCCGCACTGAGTCAGAACCCATTCATTTCTATGGGGCTGTTCACATGAGCGGTGATTTTCACGCATCACTTATGTGTTGCGTGAAAATCGCAGCAAGCTCTATTTTGTGCGTTTTTCACGCAACTCAGGCCCCATAGAAGTGAATGGGGCTGTGTGAAAATCGCAAGCATCCGCAAGCAAGTGCGGATGCGGTGCGATTTTCACGCACGGTTGCTAGGAGACGATCGGGATGGAGGCCCGATCATTATTATTTTCCCTTATAACACGGTTATAAGGGAAAATAATAGCATTCTGAATACAGAATGCATAGTACAATAGCGCTGGAGGGGTTAAAAAAAATAAAAAAATAATTCAACTCACATTAATCCACTTGATCGCGCAGCCGGGCTTCTCTTCTGTCTTCTTATTTGCTGTGTGTCACATGGTCTATCACATGATCCATCACCATGGTAAAAGATCATGTGATGGACCATGTGATGACCGGAGTGACGTCACCACAGGTCCTTTTTATGCACACAGCACATAAGAAGACAGAAGAGAAGCCCGGCTGCGCAATCAAGTGGATTAGGGTGAGTTAAACAATAATAATAATTATTATTATATTTATTTTTAACCCCTCCAGCGCTATTGTACTATGCATTCTGTATTCAGAATGCTATTATTTTCCCTTATAACCATGTTATAAGGGAAAATAATACAATCTACAGAACACCGATCCTTCTGTGAAGAAGTTCGGGTTCCCGCAACGCACCCGCACCTTTTCCCGCAATGTCCTAGAGAGCTGAGACCCCCACAAGATTTTTTTCCAGGTAGCAACGGATGTGTATATCAAGTTTCGTTGAAATGGATGGTTGCATTTTTAAGTTTTCGCGGAACATACACACATACATATATACGTCCGTTTTTTTATATTTATATACAGTGCCTTGCAAAAGTATTTACACCCCTTGACTTTTTTCATGTTTTGGTGCCTCACAACCTGAAATTAACATGGATTGTTTGAGGATTTGCGTCATTTAATTTACAGAACATGCCCACAGCCTTGAAGATGTTTTTTATTTTTATTTTTTCATTTTTTTACTGTGAAGCAAACAACAAATAGGACAAAATAACTGAAAAAGTCAATGTGCATAACTATTCACCCCCCTAAAGTCAATACTTTGTAGAGCCACCTTTTGCAGCAATGACAGCTCCAAGTCGCTTTGGATAAGTCTCTATGAGCTTGCCACATCTTACCACTGGGATTTTTACCTAGTCCTCCTTGCAAAACTACTCCAGCTCCTTCAAGTCGGATGGTTTGCGCTTGTGAACAGCAATCTTTAAGTCTGACCACAGATTTTCTATTGGATTGAGATCTGGGCTTTGACTAGACCATTCCAACACATTTACATGTTTCCCCTTAAACCAGTCAAGTGTTGCTTTAGCCGTGTGCTTGGGGTCATTGTCCTGCTGAAAGGTGAACCTCCGTCCTAGCCTCAAATCATGCACAGAGTGCTACAGGTTTTGCTCAAGAATATCCCTGTATTTAGCTCCATCCATCTTTCCCTCAACTCTGACCACTTTCCCAGTCCCGACTGCTGAAAAAAATCCCCACAGCATGATGCAGCCACCACCATGTTTCACTGTGGGGATGGTGTTCTTTGGGTGATGTGATGTGTTTGCGCCAGACATAGCGTTTTCTTTGATGGCTGAAAAGTTCAACTTTAGTCTTATCAGACCAAAGTCTCCCACATGCCTTTTTCGCAAACTCACAACGTGCCTTTTTGTTTTTTGCTAAAAGTAATGGCTTTCACTCTGCCATAAAGCCCAACTCTATGGAGCGTACGGCTTATTGTCGTCCCAGGTACAGATACTCCAGTTCTGTGGAACTCTGCAGCTCCTCCAGGGTTACCTTAGGTCTCTGTGCTGCCTCTCTAATTAATGCCCTCCTTGCCCGGTCCATGAGTTTTGGTGGGCGGCCGTCTCTTGGCAGGTTTGCTGTTGTGCCATGTTCTTTCCGTTTGGTTATGATAGATTTGATGGTGCTCCTGGGGATCATCAAAGATTTGGATATTTTTTTATAACCTAAACCTGATTTGTACTTCTCAACAACGTTATCCCTTACTTGTTTGGAGAGTTCCTTGGTCTTCCTGGCAGTGTTTGGTTAGTGATGCCTCTTGCTTACGTGTTTCAGCCTTTGGGGCCTTTCAAAAAAGATGTGTATATGTAATGACAGATCATGTGACACTTAGATTGCACACAGGTGGACATCATTTCACTAATTATGTGACTTCTAAAGGTAATTGGTTGCACCAGAGCTTTTTATGGGCTTCCTAACAAAGGGGGTGAATACATACGCACATGCCAATTTTCTGTTTTCTATTTCTAAACAATAGTTTTATTTATATATTTTTTTTTATTTCACTTCACCAACTTAGACTATTGTGTTCTGATCCTTCACATAAAATTCTGATTAACAAAACATTGAACTTAAAGGGTTTCTACCACTTGCTTTGCACACATTTCGTTTTCAGACACTAGCGATCCGCATTCGGCGCAGGCGCTGTGGAAATGTCTGACCGCTCCCTGCTCCGACATTTCCACTGCGCCTGCGCCAAATGCCGCCGAATGCAGAGACGAACGGCGCAGGCGCGAGAGTTCGGACGCCAGAAGCAGGGGGAGGATCGATTTCACTAGGAGATGGGCATGCTGGAGCGAGGAGCTGGGCGGCAGTTTATTAAGGTAGACGGAGCCTCTAGGTGCTGAAAAGACGCCCGCATAGCACCTAGAGGCTCATTTGCATAAATATAAAAGTGCTTTTTTAAACAAAACGGCGGAACGGAGGAATATAATACTTAGCTTGTATTGTACAACAGACACTAGCGGATCGCTAGTGTCTGAAAACGAAATGTGTGCAAAGCAAGTGGTAGAAACCCTTTAAGGCTGTAATGTACCAAAATACAGAAAGAATCAAGGGGGGGGGGGTGAATACTTTTGCAAGGCACTGTAGATACAGCAGTGCACTGATATATGAGATGTAAACTGTAATTTATACCTCAGATATCAGAACACTGCTTTATATACTGGCCAGAAACAGGTAGCGGGAGGGGCTATGAATGGGGCATGGGGGCCCAATTAAAATTCTTGCTATGAGGTTAAGGGATTTCTATGTACGCCCCTTGGGTGACAAGTCCTCCTTAAAGAGCCAGGCAACCAGGAAGTAGAACATATGGCGTGACTTCAAAAAATTATATCCAGAAAACTATCCACCCATTTTTCTGTACAAAAATTACTTAGACTAGTCACATATACAGTCATGTGAAAAAATTAGGACACCCTTTGAAAGCATGTGGTTTTTTGTAACATTTTTAATAAAAGGTTATTTCATCTCCGTTTCAACAATACAGAGAGATTAAAGTGATCCGACTAAACAAAGAAAACTGAAGAAAAGTCTTTTCAAGATCTTCTGTAAATGTCATTCTACAAAAATGCCTATTCTAACTGAGGAAAAAGATAGGACACCCTTGCCCCTAATAGCGAGTGTTACCTCCTTTGGCTGAAATAACTGCAGTGAGACGGTTCTTGTAGCCATCTACCAGTCTTCGACATCGGTCTGAGGAAATTTTACCCCACTCCTCAATGCAGAACTTTTTCAGCTGTGAGATGTTTGAGGGGTTTCTTGCACGTACAGCCCTTTTCAAGTCACCCCACAGCATCTCAATGGGATTCAAATCTGGACTTTGACTTGGCCATTCCAGGACTCTCCATTTCTTCTTTTTCAGCCAATCTTTGGTTGATTTACTAGTATGTTTTGGGTCATTGTCATGTTGCATGGTCCAGTTCCGCTTCAGCTTTAATTTTCTAACTGATGGTCTCACATGTTCTTCAAGCACCTTCTGATACACAGTAGAATTCATCGTGGATTCTATGATGGCTGACCAGGTCCTGCTGCAGCAAAGCAGCCCCAAACCATGACACTTCCACCTCCATGCTTCACAGTTGGTATGAGGTTCTTTTCTTGGAATGCTGTGTTTGGTTTACGCCAAACATGTCCTCTGCTGTTGTGTCCAAATAATTCAATTTTGGACTCATCTGTCCAAAGAACATTATTCCAGAAGTCCTGGTCTTTGTCAACTTTATCTCTGGCAAATGTCAGTCTGGCCTCGATGTTTCTCTTGGAAAGCAAAGGTTTCCTCCTTGCACACCTCCCATGCAAGTTAAACTTGTACAGTCTCTTTCTGATTGTAGAGGCATGTACTTCTACATCAACAGTAGCCAGAGCCTGCTGTAGTTCTCGAGATGACACTTTAGGGTTTTTGGAGACCTCTTTTAGCATCTTGCGGTCTGCTCTTGGGGTGAACTTGCTGGGGCGACCAGTCCTGGGCATGTTGGCAGTTGTTTTGAAAGCCCTCCACTTGTAGACTATCTTCCGGACAGTGGAATGGCTGATTTCAAAATCTTTTGAGATCTTTTTAAATCCCTTCTCAGACTCATAGGCTGCTACAATCTTTTTTCTGAAGTCCTCTGACAGCTCTTTTGCTCTCACCATGGTGCTCACTCTCACTTCAACAGTCAGGAGCACACCAAACTAAATGTCTGAGGTTTAAATAGGGCAAGCCTCATTCAACATGCAGAGTAACGATCTACTAATTATGTGCACCTGGTGTGATATACCTGTGTGAGATCTGAGCCAATTTAAGAGGGAATACATGTGAGGGTGTCCTATCTTTTTCCTCAGTTAGAATAGGCATTTTTGTAGAATGACATTTACAGAAGATCTTGAAAAGACTTTTCTTCAGTTTTCTTTGTTTAGTCGGATTACTTTAATCTCTCTGTATTGTTGAAACGGAGATGAAATAACCTTTTATTAAAAATGTTACAAAAAACCACATGCTTTCAAAGGGTGTCCTAATTTTTTCACATGACTGTACGTTAACATGTGATAAAACATGATGGAGTGTCCCTTTAATGAGTGATGATCTTTTATAATGCTGATAGCTTAGTGATCTCCCATTACAGGACTGTGCAGAGGCTCCTCAGATCACAGCTGTCAATCACACTGCATCAGCCCCGCCCACATCCATCTCCTTACCTTATATAGTTCATGCTGCTTATTGGATTGGACGCATTTTTACATTTTTTCATTTTTGACACTAGTATTCATGTGCTAGAAAAATTGGCAAACTGTATATTTGCTGCATGTTTTCACATGAACTTGACCTGATCTGCCATTAATACCGGTACTTAAAATAAAATCCGGAATGTTATCTGACTTCTGTACTGGGTGTCCGGAATGCTTATATCCATCAGAGCCGTAAATGTCAGTTTACCCTGTTCACAAACAGTCAGTCCCTGGAAACTTACAACGTGCAATCATCTATCCTGTTCCTGTATACAAGAGGATTTTATTTAGCACTATTTATGTTGCCTTTTATGCACTCTGTAAAAAGTTTTTGCAGGTTTTAGATGCTGTTAACCCCTTGAGCCCTGGATGATTTGTCATTTTTTGCATTTACATTTTTCACTCTCTGCCTTCCCAGAGCCATAACTTTATATTTTTCCATTCATGTAGATGCACGAGGGCTTGTTTTTTGCATACAATGTAGTAGGAAGCGGGAAAGAAATTGCAAATGGGGTGAAACGGGAAAAAAAAAGCAATTCCACCACAGTTTTATGGATTTTGGGGGCCACTTACTATTAGAAATACACCTATATAATCTGTGACTTTTCCCCGCTCGTGCCAGGTCTAAAAAAGGGAAGAGGACTGGCTGGCAGGCTCATCTCATTCATCATTTTCGACGTCTGTTTCATGCCTCATTCACACGTCAGTGTTTGGTCAGTGATTTCCATCAGTGATTTTGAGCCAAAACCAGGTGCGGCTCTAAACACAGAACCAATCCTGGTTTTGGGTCACAGTCACTGATAGAAATCACTGACCAAAACACTGACATGTGAATGAGGCTTTAGGCGTAGAAAATAGTCTAAATCTAAGCCAGCAAGGACACTGGCTTACTGTACATTTAGACCGGTGGTGGATACACTGAAGTTATGTAGAGGCCAGCCAGCAGGGCCGGCGTCAGCACCCGGCACACCCGGGCAAGTGCCGGGGCCCACTGCTCCTGGGGTGGGGGGGGGGCCCACTGTACCCGCTCACTTTTCGCCATCTGCACTGCTGGGGTGGGCGGCCCCAGGACTCAGAACAGGGTAGATGGAGTTTCCTACCGGGCTAAAGGACCTTCCTGATGTCATCTGCCCATGTGTTCAGTGGGGGAGGAGCTGGAGGAGCAGAGAGCTGTGCTCCTGTATGGAGAAGAGTCAGGCTGGAATGTTGTGAGGCCTAGCTGTGTGTGTGCCCCTGTGTGTGTGTGTGTGCCTGTCCCTGTGTGTGTGTGTACCCCTGTGTGTGTGCCTGTCCCTGTGTGTGTGTCTGTCCCTGTGTGTGTGTGTGCGTGCCCAAGTGTGTGTGTCTGTACCTGTGTGTGTCTGTCCCTGTGTGTGTGTGTGTCTGTCCCTGTGTGTGTGCGTGCCCAAGTGTGTATGTCTGTACCTGTGTGTGTGTCTGTCCCTGTGTGTGTGTGCCCTTATGTGTGTGTGTGTGTCAGTCTGTGAGTCCGTGGGAGAGGCACAGGGAGGCACACTAAGGACATAGGTAACACTACCACATGAACTACACTAGTGTTATCTGTGGTTTTACATAGGACTGCAGGTAACACTACCACATGATCAGCACTAATGTTATCTGTGGTTTTACATAGGACTGCAGGTAACACTACCACATTATCAGCACTAGTGTTATCTGTGGTTTTACATAGGACTGCAGGTGATATCTACTATATTATCTGTACTCAGAGAGTTATCACTGTGTAAGGGGGCCCACTGAGACTTTATCTCCCAAGGGCCCACATGAACCTGGAGCTTGCCCTGTCAGCCAGATCCACCGCCAGCTAAAGGAATTATTAAGACCACCATTTCAAATGCCAATCTTAATAAATAATGCCCTTTGTTTTTATAGCGTTTCCTATGTGGTAAAACCAACCTGTGCCCTTTATTCTCTGGGTCAGTGCGATTAGAGCAACACTGTGGGGGTAATTTATCAACCTGGTGTAAAGTAGAACTGGCCTAGTTGCCCATGACAACCAATCAGATTCCACCTTTCGTTTTTGACAGCTCCTTTGGAAAATGAAAGGAGGAATCTGACTGCTTTGGACGACTTAGCCAATTTTCTATTACTTTGTTCGCTGTATAGGATAAATATTTTAATATTTTAACAGTATGGACATTTTCGGATGCGAAGATGCCTATGATGTTTATGTATTATTGTTATAGTTTTTTTACTCCCCCAAGAGCCTAACACCATGCAATCATCAGACGGTCATATGCAGCAATGGAATTTATTCCATTACGGAATAGAAAATTCAGTATATTCTAATGTAGTGCTGCCTCCTGCAGGCCTGCATTGGGATATACCAGTAATAGGCCTGAAAGCTTTGTACAGGCTTAGGCCTCATGCACACGACAGTTGTTTTTTGCGTCCGCAAATTGTGCGTCCGTCAAAAAAAAATGGATGCGGCATCCGTTTTTTGGGGAGGATCTGTTTTTTTCCACAGATCCCTTGTAATAAATGCCTATCCTTGTCCGCAAATGTGAAAAAAGTAGGACATGCACTATTTTTTTTGCTGAAGGGAAACACGGACAACGGACGCGGAACACAAACGGAGGAACTATCAGCATTTTTTTGCTGACCCATTGAAATGAATGGGTCCCCATCCTATCCGCAAAAAAAATGGAACGGAGGCCGAGAAAAACAACTGTCGTGTGCATGAGGTACTAAGGAACACTTTTCCCGATCTCAATTATGGAAGGGCATTCCGGTCCTGGCAGCGCACGCTCTCGGGTTTTTTAGCTCTCAGATAATATGGTCACTTTTGACCATGGCATCTGAGGGGTTAAATTTCTGAAAATGGCTTTATTGTTTTCGCAGACATTAGCCCCGGGTGTCTGCTGTTTAAAATAGCATAAATCCGGTGGCTATGGCAACTGCTCAACTGCACTGATGACCTCCGCCATACATGTACAGTGGCGACTGGCTAAGGGTTAAAACGATGGGAACGTGATAATTTAGAGAAGATATTTAGATGTCTGTAATACTGCCTTGGACCCACCAGTTAAATTTGTTCTGTGGGCCCACTGTACAGGCACATGCAAACATAACCTGCTTACACAGTGGCAGGCAGCAGCAGCAAGTCCCTAGAGATGATTGATTATCGGAGTCCCTGTAACGACTTTCATAAGGTGTATTCCTGAGGAAAGAGGGGTTATTAATATATACAGATTAGTGATGAGCGGCAGGGGCTATATTCAAATTTGCGATATTTCATGAATATTTGGGCGAATATTCGTCATATAGTCGTAAATTCGAGATTATTTTCTTGATTGCGAAAAACAGCAATGTAATATTCACATAATGCGTGCGAAATACATAAAAAAATGGCTTTATATGCAGTTAGAGTGCTCCAATATATTCATGATTGCGCTTTTCGGCACTAATGATCGATTGCGCTTATCGGCACTAATGATGCAAATATTTTGGCGCAATTCACTGTGTTAGGGGGTATAGTGTATATATGGGATGTTATAGGGGTATATAGTGTATATATGGATTATAGGACTGTATAGTGTATATATGGAGGATTATAGGACTGTATAGTGTATATATGGGATGTTATAGGGGTATATAGTGTATATATGGATTATAGGACTGTATAGTGTATATATGGAGGATTATAGGACTGTATAGTGTATATATGGGATGTTATAGGGGTATATAGTGTATATATGGATTATAGGACTGTATAGTGTATATTTGGGGTGTTATAGGGGTATATAGTGTATATATGGATTATAGGACTGTATAGTGTATATATGGGATGTTATAGGGGTATATAGTGTATATATGGATTATAGGGCTGTATAGTGTATATATGAAGGATTATAGGACTGTATTATACAGCCCTCTCCCCCTCCATGGCACATTTCCCCCTCCCATGTTTTCTACTGGCATTACATTGATTGGCTGGCCGGAACACATCATCGGGTCCTATATAGCACCCGGTCACGCGGGTTCGGCTCATTGCGAGTCAGGGAGAGCTGCTGTTAGGAAGGGACAGACAGTGTAGGGAGATTGTGATAGCAAATTACTTTCTTTCTCAAGACGTTTCAAAGACCCAAAAGTCCTTTTAAGGACTACTGTGTGTGTTGGCAGCAATTTAAAGTGCAGATTTGCCCTTCTTAATAGAAGGTGTCTGCAGTGCCTTCTGACATCTGTGCAACGCCTTCTGTGTATCAGGGGCATAGATAGGAAGAATATCAGTGAAAACAATATTTTTTTGTCCCAGAATCTGACCATATTTTTGCTGTCAGCTGTTTAACCCATTAATCTCAGTGCTCTGCATTAGAATACCGTCTGTGCACTTCAGGGCCATATATTGGGATAAAGTGAAAATCAGTATATATTCAAATTTTACTGATTCTGTATACAGTTTTCTTGTCTGCGGCAGAAATCATTTATCGCAGCGCATTGCATTTCTGTACCGTCTGTGCGCTTCAGGCCCATATATTAGGAATAGTATAGTCATAAATATAAACAACATCATAAAACAGTGTCTGTACTGCAGATTACAATAATCTGTGGCTAAAATACTGTCCAAAATCTGTGCTGTTCTGTGTCATTTTCCTGCCCTGTATCTGAAAACTGTCTTTTGTGGACAGTAAAAAAAACAGTGTCACAGCCAGTAAAAAATCCATAAATACGAAGAAGGCCACCACTAAGAAACGGGGAAGTGGGCGTTATGCTAATGGTTCAGGCAGAGGTCCATACCACAGTCATTTGAACGCAAGCGCAAATACCCACCCACCCACAGGCCATAGCACTTAATTGTCAACTTTCAAAATTACTGGCCCTTGAAATGTTGCCATATAGGCTTGTGGACACTGAGGCCTTCCGCAGCCTGATGTCGGCCGCGGTCCCTCGGTACGCAGTCCCCAGCCGCCACTATTTTTCACGGTGTGCCATGCCCGCCTTATACCAGCATGTGTCCCAGAACATCACCCGTGCCCAGACTAACGCAGTTACTGGGAAGGTCCACTTAACCATGGACACATGGACAAGTGCTGGTGGCCAGGGACGCTACATTTCCCTGACTGTACACTGGGTGAATGTGGTGGAGGCTGGGAGTGAGTCATACCCTGGGATGGCACAGGTACTACCCACGCCCAGGATTGCGGGCCCAACGTCTATCAGGGTCTCCGCAAGCAGCTATGTTACTGGCTCCAACCCCCACTTCTCCTCCTCTTCTGTCTCATCCTCCTTCACTTCCACCTCCAGCAGACATCAGCCATCAGCCGCTAGCTGAAAGCAGTGTAGCACTGCTGTGGGTAAGCGTCAACAGGCCGTGCTGAAGTTGATCTGCTTAGGGGACAAACAGCACACTGCCGCAGAGCTTTGGCAGGGTATAAGGGACTGAGCTGTGGCTCTCCACTCAACCTACAACCAGGGATGGTTGTGTCTGACAATGGCCGTAACTTGGTGGTGGCTATGGAGCTCGGCAACCTGACACACATCCCATGCCTAGCCCACGTCTTAAACTTATTGGTTCAGAGGTTTATCAAAACATACCCCAATTTGCCAGAGCTACTAGTGAAGGCACGCCGTGTGTGTGCCCATTTCCACAAGTCGTCCACAGATTCAGCCGGCCTGTCAACGCTGCAGCAGCGCTTGCGGCTTCCAGCTCACCTACTGTTGTGCGACGTGAGCACGCGCTGGAACTCTACGTTCTATATGTTGGCCAGGCTTTGTGAGCAGCAGAGGGCAGTTGTGGAATACCAGCTGCAACATGGTCGTCACCTTTCAAGTCAACTGCCACTATTCACACGCGAGGAGTGGACATTGATGTCAGACCTATATGATATTTTAAAAAACTTTGAAGAATCCACACAGATGGTTAGTGGCGATAACGCTATTATCAGCGTAACCATCCCACTGCTGTGTCTACTCAAACGATCGCTGCTCACAATTAAGGACAACGCTCTGAATGTGGCAGACGAGGAACTGAGGGAGGACATCTCACAGGGTGATACCCAGACCACCCACAGTTCGTCTTCTCAGCACGAATTGGACCGTGAAGAGGAGGAGGAGGAGGAGGAGATGGAGACTGTTGCCTCTGCTACTGAGGCTAGTACCCATGGAAATTTAATTCCATCTGTTCAGCATGGATGGGCCGAAGAGGAGGAGGAGGAGGAGGCGGAGGAGGAAGAGGAGATGGAGATGGAAAGTCATCTTGATGTTAACATCTTGCCTGTTGGTACTTTGGCACACATGGCTGAATTCATGTTAGGCTGCCTTACCCGCGACCCTCGCGTTATACACATTTTAGATAACACGGATTACTGGATGTTCACCCTTCTCGACCCCTGCTACAAAGAAAACTTCTCATCTCTTATTCCTGTGGTGGAGAGGACGAGTAAAATGGTGCAGTACCAGAAGGTACTTGTTGAGAGATTGCACAGTACTTCCTTAGGCAACCGGGGAAGGGAGACAATGGGAACACATAGCAGTTCCAACAAAGGCAGGGCAACACTCTCAAAGGCATGGGACACTTTCATGACACCCCACCAGAAACCTCACCCTGAAGCGCGGCCTAGTAGTACAAGGAGGGAAAAGTTTTGGAAAATGGTAAAGGAATACTTAGCAGACCGTGTCAGCGTCCTAAATGATCCCTCAGTGCCTTACAACTACTGGGTGTCCAAGCTGGACACGTGGCACAAACTTGCGCTCTATGCCTCGGAGGTGTTGGCCTGCCCTGCCGCCAGCGTTTTGCCTGAGTGTGTATTTAGTGCTGCTGGTGGCATCATAACAGATAAGCGTATCCGCTTGTCCACTGGCAATGCTGACAGGTTGACTCAGATAAAAATGAACAAGGCCTGGATTGCCCCTGACTTCTCCACTCCACCAGAGGAACGCTGAGCTAATGAGGAACAAACACGCAATTAAAATGTATGCTTTACAATGTACTCAATCCACAAGATTCAAATGCACCCTTTTTACCTCCAAAAAAGGGTATATGTTTGAATCTTGTTTACTCATCCTCCTCCTCCTACTGTTCCATACAGTATATATGCCCTCAGTACAATGTTTCATACGGTCTGCTCACCTGTAGGCCCTCACCTCCAATGTTTCATACGGTCTGCTCAGCTGTAGGCCCTCACTACAATGTTTCATGGGGTTCGCTCACCTGTAGGCCCTCATTACAATGTTTTATGGGGTTTGCTCACCTTCAGGCCCTCACCTCCAATGTTTCATACGGTCTGCTCAGCTGTAGGCCCTCACTACAATGTTTCATGGGGTTCACTCACCTGTAGGCCTTCACCTCCAATGTTTCAAATGGTCTGCTCAGCTGTAGGCCCTCACCTCCAATGTTTCATATGGTCTGCTCAGCTGTAGGCCCTTACCTCCAATGTATCATACAGTCTGCTCAGCTGTAGGCCCTCACTACAATGTTTTATGGGGTTTGCTCACAATAAGGCCATCACTACAATGTTTTATGGGGTTCGCTCACCTGTAGGCCCTCCCCTCTAATGTTTCATACGGTCTGCTCAGCTGTAGGCCCTCACCTCCAATGTTTTATACGGTCTGCTCAGCTGTAGGCCCTTACCTCCAATGTTTCATACAGTCTGCTCAGCTGTAGGCCCTCTCTACAATGTTTTATGGGGTTTGCTCACCTTCAGGCCCTCATCTTCAATGTTTCATACGGTCTTCTCAGCTGCAGGCCCTCACTACAATGTTTTATGGGGTTTGCTCACCATAAGGCCCTCACTACAATATTTCATGGGGTTTGCTCACCTTCAGGTCCTCACCTTCAATGTTTTATACGGTCTGCTCAGCTGTAGGCCCTCACTACAATGTTTTATGGGGTTTGCTCACCTGTAGGCCTTCACCTCCAATGTTTCATACGGTCTGCTCAGCTGTAGGCCCTCACCTCCAATGTTTCATACGGTCTGGTCACCTGTAGTCCCTCACTACAATGTTTTATGGGGTTTGCTCACCTTCAGGCCCTCACCTCCAATGTTTCATACGGTCTGCTCAGCTGTAGGCCCTCACTACAATGTTTTATGGGGTTCACTCACCTGTAGGCCCTCACCTCCAATGTTTCATACGGTATGCTCAGCTGTAGGCCCTCACCTCCAATGTTTCATATGGTCTACTCAGCTGTAGGCCCTCACCTCCAATGTTTCATACGATCTGCTCAGCTGTAGGCCCTCACTACAATGTTTTATTGGGTTTGCTCACCATAAGGCCATCACTACAATGCTTTATGGAGTTCGCTCACCTGTAGTCTCTCACTCAAATGTTCCATATGGTCTGCTCACCTGTAGGCCCTCACCTCCAATGTTTCATACTGTCTGCTCAGCTGTAGGCCCTCACTACAATGTTTTATAGGGTTCGCTCACCTGTAGGCCTTCACCTCCAATGTTTCATACAGTCTTCTCAGCTGTAGGCCCTCCCCTCCAATGTTTCATACGGTCTGCTCAGCTGTAGGCCCTCACTACAATGTTTTATGGGGTTTTCTCACCATAAGGCCATCACTACAATGTTTTATTGGGTTTGCTCACCTGTAGGCCTTCACCTCCAATGTTTCATACGGTCTGCTCAGCTGTAGGCCCTCACCTCCAATGTTTCATACGGTCTGCTCACGTGTAGGCCCTCACTACAATGTTTTATGGGGTTCGCTCACCTTCAAGCCCTCACCTCCAATGTTTTCCAGGGTCAGCTCACCAGCAGGCCCTCAATCATAATGTTTAAGAGGGTCAGCTGAGCAGCAGGCCCTCATCTGTAATGTTTTAGAGCATAACCAGCAGGCCCTTGCTCCTAATGTTTTATGAGGGTCAGCAGCAGGCTATTATTAATAATGTTTAAAGGGTGTGCATGATGCCGTTATGTGTAATTAAAGGTGCATTGGAGTGCCTGCTCCTTGTAATTTTTGCCAGGCCTTTTACTTAGTGCATAGGCTGTATGAGTGTAGGAGTCCCACTACCTGAACTATTGTAGCACCATGTAAATGAGGCCCTCCTATATGTGATATAGAGGCTGTATCTCTTTTACATTGTAATTTTTGGCAGAACTTACACTGTATATACAATTGAATCTACAGGAAAGAATGTTTCCTAACAATTTTTCCTCTAAAAACGATTTTTTGTGGGGGCGGGGTTTTGGGTGCTTTTTTGTCAGTCTGTAAAATTGGCGTACAACTCGGACAACATGGTTCCCAACAGCAACATTGGTGTCCAAGATGCATTTAGACATGGTCCCCCTGCTGTTCCTGATCGATTTCAGAGGTGTTTCCATCACTTTCAGACCTCCTATGAATTTGGCACCCTCCCCTCATCCGAGCAGGGGGTGCCTGAACACCCAAACACACGAACACTTTGGTGCTCATTCATCACTACCCTGGTCGAGTCTGCAGCAGCCCCCCTGCTCCTCTGTGGGGTCCTGGTATCTTCCCTCTGCTTCAGACAATCGCTGGTTTGAGGACCTTCCCCGCTGAGCCAATCACTGGTCTGACACGTGACACAACTGCGGCCACTGATTGGCTGAGGTCCTCAAAGTTGTCGGGAGCCCAGAGAGAAGATACCAGGACCACACAGAGAACAGGAGCTGTGGACGCTGACTGACCTAGTCAGGGAAGCAAAAAATAAATAGCCATGCACAATTTCAGGTGGACGCTTTATAGTCTTCGCCCATAGGACATACATGTAAATGACTTTATAACAATTCAGAAGTCATCCCCATGGGATGCAACTGCCACATACATTAGTCATGTCCATCCATGTACCAAAGAGAACTAATATAAATCCCTTATATGTAAGCTGATGGAGTGCATTAGAGGGCACAGCCTGGCATATTGGATGCACACATAATAATACACTATAGTACATTACGGTAACTTACCCTTCATGCTGTGCTGTGTGAACTGCCTCCGCTCCTCAGCCTGCAGGTCCTTCTGTGGCTGCTGCTGTAGACCCGCGCTCTGCACATGCACAGCTTGCTCTTTTGTGAGGGGCGCAACGGAGACTTTCTCTATCCCAGGTCTTTCTAATAAGACCCCACCCCCCAATGACCCCATGACCGGGTTGCCGCTCTGTGAGTGAAGGTCGGGGCCGCATGGCACACACGCAGGCTGGGGCGGGTGGAAGGCGGCGCTGCAGCGCAACTTCGCAAGTGTTTTTTTAAAAAAAATAAAATTTAAAATTACTTTTTTTCGGTCCCGGCATCCCCCCTTCTCTGCGCCCTAAGGCAGCTGCTTGTTCTGCCTTATTATAGCGCCGGGCCTGCTGGGGAGTAAGGGATAGGCAACTTTCCTATTGGTTGCTAGGGATGTTGCTAAGCTCAGACAAAGACATTGCAGCATTCTCATTGGCCCACAGGCAAGAAGGGAGGTTACTGATAAAAAAAAAAATCTATAGAATATTTGAAATTACGAATATATATCACTATATTCTAAATATTCGAGAATTCTCGAAGTGCCGATATTCATGATTAATATTCGCGATTCGAATATTCGTGCCCAACACTATTTATGATATGAGCTGGGTGCATTGATGACATCACACAATACAAACAATACAGCTAGGCGGCATACACCTGTTCTGTAGAGCTGGACTAAGGCCTGTTTCACACTTGCGTTGTGGCATTCTGGATTTGAGATCTGGCAGAGGATCTCAAAACCGGGCCAAAATGGATCAGTTTTGTCCCCATTCATTGTCAATATGACACAAATCATACCTCCCAACAAGCCGGGATTTCAGTGGCTGTCCCACGGTCCCGGTACATGTTGCCTGTAATGATGAAGCAGAGAGCCGTCCGCTCCCTGCTCCATCATTCCTCTCCCCTGTCGGCGCTCCGCACTGCTGGTCTGTGCAGGAGGCGGGGCCTGCCAGCAGTCAGCTGTGCTCCTACTCCTCCTACACAGACCAGCAGCTCCATGTGTACCCTGCTGCTGCTGGTGAACAAAGCGAGTATGTAGAGTATATGTAGAATATCCTGGGCATGTTACTGTGAGGGGGCACATATCTGGGCATAATGAGGAGACAAATGCATAATATTATGAGAGGGCAAATATCAGTGCATATTACTGTGAGGGGGAATATATCTAAGCATATGACTGAGAGGGCATGTATCTGGGCATATTACTGCGAGGGGGCACATATCTTGGCATATTACCGTGAGGGGGGACATATATGGGCATAATACTGTGAAAAGGACGCATACTGTATCTGGGCGTAATCTCTGAAGGGAGCACAATGTGGGCATACGTCACTACTGTGTGGTGTCATAAAGGGGGAATAATTACTATGTGGGGACATTTAGGAGACTGGGTGGGATTAGGTGTATAGATATGTTTTAGGTGGAGTTAGATGCATGGCCTGGTGCGGAAAAATTTTGCTGTGGCGCTCTTTGCGCGCCGCACATAGGGTCCCTCTTCCTTCTTTTCAAAAGTTGGGAGGTATGCATAAAAGTCCACATGAGACTTTCCCTTTAATTAGAAAATCCTTAGATAAAGTTTATTCAGATTTTATCTGATCGCAGCTTCTTTATCACTATTACTTCATCATTATTCCTCCGCACAGGAAGCTCGTTGGTTTTGTAACCAGACTAGTAAACTCTCACCCAAAATAACAGAGAAAATCTGAGCCATAACAGACATGAATTTGCCAGAGGTTATTACACATCTGCAAATGTCCTGCATTAACTTATACCCTGAAGGAGATGCGAGACAAAGTTCACTTACTGTGAAACAAACTTTATACATAGAAAGCAAGCAGAGCTATAACAGCGCTCCTCCGTTAGGGAATGTGCCATCAGAAAATGACCAATTGCTTAAATCGTGTTTTTATGTTAAACAGATTAGTAATGAATTTTTGATGATGTTATTTTTAATTTTCCATGTCAAAATCTATATATATTTTTTTCTTATGAAATAAATTCTACAGTTTTCGCACTGGCCACTAAGCTTAATAATAGGCGCTACTGTACAGATCAATTTTTCCGCAGTTATCTGCTTATCATTAGATGCAGGATTAGAATGACAGATACCACCTCCAGATATAGACAACACATGATCCATAAGTCACAGAGCACAGGCCCGGCTTTTGTCATGAGGAGAGATGGAAGTCACTGTTAAGGGGCGGGGTGCTGTATAGCTCACTGTTCAGGGGGTGGGCCCCTGAGGAGGTCAATGTCATGGGAGTAGGGTGCTGTGAAACTCACTATCAAAGGGGCGGGCTGCTGTGAAGGTCAAAATTAAGGGGGTGGGCTTCTGTTGAGGTTAAATTTTAAGGAGGGGGCACTGTGGGGGGGGGGGTCAGTGTTAAGGGGTGAGGGGCTGTGGAGTTCACTGTTAAGGGGGCAGGGTACTGTAGAGGTCACTGTTATGGGGGATACTGTCGATATCTATTAATGACACACAGAAACATTAAATGAAATAGATGAAATATACCCGTGCAAGGCCGGGTCCTACTGCTAGTACTCTATAACAGGGATGCTCAACCTGCGGCCCTCCAGCTGTTGTAAAACTACAACTCCTACCATGCCCTTCTGCAGGCTGATAGCTGTAGGCTGTCCAGGAATGATGGGAGTTGTAGTTTTGCAACAGCAGGTTGGGCATGCCTGCTCTATAACAATGAAGGGAACTCAATTTTTTTTCACTATTTTTTCCAAATATTTCCAAACGGAATAAGACTCCTGTTAATCTTTTGGTGGAGCAGAGCAGGATGTTCAGTGTCATTCCTGGAGAATTTCAGATAAAACACTGAACCCTTTAACTATTAAGCTGCTCAATGCAGGATATGGAGCAGCACAGCAGCTCGGCCGTATCTCAGGGAGGATTTGTTATTACACAGATCCTGTAATTTTATGGCAGTCCTGTAAGTTTTTTTTCTGCAACAGGGGATTCTCTTGCCTTTAAATGGTCATTTATGTCACTGAGTTCATTCCTCTGTTCTCGGGGTTATTAGGTTGTACCCACCAGATATGTTACCGAACTGATCACTGTAAGTACGGTAAGTGGTGAGTAAATACACTGCCTCATAGGAAATAGGAAATGCTGCAAATGACTCTGAAAGCAAAATCATTTTTAACCTTTTTGTTCATATCCTGGACTTCAATAAGGGGCCTATGTCACTGCAGAGCACATGCTGCATGCATATTGGGAGGCCTGGGGGTCACCTGTGAATTGGGAGGCCTGGGGGTCACCTGGGAATGCTGCTGAATCCGATAAAGTATATTGTTTCTGATAAAGGATAAATGGGCAAATTTATTAAGAGCCTCGTTTTAGATTCCGGTCTTAATAAGCCCCTGAACTGGTGGTGGATCTGCCGGAGTTATAACTTCGTCGGAACCACCACTGCAACTAAATGTAAGACAGCTTCCTTGCCTAGGATAAAACAGGCGTAGAAAATGGTAAATGAGACAGGCCTGCCGGGCCGTCCCCTTCCCAGCCACACCGTGCCCACTTTTTTAGACCTTGCGTGAGCGGGGAGAAATCGCAGATTGCGGCGCAAAGAACTGTGCTAGAAATACGCCATATTTCTGTTTAATAAATAACCTCCAAAGTTTATATAGTTTCCAATAAAGTATATAGCTTCCGACAATCTGATAAAGGATATAGTTGCAGATGAGCTGAAAAGTATTCTCCCCTTTTTTATTGGGGGGGGGGGCAAAATTCTATTGTGTCACAGAAAATGGATCCGTCCCCATTGACTTGCATTGTGGGTCATGACGGATCCGTCTTCCCCGCATCCCAGGACGGAAAGGAAACTGCAGCATGCTGCTCTCCGGTATGAGAATGGAACAGAATGCATTTCGGAGCATTCCGTTCTGTTCAGTAACGTTTTGTCCCAATTGACAATGAATAGGGACAAAACGGAAGCGTTATTTTCCGGTATTAAGACCCTAGGACGGATATCAATACCGGAAAATATTAACGCTAGTGTGAAAGTAGCCTTAGCCTGTGTCACCGGTGGTCTGTATTCTGCGCTTTGCAGTGCATCAGCTGGGAAATTCTTGACTGTGCGTATGGTTTCTGAGAGTCGTCCAGAAGTCTTCGGAGCACAAAGCTGATAGCAGCGAGGAAGTGAACACAGAAACATATATTACTCTTATCTGACAATGTGGTTAACTGGCTGATCTTGTGGACGGTTTCATCTGTGAAGGTTTACACACTAGCTGTCTATGTCGCGCCAGATACATCTCTTACCCCAAAAACACAAGCTAAATTCCCCCAAAATAAAGGCTGAGACTGTGGCTATCCTAAATGTGGGAATGTGAACGCGGATTTTGAGCATTTACTTTGGGAATGTAGTAAAATAAAAAGGTATTGGGAACAGATCTTTGCAGCTTTACAAAAGGAGTCTTCTTCGACATATAGCCCTGGGAGGCTGACAGTGATACTGGGATATTACGCTTTAGATATGGAAGTTCCGGCTCGGGTCAGACAGATCTGGATAAGGGGTCTGATGGTGGCAAAAGTTATTCTAGTCAAATATTGGGGGTCTGTCTCCCCACCCTCGTTAAACAAATGGATTCTGTACCTCCAACAAATTAAACTCTATGAGGATATGGAAAGGAAACGGAGAGCGGCACGTGTGACTGTTCAGACATAGTTACTAGTGTAATTATGTCTGCGTGTACCAGAGCTGCAGTGATGACAGCCAATTGGGGGGGGGGGAATCGGGTGGGAGGTTATAGGTTTAATTTTTATATCTATTGGCGAATTTACAGCCATATTTATAATCTGTGTAGGATTCTCTGTTATGCGATAGGGTAGTCCGCTACTGTTTTATAGTAACTATCCTGTGTTGGCAGTTTTTTCTATCCCAATATGTGTTGTTTTATATAGAGAAGAAAATGAAATAAAATGGATATTTAAAAAAAAAAAGATACATCTCTTAACGTTAACATTCCTCAAGTGTTTGGTAATATTAATTTTCTGGAGCCAGGCATTAAAGAGTATCTGTCAACAAAATTAAGGTTCTCTGTAGTGATGAGCAGCAGGGGCAATATTCGCGAATATTTGGTAGAATATTCGTCATATATTTGTGAATTTGAGATTATTTTCTTGATCGCAAAAAATCGGCAAAGTAATATTCGCGTAATGCGAAATACAGGCGTGGGTCACTATAGCTACATTTGTCAAAATGCTAGAAGTTTCCTGAGACTGGAGAAAATGGTTGGCTCGGCAGAACATTACATTAGCTTTATATTCAGAAAGAAGACTCCAATATATTTGCGATTGCAAAATCGGCACTAATGATGCAAATATTTTGGCGCAATACGTGCAACTTCACATTTTAACAGGTCTGACTACTTATTAGTGATTGGTGCACTAAGTATTGTTGTGAACTTGTGGCATTACAGCACTATGTATGTAGCATGTATGTATGGACAGCAGAACCTATCAGCTACACTATATCACAATCTAACCTACAGTTGTGGCAAAAAGTTTTGAGAATTACATAAATATTGGAAATTGGAAAAGTTGCTGCTTAAGTTTTTATAATAGCAATTTGCATATACTCCAGAATGTTATGAAGAGTGATCAGATGAATTGCATAATCCTTCTTTGCCATAAAAATTTACTTAATCCCCCAAAAAGATTTCCACTGCATTTCATTGCTGTCATTAAAGTACCTGCTGAGATCATTTCAGTAATCGTCTTGTTAACTCAGGTGAGAATGTTGACGAGCACAAGGCTGGAGATCATTATGTCAGGCTGATTGGGTTAAAATGGCAGACTTGACCTGTTTAAGGGAGGGTGATGCTTGAAAACATTGTTCTTCCATTGTTAACCATGGTGACCTGCAAAGAAATGGCTTCACAGACAAGGATATTGTGGCTACTAAGATTGCACCTCAATCAACAATTTATAGGATCATCAAGAACTTCAAGGAAAGAGGTTCAATTCTTGTTAACAAGGCTTCAGGGTGTCCAAGAAAGTCCAGCAAGCGCCAGGATCGTCTCCTAAAGAGGATTCAGCTGCAGGATCGGAGCGCCACCAGTGCAGAGCTTGCTCAGGAATGGCAGCAGGCAGGTGTGAGCGCATCTGCTTGCACAGTGAAGCGAAGACTTTTGGAAGATGGTCTGGTGTCAAGAAGGGCGGCAAAGAAGCCACTTCTCTCCAAAAAAAACATTGATCTTCTGCAGAAAATATGGTGAATAGACTGCTGAGGACTGGGGCAAAGTCATATTCTCTGATGAAGCCTCTTTCCGATTGTTTGGGGCATCAGGAAAAAGGCTTGTCTGGAAAAGAAAAGGTGAGCGCTACCATCAGTCCTGTGTCATGCCAACAGTAAAGCATCCTGAGACCATTCATGTGTGGGGTTGCTTCTCATCCAAGAGAGTGGGCTCACTCACAATTTTGGCCAAAAACACAGCCATGAATAAAGAATGGTACCAAAACACCCTCCAACAGCAACTTCTTCCAACAATTCAAAACAACAGTTTGGTGAAGAACAATGCATTTTCCAACACGATGGAGCACCGTGCCATAAGGCAAAAGTGATAACTAAGTGGCTCGGGGACCAAAACGTTGACATTTTGGGTCCATGGCCTGGAAACTCCCCAGATCTTAATCCCATTGAGAACTTGTGGTCAATCCTCAAGAAGCGGGTGGACAAACAAAAACCCACTAATTCTGACAAACTCCAAGAAGTGATTATGAAAGAATGGGTTGCTATCAGTCAGGAATTGGCCCAGAAGTTGATTGAGAGCATGCCCAGTCGAATTGCAGAGGTCCTGAAAAAGAAGGGCCAAGACTGCAAATACTGACTCTTTGCGTAAATGTCATGTAATTGTCGATAAAAGCCTTTGAAACGTATGAAGTGCGTGTAATTATATTTCACTACATCACAGAAACAACTGAAACAAAGATCTAAAAGCAGTTTAGCAGCAAACTTTGTGAAAACTAATATTTGTGCCATTCTCAAAACTTTTGGCCACGACTGGATAAGGTGTACTTTCTAATGGCACCATTTATTATTGCATACAATGTTTTGGGAAGCTAGATCAAAATTGAAAATAAAAAATGCAATTCCACCATAGTTTTATAGGTTTTCGCTATTACAGCGTTCACTGTGTGGTTAAACTGACTTGTTGCCTTTATTCTCCAGGTCAGAGTCATTACAGTGATACCACATTTACAGAAGATAGTTTTTCTTGTGTTGCCATTCTTTTTTTGTTACAACATATGGGATACATATATATTGCCTTAATGCCTTCCACGAGCCAGAGTGGCCTGGAGTCCCTGCTCCCTGATAGGCCGACCAACCCAACTGTCAGCATGCTGGGGAGGCTCGCCCCTGTCATGGCCTGCTATTGGCTGGCATCTCCTCTACATCCAGCAGCGGGTTAAGTATAACATATATGAGGTGCTCAGTCATTATAGGGTTTGGATACATTTAAATTTCAAAAATAAGGTTCTGCCTATATCATTACTTTATTCTCTTAATGCCATCTGGTCCCAGCAATTTTTAAGATGCTGCTGCACTTCTCCCTGGGTCAGACAGGCCACTTCTAATTGGGAATTCACTTTTACATTATGCATTTCATCTGACAGTTTATTTTCCTCAGTGAATACAGTGGAGAAAAAAAAATGTAATAGCTTTGTTTGCTCCTCAATGCTATCTATAACTCCCTCCTCATCACTCTGTAAAGGGCTGACACCTTCACATTTATACTTTTTACCATTTACTTTTTACCATCACATTTCATTTTTTTATTGAAGAACATTTCAGGATTAGTTTTACTTTCGGTCTCTAGTTTGACAGCTTTTATCTGTCTTTTACATATTCAATTTTTTCCTTATAATTTTTCAATGCATCCTCGCGACGCTCCTGTTTTAGTGATTTAAATGCTTTCATTTTGTCATTTAATGCTTCCGTTGCATTTCTATTTATCCACATAGTTTTTTTTGTTTTCTTGTTCTTGCATGAGCCCTTAGTAGTAGATTTTCTGTGGCCTCTGTTATATTAGGTATGTAAAGTTATATGTATTTCTACCCACAGGACTCTACAAGTTAATTTCCCTTACTTATATCTTCCCAGAGTGTGGGCTTTATACAGGACTTTACATAAAGGCAAACCCCTCCCCCTCTACAGTTTTGACAATGCTTTCTAAACAGACTGTAACCCTGTACGTTAACTGCTCAGTCATAGCTATCATCCAGCCATATCTCAGTTACATATTCCCACTATGCCATAGTCCTCCTCACACATCATTAATTTCAGTTCCCTCGTTTTATTAGTCAGGCTTTTGGCATTAGTGTACATACAATTAAGAGTTTTTTGCATTTTTTTTATACCTTTCCTTATGAACTAGTCTTCTAGTCCCTCCCTCAGTTTCATTACCTTGCCCCCGGTCTCTATCTGCACTATCTTCCCCTCCTATAATGTAATTACCAACCTTCTAGCCATCTTTTCCCCCAAAACAGCTGCACCTTCCCCATTGAGGTGCAGTCCATCCCTATAATAGAGCCTGTACCCAACAGAGAAGTTGGCCCAGTTCTCCAGTAACCCAAACTCCTCCTTCCTACACCAGTTCTTGAGACTCTTGTTAAACTTCCTAATCTTCCTCTGCCTTTCTCGTGTGGCTCGTGGTACAGGTAGTATTTTTAAAAATTCTACCTTAGAGGTCCTTGCCCCGAGCTTGTGACCTAAATTGCTAAAATCATTTTTAAAGATGCTCCACCTACCTATAACTTTGTCATTGGTTGCAATATGGACCATGACCGCTGGATCTTCACCAGCCCCTCTCAGTAGTCTGTCAACCCAATCCACGATGTGTCGATTCGAGCACCAGGAAGACAACCCACCATTTGATGATCCCAGTCTTTGTGACAGATCGCCTTATCTGTACCCCTAATAATTGAGTCTCCTACTACCAGCACCTGTCTGGCCTGCCCTGCTCTACTGGTCCCCTGATTACTGGAGCCGACAATCCCCTGACTGGCAGAGGAAGTGTCTTGCTGCAGCAGTGCTCTCCCTGAACTGACATCCCTCTCATATATCAACTATACAAACTTGTTGGATGTGTCAGATCACAGCTAGCCTCCTTGCCACTCTTCCCTCTACCGTGCTTTCTAACTGTTAGCTAGCTCGCTTTCTGATCCTTCATACTACCCTTCCTTACATCTACTCCATAGAGTGCGTGCTCAGTGAGCAGCAAACTGTTTAACAAATTGACAACGTTTCTCAATGTCAAAATTCACCACCTCCCCATTTAAAGTCTAGACAAATCTCAGGCTATCATTACATCCGAGACAAAAAGCAGGACTTATCGCTGAAGAGGACAGGCCACCAATTTCAAAGTAGATGAGTGTATTATATTTTATATCATAGGAATAAACTTTCTTTCATATAATACCATGATATGCTGTATTATGTCAGCAGTTTATTATATTGGCCTTTTAAATGAGTAGACTGATTTGATAAAGCGCTGTGATTAGCTACTGCTCACTGAGGAACCTTGCAGCAATAAACTCTGCAGCAGCACCACAGGGGGAATGAAGCATCAAACAGTGCCCATTCAATTCCACGAGCAAATGATGGCCAGTGGAATAGAGAAGGCGCTCATAGGGTAAGTAAATTCGACCAAACAAATTTCTAATAAAAGAAATGGTTTGCTCACCTATTGCGGTTGCATCAATTGGATGCAAATGCAATGGAGATCGAGTGTAGATAAGGGATGGTTGGTGCAGCCAAGATCCGTCCTAACACCTTGAGCAGGAGCCACCCTGCCACTCGGGTAATATAAATGAAGAGAAGTACGCTAAACCTTAAGTGGAGCGTGTGGACTGCTGAGGGCGCACGAAACAACCAATCAAGGACCGTGTTTTAATTTCGGCAATGTTCCATTTATTCGTAAGACAACGCGTTTCGGGGTTCTAAAATCCCCTTTATCAAGTCTAAAAGAAAGGTTACATAAAAAGGGAGAAACATATATTTGGAAACATAAATTTTGTGCTTCCCTATGGTAATTCTGTATAACAAATGGAATAAATAAATAAATAAGTATTCATAAATATAGCTGTAAATACAGGTACCAAAGTATATACTGATAAAATGGTAAGTATCACAAAAGTACACAAAAGGAGAGGATTAAAAGTATATATAAAAATAAATTAGTAATGATAATCATAAACGATAAGATAAATACGGATTAAAATGATGTTGTATCTATGCTGCTATATTTATAATAAAATCTCTATTGTGAGAATAGACTTTATGTTATATTAGCTACAATATTGCAGGATAATAGTAACTAAAACCAAATCCAGAGCCAGATTTGAAAGTATAGTTGTAGGTGACCTAAACAAACATACGGCTGATATTTCATATATTTATATATACAAAGGCATTATCAGATATAGTTAACAAATGTGGTGTATCTACTGGCAGAAGGTTGGGGGGTATATATTATCTAATATCCAACAGAGTGTTGCTGCTTTAGCTTAATGGAGAAAAAAATATATACAGAATCTTTCAGCCTTAGGGCATCTTACCTGAGCCGGGAAGGTTAAAAGAGTATCACGGCTCATCTGAGGAGGCGCGTGTGAGACGCTGACCTCTTCAGTGCCCGCACTGCTGAAGAAAAAGGGGAGTGGGTAGGAGGGACTAGCCGGGTCCATGGGAGGGGTCTCCATGGGAAGGTGTGGTTGGGGAACACGAACGGAGCCTGAGGGGGCTCCGTTTCTTTTAGACTTGATAAAGGGGATTTTAGTACCCCGAAACGCGTTGTCTTACGAATAAATGGAACATTGCCGAAATTAAAACACGGTCCTTGATTGGTTGTTTCGTGCGCCCTCAGCAGTCCACACGCTCCACTTAAGGTTTAGCGTACTTCTCTTCATTCAATTCCACGAGTCAGCCTTCTAATGCATGGACTTGCCAGGTCCTCCAGGGCAAAAGACACTCTTTGCAGCCCTTCTCCACAATGGGTAAAAGATGAGGGACCTAAATTGGGGGCATACCTCTATAAACTGAATCTCTAAATGGTGTATTTGTGGCATTTATAATGGTGTTTTCTTATGTGCTAGTGAGTCCTATGGTCCCCCCTCAGGGACCAGGATCTTGGTGATCAGTTCTAGCTTCAATTTCCCTCAAGTGTCTCTGCACCATGCCAGAGGATAACAGAGCCAGATCACCAGACATATGTGAAGAGACACCAGAAGTATGACTTCATTAGAGAGGTCTCTGTATTGACCTTTGACATATTTGTACTTTGTGGTTACATCACTTCTAAGCTATCTTTTTTTTCAAACCCAGACCAGGAACTTATTCTGTATATTACTTTGGTAAATGACTTCTGAATCCCAACTCTGTTATTTTTTTCTTGTATACTGCTGCTCATGACTGTATACAGTAATCCATGTGTGGTCTAACTAGTTTTACTGCAGTATGTCCCCATTTTGTTAATCTATGCCATTTTAATTAATCTTTTTCTTGTTGATAATGCAGCAAAATTCTGAGGAGCCAGTGCAGAGGATGGGGGTGGTAGTGGCCCTGATGAAGTGTTGTGTTACAGTCTACTCTCCCAGGCTGTTGCTTTCTGGGGTTCGATGTAGTGGAAATATAGTTTGAAGGATCAGGCCAGAAGTAAATGTGCAGATGATGGGGGTGGAGCCTTCACGCTCTGCAGATTTTGTTGCAGAAAATTCTTAAAAACTGAAAATTAATTCCATTCATCTGAATGGGGCCTGCAGAAATCCATGTGCTTTCAGCCCCATTCAAACAAATAAACTGGTTATCAGTCGCAGAATTTTCTGCAATAACAGCTGCAGCGTGTGAAGGCATCCTAAAAGTCTCTCTTTACTGTAAAATATGACTTGTGGCACATCCAGCAGAATTAAGTACAAAATGCATATTCTGGCACCAGGTGAGGAGGTATGGTGGCTGGTTATGTGGCAGTTTAACAGCACTAGCAGGCACCTATAGATATAGGTGTCCATTATTATACAATGTGAAAGTAGCCTAATATCACGCCAAAAAAAATAAAATAAAAATTGTTAACAGAAAAGACAGATATCTTGCCTAAAAATGTTGCGTGTGCAAGGAGCCTAGGGGTAAGACCACATGGCACTGTTGTCTGTTGTGTCGCTGTTAAGATGCGGCCATGCTGTGGTCGGGTACCGCTCGTCAGTACCGCCTACAGCAGGTCCTAATTAAACTAATGAAGATAGAACTGTCTAGTCAGTCTGTGTTGTTAATGGCAGTGGGGTCTTCATTAGTTTAATTAGTGCCCACTGCAGCCCATATGGCCTCGTGTCACTCGGCCACATTTCAACCGCGACCCAGAAATTGCGGTCCCCAATGCATCATCTGCGTGTCTGCCACAGACGGATGCAGACCCATTCAACTTGAATCCTGATCCTTTTTGATCCTTTCTAAACAGACTGTAACCCTGTACGTTAACCGCCCAGTCATAGCTATATTCCAGCCATGTCTCAGCTATTCCCACTATGTCATAGTCCTCCTCACACATCACTAATTCTCCTTCACCAGTTTTATTAGTCAGGCTTCTAGCATTAGTATACATACAATTAGGTTTATGTATGTTTTTAACCTACACCTTTTCTTCTGAACTGTTCTTGTCCATCCTTCCATTGCTCCCCCAGTTTCATTACCTCGGTCTAGGTCTCTATCTGCGCTATCTTCTCCTCCTATAATGTAATTACCCTCCCCCAGGTTAAACACTCCTCCAACCTTCTAGCCACCTTCTCCCCCAAAACAGCTGCACCTTCCCCATTGAGGTGCAGCCCATTCCTACTATAGAGCCTGTAGCTGCGAGAGAAGTTGGCCCAGTTCTCCAGGAACCCAAACCCCTCCTTCCTACACCAGTTCTTGAGACACTTGCTAAACTCCCTAATCTTCCGCTGCCTTTCTTGTGTGGCTCGTGGTACAGGTAGTATTTCAGAAAACACAACCTTTGAGGTCCTTGCCCTGAGCTTGGGACCTAATTCCCTAAAATCATTTTTAAAGACACTCCACCTACCTCTAATTCTGACATTGGTTCCAATATGGATCTTCACCAGCCCCTCCCAGTAATCTGTCAACCCGATCCACTCGAGCACCAGGAAGACAACCCAGCATTCGACGATCTCAGTCTTTGTGACAGATCGCCCTATCTGTACCCCTGATAATTGAGTCTCCCACTACCAACACCTGTCTGCCCTGCCCTGGTCCCCTGCTTACTGGAGCCGACATTCCCCTGACTAGCAGAGGAAGTGTTCGGATGCAGCAGTGCTCTCCTTGAACTGACATTCCCCTCATCTGACAACCTTGCAAACTTGTTGCGTTGTGTCAGATCAGGGCTAGCCTCCCTGGCACTTTTCCCTCTACACTGCTTTATAACTCTTAGCTAGGTCACTTTCCCGACTACCCTCCCCTACCTCTACTCCATAGAGTGGCTACTCAGTCAGCAGCAAAGTGTTTCCCAAATTGGCAACGTTTCTCAGTGTTGAAATTTGCTACTTGCCCATTTGATCTCCAGACTAATCTCCGGCTATCATTACATTCAAGACAAAAGTAGGACTTATCACTGAAGAGGATAGGCCACCGCTCCAGCCTCCATTGTCATCTTACTGTGCTCATGGTAGCTTTTAAGGGCGGTGGCATGAGGTTAATAGAATACCAATACCTGGACATCTGGCTCTGGCCCAGTGTCATGTAGATGCATTTTGATGGTTTGTGTAGACACTGTTTGCCATCCTAGGCATGGGATGTTTGCTGCAAGTTTAACTTGCAGTACAGAATGGATCACTATGCACCATTTTTCTAATCAGACAATCTGTCCATGCAGAGATTAACCTCTGTGCACGCCTTGATGTCATTCCATTTCGTAGCTGTTTTCCCAACTACCAGAGCACACAACATTGAACAGTGCTGAATGGAAACCATACTTAAGGAGAGGATTGTGGAACATCTAAAATCCCATGGATTGAAAGATGAAAAACAGCATGGGTTTACTTCAGGGAGATCATGCCAAACTAATCTTACAGATTTTTTTGATTGGGTGACTAAAAAAATAGATGGAGGAGGTGCAGTAGACATCGCTTATCTAGACTTTAGTAAGGCTTTTGATACTGTCCCACATAGAGGGCTTATCAATAAAGTGCAGTCTTTGGGCTTGGACTCCCATATTGTTGAATGGATTAGGCAGTGGCTGAGGGACAGGCAACAGAGGGTTGTAGTCAATGGAGTATATTCAGACCAAGGTCTTGTTACCAGTGGGGTACCTTAGGGATCTGTTCTGGGACCCATATTGTTTAATATCTTTATCAGTGAAATTGCAGAAGGCCTCAATGGTAAGGTGTGTCTTTTTGCTGATGACACAAAGATTTGTAACAGGGTTGATGTTCCTGGAGGGATACACCAAATGGAAAAGGACTTAGGAAAACTAGAAGAATGGTCAAAAATCTGGCAACTAAAATTTAATGTTGATAAGTGCAAGATAATGCACCTGGGACGTAAAAACCCAAGAGCAGAATGTAAAATCAGTGATACAGTCCTAACCTCAGTATCTGAGGAAAGGGATTTAGGGATCATTATTTCAGAAGACTTAAAGGTAGGCAGACAATGTCATAGAGCACTAATTAACCTACAAAAACCTCTCTGTCAAACTAGACAGCAACAATTTCCACCTGTACGGCATCCAATATAGAATTAAACAAGCAAGTGGAAGTAATGTATCAAAATATCAATTTATTATAAAATATAAAATATGGGGAAAAGACAGGATGGTATACAGTATACAGAAAAGCAAAGGGCCATTCAACACCGTAGCATACACCTATCTACCCATGCATCATTTAAACACAGGGTACTTTAGCAGGTAAGAGAAGAGGGGCTATAGCTACGGGACAACCAATTCTGCATGACACCAAATATCACCACAAATGGGCTGTATACTGTTAATGCAGAAAAAAAAAACTGGGTGTCCCTGAGCTATCTCACAACGTCCAGAAGTCATGGGCAACAAGACTGACGGGTATAATAGGCAAAATATCTCAAGTCGAGTCAATGTCCAGATCTCAAAGAATGGCAATGGTAATACTCGAGTATCAGAAACCCACTGTGGATGTATATAAGTGCCATATGGAGATGCCATGCTATACTAAACACAGGACGTACCTGAAGACATGGTTAATGCGGCGGATGCTGGACCCTAAGCGCGAGACCTTGACGCGCGTTTCACCTCAGCGGTGAATGGCCCTTTGCTTTTCTGTATACTGTATACCATCCTGTCTTTTCCCCATATTTTATATTTTATAATAAATTTATATTTTGATACATTACTTCCACTTGCTTGTTTAATGTCATAGAGCAGCAGGAAATGCTAGCAGAATGCTTGGGTGTATAGGGAGAGGAAATACCAGTAGAAAGAGTGAAGTGCTTATGCCGCTCTACAGAGCACTAGTGAGACCTCACTTGGAGTATTGTGCTCAGTACTGGAGACCATATCTCCAGAAGGATATAGATACTCTAGAGAGAGTTCAGAGAAGAGCTACTAAACTAGTACATGGATTGCAGGATAAAACTTACCAGGAAAGACTAAAGGACCTTAACATGTATAGCTTGGAAGAAAGAAGAGACAGAGGGGATATGATAGAAACTTTTAAATACATAAAGGGAATCAACTCGGTAACGGAGGAGAGCATATTTAAAAGAAGAAAAACTGCTACAAGAGAACATAGTTTTAAATTAGAGGGGCATAGGTTTAAAAGTAATATCAGGAAGTATTACTTTACTGAGAGAGTAGTGGATGCATGGAATAGCCTTCCTGCAGAAGTGGTAGCTGCAAATACAGTGAAGGAGTTTAAGCATGCATGGGATAGGCATAAGGCCATCCTTCATTTAAGATAGGGCCAGGTGATATCCATAGTATTCAGTATATTGGGCAGACTAGATGGGCCAAATGGTTCTTATCTGCCGACACATTCTATGTTTCTATGTTTCTATGTGCTGACATCTTGGCCTAGTCATGTAGTGATCTCGTGGAGTGATAAACCAAGGTCTCTCAGTTCAAGGATAATGTCCCTCTCAATTTGAGATAAGTGGCAATAACTGGCATGTCGATGAACAGGAGGATCACAACATCATCCAACATGATTTGATTTTTTAGGTTTCATGCGACTAAAAACTTTGCTTTTATGCCTCTCCCACATGCCACAGCCTGGAGCTAGATGCTTGAAAATGTGACCATCTGCAGATCTTAGCTACACCTGCCACTTCATCATTTTTGCATAACCTTACAGATTGTCGTTATTGATGTTACAATTTTAAAGTGGAGGAGTGTATTATATTCTATTTCATAGGAATAAACTTCCTATCATATAATACCATGATATTCTGTATTATGTCAGCAATTTATTATATTGGCCTTTTAAATGAGTAGACTGATTTGATAAAGCGCTGTGATTAGCTACTGCTCACTGAGGAACCTTGCAGCAAAATCTCTGCAGCAGCACCACAGGGGAAATGAAGCATCAAACAGTGCCCATTGAATTCCATGAGTCAGCCTTCTAATGCATGGACTTGCCAGGTCCTCCAGGGCAGAAGACACTCTTTGCAGCCATTCTTCACAATGGGGAAAAAGAGGAGGGACCTAAATTGGGGGCATACCTCTATAAACTGCATCTCTGAATGGTGTATTTGTGGCATTTATAATGATGTGGAATTGATTTTCAGTCGCAGAATTTTCTGCAACAAAATCTCCAGAGCGTGAAGGTAACCTAATACATTTACTTCTGGTCTGATTCGTAAAATATTGTTTAGAAGCAGGAGCTCTAGCATGTTCTTCCTCTCCTCTCTCTAGCTAAACAAGAACTCCCCCTCCTGTCAGGAAGCAGGACCAGCCCTCTCCTACCAAGATGAGAGAATACATAATAATAAAACCATTGCAGATACTCCGAGGTATGGGGTACTGCAAAACCTGCAGCCTGGTTTTTAACTCCACCATCCACCGTCCACTTCATCCACACTTCTGCCTTGCACCGATCCAAACGTCATCCATCAAGAGCACCCTAGCTACCACAAGGAAAGAGCCCCAATACCAGGAAGACAGAGTAAACCCTCCTACCACTGCATGGTCCTAGGGAGTGCCAGGGTGGAGGTTGCCACCGTGAACTCTGAGTGCACCCATCATTGCCACTACCACTCCTCCCATCCCCCACTCCTCTTCCTGGGCTTGCTGCATGTGGGCTGCAGTATCCACTGAATTAGAGCTTAAGAATAGCATGAGCAAAATGATCAGTCTTAAGGGGCTTCTAGTATTTAATGGTCTCTACCATCCAGTTAACGTCATAGTCCTGCTAGGTCACAGTTATGGTAACATTGGCCATCATGTTCTCAGTCCCAAAAATGGCGCTACACTAGTTCTTCCAGGGGTATCCACTATCTTTATCCTTTAGTGCTAGTAAAGGGAATTTGTTGGGTGCCAAAAAGTAAAAATCCCTTTTAAATAGTCTCAACATGGGACGAACAATGACATGACATGACTGTGGACAGCTACTTCTCCTTGTCAGCACGGCGCCAATCTAGAATGGAACATAAGTCATTTGCGGTCGTCTGGTTACTAGGCATCTATTGACAGATGCCCGCAACCTTTTTAATGATGTACAGCATATTATTCAAACCAGTCTGCCTCAGATTGCTTAGGTATTGGGCATACCGTAGATGAACCAAGGTAAAGAAAAAAATTAATCAGGGTGGAAAACTTCTTCAAGTATTCTGTTGCCCAGCTTCTAGTTGGCAAATACAAATCCTGGCAGGGCCGGAATCCTATATGCTGGCAAAATGAAGTCAACCATTCATGCTTATCTGCTGTGCATCAAAATTTCCCCAAAGCCAAAAATGAAGGACAAAGAATTATGGAGAAAATAAATGGGATTGATTCATAAATAAATGGCAAATGTACCATTCTAACCTCACCAAGGTCCTTGGAAATCTGTCCAAATGGATTCTATCATGCTGCAGTAAATAATTGTTACCTTCAGGATTTAGACATATAAAAATGTTGCAGAGCTGAGATTGTTACAATATATTGTGATATCACGCTGTCCATACTTTTTTCAGTGCACATTCCTCATACAGTATACACCGAATGCATGGACTAGATGTAAACACCTATATACAGTTCATCACCAAAAAAAAGATAAAAAGTATATGTATACAGTATGTTCTGTGTAGTAGAGTCTATATAAGTCTATGGATACAGTATGTTCTGTGTAGTAGAGTCTATATAAGTCTATGGATACAGTATATTCAGTGTAGTAGAGTCTATATAAGTCTATAGATATAGTATGTTCAGTGTAGCAGGGTCTATATATGTCTATGCATACAGTATCTTCTGTGTAGTAGAGTCTATATAAGTCTATGGGTACAGTATGTTCAGTGTAGCAGGGTCTATATAAGTCTATGGATACAGTATATTCTGTGTAGTAGTGTCTATGTGTCTATGGATACAGTATGTTCTGTGTAGTAGAGTCTATATAAGTCTATGCATACAGTATGTTCTGTGTAGCAGGGTCTATATAAGTCTATGGATAGAGTATGTTCTGTGCAGCAGAGTCTATATAAGTCTATGGATACAGTATGTTCAGTGTAGTAGAGTCTATATGGGTATGTATACAGTATGTTCAGTGTAGTAGAGTCTATATAAGTCTATGAATATCGTATGTTCAGTGTAGTAGAGTCTATATAAGTCTATGGGTACAGTATGTTCAGCGCAGTAGAGTCTATATAAGTCTATGGATATCGTATGTTCAGTGTAGTAGTGTCTACATAAGTCTATGGGTACAGTATGTTGGGTGTAATAAAGTCTACATAAGTCTATGGATACAGTATGTTCAGTGCAGTAGAGTCGATATAAGTCCATGGAAACAGTATGTTCTGTGTAGTAGTATCTATATAAGTCTATGGATACAGTGTGTTCAGTGCAGTAGTATCTATATAAGTCTATGGGTACAGTAGGTTCTGTGTATTAGAGTCTATATAAGTCTATGGATACAGTATGTTCAGTGCAGTAGAGTCTACATAAGTGTATGGATACAGTGTGTTCAGTGCAGTAGAATCTATATAAGTCTAGGGATACAGTATGTTCTGTGTAGTAGAGTCTATAAAAGTCTATAGATACAGTATGTTCAGTGTAGGTGCAATACATGCACTGAAAATGTTATCTTAGCCTTGAATATGTCAATAAAAAAATGCAGCTCCTCAATATATAATACATAAATAAAGTGCAGTGTGATCCATGTTTAAGAAAAAGCCTCCTTAGCTCTTACCCGTCAGTAGCCAGAAGCGCACAGCTGGACTGCAGAACATTATCACTCTCGAGTGTCCAGCAGCTGACGTTCCTGTAGGCACCAACACTTTCAAAGACTGTGTATATATAAGTCTGTACTACAACTTCCTATAGTAATTATTCAGTGTTCCTGAGCAAGAAGGCAGCAAGATGGATCACACACAGGCATCTGTAAAAGTTCCCAAAGACATGGATCTGAAGGCATCTCTGTGAGAAAATGTGCTTGAGGTTTAAAGTCCCACCAAGCCCCAATACTTCAGCTGGTCACTAGCAGAAGTATGCAGTGGTTCCAAAGTAACATTCAAATGGTTAGACGTATTTTCTTCTTCTATATTTTTTCCTGCTTTGACAAAAAAATTAAATAAAATAAGTAAAAGAGGAAATGTTAGAAACAACAAGTAGAACTGAAGCCTGTCAGATCAAACAATACGTGGTCCTCACTGTACAACCCAGAAGACGTTTCCTGTTTGCATCTAGGGGAGTAGACAAAGTTCCAGCTATCAGCCCCTATTCTGGCAAGCAAAAAAATGAAATTGCCAAGAAGTTTATTAACCTTTGTGAAGTAACAAGTGGTCACATCACACGGCCTCATGTACAAATATAGTAAGATCCCTCAGACTGCGCTGTTTAAAGTAGGTCTGTGGAAAAGATAAACTGCCGGGAACATCTGCACTGGATATTAATGATACAGCTAGATTCAGCTTACTGCTTCAAGGATCGCGGGAGCTGGCACGCTACATAGCTCGCCGACAGTTTGGATGATTATATTTATAATGAATTCTAGGTTACGTTACTTCTGTTTAATGATCTGTTTATAATAATGAAGTACGGTCAAGCTCCACCAAATACTTGTGCCTCGTGTATCATCACTCCTAGCTATCTCACCCCGAGAAATAGTACTTATTAGGTCTAGCTTTTTCCTCTAAGTAAATAAATAAATTAAAATTCTTGTCCTTGATTTTTTTTCTTCCAGTTGTTAAAGGGGTTGTGTCATCGCCATACATTGAGGGCATATCTCCCCTAATGTCACCTCTGGGACTCCCACCTATATCTAAAACAGACCCTGCAAAGAGAAAGAGAGCAGACTGCGCATGCGTGGCTGCCCTCCAGTCATTTCTATGGGACTGCCGAAAATAGCATAGCGCTGACTCGGCTACTTCCTTCAGCCTCATAGAAGTGACTGGAGTGGTGGCTGCGGTTGTACAGTGCGCTTCTCATTCATTTCAATGGAGCTTCCAAAAATAGCTAAGCGCGCTGCTCACCTATATTCGGCATTCCACTAGAAATGAATAGAGGGCAGGTGTGTCCTCCTTCTCTTTGCAGGCTCTGCATAAAAGAGCGATACACCCCCAATGTATGAGATGGGACAACCCCTTTAAACAGTTCAATTCTGCTTGCAGGGAAGGCTTGAGGTGGAGAGGATAGGAGTGGTGACTGCAGCTTTCAGGTTGGTTGTAGTTCTCATGGTGGCTAATCCCTGCTCCAGCACTCTCCTGGGCCACCCGAGCAGTGAATGGAAGGGCACAACCCTTCTTCCCCTTTGGGTACACCCTGGATTTTTGGGATCTACTGCCTGCTGGTGGCTCGGTGGCCCTTGATGTTAAGGAAGAACAAGCAGTGGGGTGCAAGGCAGGAGAACAGAGGTAGATGATGATGATTGGGTATAGAGACCACAAACCAGACCGGCTTGATTAGAGAAAAATGAAGTCTCTGTTTTCCTGAATAGATGATGGGGTTCACAGTGCAAACACATGCAGCAGGCACAGTCCTGAAGTATTTCACAGAGTAGGACTTTCCCAAAAGGATGTGTATAGAAGGTTGCTATTATGATGGTAATGCACCCTGAGTTTCCCTCTCTTTAGTCACTAGGAATCTTCAAAAATGACCAAAGTTGTTTAAGGGTACTTTCACACTAGCGGCAGGGGACTCCGGCAGGCTGTTCCAGTGGGTAAACAACCTGTCTGATCCGTCCTGACTCTATTTCATGTTTGCCCCGAGACTGCTGCTCCATCCCCATTGACTATAATGAGGGTGGGGGCGGGATTCCGGCGGCAGCATGGCAGCGCATGCCGAGAGGCAGCCGGACTAAAAGTACTGCATGCAGGCTGTTCACCCGCCGGAACAGCCTGCCGAAGTCTCCTGCCGCTAGTGTGAAACTAGCCAAATTCCTAAATTTTTCTCTCCAATGCCTAACTGCAGGGTGCAGTCCTAAATCGGATGGCCAGTTTGTTTCGGTGGGTGGAGGGCACCAGAAGCAATAAATCTAAGCCATGAGCAGTAAAATCTAAAGCCATAGGTTTATGGTAGAAGTCACTTAAAGGGGTTCTCCAGCAATTAAGAGAAATAAAATATGTAAAAATTACTTTATTATAAATATAACTATCTTGCATTAGTTATAATGCCTTGTTTTGTCTAGGGAGCAATCATTAGGGGGAATAAAATGGCCCGCTATCCTATTAGACCACACAAAACCTGTCCTAATCACCCAGGAGGACAAGTTACTTCAGAGCAGAGCAAAAGAGCTGCCTCATCGTCCTCTTCTACTTGTCAGGGATTATAATTCTGAATATACTTTAATATGATCTTCAGATGAATCTCTGTAGGAATTGAGTAATATTTAGGTACTTTCATTTTCTTAATTCCTGGAGAATCTCTTTAATAAATCCAATTTTTTAAGACACTTACACTGACCAAAAATATAAACGCAACACTTTCGGTTTTGCTCCCATTTTGCATGAGCTGAACTCAAAGATCTGAAACATTTTCTATATACACAAAAGACCCATTACTCTCAAATGTTGTTCACAAATCTGTCTAAATCTGTGTTAGTGAGCACTTCTCATTTGCCGAGATAATCCATCCCACCTCACAGGTGTGGCATATCAAGGTGCTGATTAGACAGCATGAATATTGCACAGCTGTGCCTTAGACTTCCCACAATAAAAGGCCACTCTGAAATGTGCACAGTTTTGCCTTACTGGGTGGGGGGGAAGGTTAGAAAACCAGTCATCTGGTGTGGGCACCATTTGCCTCACGCAGTGCAACACATCTCCGTCGCATAGCGTTGATCAGGTTGTTGATTGTGGCCTGTGGAATGTTGGTCGACTCCTTTTCAATAGCTGTTTGAAGTTGCAGAATATTGGCAGGAACTGGAACACACTGTCGTATACGCCGTTCCAGAGCATCCCAAACATGCTCAATGGGTGACATGTCCGGTGAGTATGCTGGCCATGCAAGAATTGGGATGTTTTCAGCTTCAAGGAATTGTGTACAGATCCTTGCAATATGGGGCCGTGCATTATCATGCTGCAACATGAGGTGATGGTCGTGGATGAATGGCACAACAATGGGCCTCAGGATATCATCACGGTATCTCTGTGCATTCAAAATGCCATCAATAAAATGCACCTATGTTCATTGTCTATAACATACGCATGCCCATTCCATAACACCACTGCCACCATGGGCTAACACATCTTGCTGTCTGTCCTGTAAACTGTTTGGGACCCACAATGAGAACCTCCCATGAATGAGAAAGATGAGGATGAGGTGCTACCACTGGAGGAAAAGTAGGAGTTGGGGGTTGGAGGATGCTGATGATGATTATGACGATAACACCGGCCACGACACCCAATCGTCTTAGTAGGGGCGGAGTTGGAAAGAATTGGCTTCTCGGGCACACCGGCCAGAATAGCGACCTGTATACTAACTTGCTTAATGCCATGACAAGAGTATCAGTTACATCAGGCAGTCTGGTGTTTACTGGATAGCCATGCTTTTAGACCCTCACTATGAAACAAAATGGGGGAATGTTTTCATCCGGAACGGGAGGCCAAATTGCGTTATTACCCGAAAACACTGTGTACGCAGCTTGCCACAGCTTTCAGCGATCAGATGCCTGCTGCCAGCTTGTCTGAAAGGGAGACCCCTTTTCTACCACTACAAGCAGCAGAAGCCACAGCAGCCAGTTCAGTCTCCTCAACATGATGAGCAGTTTTTTCACATGCCACTCCAGGCCAAGGCAAATCAAAAAGCAAAGACCTCCAGCCTCAACACTCAGGCTCAGGCTTACTGTTGTTGGGGGGTGTGCTGACATCTAAACTGAAAAAGTTGTCCTCCACCAGTGTCCAAAATATCACTTTTGTCAAAAAGAACCAAGCCTGGATTCGGGAGGATTTCACACTCCTTTGGTTGAGGCTGATGAATAGATCTGGCCTTGTTGACGGTGCCCCATCTTGCCACTGCTGCTCCCGAATAAAAGGAAGAATTTATATAGGCTCATTAACAACCAGCCTTTTTCCTGACAATTAACACTTGTACATGTCTTTTGTGCAGGCTGCCCATCAAGGCACAATTTTGGGATTCTTGGTCCCCCAACAATCCACATTTTTTTTTCGCCATAACACCACGTGTGTGGGGACAATTTTTGGAAGCTTTTGAATTTGAAAAAGCATAACACATGTGTTGGCGCGTTTTTTTTTTTAAACAAGCTGTTTGTTAACGCCATCAAACGTGTTTTCCCATAGCTATGTATGTCAGTGTCACTCAGACATCATTTATTATTGCTGTCATAGTGTTCGAGACCTTGAGGAGAGGGGAAAAAATTCATGAAAAATAAAGTTTTCCTAAAATTTCCTAGGAGACGAGAATGTTTTATATACCAATTTCCAGGGCAAATGGAGCCAATCTGTTTCTGCACGAACCGATTCGGGTCCAAACGAAACTTATAAAAAAATCCAGAAAACCTGAACCAAATGATTTACACCACTTGTGCTGACAACTGGAGATGCTCTGTGATAAAATAATAACTGGAACACCTGAGAATTTACCAACTCTTGGAAACTCAGCCCCCTTAATGTTATTATGGGGTGTAGTGAGCATTTTGCCGATACAGGTATTTTGCAGATATTAAAAGCAAAATGAAAATGTTGGCCCAGCTCATGCTATCTGAGACACCACACTTCTTGAATTCATAGGCAGGTTCTACCGGGTATGGAAATGCCATAAATGTGGATATAAGCACCTGTATGGGCACAAATTAGGGCTCAGAAGGGAAGGAGCGTCTTTTGGCTTTTGGAGCGACTTTTTTTCTGAAAAGGTTTACGAGTACTAAATAACATTTGCAGAGACCCTGAGCTACCTTTAAACTTAAACCACCCAATATGTGGCCTAATTTTGGAAACTACACCCCTCAAGTTATTTATCAAGGGGTGGAGTGTGCATTTTGACACCATAGGCATTCTGCAGAAATTAATGCGCAGTGGACAGTGCTAATCGAAAATTGCAAGTTCTTCACAGATAAGGCATTTCAGTGCCCAATATTTTATGTTCAGCTTGTGCCTTCTGAGACACACCACTCCACTTAACTTGTTAGGTAGGTTTTACTAGGTACTAAAATCCCATAAATGTGGATATGAACTCCTGTTTGGGTACTCTGCAGGGTTCAGAAGGGAAAGACCACCTTTTAGCATTTACAGTGCATATTTTGATGGATTAGGTTACAGGCGCATGTTGCTTTAAAACAGCCTCTGAGGTACCAGCACCGCTATTTTCTAACAACAATCAGGGCCGGTGCAAGGATTTTTGCCGCCCTAGGCAAGATAAAAATTGCCCCCCCCCCCCTTATCAGATGATCTGCCCATATCATGACATCACATATGTTCCACCCCTTTATCAGCATTTAAATTAAAAGAACTGCTATGTTTCCCTTAGGGTTAATCAAGCTTCTTGTAGCTGTCTCCCTGACAGCCGCTAGAGGTGCTTCCGCGATTCTCACTGTGAAAATTACTGTGGGAATGCGCATTCGCAGCTGAGAGGAGGATCGGGGAGAAGAGTTCCCAGTGCCGTCGCTGGAGAAAGGTAAGTGACTGAAGGGGTTTTAACCCCTTCAGCCCAGTGGTAGGGGGACACGAGGGTGCCCCACTTCTAACAACTATATAGTGCCAGGAAAATGAGTTTGTTTTCCTGGCACTATAGTGCTCCTTTACCACAAGTACTGCACAGTGTCTGTTCTCTGCAGGAACAGGCTATAGACCAGTGGCGACTCTAGGAACAATATATAGGGGGGGCACAAAGATACCACAGTCAAAAATGGGGGGGCAAAAACAAAATAAGATTACAAAATACGAGAGAGTTGCGGTCTGCAGGGATACAGTTATAATAAAACAATTTACTTACAAAAGAAGCTATTCAGTCGTCTGCTGTGCTGTCCTCTGCTTGCTTCCACGGATTCTTTCCCCTTCTTTCTGTCTCTCGTCAGTGCACAGGCGCACTGTTATGGTGGATCTGTGGAAGACACACTGTTATGGGGGATCTGTGGATGACACATTATGCCTCTCATTAGCCCTCATTATGCCTCTCATCACTCCCATATCAGCCCCCATATAAGCCCTTATGCCTCATTAGCCCCCATTATTCTTCTTATTAGCCCCATTGGCCCCCATTATGCCTCATTAGCCCACATTATGCCTCTAATTAGCCCCCATTATGCCTCTTATTAGCCCCCATATGCCTCCAATTAGCTCCATATGCCTCCAATTAGCCCCCATATGCCTTCAATTAGCCCCCATATGCCTCCTATTAGCCCCCATATGCCTCCTATTAGCCCCCATATGCCTCCTATTAGCCCCCAATTAGCCCCCATATGCCTCCAATTAACCCCATATGCCTCCAATTAGCCCCATAGACCCCATATGCCTCCAATTAGCCCCCATATGCCTCCAATTAGCCCCCATATGCCTCCAATTAGCCCCCATATGCCTCCTATTAGCCCCCAATTAGCCCCTATATGCCTCCAATTAGCCCCTATATGCCTCCAATTAGCCCCCATATGCCTCCAATTAGCCCCCATATGCCTCCTATTAGCCCCATATGCCTCCTATTAGCCCCATAGACCCCATATGCCTCCAATTAGCCCCCATATGCCTCCAATTAGCCCCCATATGCCTCCTATTAGCCCCCAATTAGCCCCCATATGCCTCAAATTAACCCCATATGCCTCCAATTAGCCCCATAGACCCCATATGCCTCCAATTAGCCCCCATATGCCTCCAATTAGCCCCCATATGCCTCCAATTAGCCCCCATATGCCTCCAATTAGCCCCCATATGCCTCCAATTAGCCCCCAATTAGCCCCCATATGCCTCCAATTAGCCCCATAGACCCCATATGCCTCCAATTAGCCCCCATATGCCTCCAATTAGCCCCCATATGCCTCCTATTAGCCCCATATGCCTATTAGCCCCATATGCCTATTAGCCCCATATGCCTATTAGCCCCCATATGCCTCCAATTAGCCCCATATGCCTCCTATTAGCCCCATATGCCTCCTATTAGCCCCATATGCCTCCTATTAGCCCCCAAATATGCCTCCAATTAGCCCCCAAATATGCCTCCAAATGCCCCCATACATCTCCAATTAGCCCCCAAATATGCCTCCAATTAGCCCCCAAATATGCTTCCAATTAGCCCCATATGCCTCCTATTAGCCCCCATAATGCCCCCAGCAGCCACATTTTTTATAAAATTAAAAAAAAAAAACACTTACCTCTCCTGCTCCTGGACGGACTCCGCCTGCCATTTTCTCCCTCCTCAGTCGACTGTGCGTGCTCTAAACTGGCGCGCACAGCGTGAGGTCACAGAGCGACCTCACGCTGTGCGCAGCCCTGCACAGCCGACAGCCGAGGACCAGGAAGTGGTGAGTACAGAGCGTTCACCACTTCCTGGTCCTTCTGTACTAATGAGCGCTTCCTTAATGGAAGCGCTCATTAGTATTCACTCGGGGGAATCAGCGGGGGGGCACCTGGGGGGGCAAGGAACAACATAGGGGGGGCAATTGCCCCCCCTCGCCCCCCTCTAGCGACGCCACTACTATAGACACCAGTACCACTACATTAAACTGTACTGGTTTTGGGACTATAGTGTCCTTTTAGGCTCCATTCACACATCTGCAATTTTGTTCTGCATTTTGCGGAACGGAATTGTGGACCCATTCATTCCTATGGGGCAGCATGATGTGCTGCACGGACACGGAATTGCGGATTCACACTTCCGGGTTCGCACTTCCGTTCCACAAAAAAATAGAACATGTCATATTCTTGTCCGCAATTGCGGACAAGAACAGGCATATTCTATTAGTGCCGGCAATGTGCGGTCCGCAAAATGGGGAACGCACATTGCCGATTTCCGTGTTTTGCGGATCCGCGGATCCGTGTATCCGCAAAACACGTTGCGGACGTGTGAATGGAGCCTTAATGTGAGGTAAATTAGTTTCCAATGTAGTATTAATAACTAAACAATTAAATAATAAACATATTGCATTGTCTACTTACCACCAGGACAATAAGATGATCTGGTCTCTGGCTGCAGTCTGGCTGTGGGGACTCCCTTGTCACTCTCTTCTCCCCCCCCTCCCTTGTCACTCTCTTCTCCCCCCCCCCTTCCTTGTCACTCTCTTCTCCCCTCTCCCTCCCTTGTCACTCTCTTCTCCCCCTCCCTCCCTTGTCACTCTCTTCTCCCCCCTCCCTCCCTTGTCACTCTTCTACCCCCTCCCTCCCTTGTCACTCTCTTCTCCCCCCTCCCTCCCTTGTCACTCTCTTCTCCCCCTCCCTCCCTTGTCACTCTCTTCTCCCCCCCCTCCCTTGTCACTCTCTTCTCCCCCCTCCCTTGTCACTCTCTCCCCCCCTCCTTTGTCACTCTCTTATCCCCCCTCCCTTGTCACTCTCATTCCCCCCACTCCCTTGTCACTTTCTTCTCCCTCTCCTCCCTTGTCACTCTCTCTCCCCCCTCCCTTGTCACTCTCATCTCCCCCCTCCCTCCCTTGTCACTCTCTCTCCCCCCTCCCTTGTCACTCTTTTCCCCCCTCCCTCCCTTGTCACTCTCTCCCCCCCCCTCCCTTGTCACTCTCTCCCCCCCTCCCTTGTCACTCTCTTCTCCCCCCTCCATCCCTTGTCACTCTCTTTCCCCCCTCCCTTGTCACTTTCATTCCCCCCCTTGTCACTCTCATTTAGTCCCCCCCTCCCTTGTCACTCTCATTTACTCCCCCCTCACTTGTCACTCTCATTTACTCCCCCCTCCCTTGTCACTCTCATTTACTCCCCCCCTCCCTTGTCACTCTCATTTACTCCCCCCCTCCCTTGTCACTCTCATTTACTCCCCCCCTCCCTTGTCACTCTCATTTACTCCCCCCTCTCTTGTCACTCTCATTTACTCCCCCCCTTGTCACTCTCATTTACTCCCCCCTCCCTTGTCACTCCCATTTACTCCCCCCCATCACTCTCATTTACTCCCCCCCTCCTTTGTTACTCTTATTTACTCCCCCCTCCCTTGTCACTCTCATTGCCCTCTCTCTTGTCACTCTTATTCCCCCCTCCCTTGTCACTCTAATTTCCCCCCCTCCCTTGTCACTCTCATCCCCCCCTCCTTTGTCACTCTCATCCCCCCTCCCTTGTCACTCTCATTCTTCCCCCCACTCCCTTGTCACTCTCATCATTTCCCCCGACTCCCTTGTCACTCTCATCATTTCCCCCGACTCCCTTGTCACTCTCATCATTTCCTCTCCCCCTCCCTTCCCCTGTCACTCTCATTCCCACCCCTCCTTTGTCACTCTCTTTTCCCCCCCTCCCTTGTCACTCTCATTCCCCCCTCCCTTGTCACTCTAATTCCCCCCTCCCTTGTCACTCTCATTCCCCCCCTCCTTTGTCACTCTCATCCCCCCTCCCTTGTCACTCTCATTCTTCCCCCCACTCCCTTGTCACTCTCATCATTTCCTCTCCCCCCTCCCTTGTCACTCTTATTCCCCCCCTTGTCACTCTCATTTCCTCCCCCCACTCCCTTGTCACTCTCATCATTTCCTCCCCCCCTTGTCACTCTCATTCCCCCCTCCCTTCCTTGTCACTCTCATTCCATTTCCCCCCCACCTCTAGTGTAGTGTGGCCGAGCTCTGTTCTGTCCGTGGTACAGGAGCATTTGTTTTCTGTACCCGGCTGGACTGAAAGGAAGTGCACACTAAGTGAGCACTTCCTGTCAGTCCGGCCGGGTACAGGAAACAAAAGCTCCTGTACCGCGGACCGAACAGAGCTCGGCAACGCTACATTAGAGGCGCTTCCCTCCTGTCAGTCCCTCTCTCTGGGCAGTGCGGCAGCCGCCCGATGCGGGGGAGGGCCCGCCGCCGGTGCCCCCTGCTAAATTGCGCCCTAGGCGGCTGCCTAGGTCGGCTTACAGGTGGCGCCAGCCCTGGAAGAAATGGCAACCGCTCACCCATTGCTTTTTGGGTTTTGTTATTCTGGAAAAATCACATGGTGTGGTCAGTACGATTACAGAGATACCAATTTTATATATATTTTTTTTTTTTTAGTTTTGCTACTTTGAGACAATTATAGGGGCTGTTCAATAAAAAATATTCTACAGTTTTCAAACCAGCACCTGGATGTGAATACTTTTGTATATCCACTGAGTTATTAAATAAAACTTCTGTATAGTGCCACTTAATTTCTTATTTCTTACAACTTCCTCCTGAGCTGTTATAGGGAGAGCTGAGGCACGGCCCCTTAGCTGAAGCAGAAAGGACACTCCCCTTGAGCTGCCAACTTGATATAAATCTAGCAGAACAATAAATGTGGAGGTACAGGGCTGGTTCTAGCTTTGTTAGAAAGAGATTTCCATGTACTATATGAAGTCTGATTTAAATGTTTTACATTATTCATGGGATAACCCCTTTAAAACATTTAAAAAAAATAGTTTTTACATTGTCATTTTCTGAGAGCCATATTTATTTTATTTCTGGTAGTGGTTTTGTGTGAGTGCTCGTGTTTACAGGATGAGTTGATGACATTTTCGTTGGTATCATTTTGGGGTGCATAAGATTTTTTGATCGCTTGATATTATGTTTTCTGCAAGGCGAAGTGACTAGAGTTGAGCGAACACCTGGATGTTCGGGTTCGAGAAGTTCGGCCGAACTTCCCGAAAATGTTCGGGTTCGGGATCCGAACCCGATCCGAACTTCGTCCCGAACCCCATTGAAGTCAATGGGGACCTGAACTTTTCGGCACTAAAAAGGCTGTAAAACAGCCCAGGAAAGGGCTAGAGGGCTGCAAAAGGCAGCAACATGTAGGTAAATCCCCTGCAAACAAATGTGGATAGGGAAATTAATTAAAATAAAAATTAAATAAATAAAAATTAACCAAAATCAATTGGAGAGAGGTCCCATAGCAGAGAATCTGGCTTCCCGTCACCCACCACTGGAACAGTCCATTCTCAGATATTTAGGCCCCGGAACCCAGGCAGAGGAGAGAGGTCCCGTAACAGAGAATCTGGCTTCATGTCAGCAGAGAATTAGTCTGCATGTCATAGCAGAGAATCAGGCTTCACGTCAGCCACCACTGCAACAGTCCATTGGCATATATTTAGGCCCAGCACACAGGCAGAGGAGAGAGGTCCCGTAACAGAGAATCTGTCTTCATGTCAGCAGAGAATTAGTCTGCATGTCATAGCAGAGAATCAGGCTTCACGTCAGCCACCACTGCAACAGTCCATTGGCATATATTTAGGCCCAGCACACAGGCAGAGGAGAGAGGTCCCGTAACAGAGAATCTGTCTTCATGTCAGCAGAGAATTAGTCTGCATGTCATAGCAGAGAATCAGGCTTCACGTCAGCCACCACTGCAACAGTCCATTGGCATATATTTAGGCCCAGCACCCAGGCAGAGGAGAGAGGTCCCGTAACAGACAATCTGGCTTCATGTCAGCAGAGAATCAGTCTTCATGTCATAGCAGAGAATCAGGCTTCACGTCAGCCACCACTGCAACAGTCCATTGTCATAAATTTAGGCCCAGCACCCAGGCAGAGGAGAGAGGTCCCGTAACAGAGGATCTGGCTTCATGTCAGCAGAGAATTAGTCTGCATGTCATAGCAGAGAATGAGGCTTCACGTCAGCCACCAGTGCAACAGTCCATTGGCATATATTTAGGCCCAGCACCCAGGCAGAGGAGAGAGGTCCCGTAACAGACAATCTGGCTTCATGTCAGCAGAGAATTAGTCTGCATGTCATAGCAGAGAATGAGGCTTCATGTCACCCACCACTGTAAGAGTCCATTTTCATAAGTTTAGGCCCAGCACCCAGGCAGAGGAGAGAGGTCCCGTAACAGACAATCTGGCTACATGTCAGCAGAGAATTAGTCTGCATGTCATAGCAGAGAATCAGGCTTCACTTCAGCCACCACTGCAACAGTCCATTGGCATATATTTAGGCCCAGCACCCAGGCAGAGGAGAGAAGTCCCGTAACAGACAATCTGGCTTCATGTCAGCAGAGAATCAGTCTGCATGTCATAGCAGAGAATGAGGCTTCACGTCAGCCACCACTGCAACAGTCCATTGGCATATATTTAGGCCCAGCACACAGGCAGAGGAGAGAGGTCCCGTAACAGAGGATCTGGCTTCATGTCAGCAGAGAATTAGTCTGCATGTCATAGCAGAGAATGAGGCTTCACGTCAGCCACCACTGCAACAGTCCATTGGCATATATTTAGGCCCAGCACACAGGCAGAGGAGAGAGGTCCCGTAACAGAGAATCTGTCTTCATGTCAGCAGAGAATTAGTCTGCATGTCATAGCAGAGAATCAGGCTTCACGTCAGCCACCACTGCAACAGTCCATTGGCATATATTTAGGCCCAGCACACAGGCAGAGGAGAGAGGTCCCGTAACAGAGAATCTGTCTTCATGTCAGCAGAGAATTAGTCTGCATGTCATAGCAGAGAATCAGGCTTCACGTCAGCCACCACTGCAACAGTCCATTGGCATATATTTAGGCCCAGCACCCAGGCAGAGGAGAGAGGTCCCGTAACAGACAATCTGGCTTCATGTCAGCAGAGAATCAGTCTTCATGTCATAGCAGAGAATCAGGCTTCACGTCAGCCACCACTGCAACAGTCCATTGTCATAAATTTAGGCCCAGCACCCAGGCAGAGGAGAGAGGTCCCGTAACAGAGGATCTGGCTTCATGTCAGCAGAGAATTAGTCTGCATGTCATAGCAGAGAATGAGGCTTCACGTCAGCCACCAGTGCAACAGTCCATTGGCATATATTTAGGCCCAGCACCCAGGCAGAGGAGAGAGGTCCCGTAACAGACAATCTGGCTTCATGTCAGCAGAGAATTAGTCTGCATGTCATAGCAGAGAATGAGGCTTCATGTCACCCACCACTGTAAGAGTCCATTTTCATAAGTTTAGGCCCAGCACCCAGGCAGAGGAGAGAGGTCCCGTAACAGACAATCTGGCTACATGTCAGCAGAGAATTAGTCTGCATGTCATAGCAGAGAATCAGGCTTCACTTCAGCCACCACTGCAACAGTCCATTGGCATATATTTAGGCCCAGCACCCAGGCAGAGGAGAGAAGTCCCGTAACAGACAATCTGGCTTCATGTCAGCAGAGAATCAGTCTGCATGTCATAGCAGAGAATGAGGCTTCACGTCAGCCACCACTGCAACAGTCCATTGGCATATATTTAGGCCCAGCACACAGGCAGAGGAGAGAGGTCCCGTAACAGAGGATCTGGCTTCATGTCAGCAGAGAATTAGTCTGCATGTCATAGCAGAGAATGAGGCTTCACGTCACCCACCACTGTAAGAGTCCATTTTCATAAGTTTAGGCCCAGCACCCAGGCAGAGGAGAGAGGTCCCGTAACAGACAATCTGGCTTCATGTCAGCAGAGAATCAGTCTGCATGTCATAGCAGAGAATGAGGCTTCACGTCAGCCACCACTGCAACAGTCCATTGGCATATATTTAGGCCCAGCACACAGGCAGAGGAGAGAGGTCCCGTAACAGACAATCTGGCTTCATGTCAGCAGAGAATCAGTCTTCATATCATAGCAGAGAATCAGGCTTCACGTCACCCACCACTGTAAGAGTCCATTTTCATAAATTTAGGCCCAGCACCCAGGCAGAGGAGAGAGGTCCCGTAACAGAGGATCTGGCTTCATGTCAGCAGAGAATCAGTCTGCAAGTCATAGCAGAGAATCAGGCTTCACGTCACCCAACATTGGAACAGTCCATTGGCATATATTTAGGCCCCGGCACCCAGACAGAGGAGAGGTTCATTCAACTTTGGGTAGCCTCGCAATATAATGGTAAAATGAAAATAAAAATAGGATTGAATGAGGAAGTGCCCTGGAGTCCAATAATATATGGTTAAGGGGAGGTAGTTAATGTCTAATCTGGACAAGGGACGGACAGATCCTGTGGGATCCATGCCTGGTTCATTTTTATGAACGTCAGCTTGTCCACATTGGCTGTAGACTGACGGCTGCGTTTGTCTGTAAGGACGCCCCCTGCCGTGCTGAATACACGTTCAGACAAAACGCTGGCCGCCGGGCAGGCCAGCACCTCCAAGGCATAAAAGGCTAGCTCTGGCCACGTGGACAATTTAGAGACCCAGAAGTTGAATGGGGCCGAACCATCAGTCAGTACGTGGAGGGGTGTGCACATGTACTGTTCCACCATGTTAGTGAAATGTTGCCTCCTGCTAACACGTTGCGAATCAGGTGGTGGTGCAGTTAGCTGTGGCGTGTTGACAAAAGTTTTCCACATCTCTGCCATGCTAACCCTGCCCTCAGAGGAGCTGGCATTGACACAGCTGCCTTGGCGACCTCTTGCTCCTCCTCTGCCTTGGCCTTGGGCTTCCACTTGTTCCCCTGTGACATTTGGGAATGCTCTCAGTAGCGCGTCTACCAACGTGCGCTTGTACTCGCGCATCTTCCTATCACGCTCCAGTGCAGGAAGTAAAGTGGGCACATTGTCTTTGTAGCGTGGATCCAGCAGGGTGGCAACCCAGTAGTCCGCACAGGTTAAAATGTGGGCAACTCTGCTGTCGTTGCGCAGGCACTGCAGCATGTAGTCGCTCATGTGTGCCAGGCTGCCCAGGGGTAAGGACAAGCTGTCCTCTGTGGGAGGCGTATCGTCATCGTCCTGCCTTTCCCCCCAGCCACGCACCAGTGATGGACCCGAGCTGCGTTGGGTGCCACCCCGCTGTGACCATGCTTCATCCTCATCCTCCTCCACCTCCTCCTCATCCTCGTCCTCCTCATCCTCCAGTAGTGGGCCCTGGCTGGCCACATTTGTACCTGGCCTCTGCTGTTGCCAAAAACCTCCCTCTGAGTCACTTTGAAGAGACTGGCCTGAAAGTGCTAAAAATGACCCCTCCTCCTCCTCCTCCTCCTCCTGGGCCACATCCTCTTGCATCATCGCCCTAAGTGTTTTCTCAAGGAGACATAGAAGTGGTATTGTAACGCTGATAACGGCGTCATCGCCACTGGCCATGTTGGTGGAGTACTCAAAACAGCGCAACAGGGCACACAGGTCTCGCATGGAGGCCCAGTCATTGGTGGTGAAGTGGTGCTGTTCTGTAGTGCGACTGACCCGTGCGTGCTGCAGCTGAAACTCCACTATGGCCTGCTGCTGCTCGCACAGTCTGTCCAGCATGTGCAAGGTGGAGTTCCACCTGGTGGGCACGTCGCATATGAGGCGGTGAGCGGGAAGGCCGAAGTTACGCTGTAGCGCAGACAGGCGAGCAGCAGCAGGATGTGAACGCCGGAAGCGCGAACAGACGGCCCGCACTTTATGCAGCAGCTCTGACATGTCGGGGTAGTTGTGTATGAACTTCTGCACCACCAAATTCAGCACATGCGCCAAGCAAGGGATGTGCGTCAAATTGGCTAGTCCCAGAGCTGCAACGAGATTTCGCCCATTATCACACACCACCAGGCCGAACTGGAGGCTCACCGGCAGCAACCACTCGTCGGTCTGTTGTTCTATACCCCACCACAACTCCTGTGCGGTGTGGGGCCTGTCCCCCAAACATATGAGTTTCAGAATGGCCTGCTGACGTTTACCCCAGGCTGTGCTGAAGTTGGTGGTGAAGGTGTGTGGCTGACTGGATGAGCAGGTGGAAGAAGAGGAGGAGGAAGCCGAGAAGGAGGAGGTGGCAACAGGAGGCAAAGAATGTTGCCCTGCGATCCTTGGCGGCGGAAGGACGTGCGCCAAACAGCTCTCCGCCTGGGGCCCAGCTGCCACTACATTTACCCAGTGTGCAGTTAGGGAGATATAGCGTCCCTGGCCGTGCTTACTGGTCCACGTATCTGTGGTTAGGTGGACCTTGCTACAGATGGCGTTGCGCAGTGCACACTTGATTTTATCGGATACTTGGTTGTGCAGGGAAGGCACGGCTCTCTTGGAGAAGTAGTGGCGGCTGGGAACAACATACTGTGGGACAGCAAGCGACATGAGCTGTTTGAAGCTGTCTGTGTCCACCAGCCTAAATGACAGCATTTCATAGGCCAGTAGTTTAGAAATGCTGGCATTCAGGGCCAGGGATCGAGGGTGGCTAGGTGGGAATTTACGCTTTCTCTCAAATGTTTGTGAGATGGAGAGCTGAACGCTGTCGTGTGACATTGTTGAGACGCTTGGTGACGGAGGTGGTGGTGTTGGTGGTACATCCCCTGTTTGCTGGGCGGCAGGTGCCAACGTTCCTCCAGAGGTGTAGGAAGAGGCCGAGGCGGCAGCAGCAAAAGAGGCCGAGGCGGCAGCAGCAGAAGAGGTAGCAGGGGGAGCCTGAGTGACTTCCTTGGTTTTAAGGTGTTTACTCCACTGCAGTTCATGCTTTGCATGCAGGTGCCTGGTCATGCAGGTTGTGCTCAGGTTCAGAACGTTAATGCCTCGCTTCAGGCTCTGATGGCACAGCGTGCAAACCACTCGGGTCTTGTCGTCAGCACATTGTTTGAAGAAGTGCCATGCCAGGGAACTCCTTGAAGCTGCCTTTGGGGTGCTCGGTCCCAGATGGCGGCGGTCAGTAGCAGGCGGAGTCTCTTGGCGGCGGGTGTTCTGCTTTTGCCCACTGCTCCCTCTTTTGCTACGCTGTTGGCTCGGTCTCACCACTGCCTCTTCCTCCGAACTGTGAAAGTCAGTGGCACGACCTTCATTCCATGTGGGGTCTGGGACCTCATCGTCCCCTGCATCGTCTTCCACCCAGTCTTGATCCCTGACCTCCTGTTCAGTCTGCACACTGCAGAAAGACGCAGCAGTTGGCACCTGTGTTTCGTCATCATCAGAGACATGCTGAGGTGGTATTCCCATGTCCTCATCATCAGGAAACATAAGTGGTTGTGCGTCAGTGCATTCTATGTCTTTCACCGCTGGGGAAGGGCTAGGTGGATGCCCTTGGGAAACCCTGCCAGCGGAGTCTTCAAACAGCATAAGAGACTGCTGCATAACTTGAGGCTGAGACAGTTTCCCTGGTATGCATGGGGGTGATGTGACAGACTGATGGGGTTGGTTTTCAGGCGCCATCTGTGCGCTTTCTGCAGAAGACTGGGTGGGAGATAATGTGAACGTGCTGGATCCACTGTTGGCCACCCAATTGACTAATGCCTGTACCTGCTCAGGCCTTACCATCCTTAGAACGGCATTGGGCCCCACCATATATCGCTGTAAATTCTGGCGGCTACTGGGACCTGAGGTAGTTGGTACACTAGGACGTGTGGATGTGGCAGAACGGCCACGTCCTCTCCCAGCACCAGAGGGTCCACTAACACCACCACGACCATGTCCACGTCCGCGTCCCTTACTAGATGTTTTCCTCATTGTTATGGTTCACCACAACAACAAAAATATTATTTGGCCCAATGTATTGTATTCAAATTCAGCGGGATATAAATTTGAGGCCTAGTATTTAGGCGCTGGGTGACCGGTATGGATTTACTAACAGAATTGGACTTGGAAATGCACAGTAGCGGGTGTGTGTGAAGTTATTCTGAATGACCCTATGTGCACCTTGAATATTATATACCCTTTTAGGGATAGATTTCAAATAGCTCTGATATAGCAGAAACCACTAAATTATGAAATTGCTAAATTGGGAATTGTATTTCAACCCAGAACAAAAAATGTGCTTTGACGGACACTAAATAACTTGCCCAGCCACAACAGTACAGCGGTAACGACAGATTTAGCGGGATATAAATTTGAGGCCTAGTATTTAGGCGCTGGGTGACCGGTATGGATTTATTGACAGAATTAGACTGGGATATGGCCAAAAAATAACCACACTATTGCTGGTTAAATGCACTTGGTGACGGGCGCAGCTTGCCCCTGATTTAGTATATGGCCAAAAAATGAACAGACTATTGCTGGTTAAATGCACTTGGTGTGATAGCTTGACCAACCACACTACTGAGGGTTAAATGCACTTGGTGACGGGCGCAGCTTGCCCCTGATGTAGCATATGGCCAAAAAATGAACAGACTATTGCTGGTTAAATGCACTTGGTGTCACAGCTTGACCAACCACACTACTGAGGGTTAAATGCACTTGGTGACGGGCGCAGCTTGCCCCTGATGTAGTATATGGCCAAAAAATGAACAGACTATTGCTGGTTAAATGCACTTGGTGTCACAGCTTGACCAACCACACTACTGAGGGTTAAATGCACTTGGTGACGGGCGCAGCTTGCCCCTGATGTAGTATATGGCCAAAAAATAAACAGACTATTGCTGGTTAAATGCACTTGGTGTGACAGCTTCACCCTGATGTAGGCTTTAGCCAAAAAACAACCACACCATTGAGGGTTAAATGCACTTGGTGACAGGCGCAGCTTGCCCCTGATGTAGTATATGGCCAAAAAATAAACAGACTATTGCTGGTTAAATGCACTTGGTGTGACAGCTTCACCCTGATGTAGGCTTTAGCCAAAAAACAACCACACCATTGAGGGTTAAATGCACTTGGTCGCAGCTTGTGCTGGCGCACCACAAGACACAAAATGGCCGCCGATCACCCCAGAAAAATGTGACTGACAAACGGTCTGGGCAGCCTAAAAACAGTGAGCAATTGAGTATCAGCAGCTCAATGACCCACAGCTGCAGATCGATCGATTAATCAAGTCCTTTGGAGGAGTTAATCTGCCTAATCTCGCCCTACTGTCGCAGCCGCAACCTCTCCCTACGCTAATCAGAGCAGAGTGACGGGCGGCGCTATGTGACTCCAGCTTAAATAGAGGCTGGGTCACATGGTGCTCTGGCCAATCACAGCCATGCCAATAGTAGGCATGGCTGTGACGGCCTCTTGGGGCAAGTAGTATGACGCTTGTTGATTGGCTGCTTTGCAGCCTTTCAAAAAGCGCCAAGAAAGCGTCACAAAAGCGCCAAGAAAGCGACGAACACCGAACCCGAACCCGGACTTTTACGAAAATGTCCGGGTTCGGGTCCGTGTCACGGACACCCCAAAATTCGGTACGAACCCGAACTATACAGTTCGAGTTCGCTCATCCCTAGAAGTGACCAAAAATTGCAGGTCTTGCATAGTTATTTTTTTTATGAGCTTCACCTCATGGTGTAGATCATGCGATAGTTTCATAGAGCATGTCGTAATGAATGCTCGGGTTTTTAGCATTTATATATTTTAAGAAATGTTTTGTATTTGCTTTGCTCTTTTATGGCCATTTGCCATTCATTTAGCATTTTTGCTGATTTTATTTCTTTCTTTTTTTACAGATTTTATTAAGCCTGTTCTAAGTTTCAAAGGCTCCATCAAACGCCGCCAACTTATCTACTAAAATACCACAAAAACACATTACATATAAAGAGAATAGTGGAATTTTTTTCAACCCTGGAAAATAGGAAAATATCACTGTCGGAATTAGCTATTAATGTATTCTCACCTTGGATATACAGACGTGGACAAAATTGTTGGTACCCTTTGGTCAATGAAAGAAAAAGTCACAATGGTCACAGAAATAACTTTAATCTGACAAAAGTAATAATAAATTAAAATTCTATAAATGTTAACCAATGAAAGTCAGACATTGTTTTTCAACCATGCTTCAACAGAATTATGTAAAAAAATAAACTCATGAAACAGGCATGGACAAAAATGATGGTACCCCTAACTTAATATTTTGTTGCGCAACCTTTTGAGGCAATCACTGCAATCAAACGCTTCCTGTAACTGTCAATGAGACATCTGCACCTCTCAGCAGGTATTTTGGCCCACTCCTCATGAGCAAACTGCTCCAGTTGTGTCCGGTTTGAAGGGTGCCTTTTCCAGACTGCATGTTTCAGCTCCTTCCAAAGATGCTCAATAGGATTGAGGTCAGGGCTCATAGAAGGCCACTTTAGAATAGTCCAATTTTTTCCTCTTAGCCATTCTTGGGTGTTTTTAGCGGTGTGTTTTGGGTCATTGTCCTGTTGCAAGACCCATGACCTGCGACTGAGACCAAGCTTTCTGACACTGGCTAGTACATTTCTCTCTAGAATTCCTTGATAGTCTTGAGATTTCATTGTACCCTGCACAGATTCAAGACACCCTGTGCCAGACGCAGCAAAGCAGCCCCAGAACATAACAGAGCCTCCTCCATGTTTCACAGTAGGGACAGTGTTCTTTTCTTGATATGCTTCATTTTTTCGTCTGTGAACATACAGCTGATGTGCCTTGGCAAAAACTTCGATTTTTGTCTCATCTGTCCACAGGACATTCTCCCAGAAGCTTTGTGGCTTGTCAACATGTAGTTTGGCATATTCCAGTCTTGCTTTTTTATGATTCGTTTTCAACAATGGTGTCCTCCTTGGTCGTCTCCCATGTAGTCCACTTTGGCTCAAACAACGACGGATGGTGCGATCTGACACTGATGTTCCTTGAGCATGAAGTTCACCTTGAATCTCTTTAGAAGTCTTTCTAGGCTCTTTTGTTACCATTCGGATTATCCGTCTCTTAGATTTGTCATCAATTTTCCTCCTGCGGCCACGTCCAGGGAGGTTGGCTACAGTCCCATGGATCTTAAACTTATGAATAATATGTGCAACTGTACTCACAGGAACATCTAGTTGCTTGGAGATGGTCTTATAGCCTTTACCTTTAACATGCTTGTCTATAATTTTCTTTCTGATCTCTTGAGACAGCTCTTTCCTTTGCTTCCTCTGGTCCATGTCGAGTGTGGTACACACCATATCACCAAACAACACAGTGATTACCTGGAGCCATATATATAGGCCCAATGGCTGATTACAAGGTTGTAGACACCTGTGATGCTAATTAGTGGACACACCTTGAATTAACATGTCCCTTTGGTCACATTATGTTCTGTGTTTTCTAGGGGTACCATCATTTTTGTCCATGCCTGTTTCATGAGTTTATTTTTTTACATAATTCTGTTGAAGCATGGTTGAAAAACAATGTCTGACTTTCATTGGTTAACATTTATAGAATTTTAATTTATTATTACTTTTGTCAGATTAAAGTTATTTCTGTGACCATTGTGACTTTTTCTTTCATTGACCAAAGGGTACCAACAATTTTGTCCACGTCTGTATATGTCATATCCACAGAATATGGTTAAATTGTTTAGTAGAAGCAGATCCCACCTATGCATGCCTCCCAACCATCTCAGATCCGGCAGGACAGTCCCGGATTTCGGAGGCTGTCCCACGGTCCTGAAAAGGCTGAGGTATGTCCCAGCTGTCTCTGCATCCACAGGACACAGAGTCCACTGCCGGCGCTCCACACTGTTAGGCTGTATAGGAGGAGCGGTGCAGGCCGGGAATCAGCCTGATGTGTAACAGTATCCTGTCTGCTGCTGCTGGCGAATGCAGGATGACTGTGATTATCGGATGAACAAGTTGAGATTCAGTTTCCTCGTGGTAGTGCTACAGGTTAATTGAAAACCTTCTAATTATTACAGCCAAAAACCCTGGACCAATCAAAGGTCTGATCACCTGAACCAACCGCGTCATAAAGACGTATGTTGCTGCTACTTCAGTGATCAAACCCGTGGCTGGTGAAATAGACCTTATACTTTATTGAGTTGAAAAAAAGAATGCAGTAGTCAGATCAACCTCTGACAATTCAGCCATTTTGTTGTCTTTTCACATACAGATACAGCAGGTGTGATCGTGGTAAAAGTCCATAAGGACAACACCCCACCCGTGGTGCTCAGGATGAGCATTCTAAGAAACTGTTATGGGGACATGTCAATCCATTCTGTCAGTGTCAGAGGGAAGATCTGCCATACCAAAATTAGAGATGCCTATCCATGGTCCTGCAACCTGGTACCGAGGTCCTGCTTTGAGCTGAGTCTGCCCAGGCATCAGAGGCCAAGGTAGTCAGGCACTGGTGGAACCCATCCATCTGGAAGGACATGCTATGCTGCTGGTTGCAAAGAATTTGGTGACTGTCTCCCATGGGAAAGTACCTTTCCGCCTCCTGAACCCGAGTGACATCAGCATGGAATTAAAGAAGTACTACTATGTTGCCTGGCCGTCACATGTTACCTTCTAGGTCTAGGACATTGTGGACATCTCAACTGTCACCACCCAACAGTCTTCTCAGATACATCCAAGATGAGATTCCAGCTATGCCATGGTGGGCCGAAATTAACATCAGGGATATGACCACACCTGCTGCTGACCAAATTGAGGGAGTACTTGATATTGTAATGGAAATCCACCAGTTCTTTTGTAAACATCCCCTGGACTTTGGTAAAGACAGCATGATCAAGCAACAGTCCAGTCATGTGTTACACAAGAGACCTGGAGCACCACCTGGTGGTAGATTTCTGTATTGCAGTTTGTAATAGTTTACAATGTAGTGCAAAGCATTCAGAGCAGCATATCCTAGTGCAGTGATGGCGAACCAATGGCAGGGGTGCCAGAGGCGGCACTCGGTGCCCTCTCTGTGGGCACCCGAACCCTGGAAGAAGTCCAAGGTGTAACACTATGCCATAGACTTTTTCTGCCATTCATCAGCGCAGGGCATGCTATGAATGGCACAGACAGCTCACTGAATGTAGGCAGGCTATTATAGATAAATCATAAAGTACATGAAAGATATGTTATATTAGTATTCAGGGTAAATGGCCATGTTGTCGCTTCGCGATAAATAAGTACGTTTTAGTACGACTTTAATGCAGTAATGGACCCCAAGAAAGACAGATTCACACTAGATGCAGAATGTGGGAGGAATCTATCTGCCTCCCCGCTGCCACAATTCTGCCGGGAAGTTGGACTGGTGGATATATGGGAACATCTCGGCGGAGGCAAGCGAGTATACTCTTGTGTCAGCAGGGGTGGCAGAGCTATGTCTAGAATTGATTTAGCATTTACCAATGAGAATAATCTCTGTAATATCCGTAGGATACGATATGGGGTAAGAACAATCTCGGATCACTCACCGGTATTGATTGAGGTTTGTGCTGGGAAGAACAAGGACAACAGGGGGCTAGGATTTAAGCTGAACCCATATTGGTTTTCTATTATGGATAATTTAAAGTCCACTAAATCATTGATATCCTTTTTTTGGGAAGTGAATCGCCCCTCTGCTAACATTAACATAGTATGGGATGCCCTGAAAGCATATCTGAGGGGGGTCTTTATAAGCGAGATTGCTGCAACAAAGAGAACATTTAAAAAAAAAGAGGAGGAATTGACCAGGGCTGTAGCAGGCGCAAGCGAGCGTTTTATCGCCCAACCCACTGAGTATAATAGGGAGGAGATGCAGAAGGCCAGCTGCTCCCTGGATAAATACATAACAGAGAAAGCAACTCATAGAGTATTTTTCAAGGGTTTAAAATATTTTTCGGAGTCTGGACGCCCCGGCAGGTTGCTGGCTAGGATAATTTCACAACAAGGCAAGAAAAATCAGTCTATTGTTTCGATCCGTAATACAGCAGGGGAAACTATAACAGATCCTGAAGGAATCAGGGACACCTTCCTACAATATTTCACCCAGATATATAGCCCCTCTCCTGGCTTGCCGCCTGACCTAGCGACGCGGTTTCTTGAGAGGATCTCACTTCCTGTATTAAATGAAGCCCAAGTAGAATATCTGGAAGAGGAGTTATCCCTTTTGGAACTTCAAGAGGCTTTGGGATCCATCACAGGGAACTCGTCGCCGGGGATGGATGGCCTTCCATATGAGGTTTACCGCAAGCATAGCGACGTGATTCTCCCTCAGCTATTAGAGGTCCTTTCTCAGGCAACACAGGGAGGAAATCTACCATGCACTATGATGGAGGCTCTGATTGTCTTAATTCCCAAAAAGGATAAGGATCCGCTAGAAATGAGCGCCTATAGACCGATCTCGTTATTAAACACAGATGCTAAGCTACTATCTAAAGTTTTAGCTAGGAGGCTTTCACAGGTTATATCAACTATTATTCACCCAGACCAAAATGGCTTCATGCCAAAAAGGGGCACTCACCACAATCTGCACAGGTTATTTATTAACATTCAGTCTCCGGGGTGTGGGGCCCGCTCCATCCTGTCGCTGGATGCCACCAAGGCCTTCGACAGGGTGGAGTGGACTTTTCTCTGGGCGGTAATGAAAAAAATGGGCTTTGGCCCTAGATTTATGGCGATGGTTCAGCTATTATATAGCTCCCCAACTGCTAGGATCAGGATTAATGATACGGTCACAGAGAGCTTTTTCCTAGGAAGAGGCACCCGTCAAGGTTGTCCTCTTTCACCTCTTCTTTTCAATATCTATATTGAACCTTTAGCAGCCAGCATAAGACAGGATTTGCAGGTGGCTGGCTTCGGTTTAATGGGGAAGCATGACCGCGTATCTCTCTACGCAGATGACATTTTGATTTTCCTTCAGCAAACAGAAACTAGTCTCCCTCGTATAATGGATTTGGTTGGCTTTTTCTCCGCTCCGTCTGGCCTAGAGATCAATTGGGAGAAGACTGCTCTCCTTCCCATAGACGAGCTGCGAGGTAACTGGGATGATCAGCTAACTGTCTCTGAATCAATAAAGTACCTGGGGATTTTAGTTTCTGCTAAACCTCTGGAATATTTACAACTTAACTTGATTCCCCTGCTGACAAAGCTGAGGGCTAAATCCAAGATATGGCAAAAAATTCTGCATACGAAAGCTGATAGAATTTCTTTAATCAAAATGGTAGTACTGCCCCAGGTTCTTTATGTCCTGCGCAACTCGCCTGTATGGATCGCAGACAAGTACTTTAGATTAATTGAGCGGATGCTTAATGATCTATTGTGGGGGAGGAAGCGCGTCAGATTGAAGGCGCTCTACTTCTCTATGCCCTATAGTCAGGGAGGCCTTAACCTCCCTTACTTTAGGGGTTACTTCATGGCCTCTCAGCTCTGCCTTTTTAGTGATTGGGAGAATAGCCATTTCTGCAATAAGGTGGTGAAAGACTCAGGCTTTACGGATTTCTTTACTGTATTGGAGTCCGACTATCTATTAAATTCACAGACCGGGTATACACTTTTTTGCAGAATGGCTACAAAGACCTGGCGGGTCATCAGGAGCTGGTGTGGAGTTGAGGCATCGCTTATTTGCACCCCACTGTGGCATAACCTAAAGCTTGTGAATATAAGGGACCTGAAGTGCTGCCAGTACTGGAGGACGAAGAAAGTTCAGTATTTACATCAGGTGGTTAGTGGTGGACAAATTTTGTCCTCAAGGGAAATAGGGGAGAGGGCAGATATGGGTGAGGTGGCTTGGTATGCATATTTCCAATTGAGGTTTGCACTCTCCAGCACTTTGAATAGTCACCTTCTTTTTATAGATTCTCCTGAATTTTTACACAATCTTATTATTAAGAAAACTGCTACAAAAATTAAAATGTCATATTGTTATAGACACTTAATGAAACACTTTTTTATGGGTCTTCTTTCTCCAGGACAGAAGTCCTGGTCTTTGCTACTTTCGGAGGTGGGTCCCCCAGATTGGGAAACTATAGGGGAAAACTTAAAATATGTTTCACACAACTTCAATCACACTGTTGTACAATTTAACATTCTGCACAAAATATATGTGACACCTATGTGGTTATATAGAAGAGGATTTAGGACCTCCTCCGATTGCCCACGCTGTGGCGACTCCGGGGCAGATCATTTACATCTGTTCTGGGATTGCCCGATGGTGGGTGGTTATTGGAGATCAGTCCAGACCACTTTGGCCTGCAAACTGAATATGCTTGTTCCTTTGTCCCCCAGGATATGGGTCCTGGGAGACCTATCGGAGGTTAACTATCAGCCTACAAATCGTCAATTATTGATTAAGGTTATGTTCCTGGCCAGGCTTATTGTTGCTAGACTGTGGCTTAGCTCCTCCATCCCAGATTGTGGTAACTGGATGGCTATGGTTGAGAAGGTGAAGAACTACGAGAAGATCTTGTACAAACAGAGAGGAGCCTACTTAAAATGGAGTGGTCTGTGGGGTGAGTGGGTTACGGCTTAATTCACTAATTTTTTTTTTTTTTTTCCCTGCAAGGTTGGGAGGGAGGGGGGTGGTTGGGGCGGGTTGGGGATGATTTCAACATTTAAGATATTATAAATGTCATGTCGATATGTATTTTTGTATCATAAATAAAATATGGAGGAAAAAAAAAAAAAAAAATAAGTACGTTTTGGGTTGCAGTTTGGGCACTCAGTCTCTAAAAGGTTCACCATCACTGTCCTAGTGAGATGCAAGCACACGCTGCATAAGCTCAAATGACTCATTGGCTACACTGCCGTGAACCAAACTAGAAATGAAACTTGAGGAGAAACCAAAGTTGAATGGAGGTTTCACTATGGAGGAAGGAGTGGGATGTGTGGAGGTGTAACTGCTGCTGAGGTGTGATAAGATTGCTTAATAACGGTACAATCATTGCTGCATTGGTTAAAGGCTTTGTATCTGCAGGTAAAATGTAAAACCCTTAGTGCACCATGCTGACATAAATGCACAGCATGATCGTCACCACAGGCGGTTTACAGTTTTTCGCCTTTTTTTAAATTTTTTATATTTTTAATGTTATTTCAAAGTCTACAGCGCATCATGACAGGGTCTACAAAGCTTTTATTCCAAGAGATTTTCCCATAGGCCAGAAAAAGTGTGTGTTTAAGCCTTTCAAGAGGTTGTCTGAGATAATTAAAAATGTCAGAAACCCCCTATAATGTGTTAAAAAACATCATATCATCCCTTACTGCAGCGCTGTTCTCTGCGGTGCTCGTCCACAGTGTCGATGTGCCCTGAATAAAGCACGTGACCGCTGCAGCCTGAAAGGGGGATAAGTTGAATAGGGCAAACCCCTTACAAAACAATTGCCCAACCATTCCTATTAAGGGCTCATGCACACGAACTTGCCATGTTTTGCTGGATCCACAAAACACGGATGCCGCCCATGTGCCTTCCGCAATTTGCAGAACAGGCGGCCCATTTTAGACATGCCTATTCTTGTCCGCAAAAGGTTGTGTACAGCGCACAGTGTGCTGTCCGCATATTTTGCAGTCCTATTGAAGTGAATGGGTCCGCAACCGAGCCACAAAAAATGTGATGGATTGGGCACATAACTGAGCTGAACAAAGCCTATAATGGGGTCCGTTAAGTTTCCGTTCAGAGGAAGTCCTGCATGAATATAACGGAGAACGGAAAAGATGCATGCCGATGTGAACTCAACCTTAGGCTGCTCATGCTGCTGAAGCTGGATACACAATATTTGATTGTGCATACTAATGCAATTATTGTTGCTCTGCTGCCATCTTGTGGTAAAAACACGCAATCGCTTTTCCACAATGAATAAAGAAAGCCCTGTTTGATGAGGAAGGTCCTGGAGTGGGAGAGCACAATCTGAAAGCAGAAGAGTGTGTAGGGATTGGTATTACTATAGTAATTTAATTAATCAGTGCCACCCTGGCTTTTTTATACCCTACTTGCGCGAGACAATAATGCTGCAAGACTTAACTTTTATTAGGTCGCTTTAAAATCAGTTAATTAGTTCTATGCTATTTGCGGTGCCCCATTAAAACTATCTAATGCTCAAGTGTATGAGACAACTAATTGGGGGCGTTACTATTACTGGGGGCACTGTTAATTCAGTGGGGGTGCTAATGGGGGCATTATTAATGCTGGGGGGTGCTAATGGGGGCATTATAAATTCTGGGGGGCACTAATGGGGCATGAATATTACTGACGGGCACAAATGGGGCATCATTAATTCTGAGGACACTAATTGGGGCATTAATATTACTAAGGGGGGCTAATACTGGCATTATTAAATCTGTGGGGCACTAATGGGGGCATTATTATTACTGAGAGCCACATAATGACATAGCAACTTAACTAACACCTGTGTTAAGCCACACCCACAATCACACCCCCTTGGGGGTGTTGCTTAACTTGGCCGGTATTTTTAGTTGGGAAAGGTGGCAACCCTATAGATAACGTGCAGGTAATTTTAAAGTAGAAGCCACTCTTTTGCTATCACTGCTACATCTTCAAACAGATGAGTGGTGGGGTGCTGGGAATGAGACCCCCCGCTTTCCCAACTAAAAATACCGGCCAAGTTAAGCCACACCCCCAAGGGGATGTGATTGTGGGTGTGGCTTAACACAGGTGTTAAGTTGCTATGTCATTATGTGGCTCTCAGTAATAATAATGCCCTTATTAGTGCCCCACAGAATTAATAATGCCAGTATTAGCCCCCCTTAGTAATATTAATGCCCCAATTAGTGTCCTCAGAATTAATGATGCCCCATTTGTGCCCGTCAGTAATATTAATTAGTGATGAGCGGGAGGTGCCATATTCGATTTTGACGAAATTCGCGAATATTCGCTAGAATATTCGTTTCATATTCGTCGAAATCGAATATTCGTAATTTTTCTAGTTATTGCGATTATCATGCGATTTAAATAATCGCGTATTGTGATTGTAACTTAAGGCTACTTTCCTATTGGTTTGATATCTAGAATTAGCGAAGATGACGAATGTATTCGTCATATTCCACAAAACGAAGATAACGAAGTATTCTGCATCTTCGTTTTAGCTACCTATTCGTCAACTTCGCTAATTCTAGCAATCAAATAAGAAAGTTGACTATAGAGACAGCTAAGTTTAATTCGCTATGCGATTATATTACTTTGCTTTTATTTTAAATAAATAGAATAATTATAATACTTGATAATTATTATAATTATTCTATAAATAAAAAAAAGCAAAGTAATATAATCGCATAGCGAATTAAACTTAGCTGTCTCTATAGTAAACTTTCCTATATGATTGCTAGAATTAGCGAAGTTGATGAATAGGTAGCTTAAACGAAGATGCGAATACTTCGTTATCTTCGTTTTGTGGAATATGACGAATACATTCGTCATATTCGCTAATTCTACCAAGCGAACCATAGTAAACCAGGTCCAAGTTGAAATCGCAATGCGAATAATTCAAGTTATAATAATCGAATTGCAATTTCAACTTGGGCCTGGTTTACTATGGTTGGCTTGGTAGAATTAGCGAATATGACAAATGTATTCGTCATATTCCACAAAACGAAGATAACGAAGTATTCTCCATCTTCGTTTTAGCTCCATATTCGTCAACTTCGCTAATTCTAGCAATTAAATCGGAAAGTTGACTATAGAGACAGCTACGTTTAATTCGCTATGCGATAATATTACTTTGCTTTTTTTATTATAAATAGAATAATTATAATAATTATCAAGTATTATAATTATTCTATTTATTAAAAAAAAAACTAAGTAATATAATCGCATAGCGAATTAAACTTAGCTGTCTCTATAGTCAACTTTCCTATTTGATTGCTAGAATTAGCTAAGTTGACAAATAGGTAGCTAAAACGAAGATGGAGAATACTTCGTTATCTTCGTTTTGTGGAATATGACGAATACATTCGTCATATTCGCTAATTCTACCAAGTCAACCATAGTAAACAAGGTCCAAGTTGAAATTGCAATTCAATTATTATAACTTGAATTAATCGAATTGCGATTTTAACTTAGCACTGCTATATTCCATATTAGGCTAGAATTAACGAATATGGAATATAGCAGTGCTAAGTTGAAATCGCAATTCGATTATTATAACTTGAATTAATCGAATTGCGATTTCAACATAATTCTCAAATCCGACAGTATATTCTAGTATGGAGACATTCCCATGGTGATGGGGACGCTCCATGAGCACGGAAGTCGGCAGAAGCGGCAACGGTCACTGACTGGAGCAGCCAGGAAGCCAGGAATCCTAAGGATAGGTAAGAACTACTTTAGGGAAGTGGGAAAGAAAAAAATATAACAATAAAAAAAATAAAAAAAAAATTAAGATTCGAAATATCGAATTTATAGCACTATATTCGAAATATTCGCGAATTAGCGAAGTGCCGATATTCGCAAAAAAATTCTATATTCGAATATTCGCGCTCAACACTAATATTAATGCCCCCATTAGTGCCCCCCAGAATTTATGCAGTGGAGAGGAAATAAATTTGAATATCATGCAAAAGTCCATTTATTTCAGTAATGCAAATTAAAAGGAATTGCATTAATGCAGCTTAAAATTAGAATTTTGTGAAAAGGTTCAATTTTCTAGGTTCAAACTGCCAGACTCTAGTCAGATAATTAATCCATATCCCCTAAGCAAAGGATACCTCAAAATTGTCACTGGATTTTATAAACTGTAAGCGATAATCATCCAAATGATAGCAAATGAAGGATTGAAATATCTCACTTTGCATATAATGAGCCTATCTCATATGTTAGTTTCCTCTTTTAAGTTGCATTACTGAATGCATCACCTGTATAAAGTAGTGACAGAAATGCTGATGTCAGTGGTGTGTCACACATCAGCTAAAAGTAAGTGGTTGCCGAGGACCAGTATCATAATCATTGCAGCCCAGGCCTTGAAAAGAGTCAAATCTTCCTGAGAAGAGTCATAGTAATTCATAATCTCCTGCTCTCCTGCCCATCTTCTGATGATTGGCAGTTCTCTACTAGAGAGAAAGGGAGAAAACTAGGTAGAAGACTGTCAGGTGGGCAGGGAGAGCAAGAATTCATGTATAACCATGACTCTTCTCAGGTAGATTTGATTCTTTTCAAGGTCTGGGCTACAATGATTATGATACTGGTCCTCGGCAACCACTTACTTTTAGCTGATGTGTGACACACCTCTGACATCAGCATTTCTGTCACTATTTTATCCTGCCCTCAGTACGGTCAGCATAAAGTTAATTACAGGTTCCTTTTAAACAAAACAATCTCCGGCAAGCTATGCCATGCTGAAGCAGCACTATTTCTGCACTATTTTCACCCAACTAAACTGAAACACTGGGCGAAATACACCCACCCACCATACCTTTATCGTGCAATTTATCACAGCCCGAAAATCGGTGTACGAATGGTGAGGCCAGAACAAGTAGAGGCGCTAGTAGATTGGGTGGCTGACAGTGCTTCCAATTCCTTCACATTGTCTCCCACCCGGTCCCCTGCTGAAACCGCAGTGTTGGCACCTACAGCTGTTGTTCATCAGTCTTTCACCTCACCCCCTTGCAAATCAGCTAAGCAGTCTGAGCCCCAAGTCATGCAGCAGTCTCTTATGCCTTTTGATGACTCTGCTGGGGGAGTTTCCGTATGCCATCCACCTAGCCCTGCCCCAGAAGTGGAAGAGATTGAGTGCACTGATGCCCAACCACTTATGTTTCAGGATGTGGACATAGGAGGACCACCGCTGCATGTTTCTGATGATGACGAAACACAGGTGCCAACTGCTGGGCTTTCTGCCGTGTGCAGATCGGCAAGGAGGGCAGGGGTGAAGAGTGGGTGGAAGATGATGTGGAGGATAATGAGGTCCTAGACCCCACATGAAATCAAGATCATGCGAGTGACGTGTGCAGTTCGGAGGAAGAGGTGGTGGTCACACAGCGCCATCCGCACAGCAAAAGAGGGGGCAGGGGGCAAAATCTGAGTGCCCATCCCCTAGCCATTATGCCTGCTACTGCTCACCGCACCCAGGGACTGAGCACACCAAACCGATCTCCAAGGAGTTCCCTGGCCGGGCAGTTTTTCAGACAATGTGCTGACGACAAGATGCGAGTGGTTTGCACGCTGGGCATAAACGTTCTCAACCCGAACACAACCTGCATGACCAGGCATCTAAGTGCAAAGCACGAGCTGCAGTGGAGTACATACCTGAAAAACCACAAAAGATCTCAGGCTCCTCTTGCTCCCTCTTCTGCTGTAGTCTTGGCCTGTTCCTCCCCTTCTAGAGTGACAGTGGCACCTGCCACCCCGTAAATAGAGGATGTGGCAGCAACTCCACCACCGTCACCTAGCATGTCCACAGTCCCATGGAAGTGTTCAGCTGTCCATCCCCCAAAACACTGGAGAGAAAGAGGGAGTACTCCCCTACCCACCCGCGATCCCTGGCTCTGAATGCCAGCATTTCATAATTCCCGGCCTTTGAAATGTTGCCATTCTGTCTGGTGGAGACAAAGAATTTTAAAAACATTATGGTGGTGGCTGTCCCACAGTACGTGGTTCCCAGCCGCCACTACTTCTCCAGGCGAGCTATCCCTGGCCTGCACAACCAAGTGGCAGACAAAAATCAGGTGTGCACGGCGCAACGCCATCTGTGGCAAGGTCCAAATAACTACAGATTTGTGGACCAGTAAGCACGGGCAGGGACGTTATATCTCCCTAACTGCACACTGGGTAAATGCAGTGGCGGCTGGGCCTGAGGTGGATAACAGTTTGGCACATCCTACCGCCACCAAGGATTGCAGGATGTTTCTCATTGCCTCCTCACCCAGTCAGCGTAACACCTTCATCACCAACTTCAGCATAGCCAGGGGGAAACAACAGGCAGGAGCTGTGGACAGGCATGGAACAACAGACCGATGAGTGGTTAGTGCCGCTGAGCCTCAAGCCTGGCCTGGTGGTGTGCGATAACGGGTGAAATCTCGTAGCAGCTCTGGGGCTAGCCGGTTTGATGCACATCCCTTGCCTGGCACATGTGCTGAATTTGGTTGTGCAGAGGTTCCTGAAGAATTACCCCGATATGTCAGAGCTGCTGCAGAAAGTGCGGGCTGTCTGTGTGCTCTTTTGGTGTTCTCACCCTGCTGCTGCTTGCCTGTCTGCGCTGCAGCGTAACTTCGGCCTTCCCGCTCACCACCTCATATGCGACATACCCACAAGGTGGAAATCCACATTGTGCATGCTGTACAGACTGTGTGAGCAGCAGCAGGTCGATAGTAGAGTTTCAGCTGCAGCACGCACGGGTGAGTCGCTCTGCGGAACAGCACCACTTCACCACCAACGAGGACCTCCATGTGGGATGTGTGCGCCATATTGCGCTGTTTCGAGTATTCCACCAACATGGCAAGTGTCGATGATGCAGTCCTCAGCGTTACTATCCCACTTCTGTGTCTCCTTGAAAAAACACTTTGGGCGATGATGGAAGAGGATGTGACACAGGAGGAAGAGGAGGAGGAACAGGGATCATTTCCATGGTTATCAGGCCAGTTGTAACGGACCGTTTCAGCAGACAAGGGGTTAAAATCAGTTTAGGCGATGTGCCCCTTTCCGAGAGACAGGCACAGCTACTGCAGAACACCAACCTCCCGAACTGGATACAAAATAGCACTCCAAACTGGAACCTCACAAATAGCTGTCAGCAGACGAACAGGAAAAGGATCCAATCAGCTTACACTCCTGGCAATCAGTCTCTAACAGCATACAGGGAATCCACCCAATAACGAGACAAGGCTCTGTCTTGAGGGTCAGCAGTGAACTGACTGTACTTCAAGTACAGCCTCTTTTATTGATACAAACCAAACATAGTACTGCCCACAGGGTTTTGAAATCCAACCAATCAGTAATTCACAACACACACAATGTAAATACAGCAACCAATCGTTCCCGCCCCCTAGAGGACCAGAAGGGAGACTGCGACACAGGACAGATACAACCTATCCCCACAATGCATCATGGTTTCCTCCTCTCTACCTGGGAGACGACCGAAGACAATCCAATTATCTCTCAGGACAAAGGGGAGATCACCAATACACATGTGGAGACAACAGGACAGATACACCATTTAAACACACAATGGGACAATAGAACCACACCCAGCATATTCCTCCCAAGCTGACAAGTTACACTTATTATAAGTTGTTACAACTTTGTGAGGTTACATTGTCCATACATATAACTTACATCAATTTAAACAGTATCACTTGGGGGGACAAACCTATCCAAAATTCCCTGGAATAGGTTCAGGGGTTTAAAAGTTACTATGGGCCATAATCCTGAGGCAAGAGGCTAGCAACCAGCCCCCTCCAAAACACCGTGGCGAGGTTGGTTTCGTCACACAAGTCATTCACAAGTGGCTCGGAGGGTGGGTTCCTGCACCAACAGAGGCCAGGTAGACAACCGTCCAACCAGGGCACAGTTCTGCAGGATGAGGAGGAGGATGATGATGAGGAGGTGTAGCTGGCCAGCTAAGACCTGTCCTAGGTTGCTAATATAGCTTACATATGTAAGGGATCGTCTCTTTTCAGGGGGTAACACTCACAGATATCACACCAGACAACGGATTTTCATGTCCAAACTGTGCATTTATTTTGACAGTCTTCTTATCAAGGATAGTCCAGTTATACATCACTGGGTGGGGTGAGGTTCCCGCACCGCCAACACTTAAAACACAAATAAACTCCTGCCCGTCTAGGCACTACCTAAACAAAATACGTCCCTACCTCACTCTTAGAGCTCAGTTCACACATGGACATTATATGCGGCTTTCCTCAGCCAACATCAATACTGCAGCCTCCAGGCTGTGGCAACTCCAGTACCTTTTGGGGGAGAGTGGCCCACTAGTCCTCCAGACGCTGGCCATGCAACCCTCGTTCTCTAGGTGTCGCTAGGTCCTCCAAACCTCAGGTAGAAAGGAAAACCCATACTGGAAGGGTGTGGACTGGGAACTCCCTCCACCAAGCCTAGCCACCAGTCCAAGTAAAATCCAGCCCAGAAAATGTATACAGAAATGTCTCAGCAAACTATGCTTTGCTGAGACTACTACCACTCTCTGGATTTTATTTGTCTCACCCATCTGAGGCACCTGAAATGGGACAACACACCTTCCAGCACTGTTCACATTACCACATATCCCCCCCCCTCTTCTTCAGACCAGAGGTCTGGGGATTTTCCCACATCGTACCATGCCCTCTGGAAGATGTGGTCAGTGTCACATATTTCTCTCTATTCTGCCACCCCCAGGCTAGCAGAGCTTGGTATTTCATAAACACTGACTTTCTACCTAGCAGACAGTGTCTAAGGGAGTCCTCCTTCTCTTTGCTGGAGAACTTTTTCTTAGCTTTCTGGCTTGCTCCTTTTATAGATTTCTTCTTAGGTCCACGACCTCTAACTTCCGCAATCTTTACAGCTGTGTTTTCCATGAGGAGCTCCCGCCTCCTCCTTTTGTTGGAGATTTGGCTGGTCAGTTTTCTACCACCCTTTAGCTGCTCTGGTGTCACCTGGTCACACTCGCTTTGTTTCTTTCTTCTATCAACAGATAACACTTCTTCAGTAGCTCTGCCCACTTCGGCAGACTCTTCTTCAGCCTTATCTTTGGTCTGTGGTACATCAGAGAATTTCTCCCACTCCAACTCATAGGCTTTAGCTTCTTCAGCCTTTGAGTCTCCTTTGGAGTCTTCATTCCCTTTGTTGGCCTTCTCATCTTTCTCGAACACGGCATATACTTGCATTCTTAACCCCTCCTCCTCTTTCTCATCAAGGTTGGAGGTACTGGAGACACCAGGGTCCTCATCAGACTCTTCATCTTCTAATATTCCCTCCCGAGGGTCACCCAGGATATTGTTCTCCTTTCGGGCAGGCTCTAGGAGAGCCATCTCACAGTAGTAGACAACATCTGTATACTGGCCGTCTGTCATATTTCTTCCCCAGCAGACCGCTGGCTTTCTGGAAGGTATTGACGGCAGAGGGGACATCTTTCATGACCCGGTCCTGGCTACTCATTGCCATGAGTCTCTTGACTTCTGCCTCCACACCAGCTTCATCAACTTGTTCAGAAGAAACGTTTTCCATCTTCTCTGCCTCAGCCGGCAGTGCAGTGCCACCATCTTCAGGCCCATTCTTAACAGGCTCTGACTTTCCATCTCTGACTACCATTCTCTTTTGGACACCCTGTGGGGGTTCTACCCAGAGTCTCTTTAAGCACATTGTCCATGTCTACCGCAGTTTTCCTTTACTCTTCACCTGGATTTTAGGCATTAGATCCTTCAGCTCACTCATCTCTTTCTGATTGCAGCTGTACTGACACGTCTGGTCATCTACCACTGCCTGGTTATAGGTCTCAGTCATTAGGCTGACGTCTCCCCACTTAACTCTCGTCACGTCAGGTATAACTATTGTCTGGTCACTACTAGCAATTACTTTAATTTCGCAAGACCTTGACCGGGTAGCTTCTTTCTCTGAGTTGCTATTGGCCACGGCACATGCGTCACCTATATTACTTGCGTCATCATTATCGGTTCTGACCTCTAGGGGCACCGATGTGCTAATCCCCACATTGGACACTTCCCCAGCAACCATAAAACCCCGTGGGTACTGCATATCCACCTCTGGTACGTGTGGTACAACCTCTGGGCTCACAACATTAGCCAGCATTTTTGTATCACATATATTTTTACCAGGAGGGGGCATTTCTCTCCTGATCACATCCTATAAGGGAAAAGGCATGTCATCATCATATACTTCACATGACCTCACATTTTCATTTTTAAGTTCAACTACATCACTGTTTTCAATGGTCCTTTCCCTTACACGTTCACTTAAAGGGACAGGTACAAGTTCTGCAGGAGATTTTGCACTCTCTGCAGAAGTGTTTCCATTACTCCATATCTCCCAAAACAAGGGGAAATCACGGCCCAAAACTACATCATGCGCAAGCTTGTTTGCAACCCCAAATGTATAAGTCCCAGTTCCCACTGGAGTCTCACACTCAGTGAGAGCCACCAGATAGTCCTCACTATCCGCATGATTGCTCTGCACATAGTCACCAGCAACCAAGCTGGCATGTACCAGGCTCATCTGGCACCTTGCGTCCAACAACGCCTGGACTGAACTGCCATTTACCACAATGTTGCACATTTTCGGCGCAGTCTCTAGTCCCAGTGTCTCAACACCTCCTGGCCAGGCATATAGCAACTGCCGCCGTCTCACATCACAGTTCACGGTCTCTGAGGTACCAGGGCCCCGGTCAGTCACATGCCCAACCTCCAGAGCCGTGATCACTGTTACGTGGTCTGCTACACCAGCAATTACAGGAACGATCTTACCCATTGTCGCCTCGGGTTCGTCCTTCTCACTTGCAATACGTCCATCTCCACAGTAGACATCCTTTTCCAGTATGTTGGGAACCTCCCATCTTGGATTCCTGGTCATAGGACAACCAGGTGCACACCTTCCCACTTGGAGACATCTCCAGCAGCACTCTCTCTGTTGCCGGACAGCTGCATGCTGTCGTGGTTGGTTGCTCTTAGCAACAGCATTACGGCATCTTTGCACATCCTCTCTAGGACTCTGTACACCTTGGCAGAAAACACTTGAACTCTTGAGAGCCGCACTGCTCTCCATCTCACTCTCTTCCCGTCGGTTGCCCTTGGCAACGGCATACACCACCTCTACATCCAACCGCATCCCGAGAACCTGCAGTTCTTGGCTCCTAGTCATGAGGTCACTGCCCAGTTCCTCCGCACAGCGGTTACCATGGGAAACGCCTTGGGTTAGGATGTCTCTTGGTTTGTCCAACCCGCACATGAGCTTTTCCTGCTCCTGTTGCCACATCATTTGCCTTTGGCTAGCCTTCAGATTGGCCCGCATCAGCTGCTTGGTGAAATCCTCCATCCACCCCATAGCAACAGATAGTCCTCTCTAGCAACACAGCAAAAGGGGAAAACATTTTTTTTTTTCCAAACAGGTCAGTCTTTTTTCTGGGCTTCTGGCCCTTTAAATCTCTGCACCACAGCAAAAATAGTCCACAATAGCATGACCAGCCCTTGCGCCACCGAATAAACAGGCTACCAGCCGTTTAAACTCCAGCACAGCAGGATTCAGCAGCACCTGCTCTTTCTCTTGTTGTTGCCCCTAGCAACCAGCTGTTGCCCTTCTCTCATGGACAACTTGCCCGCATCCGACACCATATGTAAGGGATCGTCTCTTTTCAGGGGGTAACACTCACAGATATCTCACCAGACAACAGATTTTCATGTCCAAACTGTGCATTTATTTTGACAGTCTTCTTATCAAGGATAGTCCAGTTATACATCACTGGGTGGGGTGAGGTTCCCGCACCGCCAACACTTAAAACACAAATAAACTGCTGCCCGTCTAGGCGCTACCTAAACAAAATACGTCCCTACCTCACTCATAGAGCTCAGTTCACACATGGACATTATATGCAGCTTTCCTCAGCCAACATCAATACTGCAGCCTCCAGGCTGTGGCAACTCCAGTACCTTTTGGGGGAGTGTGGCCCACTAGTCCTCCAGACGCTGGGCGTGCAACCCTCGTTCTCTAGGTGTCGCTAGGTCCTCAGCTATTCAAAGCCTTGGGGCCCCTCAGTCGTCCTGACTGAGACCACACACTCTGCTTCACAAAACAGTCTCGCTCTCCCTCCTCAGACTGACCTACTCTGAGGCGCTTTATGCAAGCCTGATTACAGCAGGTCTCACCTGCGATCACCTCAGGTAGAAAGGAAAACCCATACTGGAAGGGTGTGGACTGGGAACTCCCTCCACCAAGCCTAGCCACCAGTCAAAGTAAAATCTAGCCCAGAAAATGTATACAGAAATGTCTCAGCAAACTATGCTTTTCTGAGACTATTACCACTCTCTGGATTTTATTTGTCTCACCCATCTGAGGTACCTGAAATGGGACAACACACCTTCCAACACTGTTCACATTACCACAATGCCTTTAAGATTCATTATATAGATGTGAAGTAAGCTCAATGACAGCAGAAACAACAGTAAGCATAGAATTAAACAGTTGTTGCTGGGCAGGAGTCTTGACCAATCACAACCAGCCTCACACACAGCATGAGGTTTCACCAACCACAGCCAGCCTCACACACAGCCTGTGTGGGAAATTCCCCTAGCAGGAGCTGCTGGAATCATTATTCAACACAGAGAGGAGCTGAACAGACACACACTCCACTAAGAGCTGTGTTTTATGGAAGCAAGAGTCCAAAATAGGTATTTAAAACAGTTATATAATGTTCCTACTGTTAATATAGTGATTAGAACTTTATACTGAACTAGTTATATATGTGTTTACTTACAGTTCCACCAATTGCAAACTACAAAGTTCACAATTCAAATTTAAATTCCATATTGCAATCCAAATTGCATACAACCATACCAGATCATACTCAACCAATCTGCAAATAGTTAATGCTAACTGCATACTGCAAATTGCTGCCAAATTCAGCAAGTGAACTATTAGTTATACCTCAGAGATACCTTTCTGAGAGATCATAAAGTGCTTAAATAACTTAAAGTAAGAGTACAGATACTCAAGAGAGAAATATATCCACCATTTTATGTTGAATGATAAGATTGAACAGTTAAACCACCATCTTATGTATACCGCCATTTTGTGATACTTTAGTTAACACGTGTTATGTACATTGACTATCTGCTGCGGAGGCGGCAGTGTTATATATGAAGAAAAGTTGAAGTTAATAAAGAAGTTTTTTCAAGCATTTGGTGTGCTCTTTAAACCTACTGTTTCCAAAGAACGGGGCTAGAGGAATTACAGAGTAGTAGACAGTCTGGTTAGACTAAAAGGCAAGAGATATCAGAATTCTTGAAATGCCACAGCTCAAAAGGCACTTCATAGTGCTGCACCTGTCACAGGAGGAACCATGTTCACAGCAGGGTGGCACCCAAAGCAGCTTATGGGCATCAATGGAGCATGGCTGGGGGGATACAGAGGACACAGACGATACACCTCCCACAGAGGACAGCTTCTCGTTGTCTCTGGGCAGCCTGGCACACATGAGCGACTACATGCTGCAGTGCCTGCGCAACGACCGCCGAGTTGCCCACATGCTAACCAGTGCTGATTACTGGGTGGACATCCTGCTGGATCCCTGCTACAAGGACAACTTGCTGTCATTATTTTCGTCACTGGAGCGTGATTGGAAGATGCGTGAGTACAAGCACGCGCTGGTAAACGCACTGCTGATGGCATTCACATCTGACAGCGAAGGGGCTCAGTGGAAGTACAAGGCGAAAGCAGAGGAGGAGGAAGAATTCGTAAACACAGCTGGGGCACCGCCAGCACATTAGAAGGAGGGTTAGCATGGCTGAAATGTGGAAAATCTTTGTCAGCACACCACAGCAACCAGCACCACCAGCTGATACAAAACGTCTTAGCATGAGGCAGCATTTCAGCAACATGGTGGGACAGTATGTGTGCACATGCCTACACATACTGACTCATGGGTCTGCCCCATTCAGCTTCTGGGTCTCCAAATTGGGCACATGGCCTGAGCTTGCCCTTTACACCTTGGAGGTGCTGGCTAGAGTTGAGCGGACACCTGGATATTCGGGTTCGGCAGGTTCGGCCAAACTTGAAAAAAAAAGTTTGGGTTCGGGACCCGAACTTGAACCCAAAACCGAACCCCATTGAAGTCAATGGTGACCCAAACTTTTGGCCACTAAAATGGCTCTAAAATAGCCCTGGAAAGAGCTAGAGGGCTGCAAAAGGCAGCAAAATGTGCTTAAGAGCATGGCAAATGCTCTGCAAACAAATGTGGATAGGGAAATGAATTAAAAAAACATAAAAGACCTTAAAAAAATAAAAATTAGGAATGATGTAGGAGGAAGAGGCTGAGGAGGCGGTGAATAGGTGGATGTGGCCGTGTAGGCTCACATGGCGGTCTAGGTGGAAGCGGCGGCGAAGGAGGAATAGGTAGCCAACACAGATGTGTGTTATTTTGCATTTTTACATAGGGGTATCCCCCAAAATATTGGGACATATAAAAAATAAATAAAGGAATAAGTGCACTTGAGTACAAGGATGGATGGTTGAGGGTGTTAGAACTGTCTATTCTGCACAAGGTACAGACAAGTCTTGTGGTATCCAGGCCTGGTTCATTTTAATCAGCATGAGCTTGTCCTCGTTTGCTGTGGACAGGCGGCTGCGTCTGTCTGTAATGACGCCTCCTGCCATGCTAAATACACGTTCAGAGAGTACACTGGCTGCAGGGCAGGCCAGCCCCTCCAAGGCATACAGGGCAAGCTCTAGCCATGTGGACAATTTGGAGACCCAGAAGTTGAATGGGGCAGAACCATCAGTCAGTACGTGTAGGCGTGTGCACAGGTACTGTTCCACCATGTTGCTGAAATTGTGCCTCCTGCTAACACGCTCCATATCAGCAGTTGGGGCCGATTGTTGCGGCGAGGTGACAAAACTTTTCCACATGTCGGCCATGCTAACCCTGCCTTCTGAGGTGCTGGCACTGACATTGGGGACCTCTTCCTCCTCCCCTTCCTTCGCCTTGTGCTTCCACTTGTCCCCCGGCATCAGTCGGGAATGCTCTCAGGAGCGCGTCTACCAGCATGTGCCTGTAGTCGCGCATCTTCCGATTACGCTCCAGTGAGGGAATTAAGGACGGCACATTGTCTTTGTAATGGGGATCCAGCAGGGTGGCAACCAATAGTCAGCACACGTTAAAATGTGGGCAACTCTGCTGTTGTAGCGCAGGCACTGCAGCATGTAGTCACTCATGTGTGCCAGGCTGCCAAGAGGTAAGGACAAGCTGTCCTCTGTGGGAGGCGTATCGTCTGCGTCCTCTGTATCCCCCCAGCCACGCACCAGTGATGGGCCCAAGCTGCGTTGGGTGCCACCCCGCTGTGAACATGCTTCATCCCCATCCTCCTCCTTCTCATCCTCCTCGTCCTCCAGTAGTAGGCCGTGGCTGGCCAAATTTGTACCTGGCCTCTGCTGTTGCAAAAAAACCTCCCTCTGAGCCACTTCTAAAAGACTGGCCTAAAAGTGTTAGAGATGACCCCTCTTCCTCCTGCTTGTCCTGGGCCACATCCTCTTCCATCATCACCCTAAGTGTTTTCTCAAGGAGACATAGGAGTGGTATTGTAACGCTGATAACGGCGTCATAGCCACTGGCCATGTTAATGGAGTACTCAAAACAGTGCAACAGGGCACACAGGTCTCGCATGGAGGCCCAGTCATTGGTGGTGAAGTGGTGCTGTTCCGCAGTGCGACTCACCCGTGCGTGCTGCAGCTGAAACTCCACTATGGCCTGCTGCTGCTTGCACAGTGTCTCCAGCATGTGCAAGGTGGAGTTCCACCTTGTGGGCATGTTGCATATGAGGCGGTGAGCGGGAAGGCCGAAGTTACGCTGTAGAGCAGACAGCCGAGCGGCGGCAGAATGAGAACGCCGTAAGCGCGCACAGACGGCCCGCACTTTATGCAGCAGCTCTGACATGTCAGGGTAGTTGTGAATGAATTTCTGCACCACCAAATTCAGCACATGCCCCAGGCAAGGGATGTGCGTCAAACCGGCTAGTCCCAGAGCTGCAACGAGATTTCGCCCATTATCACACACCACCAGGCCGGGCTTGAGGCTCACCGGCAGCAACCACTCGTCGGTCTGTTGTTCTATACCCTGCCACAACTCCTGCGCGGTGTGGGGCCTGTCCCCCAAACATATGAGTTTCAGAATGGCCTGCTGACGTTTACCCGGGCTGTGCTGAAGTTGGTGGAGAAGGTCTGTCGCTGACCGGATGAGGAGGTGATAGAAGAGGAGGAAGAAGCCAAGTAGGAAGAGGAGGCAACAGGAGGCAAAGAATGATGCCCTGCGATCCTTGGCGGTGGAAGGACATGCGCCAAACAGCTCTCCGCCTGGGGCCCAGCCGCCACTACATTTACCCAGTGTGCAGTTAGGGAGATATAGCGTCCCTGGCCATGCCTACTGGTCCATGTATCTGTGGTTAGGTGGACCTTGCCACAGATGGCGTTGCGAAGTGCACACCTGATTTTATCCAATACTTGGTTGTGCAGGGGAGGGCACGGCTTTCCTGGAGAAGTAGTGGCGGCTGGGAACAATGTACTGTGGGACAGCAAGCAACATGAGCTGTTTGAAGCTGTCCGTCTCCACCAGCCTGAATGACAGCATTTCAAAGGCCAGTAGTTTAGAAATGCTGGCCAGGGATCGAGGGTGGCTAGGTGGGAATTTACGCTTTCTCTCCAAGGTTTGTGAGATGGAGAGCTGAACGCTTCCGTGTGACATGATGGAGATGCTTGGTGACGGAGGAGGTGGTGTTGTTGGTGGCACATCCTCTGTTTGCTGGGCGGCAGGTGCCAACGTTCCTCCAGAGGCAGAGGAAGAGGCCGAGGCAGCAGCAGAAGAGGGAGCAGGAGGGGCATGAGCCCTTTCTTGGTTTTGAAGGTGCTTACTCCACTGCAGCCCGTGTCTCGCATGTAGATGCCTGGTCATGCAGGTTGTGCTAAGGTCAGAACGTTAATGCCTCGCTTCAGGCTCTGAAGGCACAGCGTGCAAACCACTCGGGTCTTGTCGTCAGTACATTGTGTGAAGAAGTGCCATGCCAGGGAACTCCCTGAAGCTGCCTTTGGTGTGCTCGGTCCCTGGTGACGGTGGCCAGTAGCAGGCGAACTGTTTTGGCGACAGCTGCTCTGCTTTTGCATCCTGCTCCCTCTTTTGCTACACTGTTGGCTTGGTCTCACCACTGCCTCTTCCTCCGAACTCTAAAAGTCAGTGGCACGACCTTCATTTCATGTGGGGTCTAGGACCTCATCGTCCCCTGCATCGTCTTCCACCCAGTCTTCCTCCCTGACCTCCTTTTCGGTCTGCACGCTGTAAAAGGACGAAGCAGTTGGCACCTGTGTTTTGTCATCATCAGAGACGTGCTGAGGTGGTATTCCCATGTCCTCATCAGAAAACATAAGTGGTTGTGCGTCAGTGCATTCTATGTCTTCCACCGCTGGGGAAGGGCTAGGTCAGGCATGGCCAACCTGTGGCTCTCCAGCTGTTGTAAAACTACAATTCCCACCATGCCCTGCTGTGGGCTGATAGCTGTTTGCAGTCTGGGCATGCTGGGAGTTGTAGTTTTGTAACATCTGGAGAGCCTCAGGTTGGCCATCCCTGGGCTAGGTGGATGCCCTTGGGAAACCCTGCCAGCAGAGTCTTCAAACAGCATAAGAGACTGCTGCATGACTTGAGGCTCAGACAGGTTCCCTGATATGCACAGGGGTGATGTGACAGACTGATGGGCATGGGTTTCAGGCGCCACCTGTGCACTTTCTGCAGAAGACTGGGTGGGAGATAATGTGAACCTGCTGGATCTACTGTCGGCCACCCAATCGACTAGCGCCTGTACTTGCTCAGGCATTACCATCCTTAGAACGGCATTAGGCCCGACTAAATATCGCTGTCGATTCTGGCGGCTACTGGGACCTGAGGTAGTAGGTTCAGTAGGACGTGTAGCTGTGGCAGAACGGCCACATCCTCTCCCTGCACCAGAGGCTCCACCAACACCAACACCACGACCATGACCGCGTCCCTTATTAGATGTTTGCCTCATAGTTAGCGTTCACCAAGCAAAGTAAAAAGTGGTTAAGTCTGTTAAAAATAATTAACCGCCAATAAAAACCCTGATGTAGGGTACTGCACTCAATATTTTTTTTTAACTCTATATAACAGCAGTATTTGTGGCCTAAATTTCACAGTAACTTATGCATGTCTAAATTACAGATGTGCAGTATATCAGTAGTTTTTTTAACCCCAGTAAGCAAAAAGACGTATTTGTGGCCTAAATTTTACAGTAACTTATGCACATCTAATCCCAGGTGTGCAGTATATCAGAGCGTTTTTTTTAACCCCAGTATGCAAAAGCTGTATTTGTGGCCTAAAATGAACAGTCCCTTATGCACCTATAATCCTAGATGTGCACTATATGAAACAGAGGGGTTTGTTTCACCCAGTATGCCAAAGCTGTATTTCTGGCCTAAATGTGACACTCACTTATGCACCTATAATCCTAGATGTGCACTATATGAAACAGATGTTTTTTTTTCATCCGAGTATGCCCCAGTATGAGAAAGCTGTATTTCTGTCCTAAATTTCACAGTCACTTATGCAGCGATAATCCTAGATGTGCACTATATGAAACAGATGTTTTTTTTTTCACCCCAGTATGCCCCAGTAAGCAAAAAGCCGTATTTGTGGCCTACATTTCACAGTCACTTATGCACGTCTAATCCCAGATGTGCAGTATATCAGAGGGTTTTTTAACCCCAGTAAGCAAAAAGCCATATTTGTGGCCTAAAATGAACAGTCCCTTATGCACCTATAATTCTAGATGTACACTATATGAAACAGAGGGGTTTGTTTCACCCAGTATGCCAAAGCTGTATTTCTGGCCTAAATGTGACACTCACTTATGCACCTATAATTCTAGATGTGCACTATATGAAACAGATGTTTTTTTTCACCCCAGTATGCCCCAGTATGAGAAAGCCATATTTCTGGCCTAAATTTCACAGTCACTTATGCAGCGATAATCCTAGATGTGCACTATATGAAAAAAAGGAATAAATAAGCAGTTCTTCATAAGATTTCTCCCTGATCTCTCCCTCACAGCAGCTGCAGCCTATCCCTACACTAATCCGAGCAGAGTGACGGGCGGCGCTAGGTGACTCCAGCTTAAATAGAGGCTGGGTCACATGCTGCAGTTGGCCAATCACAGCAATGCCAATAGTAGGCATGGCTGTGATGGCCTTTTGGGGCAAGTAGTATGACGCTTGTTGATTGGCTGCTTTGCAGTCTTTCAAAAAGCACCATAAAAATCGCCGAACACCCAACCCGAACTTTTAAGTAAATGTTCGGGTTCAGGTCCAGGTGCCAAAAAATCTAAAGTTCGCTCAACTCTAGTGCTGGCCTGCCCTGCAGCAAGTGTATTGTCTGAACGTGTGTTTAGCACGGCAGGGGTAGGTAATCAAAGACAAGCGCAGGGCAAGCTCACGTTCATTAAAATGAAGCAGGCATGGATCCCACAGGACTTGTCCGTACCTTGTGCTGAGTACACTGGCCACACCCAGCAATTGTTATACTCCAAAGCACTTTCTATTTGCATTCTCTTTTCTATTTCCCAATGTTTTGGGGTCTTCCCAAATTTATAAAAAAAATAATAATTAAGGAAAAAATAAATAAAAAACAACAAAAACAGTATTGGCTATCTTCTCCTCCTCTACCGCCCCATCTACCTACACCGCCACGTCCACCGCCTCCTCAACCTCCTACTCCACTTTGACCTCCACCTCCTAGTTCAAGATTATTATTTTTCTATTCTATGTTATTTGAAGTTATTTGCCTATCCACATTTGTTTGCAGGGCAACTGTCCTGGTCTTACCCCCATTTTGCTTCCTTTTGCAGCCCTCTAGCCCTTACTATGACTATTTTAGAGCCATTTTAGTGCACCAAAGTTCAGGTCCTTATTGACTTCAATAGGGTTCGAGTTCGGGTCAAGTTTGGGTCCCGAACTTTGACCTGAAGTTCGTCCGAACCCGGCAAATCTGAAGATCCACGGGTCTGCCCATCTCTATGTACAGTATCTCACAAAAGTGAGTATACCCTTCACATTTTTGTAAATATTTTATTATATCTTTTCATGGGAAATCACTGAAGATCTGACACTTTGATACAAGTAGTCAGTGAACAGCTTGTATAACAGTGTAAATTTGATGTGCCCTCAAAATAACTCAACACATATCCATTAATGTTAAAATTGCTGGCAGCAAAAGTCAGTAAGCCCCTAAGTGAAAAAAGTCAAATTGTGCCCAAAGTGTCAATATTTTGTGTGGCCACCATTATTTACCAGCACTGCCTTAACTCTCTTGGGCATGGAGTTTACTAGACCTTCACTAGTTGCCACTGGAATCCTCTTCCACTTCTTCATGATGACATCATGGAGCTGGTGGATGTTAGAGACCTTGTGCTCCTCCACCTTATGTTTGAGGATGCCCCACAGATGCTCAATAAGGTTTAGATCTGGAGACATGCTTTGCCAGTCCAGCACCTTTACCCTCAGTTTCTTTAGCAACTCAGTGGTTGTCTTGGAGGTGTGTTTGGGGTCATTATCATGTTGGAATATTGTCCTGCAGCCCAGTTTTCCGATGGGAGGAGGATCATACTCTGCTTCAGTATGTCACAGTACATGTTGGCATTCATGGTTCCCTCAATGAACTGTAGCTAACCCACAGCCGGCAGCACTCAGGCAGCCCCAAACCATGATACTCCCACCATCATGCTTGAATGCAGGCAAGGCAAACTTGTCTTTGTACTCCTCACCTGGTTGCAGCCACACACTCTTGACTCAATATGAACCAAATAAGTTTATCTTGGTCTCATCAGACCACAGGACATGGTTCCAGTAATCCATATCCTTAGTCTGCTTGTATTCAGCAAACTGTTTGCAGGCTTTCTTGGGCATCATCTTTAGAAGAGGCTCTCTTCTGGGACAGACCAATTTGATGCTGTGTGCGGCGTATGGTCTGAGCACTGACAAGCTGATCCCCACGCCTTTGCTGGCAGCACTCAAATGTCTATTTTGAAAAGACAACCTCTGGATATGACACTGAGCACGTGCACTCATCTTTGGTCAACCATGGCGAGGCCTGTTTTGAGTGGAACCTGTCTTGTTAAAACTGCTGTATTGTCTTGGCCACCATGCTGCAGCTCAGTTTCAGGGTGTTGCCAATCTTCTTATAGGTTAGGCCAGTGGTGGCGAACCTATGGCACGGGTGCCAGAGGCGGCACTCAGAGCCCTCTCTGTGGGCATCCGCACCCTGGAAAAAGTCTATAGTGTACCAATATGCCTTAGACTTTTCCTGCCACTCATCAGCACAGGGTGTTGTAGGCAGCCTAATATAGCTAAATGATAAAGTACATGGAAGATATACTATATTGGTATTCAGGTTAAATTGTCGTGTTGGCACTTTGCGATAAATAAGTGGATTTTGAGTTGCAGTTTGGGCACTCAGTCTCTAAAAGGTTCGCCATCACTGGCCTAGGCCATCTTTATGTAAAGCAACAAGTCTTTTTTTCAGATCCTCAGAGAGTTCTTTGCCATGAGGTGCCATGTTGAACTCCAGTGACCAGTATGAGAGAGTGTGAGAGCTATAACACCAAATTTAACACACCTGATCCCCATTCACACCTGAGACCTTGTAACACTAATGAGTCACATGACCCCGGGATGGGAAAATTGCTAATTGGGCAAAATTTGACCTTTTTCATTTAGGGGTGTACTTTTGTTGCCATCAGTTTAAACATTAATGGCTGTGTGTTGAGTTCTTTTCAGGGCAAACAAAATTTACACTGTTATGCAACCCTATGAGCATCTGTGGGGCATCCTTAAAAATAAGGTGGAGGGGCATCCTCAAAAATAAGGTGGAGGAGCACAAGGTCTCTAACATCCACCAGATCAGTGATGTCGTCATGAAGGAGTGGAAGAAGATTCCAGTGGCAACCTGTGATGCTCTAGTAAACTCCATGTCCAAGAGAGTTAAGGCAGTGCTGGTAAATAATGGTGGCCACACAAAATATTGACACTTTGGTCATAATTTGGCTATTTTCACTTAGGGGTGTACTCATTTTTGCTGCCAGCAATTTTGACATTAATGGCTGTGTGTTGAGTTATTTTGAGGGCTCATCAAATTTACACTGTTATACAAGCCATACACTGACTACTTTACATTGTATCAAAGTGTCATATCTTCAGTGTTATCCCATGAAAAGATAGAATAAAATATTTACAAAAATGTGAGGGGTGTGCTGACTTTTGTGAAATACTGTATAATTTTTTAGTCCCCTTAATCCCTTAACATATTCTACATTTTTGAAACCAGCAACTGGATCTGAATACTTTCGTAATTGCATGTAATTAAGAATTTAGTATAGCCAGTGAGCTATTTAATAAAATGTATATGTATAGCGCCACCTGCTGTTTGTTCTTTTGTTTATTTTTTGTCCTCCCACTGTCTAAGGCCAGCGTCACATATATCTGGCAGTCCGACTCAGTTCCCTTCCGGTGAGGTTCAGAAAACGCCAGAGGGGAACTGAAGCTAGAACTGATACCATAGTTTTCTACTCATATTAATCTGACATATCACTGATGACTCCAGATGTCAAATAGCATGCAGCGTTTTCCTATCCTGTGCACTGAGGTGCAGTACACATGTATAAGTTGTGTCCAGCTCCCAACTTGAAAAAGCTGGCCTTACACAATTGATATACTGTATGTGAAGGGGGCCTAACTGCTTGAATGCTGCGGACGCTATTGACTGTGACATCTGAGGTGTTAAGTTGCCAGGGTCATTACATTGCTATAGCATGCTCTTGCGGCACCAAGTGTGAGGGGTTAAAATGTCAGACAGAATCAATCAGAATCCATTTTTCATAGCTCCCTTGGAAAATAAAAGATGGAATCTGGTTTCTATGGGCAACTAAGCCAGTTCTACTTTACACCAGTTTGATAAATCTCCCCCTGTATGTTTGGAAGTCGTTTTATAACTATAAAATAAACTGTTGAAAAAAAATTTAAGTAAAAAACACAAAAATAATAAAAAGGTACAGCTTGCGAGAGTTCACCGTATCAGGCACAGTCAAATAGGGTTGGGCATCGCCGGATCCCCGTTGACTACAATGGGATGCTTCCACTTGATGCACAGCTTTTTGTTTGGCCAAAAGCCAGCATTTATATTGGAAAGCGGACGGATCCCCTTTGGATCCAATTGCAGTCAATGAGGATCCGGCTGCTCACGGCCCTAACTGGTTAAGCCGGATATGGTGAACTACGGCAGACTGTTTCTCTATCAAAACAGCCTGCCAGATTTAAAGACGCAGATGTGAAAATAGCTGAAAGCCTCTTTAGGAGCATGATTTACAGCATTATACAGCGATCCCTCAAGATACAATGGCCTCAGGATACAATACTTCCAACATACAATGATCTTTCCTGGGCAATTGTAAGTTGAATCTATACGCAACATACAATGCCTCAAACTCAGATTCAACCAATCAACATGGCCAATTTATTGGTAAAACACCTTTACTAATTGTCTAGTAGCTCCTCTGCAGTACTAACTGTTCTATACTGCCTCCTGTCTGTGCCAGGGTGTGCAGCCCCATGGGACATCAGGTGAGCTGAAGCTTCATTCTATTTTTCCGATAGATGTATGCACTATGTAAGATCCTGAAGAAGCTCCTGCCCTCAGCAGAGAAAGTCTTTTACAGCCTCCAACATCGATTCCTGCCTATTTTACATAGGCACTTGTTTTATCTGTCCTAATTATCTGCCTATTTTTCTTAAAACTTTTTCTTGTTTTGGGATTATATTTTTGGGCTTTGGAACCAATTACTGGTTTTCCATAAAGTTATACACGAGTTACAATGGTCATCGTGGAACCAATTAATATTATAAATTGAGGGAGCACTGCAAGGATTTATAATGCTGTGTGTCTCTGCATGACCTTGCTCCTGCATAATGCTGTCAGTATAATTCTGTACAGGTACATCTTAATAAATTTGAATATCAATGAAAAGTTAATTTATTTCAGTAATTCAATTCAACTTATATATTCTATAGAGTCATTACACACAGTGTGATCTAATTCAAGTGATTCTTTTAATGTTGACGAGTATGGCTTTCAGCTATTGAAAACCCAAAAGCTAGTATCAGTAGAATATTGTGAAAAAGTTCAATGTAGACTCTTGGGGTCACACTCTAATCAGCTAATCAACACAAAACACCTGCAAAGGTTTCCTAAGCATTTAAATGGTCCCTTGTTCTGGTTCAATAGGCTACACAATCATGGGAAAGACTGCTGATTTGAGAGTTGTACAGAAGACAGGAGGGTAAGCCACGAAAGAGCATTGCTAAAGAAGCTGGCTTTCACAGAGTGCTGTATCTAAGCATATTAATGGAAAGTTGAGTGTAGGAAAAAGTGTGGTTAAAAAAAAAAAAGTTGCACAAGCAACAAGGATAACCGCAGCCTTGAAGGGATTGCCAAAAAAGGCGATCCAAGAATTTGAGGGAGAATCACAAGGAGTGGAATGCCACTGGGGTCAATGCTTCAGGAACCTCACAAAGACGTATCCAGGACATGTGCTACAACTGTCGCATTACTTGTGTCAAGCCACTCATGACCCAGAGACAACTTCAGAAGCGTCTTACCTGGGCTAAGGAGAAAAAGAACTGGACTCTTCCTCAGTGGCTCAAAGTCCTGTTTTGAAATGAAAGTAGATTTAGCATTTTATTTGGAAATCAGGGTCCCAGAGTCTAGAGGAAGAGTGGAGAGGCACACAATCCAAGTTTTTGAGGTCCAGTGTGAAGTTTCCACAGTCAGTGACGGTTTGGGGAGCCATGTCATCTGCTGGTGTTGGTCCACTGCGTTATATCAAGTCCTAAGTCAAATCTACTTGGAAATTTTAGAGCATTTCATACTTCCCTCTGCTGACAAGTTTTATGGAGATACTGATTTAATTTTCCAGCAGGACTTGACACACGCCCATACTACCAAAAGTACCAATACCTGGTTTAATATACGGTACAATTGTGCTTGATTGTCCAGCAAACTTGCCTGACCTAAACTCCAGAGAGAATCTATAAAGTATTGTCAAGAGAAAGATGAAACACCAGGCCCAACAAGGTGAAGGCCGCTGTCAAAGCAACCTCAGCCGTGCCACAAGCTGATTGAGTGCATTTACTGTACATATTTATCAGTAGGCCAACATTTCTGTATTAAAAATGTGGGGGTTTTATTTGCTGTAAGTAGGGATGAGCGAACTCGAACTGTATAGTTCGGGTTCGTACCGAATTTTGGGGTGTCCGTGACACGGACCCGAACCCGGACATTTTCGTAAAAGTCCGGGTTCGGGTTCGGTGTTCGTCGCTTTCTTCGCGCTTTTGTGACGCTTTCTTGGCGCTTTTTGAAAGGCTGCAAAGCAGCCAATCAACAAGCGTCATACTACTTGCCCCAAGAGGCCATCACAGCCATGCCTACTATTGGCATGGCTGTGATTGGCCAGAGCACCATGTGACCCAGCCTCTATTTAAGCTGGAGTCACATAGCGCCGCCCGTCACTCTGCTCTGATTAGCGTAGGGAGAGGTTGCGGCTGCGACAGTAGGGCGAGATTAGGCAGATTAACTCCTCCAAAGGACTTGATTAACTGATCGATCTGCAGCTGTGGATCATTGAGCTGCTGATCCTCAATTGCTCACTGTTTTTAGGCTGCCCAGACCGTTTGTCAGTCACATTTTTCTGGGGTGATCGGCGGCCATTTTGTGTCTTGTGGTGCGCCAGCACAAGCTGCGACCAAGTGCATTTAACCCTCAATGGTGTGGTTGTTTTTTGGCTAAAGCCTACATCAGGGTGAAGCTGTCACACCAAGTGCATTTAACCAGCAATAGTCTGTTCATTTTTTGGCCATATACAAAATCAGGGGCAAGCTGCGCCTGTCACCAAGTGCATTTAACCCTCAATGGTGTGGTTGTTTTTTGGCTAAAGCCTACATCAGGGTGAAGCTGTCACACCAAGTGCATTTAACCAGCAATAGTCTGTTCATTTTTTGGCCATATACTAAATCAGGGGCAAGCTGCGCCTGTCACCAAGTGCATTTAACCCTCAATGGTGTGGTTGTTTTTTGGCTAAAGCCTACATCAGGGTGAAGCTGTCACACCAAGTGCATTTAACCAGCAATAGTCTGTTTATTTTTTGGCCATATCCCAGTCTAATTCTGTCACTAAATCCATACCGGTCACCCAGCGCCTAAATACTAGGCCTCAAATTTATATCCCGCTAAATCTGTCCTTAGTGCTGTAGCTGGGCGAGTTATTTAGTGTCCGTTCAAGCACATTTCTTGTTCTGGGTTGAAATACAATTCCCAATTTAGCAATTTCATAATTTAGTGGTTTCTGCTATATCAGAGCTATTTGAAATCTATCCCTAAAAGGGTATATAATATTCAAGGTGCACATTGGGTCATTCAGAATAACTTCACACACACCCGCTACTGTGTATTTCCAAGTCTAATTCTGGCACTAAACCCATACCTGTCACCCAGCGCCTAAATACTAGGCCTCAAATTTATATCCCGCTAAATCTGTCCTTAGTGCTGTAGCTGGGCGAGTTATTTAGTGTCCGTTCAAGCACATTTCTTGTTCTGGGTTGAAATACAATTCCCAATTTAGCAATTTCATAATTTAGTGGTTTCTGCTATATCAGAGCTATTTGAAATCTATCCCTAAAAGGGTATATAATATTCAAGGTGCACATTGGGTCATTCAGAATAACTTCACACACACCCGCTACTGTGTATTTCCAAGTCTAATTCTGGCACTAAACCCATACCTGTCACCCAGCGCCTAAATACTAGGCCTCAAATTTATATCCCGCTAAATCTGTCCTTAGTGCTGTAGCTGGGCGAGTTATTTAGTGTCCGTTCAAGCACATTTCTTGTTCTGGGTTGAAATACAATTCCCAATTTAGCAATTTCATAATTTAGTGGTTTCTGCTATATCAGAGCTATTTGAAATCTATCCCTAAAAGGGTATATAATATTCAAGGTGCACATTGGGTCATTCAGAATAACTTCACACACACCCGCTACTGTGTATTTCCAAGTCTAATTCTGTCACTAAACCCATACCTGTCACCCAGCGCCTAAATACTAGGCCTCAAATTTATATCCCGCTAAATCTGTCCCTAGTGCTGTAGCTGGGCGAGTTATTTAGTGTCCGTTCAAGCACATTTCTTGTTCTGGGTTGAAATACAATTCCCAATTTAGCAATTTCATAATTTAGTGGTTTCTGCTATATCAGAGCTATTTGAAATCTATCCCTAAAAGGGTATATAATATTCAAGGTGCACATTGGGTCATTCAGAATAACTTATATATTACATTCATATATACCCTGCACATGTAGAGGCACTTTTATTATATATACATTTAGTCATAGACTACTGATTGCCTGCTCTTGACATGTGCACTTGTATTTATTGGTTTAAAATTTAGCTCTTATTTGTTTATTGTTAATAAATAATGAACTTTTTATCTAACCTACTTAATAAAACTATCTCTGGACATATAAAGTATGCTTGGTATTTTATTTATTTTAGCACTGTTGTTGCAGTAGTGGTGATTGATTTGCAATTGCTGTTAGATGGTTAGACTTTATTTGTATAAACTATTAGCTATTTGGATACTTTGTTTGTACCCTTGATCTGATAGATTGTAATCAGTTTTTTCTAATGTTAGATACTTAGTATCTGCTGGCTCTGCTGTCTGTGCCTTAAATGACCTATAGCTAATTTTGTAATGCTATTGCTATTCACCCTGCTGCCTTCTGGTGGTGCTGTTGCTTTTGTGAAGCTGCCTGATTATTTAACTGCTAGTAACAACCTATCTGCTATCTCTGCTGACGATAATCTGGCTTTTTTGCGGCTTGCTCTAAAGGCTTATGGTGCTGATGCCGACGATGTGCCTGTCAAGGCTGTCACTATGTAAGTCAGGCGCTTTATTAGAAGCATCTATATGTCCTAGAGTCTAAAATCTAATTACTGCCCCCCGACATGTTTCGCCATATCCATGGCAGACTGCCCGATCCCCTGAAGACGCCATGGATATGGCGAAACATGTCGGGGGGCAGTAATTAGATTTTAGACTCTAGGACATATAGATGCTTCTAATAAAGCGCCTGACTTACATAGTGACAGCCTTGACAGGCACATCGTCGGCATCAGCACCATAAGCCTTTAGAGCAAGCCTCAAAAAAGCCAGATTATCGTCAGCAGAGACAGCAGATAGGTTGTTACTAGCAGTTAAATAATCAGGCAGCTTCACAAAAGCAACAGCACCACCAGAAGGCAGCAGGGTGAATAGCAATAGCATTACAAAATTAGCTATAGGTCATTTAAGGCACAGACAGCAGAGCCAGCAGATACTAAGTATCTAACATTAGAAAAAACTGATTACAATCTATCAGATCAAGGGTACAAACAAAGTATCCAAATAGCTAATAGTTTATACAAATAAAGTCTAACCATCTAACAGCAATTGCAAATCAATCACCACTACTGCAACAACAGTGCTAAAATAAATAAAATACCAAGCATACTTTATATGTCCAGAGATAGTTTTATTAAGTAGGTTAGATAAAAAGTTCATTATTTATTAACAATAAACAAATAAAAGCTAAATTTTAAACCAATAAATACAAGTGCACATGTCAAGAGCAGGCAATCAGTAGTCTATGACTAAATGTATATATAATTCAGAATAACTTCACACACACCCGCTACTGTGTATTTCCAAGTCTAATTCTGGCACTAAACCCATACCTGTCACCCAGCGCCTAAATACTAGGCCTCAAATTTATATCCCGCTAAATCTGTCCTTAGTGCTGTAGCTGGGCGAGTTATTTAGTGTCCGTTCAAGCACATTTCTTGTTCTGGGTTGAAATACAATTCCCAATTTAGCAATTTCATAATTTAGTGGTTTCTGCTATATCAGAGCTATTTGAAATCTATCCCTAAAAGGGTATATAATATTCAAGGTGCACATTGGGTCATTCAGAATAACTTCACACACACCCGCTACTGTGTATTTCCAAGTCTAATTCTGGCACTAAACCCATACCTGTCACCCAGCGCCTAAATACTAGGCCTCAAATTTATATCCAGCTAAATCTGTCCCTAGTGCTGTAGCTGGGCGAGTTATTTAGTGTCCGTTCAAGCACATTTCTTGTTCTGGGTTGAAATACAATTCCCAATTTAGCAATTTCATAATTTAGTGGTTTCTGCTATATCAGAGCTATTTGAAATCTATCCCTAAAAGGGTATATAATATTCAAGGTGCACATAGGGTCATTCAGAATAACTTCACACACCCGCTACTGTGCATTTCCAAATCTAATTCTGTCACTAAACCCATACCTGTCACCCAGCGCCTAAATACTAGGCCTCAAATTTATATCCCGCTAAATCTCTCGTTACCGCTGTCCTGTTGTGGCTGGGAAAGTTATTTAGTGTCCGTCAAAGCACATTTTTTGTTCTGGGTTGAAATACAATTCCCAATTTAGCAATTTCATAATTTAGTCGTTTCTGCTATATCAGAGCTATTTGAAATCTATCCCTAAAAGGGTATATAATATTCAAGGTGCACATTGGGTCATTCAGAATAACTTCACACACACCCGCTACTGTGTATTTCCAAGTCTAATTCTGTCACTAAACCCATACCTGTCACCCAGCGCCTAAATACTAGGCCTCAAATTTATATCCTGCTAAATCTCTCGTTACCGCTGTCCTGTTGTGGCTGGGAAAGTTATTTAGTGTCCGTCAAAGCACATTTTTTGTTCTGGGTTGAAATACAATTCCCAATTTAGCAATTTCATAATTTAGTGGTTTCTGCTATATCAGAGCTATTTGAAATCTATCCCTAAAAGGGTATATAATATTCAAGGTGCACATTGGGTCATTCAGAATAACTTCACACACACCCGCTACTGTGTATTTCCAAGTCTAATTCTGTCACTAAACCCATACCTGTCACCCAGCGCCTAAATACTAGGCCTCAAATTTATATCCTGCTAAATCTCTCGTTACCGCTGTCCTGTTGTGGCTGGGAAAGTTATTTAGTGTCCGTCAAAGCACATTTTTTGTTCTGGGTTGAAGTACAATTCCCAATTTAGCAATTTCATAATTTAGTGGTTCCTGCTATATCAGAGCTATTTGAAATCTATCCCAAAAAGGGTATATAATATTCAAGGTGCACATAGGGTCATTCAGAATAACTTCACACACACGCTTCTGTGCATTTCCAAGTCTAATTCTGTCACTAAATCCATACCGGTCACCCAGCGCCTAAATACTAGGCCTCAAATTTATATCCCGCTGAATTTGAATACAATACATTGGGCCAAATAATATATTTGTTGTTGTGGTGAACCATAACAATGAGAAAAACATCTAGTAAGGGACGCGGACGTGGACATGGTCGTGGTGGTGTTAGTGGACCCTCTGGTGCTGGGAGAGGACGTGGCCGTTCTGCCACATCCACACGTCCTAGTGTACCAACTACCTCAGGTCCCAGTAGCCGCCAGAATTTACAGCGATATATGGTGGGGCCCAATGCCGTTCTAAGGATGGTAAGGCCTGAGCAGGTACAGGCATTAGTCAATTGGGTGGCCGACAGTGGATCCAGCACGTTCACATTATCTCCCACCCAGTCTTCTGCAGAAAGCGCACAGATGGCGCCTGAAAACCAACCCCATCAGTCTGTCACATCACCCCCATGCATACCAGGGAAACTGTCTCAGCCTCAAGTTATGCAGCAGTCTCTTATGCTGTTTGAAGACTCCGCTGGCAGGGTTTCCCAAGGGCATCCACCTAGCCCTTCCCCAGCGGTGAAAGACATAGAATGCACTGACGCACAACCACTTATGTTTCCTGATGATGAGGACATGGGAATACCACCTCAGCATGTCTCTGATGATGACGAAACACAGGTGCCAACTGCTGCGTCTTTCTGCAGTGTGCAGACTGAACAGGAGGTCAGGGATCAAGACTGGGTGGAAGACGATGCAGGGGACGATGAGGTCCTAGACCCCACATGGAATGAAGGTCGTGCCACTGACTTTCACAGTTCGGAGGAAGAGGCAGTGGTGAGACCGAGCCAACAGCGTAGCAAAAGAGGGAGCAGTGGGCAAAAGCAGAACACCCGCCGCCAAGAGACTCCGCCTGCTACTGACCGCCGCCATCTGGGACCGAGCACCCCAAAGGCAGCTTCAAGGAGTTCCCTGGCATGGCACTTCTTCAAACAATGTGCTGACGACAAGACCCGAGTGGTTTGCACGCTGTGCCATCAGAGCCTGAAGCGAGGCATTAACGTTCTGAACCTGAGCACAACCTGCATGACCAGGCACCTGCATGCAAAGCATGAACTGCAGTGGAGTAAACACCTTAAAACCAAGGAAGTCACTCAGGCTCCCCCTGCTACCTCTTCTGCTGCTGCCGCCTCGGCCTATTCTGCTGCTGCCGCCTCGGCCTCTTCCTCCGCCTCTGGAGGAACGTTGGCACCTGCCGCCCAGCAAACAGGGGATGTACCACCAACACCACCACCACCACCTCCGTCACCAAGCGTCTCAACCATGTCACACGCCAGCGTTCAGCTCTCCATCTCACAAACATTTGATAGAAAGCGTAAATTCCCACCTAGCCACCCTCGATCCCTGGCCCTGAATGCCAGCATTTCTAAACTACTGGCCTATGAAATGCTGTCATTTAGGCTGGTGGACACAGACAGCTTCAAACAGCTCATGTCGCTTGCTGTCCCACAGTATGTTGTTCCCAGCCGGCACTACTTCTCCAAGAGAGCCGTGCCTTCCCTGCACAACCAAGTATCCGATAAAATCAAGTGTGCACTGCGCAACGCCATCTGTGGCAAGGTCCACCTAACCACAGATACGTGGACCAGTAAGCACGGCCAGGGACGCTATATCTCCCTAACTGCACACTGGGTAAATGTAGTGGCAGCTGGGCCCCAGGCGGAGAGCTGTTTGGCGCACGTCCTTCCGCCGCCAAGGATCGCAGGGCAACATTCTTTGCCTCCTGTTGCCACCTCCTCCTTCTCGGCTTCCTCCTCCTCTTCTTCCACCTGCTCATCCAGTCAGCCACACACCTTCACCACCAACTTCAGCACAGCCCGGGGTAAACGTCAGCAGGCCATTCTGAAACTCATATGTTTGGGGGACAGGCCCCACACCGCACAGGAGTTGTGGCGGGGTATAGAACAACAGACCGACGAGTGGTTGCTGCCGGTGAGCCTCAAGCCCGGCCTGGTGGTGTGTGATAATGGGCGAAATCTCGTTGCAGCTCTGGGACTAGCCAATTTGACGCACATCCCTTGCTTGGCGCATGTGCTGAATTTGGTGGTGCAGAAGTTCATTCACAACTACCCCGACATGTCAGAGCTGCTGCATAAAGTGCGGGCCGTCTGTTCGCGCTTCCGGCGTTCACATCCTGCTGCTGCTCGCCTGTCTGCGCTACAGCGTAACTTCGGCCTTCCCGCTCACCGCCTCATATGCGACGTGCCCACCAGGTGGAACTCCACCTTGCACATGCTGGACAGACTGTGCGAGCAGCAGCAGGCCATAGTGGAGTTTCAGCTGCAGCACGCACGGGTCAGTCGCACTACAGAACAGCACCACTTCACCACCAATGACTGGGCCTCCATGCGAGACCTGTGTGCCCTGTTGCGCTGTTTCGAGTACTCCACCAACATGGCCAGTGGCGATGACACCGTTATCAGCGTTACAATACCACTTCTATGTCTCCTTGAGAAAACACTTAGGGCGATGATGGAAGAGGAGGTGGCCCAGGAGGAGGAGGAGGAGGAGGAGGAGGAAGAGGGGTCATTTTTAGCACTTTCAGGCCAGTCTCTTCGAAGTGACTCAGAGGGAGGTTTTTGGCAACAGCAGAGGCCAGGTACAAATGTGGCCAGCCAGGGCCCACTACTGGAGGACGAGGAGGACGAGGATGAGGAGGAGGTGGAGGAGGATGAGGATGAAGCATGGTCACAGCGGGGTGGCACCCAACGCAGCTCGGGTCCATCACTGGTGCGTGGCTGGGGGGAAAGGCAGGACGATGACGATACGCCTCCCACAGAGGACAGCTTGTCCTTATCCCTGGGCAGCCTGGCACACATGAGCGACTACATGCTGCAGTGCCTGCGCAACGACAGCAGAGTTGCCCACATTTTAACCTGTGCGGACTACTGGGTTGCCACCCTGCTGGATCCACGCTACAAAGACAATGTGCCCACCTTACTTCCTGCACTGGAGCGTGATAGGAAGATGCGCGAGTACAAGCGCACGTTGGTAGACGCGCTACTGAGAGCATTCCCAAATGTCACAGGGGAACAAGTGGAAGCCCAAGGCCAAGGCAGAGGAGGAGCAAGAGGTCGCCAAGGCAGCTGTGTCACGGCCAGCTCCTCTGAGGGCAGGGTTAGCATGGCAGAGATGTGGAAAAGTTTTGTCAACACGCCACAGCTAACTGCACCACCACCTGATACGCAACGTGTTAGCAGGAGGCAACATTTCACTAACATGGTGGAACAGTACGTGTGCACACCCCTCCACGTACTGACTGATGGTTCGGCCCCATTCAACTTCTGGGTCTCTAAATTGTCCACGTGGCCAGAGCTAGCCTTTTATGCCTTGGAGGTGCTGGCCTGCCCGGCAGCCAGCGTTTTGTCTGAACGTGTATTCAGCACGGCAGGGGGCGTCATTACAGACAAACGCAGCCGCCTGTCTACAGCCAATGTGGACAAGCTGACGTTCATAAAAATGAACCAGGCATGGATCCCACAGGACCTGTCCGTCCCTTGTCCAGATTAGACATTAACTACCTCCCCATAACCATATATTATTGGACTCCAGGGCACTTCCTCATTCAATCCTATTTTTATTTTCATTTTACCATTATATTGCGATGCTACCCAAAGTTGAATGAACCTCTCCTCTGCCTGTGTGCTAGGCCTAAATATATGCCAATGGACTGTTGCAGTGGTGGCTGACGTGAAGCCTCATTCTCTGCTATGACATGCAGACTAATTCTCTGCTGACATGAAGACAGATTCTCTGTTACGGGACCTCCCTCCTCTGCCTGGGTGCTGGGCCTAAATATATGCCAATGGACTGTTGCAGTGGTGGGTGACGTGAAGCCTCATTCTCTGCTATGACATGCAGACTAATTCTCTGCTGACATGAAGACAGATTCTCTGTTACAGGACCTCTCTCCTCTGCCTGTGTGTGTGCTGGGCCTAAATATATGCCAATGGACTGTTGCAGTGGTGGCTGACGTGAAGCCTCATTCTCTGCTATGACATGCAGACTAATTCTCTGCTGACATGAAGACAGATTCTCTGTTACGGGACCTCTCTCCTCTGCCTGTGTGTGTGCTGGGCCTAAATATATGCCAATGGACTGTTGCAGTGGTGGCTGACGTGAAGCCTCATTCTCTGCTATGACATGCAGACTAATTCTCTGCTGACATGAAGACAGATTCTCTGTTACGGGACCTCCCTCCTCTGCCTGGGTGCTGGGCCTAAATATATGCCAATGGACTGTTGCAGTGGTGGGTGACGTGAAGCCTGATTCTCTGCTATGACATGCAGACTAATTCTCTGCTGACATGAAGACAGATTCTCTGTTACGGGACCTCTCTCCTCTGCCTGTGTGTGTGCTGGGCCTAAATATATGCCAATGGACTGTTGCAGTGGTGGCTGACGTGAAGCCTCATTCTCTGCTATGACATGCAGACTAATTCTCTGCTGACATGAAGCCAGATTGTCTGTTACGGGACCTCTCTCCTCTGCCTGTGTGTGTGCTGGGCCTAAATATATGCCAATGGACTGTTGCAGTGGTGGCTGACGTGAAGCCTCATTCTCTGCTATGACATGCAGACTAATTCTCTGCTGACATGAAGACAGATTCTCTGTTACGGGACCTCCCTCCTCTGCCTGGGTGCTGGGCCTAAATATATGCCAATGGACTGTTGCAGTGGTGGCTGACGTGAAGCCTCATTCTCTGCTATGACATGCAGACTGATTCTCTGCTGACATGAAGCCAGATCGTCTGTTACGGGACCTCTCTGCTCTGCCTGTGTGCTAGGCCTAAATATATGCCAATGGACTGTTGCAGTGGTGGGTGACGTGAAGCCTCATTCTCTGCTATGACATGCAGACTGATTCTCTGCTGTCATGAAGCCAGATTGTCTGTTACGGGACCTCTCTGCTCTGCCTGTGTGCTAGGCCTAAATATATGCCAATGGACTGTTGCAGTGGTGGCTGACGTGAAGCCTCATTCTCTGCTATGACATGCAGACTAATTCTCTGCTGACATGAAGCCAGATCCTCTGTTACGGGACCTCTCTCCTCTGCCTGTGTGTGTGCTGGGCCTAAATATATGCCAATGGACTGTTGCAGTGGTGGCTGACGTGAAGCCTCATTCTCTGCTATGACATGCAGACTGATTCTCTGCTGACATGAAGCCAGATTCTCTGTTACGGGACCTCTCTCCTCTGCCTGTGTGTGTGCTGGGCCTAAATATATGCCAATGGACTGTTGCAGTGGTGGCTGACGTGAAGCCTCATTCTCTGCTATGACATGCAGACTAATTCTCTGCTGACATGAAGACAGATTCTCTGTTACGGGACCTCCCTCCTCTGCCTGGGTGCTGGGCCTAAATATATGCCAATGGACTGTTGCAGTGGTGGCTGACGTGAAGCCTCATTCTCTGCTATGACATGCAGACTAATTCTCTGCTGACATGAAGACAGATTCTCTGTTACGGGACCTCTCTCCTCTGCCTGGGTGCCGGGGCCTAAATATCTGAGAATGGACTGTTCCAGTGGTGGGTGACGGGAAGCCAGATTCTCTGCTATGGAACCTCTCTCCAATTGATTTTGGTTAATTTTTATTTATTTAATTTTAATTTTAATTCATTTCCCTATCCACATTTGTTTGCAGGGGATTTACCTACATGTTGCTGCCTTTTGCAGCCCTCTAGCTCTTTCCTGGGCTGTTTTACAGCCTTTTTAGTGCCGAAAAGTTCGGGTCCCCATTGACTTCAATGGGGTTCGGGTTCGGGACGAAGTTCGGATCGGGTTCGGATCCCGAACCCGAACATTTCCGGGATGTTCGGCCGAACTTCTCGAACCCGAACATCCAGGTGTTCGCTCAACTCTAGCTGTAAGCCATAATCATCAACATTAAAAGAAATAAACGCTTGAAATAGACTCTGTGTGTAATGAATCTATAGACTATATTAGTTTTACTTTTTGTACTGAATTACTGAAATAAATAAAGTTTTCGCAGATATTCTATTTTATTGAGATGCCCCTGTATGTGTTGGTGCACATTTTTGTACTCTATGGCCTGTTACTGGGAGAATTCCATTGCATAAACACCGAACGTAGCCCCATAATGTGAGCAGAGTTCAATCCAATGTTTTTTTTAATCCTATTACCTGGTGGCCTGGTGGAGAAAACTTGTAGTCACGTTTTAGGCTACTTTCACACTAGCGTTTCTATTTTCCGGTATTGAGATCTGTCATAGGGTCTCGATACTGAAAAAAAAAGTGCTTCTGTTTTGTCCCCATTGATTGTCAATGGGGACAAAACGTAATTGAACAGAACGGAATGCTCCAAAATGCATTCTGTTCTCATACCGGAGCGCAAACAACAGAATACGTCATGACCCACAATGCAAGTCAATGGGGACGGATCCATTTTCTCCGTCTTGGCAATGTTAAAGATATTACGATCGGATCCGTTCATAACGGATGCAGATGGTTGAATTATCAGTAACGGAAGTGTTTTTGCTGAACTCTGCCAGATCCAGCAAAGCCTTAGATGGTGCAGATGTACGGCATGAAGTCTAGTGCTTGAATTGTATATGTCATTTCTAATCTCTTCAATTAAAACAGAATAATGTGTTCATGGGAGAAATTCCCAACTAAACCTTAAAACTAATAAGCTCTACCTGGTTTGCCATATTTGCTGTCTGCCACTAGATGGGAGTGTTAATCCAAGAAGAAGTGAAATGTTAGCTTAACCCCTTAATGACCAGCCATCAGCAACCATAACTTTTTTTTATTTTTTCACTGGCATATCTGGCTGAGGTCTTTTTTTATGCTGGAGAAATGTTATTAATTTTTGGCGTTGTTTGGGAGTACCTATAATTTACAGTGTAGTTTATATATATTTTTTCCTTGCTGTGGATTTAAAGCCATTCATGTTTCAAAGAAAATAACCTGATAATTAAATTCTTCAGGTTATTATGGATGTGTGGATACCTAATAAGTGTTTTTTTTTATTTATTTATAAAATGTCTTTTACACTCATTAAGGGATATTTTTTTTAGGGGAGGGGGCTTTTTATTTTTGATTTTTCAATTGTTGGTATTATTTATAACATTTTTTTTAAATGTCATTATAGGATTACTATTTTATAATTTTATTTCACACTTATAATGTATTAGCCTAATCCTGCATGCTAAGGGTACATTCACACGACCGCGTATAATCCTTTCCAATTGGCGGTCTGCAAATAACGGAACTGTGTGTTTGCATTTTGCAGACAAATGACTTCCGTATGTCTTTCGTTTTTCACGGTCCTCAAAAAATGGAAGGAAAAAAAAAAAGAGAGAGAGAGAAAAAAAAGAATTATTAAGGCCTTCAAAAATATGGAAACGGATCCACAAAAAACGGATGACATGCGGAAACCATTCCGTATTTCATCCGCAATTTGCGGATCCATTGACTTGAATGGTGCTGCGGACCGATCTGTACGGACAATAGTAGGACATGCTTCATATTTTTGCTGTATAGAAATGCGGACACACGGATGGGGACAACATACTGAATGTTGTCCGCACATTTTATTCACCAATAGGATCGAATGGGTCCGCTTATATTCTGCAAAATGCGGAACAGATGCGGATCGGACGCGGAAAAAATAATACGGTCGTGTGAATGTACCCTAATACTGTACATTATACTCTTTGTCTCTATGACACAGGCTGCTGCAACACCAATGTCACCGATCAACAGGCTTACTCCACAGGACTTCATAGGCGTAGAAAAGTCACGGCACACACAAGTTGTTTGAAGGTTTATGCTTCTTATTGCATCATAAAGTATACCCTTTTAGGACACATTTTTTCCCATCCCGCCTTCATCAACCAGTACAAAGATATGGTTCACACTGTCATAAATCCAAGTTGCAATAGCCACGTGAAGTGATGTCAGACGCCCAAACTGGGCAGTATTTACAAAACAGGCAAAAAAACTGTTACAAGCAGAGCCATGTTTGTGAACAAGTACATTGAATCACATAAGACCTTAAAGGGGTTATCCCATCATAATGATCACTGTTAAATCTGTTAATGATTTGACAGTGATAATTTTTGTAAATATACTTTATTAACAAATTCCCACCGATTAGGATAAAATTCACCCCCACTTACCTTATTGTTGTGACTCGGTCTCCCCTGGTTACGACCACCGCTCTTCTCCAAAATCCCGATGGTCGAGCTTGCCCAGAAGACTCGTTCTTTTCTCCCGGCCGGTCCACTCGCTGTCCTGAACGCGCATGCGCGACGGTGACTTCTTCCCGGCCAGAATAGTACAGAACTGCGTACAAGTCACCATTGCGCATGCGCGGCGGCGTGCGCGTTCAGTCCAGCGCGCAGCACGGCCGGGAGAAGACTTCAATCAAGATGAAGCCAGCCCCCAGCCAGAATCCAGGAAGTGAACGCGCGGTGGCAGCAGGTAAGTTTAAAAATGCAAAGTGGGATAACCCCTTTAAAGGGAAGGAAAAAGTATCTTACAATAATCAAAGTACATTATCTCGAGGATGCAGTCTGTAAAAAGAATATACAATAACTAAGTAGATATCCTCAATTTGTCAGGTGAACAATATCATATTCCCTGTTGAGTCCCCTGGGTTGTAATCTATTTAGTGTATGTATCCAAACAACAAATGTTTTTTCATGTCACCTGTTCCAAAACCTGGACTTTTCACAGAGAGATGGAACGATGGTGTTGATGTAAATGAGATGGTAATGGCAGTAATACATTTCCCATTGGAATGGTCGACTTGTTTGCAAATGTGATCCCGGATTGGATGTATTGTTTCCCCAATATATAATAAACCACATGGACATTTTATAAAGTATATAACATTTGTAGAATCACAAGTAAAATATCCTTTCACTTTAAAAGCTTTCCCTGTGTGAGGGTGATAAAAAAAAAAAAATGCTCCCTTAATTATATGGGAACATTGAGCGCGATGCAAACACGGAGATGTTCCATTCCTATGAATAGTTCATGTACGTGAAACGTTTTTCATGCTTCCTATATCTGCGTGGACTAACTGATCACGATGACTAGGATTACGCTTATTACAGATCAAAGGAGGGTTTTGAAATTCTTCAACCAGTGGATAAGATTTACCTGGCAGAGGTCAGAGTCTACAGATAATGTGATCAAAACATGTATTAAAGGGGTGAAATTTATGTAGAAAAGCTATACGTGGATTTTCTGGTCTATTCGGAGTACGTGTTGTTTGCATAGAATCTATCTCAGCTTTAATAGAACCTGTGGTGGATAATCCCTCTGTTTAAACCTGTTCAGTATTTCTTCTATTTTTTGTTCCTGTGTCTGATGATCAGAAACTATACACCTCACTCTCTGAAGTTTTGATTTTGGGATTGTTCTCCTCAAAGATGAGGAATGGGCACTCGTAAAATGTAGAAATCTCTTTTTTAAATAAATCAGTAGAAAGCTGAACTTCCTCATCCTTTGTTACTACTGTTTTTAGAAAAATCACAGATTGTTGGTCATGGGTTATAGTGAATCTCATGCCATCACAAGTTCCATTTAGTTGTTCAAAGAAGGTCTGAAGGGACTCGAGTGGCCCCATCCATACGCGAAAAAAATGTCATTGATAAATCTTTTCGATATTAGGGCATGTTTCTGAAAATGTGTATTAGTGTAAACATGTTTTTTTTTTTTTTAAAAAGGATGACCTGAATGAATTTGCGTAGGGCGGGGCCACAGTCCCCCATTGCTGGAAATAGAAATTGTACACCTGATGATTTGAGGATATCTACTTAGTTATTGTATATTCTATATGTATATGAAAGTATCCTATTTGATTATTGTAAGATACTTTTTTCTTCCCTTTAAGGTTTTATGCGATTCAATGTATTTGTTCACAAACATGGCTCTGATTGTAACAGTTTTTGCATCTGTTTTGTAAATACCGCCCAGTCTGGGCGTCTGACGTCAGATCACGTGACTATTGCAACTTCGATTTAAGACCGTGTGATCTTTGTACTGGTTGATGAAAGCTGGATGGGCTGAAATGTGTCCTAAGTAGAGATGGCCTTGCAGTTCGCCCGGCGATCGTTTCGCGGTGAACTTTGCGTGTTCATTATTTCCCGAACCTGCAAACATATGGCGATGTTCGCATGCGCCATATTCTTTTGCATTGCGCCGAACTTTGCGCCGACACATCCATCAGGTGGGACAGGACAGCCAATTTAGACGTTTCAGCACACCCCCACCCTATAATAGATCCCGATCTGGCAGCCATTTTACATTCTGTGTTTTGCCAGTGTAGGGAGAGGTTGCTTCGTGGAACAGGGACAGACTGTTAGGAACACCAAACGCTAGCTAATAGGGCCACAAAAGTCCTTTTAAGAACTGGTATAGGTGTGCTATCTATGGGTGTGATATACTGAGGGGTGTGATATACTTATAATATACTTTCTACATAGAAATTATATCATAGTGCATTTGTATTGTGCAGCAATTGTGTGCGGTTCTGCTGCGATACCGCAGCTATATAGAGGGACAAATGCTATTGGAATAACTAATTGGAACTGGTGTGATATACCTGTTGCCCCAAACAAAACTGATTGAGGGGTGTGATATACCTATAATATACTTTCTAACATAGAAACAAAATTATAGTGCATTTGTATTGTGCAGCAGTTGTGTGCGGTTCTGCTGCGATACTGCAGGAATATAGAGGTACAAGCATTATTGGAACAACTATTTGCAAAGAGTGTGATATTCCTGTTGCCCCCCCCCCAAAAAATGATTGAGGGGTGCGATATATCTGCTTCCAGAAAATACTGATTAAGGGGTTTGATATACCTGCTTCCAAAATATACTGATTAAGGGGTGCGATATACCTGCTTCTACAAAATACTGATTAAGGGGTTCTATATACCTGCTTCCACAAAATACTGATTGAGAGGTTGGATATACCTGCTTCCACAAAATACTGATTGAGGGGTGCAATATACCTGCTTCCACAAAATATTGATTGTGGCCTGCGATTCACCTGCTTCCACAAAATACTGATTGAGGGGTTTGATATACCTGCATCCACAAAATACTGATTGAGGGGTGTGATATGCCTGCTTCCACCAAATATTGATTCAGGTGTTCTATATACCTGTTTCCCCAAAATACTGATTGAGGGGTGCACTATATCTGCTTCTACAAAATACTGATTGAGGGGTTTTATATACCTGCTTCCACAAAATACTGATTGAGAGGTTTGATATACCTGTTTCCACAAAAAACTGATTGAGTGGTTGGATTTACCTGCTTCTACAAAATACATATTAAGGGGTTCTATATACCTGCTTCCACAAAATACTGATTTAGGGGTGCGATATACCTGCTTCCATAAAATACTGATTAAAGGGTTTGATATACCTGCTTCCACAAATACAGATTAAGGGGTGCAATATATACAAACCGGATTCCAAAAAAGTTGGGACACTATACAAATCATGAATAAAAACTGAATGCAATGATGTGGAGGTGCCAACTTCTAATATTTTATTCAGAATAGAACATAAATCACGGAACAAAAGTTTAAATTGAGAAAATGTACAATTTTAAGGGAAAAATATGTTGAATCAGAATTTCATGGTGTCAACAAATCCCCAAAAAGTTGGGACAAGGCCATTTTCACCACTGTGTGGCATCTCCCCTTCTTCTTACAACACTCAATAGACGTCTGGGGACCGAGGAGACCAGTTTCTCAAGTTTAGAAATAGGAATGCTCTCCCATTCTTGTCTAATACAGGCCTCTAACTGTTCAATCGTCTTGGGCCTTCTTTGTTGCACCTTCCTCTTTATGATGCGCCAAATGTTCTCTATAGGTGAAAGATCTGGACTGCAGACTGGCCATTTCAGTACCCGGATCCTTCTCCTACGCAGCCATGATGTTGTGATTGATGCAGAATGTGGTCTGGCATTATCTTGTTGAAAAATGCAGGGTCTTCCCTGAAAGAGATGACGTCTGGATGGGAGCATATGTTGTTCTAGAACCTGAATATATGGCGTCGCAGATTTCCAAAAAGAACTTCGAATCGTGACTCGTCTGACCACAGAACAGTCTTCCATTTTGCCACACTCCATTTTAAATGATACCTGGCCCAGTGAAAACGCCTGAGCTTGTGGATCTTGCTTAGAAATGGCTTCTTCTTTGCACTGTAGAGTTTCAGCTGGCAACGGCGGATGGCACGGTGGATTGTGTTCACTGACAATGGTTTCTGGAAGTATTCCTGAGCCCATTCTGTGATTTCCTTTACAGTAGCATTCCTGTTTGTGGTGCAGTGTCGTCTAAGGGCCCGGAGATCACGGGCATCCAGTATGGTTTTACGGCCTTGACCCTTACGCACAGAGATTGTCCCAGATTTTCGGAATCTTTGGATGATGTTATGCACAGTTGATGATGATAGATGCAAAGTCTTTGCAATTTTTCGCTGGGTAACACCTTTCTGATATTGCTCCACTATCTTTCTGCACAACATTGTGGGAATTGGTGATCCTCTACCCATCTTGGCTTCTGAGAGACACTGCCACTCTGAGAAGCTCTTTTTATACCCAATCATGTTGCCAATTGACCTAATTAGTGTTAATTAGTCTTCCAGCACTTCGTTATGCTCAAATTTACATTTTCCAGCCTCTTATTGCTACTTGTACCAACTTTTTTGGGATTTGTTGACACCGTGAAATTTTGAATCAACGTATTTTTCCTTTAACCGCTTGCCGCCATGCTAACGCCGAAAGGCGTCATCACGGCGGCTCTCCCAGGTCACACTAACGCCAATAGGCGTCATCTCGCGAGACGCGAGATTTCCTGTGAACGCGGGCACACAGGAGCGCACGCTCACAGGAACGGAAGGTAAGCGAGTGTATCTCCAGCCTGCCAGCGGCGATCGCTCGCTGGCAGGCTGGAGATGTGATTTTTTTAACCCCTAACAGGTATATTAGACGCTGTTTTGATAACAGCGTCTAATATACCTGCTACCTGGTCCTCTGGTGGTCCCTTTTGTTTGGATCGACCACCAGAGGACACAGGCAGCTCAGTAAAGTATCACCAAACACCACTACACTACACTACACCCCCCCCTGTCACTTATTAACCCTTTATGAACCACTGATCACCCCATATAGACTCCCTGATCACCCCCCTGTCATTGATCACCCCCTTGTAAGGCTCCATTCAGAGGTCCGTATGATTTTTACGGATCCACGGATACATGGATCGGATCCGCAAAACGCATACGGACGTCTGAATGGAGCCTTACAGGGGGGTGATCAATGACAAGGGGGTGATCACGCATATAGACTTCCTGATCACTTCCCTGTCATTGATCACCCCCTTGTCATTGATCACCCCCCTGTAAGGCTCCATTCAGACGTCCGTATGATTTTTACGGATCCACTGATACATGGATCGGATCCGCAAAACACATGCGGACGTCTGAATGGAGCCTTACAGGGGGGTGATCAATGACAGAGGAGTGATCACCCATATAGACTCCCTGATCACCTCCGTCATTGATCACCCCCCTGTAAGGCTCCATTCAGACGTCCGTTTGATTTTTACGGATCCACGGATACATGGATCGGATCCGCAAAACGCATACGGACGTCTGAATGGAGCCTTACAGGGGGGTGATCAATGACTGGGGGGTGATCACCCATATAGACTTCCTGATCACCCCCTGTCATTGATCACCCCCCTGTAAGGCTCCATTCAGACGTCCGTATGATTTTTACGGATCCACTGATGCATGGATCGGTGCCGCAAAACACATGCGGACGTCTTAATGGAGCCTTACAGGGGGGTGATCAATGACAGAGGGGTGATCACCCATATAGACTCCCTGATCACCTCCGTCATTGATCACCCCCCTGTAAGGCTCCATTCAGACGTCTGTATGATTTTTACGGATACATGGATCGGATCCGCAAAACACATACGGACGTCTGAATGGAGCCTTACAGGGGGGTGATCAGGGAGTCTATATGGGATGATCACCCCCCTGTAAGGCTCCATTCAGACGTCTGTATGTGTTTTACGGATCCACGCATCTATGGATCGGATCTGCAAAACACATACGGACGTCTGAATGGAGCCTTACAGGGGGTGATCACCCCATATACACTCCCTGATCACCCCCTGTCATTGATCACCCCCCTGTAAGGCTCCATTCAGATGTCCGCATGCGTTTTACGGATCCACGCATCTATGGATCGGATCCGCAAAACACATACGGACGTCTGAATGGAGCCTTACAGGGGAGGTGATCAGTGACAGGGGGGTGATCACCCCATATACACTCCCTGATCACCCCCTGTCATTGATCACCCCCCTGTAAGGCTCCATTCAGACGCCCGTATGTGTTTTACGGATCCACGCATCCATGGATCGTATCCGTAAAACGCATACGGACGTCTGAATGGAGCCTTACAGGGGGGTGATCAGGGAGTCTATATGGGATGATCACCCCCCTATAAAGCTCCATTCAGATGTCTGCATGTATTTTACGGATCCACGCATCCATGGATCGATCCGCAAAACGCATACGGACGTCTGAATGGAGCCTTACAAGGGGGTGATCAGTGACAGGGGGGGTGATCACCTCATATACACTCCCTTATCACCCCCTGTCATTGATCACCCCCCTGTCATTGATCACCCCCCTGTAAGGCTCCATTCAGACGCCCATATGTGTTTTACGGATCCAAGCATCCATGGATCGGATCCGCAAAACGCATACGGACGTCTGAATGGAGCCTTACAGGGGGGTGATCAATGACAGGGGGGTGATCACCCCATATACACTCCCTGATCACCTCCGTCATTGATCACCCCCATGTAAGGCTCCATTCAGACGTCCATATGTGTTTTGCGGTTCCGATCCATGTATCCGTGGATCCGTAAAAACATATGGACGTCTGAATGGAGCCTTTCAGAGGGGTGATCAATGACAGAGGGGTGATCAGTGACAGGGGGGGTGATCACCCCATATACACTCCCTGATCACCCCCCTGTCATTGATCGCCCCCCTGTCATTGATCGCCCCCTGTAAGGCTCCATTCAGAATTTTTTTTGGCCCAAGTTAGCGGAAATATTTTTTATTTTATTTTTTCTTACAAAGTCTCATATTCCACTAACTTGTGTCAAAAAGACCTCTTCTCACGCTTTAGGGCCCCTAAAAAGCCAGGGCAGTATAAATACCTCACATGTGACCCCATTTCAGAAAGAAGACACCCCAAGGTATTCTGTGAGGGGCATATTGAGTCCATGAAAGATTTACATTTTTGTCCCAAGTTAGCGGAAAGGGAGACTTTGTGAGAAAAAAAATAAAATAAAATTTCCGCTAACCTGTGCCCAAAAAAAAAATTTCTATGAACTCGCCATGCCCCTCATTGAATACCTTGGGGTGTCTTCTTTCCAAAATGGGGTCACATGTGGGGTATTTATACTGCCCTGGCATTTTAGGGGCCCAAAACCGTGAGAAGAAGTCTGGGATCCAAATGTGTAAAAAATGCCCCCCTAAAAGGAATTTGGGCCCCTTTGCGCATCTAGGCTGCAAAAAAGTGTCACACATCTGGTATCGCCGTACTCAGGAGAAGTTGGGCAATGTGTTTTGGGGTGTCATTTTACATATACCCATGCTGGGTGAGAAAAATATCTTGGTCAAATGCCAACTTTGTATAAAAACATGGGAAAAGTTGTCTTTTGCAGAGATATTTCTCTCACCCAGCATGGGTATATGTAAAATGACACCCCAAAACACATTGCCCAACTTCTCCTGAGTACGGCGATACCAGATGTGTGTCACTTTTTTGCCGCCTAGGTGGGCAAAGGGGCACACATTCCAAAGAGCACCTTTCGGATTTCACAGGTCATTTTTTACACATTTTGATTTCAAACTACTTACCACACATTAGGGCCCCTAGAATGCCAGGGCAGTATAACTACGCCACAAGTGACCCCATTTTGGAAAGAAGACACCCCAAGGTATTCCGTGAGAGGCATGGCGAGTTCCTAGAATTTTTTATTTTTTGTCACAAGTTAGCGGAAAATTATGATTTTTTATTTTTTTTTCTTACAAAGTCTCATATTCCACTAACTTGTGACAAAAAATAAAAAATTCCAGGAACTCACCATGCCCCTCACGGAATACCTTGGGGTGTCTTCTTTCTAAAATGGGGTCACTTGTGGCGTAGTTATACTGCCCTGGCAATTTAGGGGCCCTAATGTGTGAGAAGTAGTTTGAAATCAAAATCTGTAAAAAGTGGCCGGTGAAATCCTAAAGGTGCTCTTTGGAATGTGTGCCCGTTTGCCCACCTTGGCAGCAAAAAAGTGTGACACATCTGGTATCGCCGTACTCAGGAGAAGTTGGGAAATGTGTTTTGGTGTGTCATTTTACATATACCCATGCTGGGTGATATAAATATCTTGGTCAAATGCCAACTTTGTATAAAAAAATGGGAAAAGTTGTCTTTTGCCAAGATATTTCTCTCACCCAGCATGGGTATATGTAAAATGACACCCCAAAACACATTCCCCAACTTCTCCCGAGTACGGCGATACCAGATGTGTGTCACTTTTTTGCCGCCTAGGTGGGCAAAGGGGCACACATTCCAAAGAGCACCTTTCGGATTTCACAGGCCATTTTTTACACATTTTGATTTCAAACTACTAACCACACATTAGGGCCCCTAGAAAGCCAGGGCAGTATAACTACGCCACAAGTGACCCCATTTTGGAAAGAAGACACCCCAAGGTATTTCGTGATGGGCATAGTGAGTTCATGGAAGTTTTTATTTTTTGTCACAAGTTAGTGGAATATGAGACTTTGTAAGAAAAATAAATAAATAAATAAATAAATCATCATTTTCCGCTAACTTGTGACAAAAAATAAAAAGTTCTATGAACTCACTATGCCCATCAGCGAATACCTTAGGGTGTCTACTTTCCGAAATGGGGTCATTTGTGGGGTGTTTGTACTGTCTGGGCATTGTAGAACCTCAGGAAACATGACAGGTGCTCAGAAAGTCAGAGCTGCTTCAAAATGCGGAAATTCACATTTTTGTACCATAGTTTGTAAACGCTATAACTTTTACCCAAACCATTTTTTTTTTTTTACCCAAACCTTTTTTTTAAATCAAAGTCATGTAGAACAATAAATTTAGCGAAAAATTTATATATGGATGTAGTTTTTTTTGCAAAATTTTACTACTGAAAGTGAAAAATGTCATTTTTTTGCAAAAAAATCGTTCAATTTCGATTAATAACAAAAAAAGTTAAAATGTCAGCAGCAATGAAAATACCACCAAATGAACGCTCTATTAGTGAGAAGAAAAGGAGGTAAAATTAATTTGGGTGGTAAGTTGCATGACCGAGCAATAAACCACTAAAGTTGTGGAGTGCCGATTTGTAATAAAGGGCCTGGTCACTAGGGGGGTATAAACCTGTGGTCCTTAAGTGGTTAAAATGATACATTTACTCGGATTAAACGTTTGATCTGTCATCTACGTTCTATTACAAATAAAATATTGACATTTGCCATCTCCACATCATTGCATTCAGTTTTTATTCACGATTTGTAAAGTGTCCCAACTTTTTTGGAATCCGGTTTGTACCTGCTTCCACCAAATATTGATTCAGGTGTTCTATATACCTGTTTCCACAAAATACTGATTAAGGGGTGCGATGTACCTGCTTCTACAAAATACTGATTAAGGGGTTCTATATACCTGCTTCCACAAAATACTGATTGAGGGGTGCGATATACCTGCTTCCAACAAATATTGATTGAGGCGTGTGATACACCGGCTTCCACAAAATACTGATTAAGGGGTTTCTATAAACCTGCTTTAACAAAATACTGATTGAGGGGTGCGATATACCTGCTTCCACTAAATATTGATTCAGGTGTACTATATACCTGTTTCCACAGAATACTGATTGAGTGGTGAGATATACCTGCTTCTACAAAATATTGATAAAGGGGTTCTATATACCTCCTTCCACAAAATACTGATTGAGGGGTTTGATATGCCTGCTTCCACAAAATTGTCACGGATGGTGTACAGGAAACAAGGCAAAGCAACATGTATAAACGACTCGCTGGATCCAAAAACTAAGGAACCAAGGGAGACCCCTGCAGAAGACCTGGCACTTTCCCTGGCTGCTCAGCCTATGCAAAGATCCGAATGGTGGAGGTTTGCATATCCACGAACCTTGACTATAAAGCCCTGAGCACCCTACAATAGTGAGGGGACACGACCACCGGCTCCCTACACAAGATACGGAGGGAGTCAGGGTCACCTGGGATCCAGCAAACAGATAATAACAGATAAAGGTACGACACTTAGCTTTGAAGCAAACAGGAGGACAGAGTCAGCGTGCACACACACTCCAGGAAGTAGTATAAGCCGCCCAGAAAAGCCTTCTGGGGAAGAATTTAAAGGGAAGCAATTAGTCCAACACATGACAGCTGAGAGAGGCTGACGAGAGGAGGAGCTGAATACCACAACACAGAAACTCAAGGAGGAGGTTCTGAAAGGCCTCTGTCAGAGCTTCTCAGCTGTCTGGTTGTGACAAAAATACTGATTGAGAGGTGCAATATACCTGCTTTCACCAAATATTCATTTAGGTGTTCTATATACCTGTTTCCACAAAATGCTTATTGAAGGGTGCAATATACCTGCTTCTACTAAATACTGATAAAAGGGTTTCTATATACCTGCTTCCACAAAATACTGATTGAGGAGTGCGATATACCCGCTTCCAGAAATACTGCTCTTTCTCTAGGGTCTTCTCTGGCACAGGGTTATTTTGAAAAATACAGGCAGAGAAAAAGGCAGGCCATCCCGCAGGGGTGGTAGGGGTCGGGCTGATGCACCAGGCCGGAGCCTAAGTGGGAAGTTGGGGGAGGTGCGATTACGTCAAAGCACGCACCAGAGAAGGTTGAGTTGGCCACTCAGCCTTCCGCTTCTGCACCCTTCTCATCCTCTGTATCTGCACCCTCCTCACTCTCTGTTGTGTGCACCCCCAAAGACACCACGACCATCACCATAACCCCTCCACAGTCAGAGGTATTATTTTCACCTCCATTCCCAGACCTTACCGATGCACAGCCATTCTTGGCATCGGATGAGGAAGAGGAGGTAGAAACGGACAACACCCAGCAGTCTGATGACAGTACCCAGATCAGCCCAAGGAGGGTGGTCCCTGCTGTTGCTGCCTACTCCAAGATCTCTAATGGCAGTGGTGGTGAAGGTGATGATGATGACGTGTCGATGGACTTCACGTGGGTGTCCACAAGAGAGGAACAGGGGGGAGTTCAGAGAGAGAGACGGAGCAGCAGATTGGGAGGAGAAGGAGGAGAAGCAGGCAGAACTCGCAGTGTACAGGAGGCAAAATGCAGACTGCAAATGTATCTGGAGCGAGCCATCCACCATGCACGGTCACTCCCAGGATGCCGGCACATGGCTCTACAGGACGCCTCCCAGGACGCCGGCACATGGCTCTACAGTGTGGGCTTTTTTTTTTAACGTGTCAGCTGCTGACAATAGTGTTGCCATCTGCAGCCTGTGCTGTCAACGCATAAGTCGCAGTAATCCCAGCACTCACCTAGGGAAGACCGCCTTAAGAAGACCAGTGGGAGCAACACTATCAGAACCCACAAAGCCACACTCCCGGTGCTCCACATCCTGCCTCTTCTCCTCTCTCCTCCCATTTGTCCTCCACTCCATCTTCCACCATGCCGTCGTCCCGTTTATCTGGCAGAAGGCCGACTTATTTGGTCCAAATGTTGGATTGCGTGTAAAAAGTTGATGCCCAACGGCTTACTGTTGGCTTGTTGGAACTGCTAGCCCGCCAACTACTGCAATATAACCTGGTGGACTCGGAGGCCTTTCGAAAATTTGTGGCCATTGGCACACTGCAATGGAAGGTCCCTGGAAGGGCATCACAGAGCTATATGGCCACGTTCAGCGGCAATTGAATATATCTCTGGCACACAGTGTTGGTGCCAAGATACATATAACCACAGATACATGGTCTAGAAAACATGGGCAGGGAAGGTACATAACTTTTACTGCCCACTGGGTGAACTTTCTGACGGCCGTCAAGCATGTAACCCGAGGCACCCGTTTGGATTTGGTGTTACCGCCATGGATTGCTTGCAGGCCTGCCTCTTCTTGTCCTCCTCCTACTCCATCCTTCGTCTCCTTCTCAGCTGACTCCTCCTTTTCCACTGCTACCGCCTCTTACGCTGCGCCCCCAAGCTCCCCAGAACCTTTTCAATGTGCCAGGTGAGACAATGCCATGCTGTGCTGCGGCTGTTGTGCCTGGGAGCCAAGAGCCACACAGTTCCTGCACTGCTCTCAGCTCTGCAGTCACAGGCCGATCAGTGGCTAACCGCGCTCAATTTTACAGTTGGTAAAAGTGGTGTGCGACAACGGTGTCAATCTGCTGAGCACGCTGAAACAGGGCAAAATGACACACGTGCAGTGCATGGCACACGTCCTGAACTTATTTGTGTAGAGTTTCTTTGCCAAATACCCCGGGGTCTAGGATATCTTGCATCAGGCCAGGAAAATATCTGGCCGTTTTAGAAGATATTACACGGCCATGGCTCGCCTTGCTGATGTTCAGCGGCGACACCACCTGCCCGTCAGACGTCTGATTTGTGACAGCCCGATGCACTGGAACTCCCCCTTGTATATGCTTGATAGGCTGATCCAACAGCAACGTGCTGTTAATGACTATTTGTACAAAATCTTCAGCAGGACAGGTTCTGGGGAGCTTGGTTTCTTTTCACCGCGCCAGTAGCTGCTCATGTGCGACGCATGCAGACTTCTGCGGCCATTTGATGTGATAACCAAACTGTTCAGTCGCATCCAGGGCACAATCAGTGACATCGTACCTTACGCCTTCTTTCTGGAGCGCGCATTGCATCATGTCATTGATCAAGCCGTCAAGGAGCAGGAGCTGGAAGATGAGGAAGTCGCAATGCTGAATGAATTCCCAGATGGGGCTACTACATCTGAGACAAGTCAGCAGGAGTCAGAAGAGGAGTCAGAGGAGAATGGTGGCTGGGGAGGAGGAGGAGTTGCAAGAAGATCAGGGTTTGAGGGGGACTTTTTGGGGATCTCTGGTGTTGTCCGTGGCTGGGGGAGGAGACCGATTGCCACATTCTCCTGGGCGATGAACAGGAGCCAGGGTGCTCCACTGGTTCCAAATTAGAGCCTTCATGCTCCAGTGTTAGAAGAGGGACCCCAGTTTAAAAAGCATAAAGGTCAAATACCAGTACTGGGTGGCAACGTACTTAGACCTCCGATACAAACACAAAATGGCAGCATTTACAGGCTTTGCTATGAGAGATGCTGCATTCTGCTGTTGCAGGCGCTGGCAGAGGAATTTCCACCCAGAGCGAAACAGGTGCGGGTACCAATCCTACCGCACCTGCAAGAAGATGGCGGTTTGAAGATGTGTTGGTCACTTCAGATATGAGATCATTCTTCCAGCCAATCCATTGACAGCCGCCCTCCGGATCCAGCCTCAGAGAACACCTAGACCGACAGGTGTCTGACTACATCGGGTTAACGGCCGATGTGGACGCTCTGAGAAGCAAGGAACCCCTAGACTACTGGGTATGCAGGGTTGACCTGTGGCCAGAGGTGGCACAATTTGCCATGGAACTCTTGGCTTGCTCTTCGTCGAGTGTCCTGTCTGAAAGGACGTTCAGCTCAGCAGGGGGGGATCGTGACCAGTAAGCGCACTCGCCTAGCTCTATACAGTGTGAACTACCTCACATTTCTAAAAATTTAGGAGGCATGTATCTCGGAGGAATTTAACACCTGTGACGACCACGTGTAATTGAATTTCCTCATGCCAGCCCACACATATCCGCCACCACTCAGAACAAAGAATTGTCCTTGCCTTATGTATATGCAGCGGCATAAAAGGCCTTCTCTGTCAGGTTAATGCCTCATTTTTGGGGCCTCTACTCCAGTGGCCTACAGTAAGATTTTTATCCAGTGACAGCCTGATGTATCTATAGACACATAATCACTAATTCTTTTCTGGCAGGTGAATGCCTACATTTTGGGGCCTGTACTGGTCTACAGTAAAATGTTTAGCCAGTGACCGCTTATTGTACCTCCAGCTACATCATCACAAGTTCTTTTCTGTAAGGTGAATGCAAATTTTTAGGGCCTGTACTGGTCTACAGTAAAAATTTTGCCAGTAAATGCCTAATGTACCTGAGTCACATAATCACTTGTTCATTTCTGTCAGGTCAATGCCTAATTTTTGAGTCCTGTACTCCACTGGCCTACAGTAAAATTGTTATTCAGTGACCGTCTAATGTACAGGTCCTTCTAAAACAATGTACTGATAAACATTAGACTTTCATATATTTTAGATTCATTACACACAACTGAAGTAGTTCAAGCCTTTTATTGTTTTAATCTTGATGATCTTGGCATACAGCTCATGAAAACCCCAAATTCCTATCTAAAAAAATTAGCATATCATGAAAAGGTTCTCTAAATGAGCTATTAACCTAATCATCTGAATCAACTAATTAACTCTAAACACCTGCAAAAGATTCCTGAGGCTTTTAAAAACTCCCAGCCTGGTTCATTACTCAAAACTGCAATCATGGGTAAGACTGCCGACCTGACTGCTGTCCAGAAGGCCATCATTGACACCCTCAAGCAAGAGGGTAAGACACAGAAATAAATTTCTGAACGAATAGGCTGTTCCCAGAGTGCTGTATCAAGGCACCTCAGTGGGAAGTCTGTGGGAAGGAAAAAGTGTGGCAGAAAACGCTGCACAACGAGAAGAGGTGACCGGACCCTGAGGAAGATTGTGGAGAAGGACCGATTCCAGACCATGGGGGACCTGCGGAAGCAGTGGACTGAGTCTGGAGTAGAAACATCCAGAGACACCGTGTACAGGTGTGTGCAGGAAATGGGCTACAGGTGCCGCATTCCCCAGGTCAAGCCACTTTTGAACCAGAAACAGCGGCAGAAGCGCCTGACCTGGGCTACAGAGAAGCAGCACTGGACTGTTTTCGGATGAAAGCAAATTTTGCATGTCATTCGGAAATCAAGGTGCCAGAGTCTGAGGAGAGGGAAATGCCAAAATGCCTGAAGTCCAGTGTCAAGTAACCCACAGTCAGTGATGGTCTGGGGTGCCATGTCAGCTGCTGGTGTTGGTCCACTGTGTTTTATCAAGGGCAGGGTCAATGCAGCTAGCTATCAGGAGATTTTGGAGCACTTCATGCTTCCATCTGCTGAAAAGCTTTATGGAGATGAAGATTTCATTTTTCAGCACGACCTGGCACCTGCTCACAGTGCCAAAACCACTGGTAAATGGTTTACTGACCATGGTATTACTGTGCTCAATTGGCCTGCCAACTCTCCTGACCTGAACCCCATAGAGAATCTGTGGGATATTGGGAAGAGAAAGTTGAGAGACACAAGACCCAACACTCTGGATGAGCTTAAGGCCGCTATCGAAGCATCCTGGGCCTCCATAACACCTCAGCAGTGCCACAGGCTGATTGCCTCCATGCCACGCCGCATTGAAGCAGTCATTTCTGCAAAAGGATTCCCGACCAAGTATTGAGTGCATAACTGAACATAATTATTTAAAGGTTTACTTTTTGTGTATTAAAAACACTTTTCTTTTATTGGTCGGATGAAATATGCAAATTTTTTAGATAGGAATTTTGGGTTTTCATGAGCTGTATGCCAAAATCATCAATATTAAAACAATAAAAGGCTTGAACTACTTCAGTTGTGTGTAATGAATCTAAAATATATGAAAGTCTAATGTTTATCAGTACATTACAGAAAATAATGAACTTTATCTCAATATGCAAATTTTTTTAGAAGGACCTGTACCTCCAGCCACATAATCACTTGTTCTTTTCTGTCAGATGAATGCCTAATTGTTGTTGCCTATACTTTACTGGCCTACAGTAAAATTGTTAATTCAGTGACCTCCTAATGTACCTCCAGCCACATAATCACTTGTTCTTTTCTGTCAGGTGAATGCCAAATTTTTGGGGCCTGTACTGACCTTAGTAAAATTGTTATCCACTCACCGTCTAATATACTGGTCTACAGTAAAATGTTTAGCCGGTGACTGCCTATTGTACCTCCAGCTACATCATCACAAGTTATTTTCTGTAAGGTGAATGCTAATTTTTAGGGCCTGTACTGGTCTACAGTAATTTTTTTAGCCAGTGACTGCCTAATGTACCTGAGCCACATAATCACTTGTTCATTTCTGTCAGGTTAATGCCTATTTTTGGGGGCCTGTACTCCACTGGCCTGCAGTAAAATTGTTATTCAGTGACCGTCTAATATACCTCCAGCCACATAATCACTTTTTCTTTTCTGTCAGGTGAATGCCTAATTTTTGGGCCTTTACTCCACTGGCCTACAGTAAAATTGTTATCCACTGACCGTCTAATATACCTCCAACCACATAATCACGTGTTCTTTTCTGTTAGGTGAATGCCTAATTTTTGGGGCCTACTCCACTGGTCCACAGTAAAATTGTTAATCAGTGACCGCCTAATGTAACTCCAGCCACATAATAACTTGTTCTTTTCTGTCAGGTGAATGCCTAATTTTTTGCGCCTGTACTCCACTGGCTAATGTTCATCCATCACTAGTGCTAAGAGTGTATACATTATGATGCAATAGAAAGCATAAACCTTTAAACACCTTGCGTGTGCCGGGACTTTTCTACACCGTGTTAGTGGAGTTTTCTCCTGTCCTGCTGCAGCGCACATGAGGATTATGTGCTGACCAGATCCATCTATACAGTTTGGACCATGCCATGATCAATAGGTTAACAATCTGGTTAAGAGCTTCCTCCAACTTGGCTGTGAAGCGGAGCCTCTGCTTTAAACACATGCTTTTAGTAACAGCTGGTTCCTAGAGCTGGAGAACTCCACCAGCACTTAACCTCAAAAGATGTCGCTGCAGATTGAGGACCTGCACCACCAGCCATCAAAAGACAGTGGGCAGTAATTAAATTGTTAATGATAATAATAATAATAATATATTCTGACTCTGATTGTTGTAATACCGATTTATCTCTAGTGAGACCTCTATGCCTGGCCTGTATAAGCAGATATAATCACTGCGGAAAATCCTTATCAGATAGCTTGAATTCACCAACACAGAGTTTATTCATGTAAGTTGCTTTATTCTGCAAGCCAGATAACAGAGTGCAGCAGAACAGATGGATTCCAGTATTGTGCGGTCAAAAGAGGATGCTTTCATAAACGTACATGAGAATACATGTGTACCTGTACATATGCTGGAGCAATATGAAGATACAGGAAGTGAAGTGCACAGAAGAAGGGGTGGAGCAATGAAAAAGGAAATGAATCACAGATATCACGAACAAGTAAAACAAGTGCAATAACAAAAACGGCCACTAGATGGAAGCATATAACCAAATATAGAATATCATATAATGCAACAACTAAAATGTAAGGCTTTAAGTGTATCAATTAAAGTTCAAACACTTCTTCCTTGAAGTTTCAGGTAGGATTCAGCAGCATAGGCAATAAGTTCATTCTCCAAAGCGCAAGAGCAGAATATGTTCTGTAATAGGCCTGATGAAAGTTTTTACAGTCCCTTGTCTTGCAACCTTCACCTCCACCTTGCGTACCTTACCGTCATCACTAGGAACGCTCTTCACAATAAGTCCCATAGGCCACTTGATTCTTTCGGCTTGCTGGTCCTTGAGCAGAACGAGATCTCCAACTTGTATGTTAGGGCACTGTCGTTGACTTTTCCTGTGTCCTTGCAGAGTGGGAAGATACTCCATCTTCCAACGATTCCAGAAGCGGTTGGCAAGGTTTTGTACTCGCTTCCATTGATCAAAGCACAGATTTCCGTCATTAAAGTTTCCAGGTGGAACAGGAACGGACCCAAGCTTATGAGTAAGCAGGGTAGCTGGGGTAAGAATAGTTGGGTTCTCTGGATCTTTAGACATTGGAACAAGTGGTCTTGAGTTGATTATGACAGATGCTTCTACCAAGAAGGTGGCTAGAATATCGTAGAATCACACTCCTCCCGAGGACGCAGCACGGCGAAACGTACGTCGGGGAGATCCAGCGCTTATTGTTGACCCGCATCGGTAGGTTCATTCACTGTCAATGGCTAGCTTTTTGACACTAGTCACTTCACTCAGCAGCATATGTCTTTTGGTCTAGGAATGGTAACAGCCTCCATACACCTTCATATGGGTGATTGCACTTAGAATAATAATGCTAGTGCACCCCAGCTTTATAGTTTGATAGAGTTTACCTCTCTGCTGACATACACCATTGATGGTCCCTCCTATGTTAATAGTCCCACACAAGTGATAAGTGCTTTAGTTATTAGATTCCTTTATTACAAAGGCTTATTATTATCTGTATAATGCAATGTTATAATGGTATAATCATGTTTACAATTACGATTGTTCAATAAAGATCATGTAAAACATTTTTAAAAAATTCTATGGGATTTTGTGTACTCATTCAGTGAAGTTTAATATAGAATCTCGTGGGTAAGTCTTGTGGAGTTCAAGTCCAGTATTTCGTGTGATGCTTATCATTCTCTCCCATGAGCTGCCCATGTGGGAAGAATGAGGAGGATTGAACATCCATGTACAGCCCTTTTTTAGCTAAAAGTTCTTGGATTGGCCTAGAGTTGAGTTGTAATTCTCTACAGGCTCCAACGAAATTAGTTCCACAGTGAGAACTCAGTGTTTTGACTGGTCCTCTGATGGCAAGAAATCGTCTTAGAGCGTTGAAGCTTCAGGCATTCATAGATTATATCACTTCAATGTGTACTGCGTGCACACTCATGCAAGTGAACAGCACTGCCCACTGTTTACTATTTGGTTGGCGAACCTCGAGTTCTGAGGGCGGTTACCATCCATGGCCTAAAGACATCCAATCCAACATGAGAGAAAGGTGGGTCAGTACTTAATATGTCAGCTGGCAAATCTGACATTAGCTGTTGCTGATGTTTACCTCTTAATTTACGGCACTGTACACAGCTGTGCAGCATAGCTGTAATTTGTCTTTTTGCTCCTATGATCCAAAGGCTGTAGCCCTTATGGCAACTTCAGTGAAGTGTCTACCTTGGTGCTTAACCCTTTCATGGTAGTGCCGTATGAGCAGAGTGGTGATATGGTGGCGAGCAGGTTTTATGAGAGGATTCTGTTCTTGTTCTTCCAATTCAGCCTTGTTTAAACGTCCACCAACTCTTAACATGTCATCAATGTCCAGGCCCGTCGCTAACAGACAGGCAAAACAAGCAATTGCTTGGGGCCCCGAGCTGGCCCGGGGCCCCAAGCAGAGCCAGTGCTTGTTTTGCTTCCTTTAAGGCTGCAGCCGCCTGAGCACTCTATAGAGAGCCTCAGTAGGGTTGCCACCCGTCCGGGATTCACCCGGACAGTCCGGGTTTGTAATCCTGTGCGGCACAGGCCCGGGCACAGCGATCTCTTACTCTAGTCTCCTGACTTCTGTAGCAGGCAGCCAATGAGCAGCAGTGCTGGTGGTGACGTCTAATCCTGCTGCCAGCCCTGCGGTCCGTCACACAGCAGCCTGAAGACTCCTCCTCCCAGCTGCTCCTGATCAGAGGAGCCGACATTGCAGTAAGAACTGCTGGTCACTGCCCCTCTTCCCCATGGCTAGCTGGTGCCCTGTTAATCCTTACCCTCTTATTTACACAGCTGCTGGTGTGTAAACAGCCAGAGCTGGAGTAAATGATGCAGCTATGTAGTCTGGACCGAGGTCGGAGGGGGAGGTTTGTCAGGAGAGGCAGTGTTACTAGCTGCAGGACTGCCCTTCCACTGCATGATGGAGCCCCAGGAATCCTGCATAAAATTGAGTGCATATGTGATCTGTAGTATGTGCCTGCATGTAATAACATGTGTGATGTGTACTATGTGCCAGTGCCTGTATGTAATAACATGTGTGATGTGTACTATGTGCCTGTATGTAATAACATGTGTGATGTGTACCATGTGTCTGCATGTAATAACATGTGTGATGTGTACTATGTGTCTGCATGTAATAACATGTGTGATGTGGACTATGTGCCTGGATGTAATAACATGTGTGATGTGCAGTATGTGCATGTAAGTATTTTCTTTTTTTTTAATTCCTGGAGAATCCCTATTAAACACCATGGCAGGATGAATGTTCCTAGTTTTATTTTAGTTGCAGCCTATGGGGAGTATCCCCAACGTCTAGTAACTTGTAGGCCAGGCATGTCCAAACTGCGGCCCTCCAGCTGTTGCAAAACTACAACTCCCAGCATGCCATAATAGCTGTAAGCTATCCAGGCATGCTGGGAGTTGTAGTTTTGCAACAGCTGGAGGGCCGCAGTTTGGACATGCCTGTTGTAGGCCATAGTGATGTCCAGTACAGCCTAGACCCGGATTCTGTGCTTAGCATCTGAAGAATTGCACACCATGGATGTTCCTGGTATCATTATACTGAGAGTTTTTTCTATCCTCGACCTAGTAAGATTGTTGCCATTTTCCAGTTTATTAAATGTCTGTTATGCCATAATAGAGCTTGCCCAGGCTCACTTCAGCCTTGGAGGCCTGCTCTTGGAAGATAGCGACTTCAGAAATCTCCAGCAGCAGGTTCTCAGATCCTGTGAGGCAGCGAGGGGCACCTATCTGGGCATAACTACTGTGAGGGGCACATATCTGGGCATAACTACTGTGAGAGGCACATATCTGGGCATAACTACTGTGAGAGGGCACATATCTGGGCATAACTACTGTGAGGGGAATATATTTGGGCATAACTACTTTAAGGGGGCACATATCTGGGCATAACTACTGTGAGAGGGCACATATCTGGGCATAACTACTGTGAGGGGAATATATTTGGGCATAACTACTTTGAGGGGGCACATATCTGGGCATAACTACAGCAAGGGGGCACATATCTGGGCATAACTACAGCAAGGGGGCACATATCTGGCCATAACTACAGTGAGGGGGCACATATCTGGATATAACTACTGTTCAGGGGCACATATCTGGATATAACTACTGTTCAGGGGCACATACACTCACCTAAAGAATTATTAGGAACACCATACTAATACGGTGTTGGACCCTATTTTGCCTTCAGAACTGCCTTAATTCTACGTGGCATTGATTCAACAAGGTGCTGATAGCATTTTTTTGAAATGTTGGCCCATATTGATAGGATAGCATCTTGTAGTTGATGGAGATTTGAGGGATGCACATCCAGGGAACGAAGCTCCCGTTCCACCACATCCCAAAGATGCTCTATTGGGTTGAGATCTGGTGACTGTGGGGGCCATTTTAGTACAGTGAACTCATTGTCATGTTCAAGAAACCAATTTGAAATGATTCGAGCTTTGTGACATGGTGCATTATCCTGCTGGAAGTAGCCATCAGAGGATGGGTACATGGTGGTCATGAAGGGATGGACATGGTCAGAAACAATGCCCGTGGCATTTAAACGATGGCCAATTGGCACTAAGGGGCCTAAAGTGTGCCCAGAAAACATCCCCACACCATTACATCACCACCACCAGCCTGCACATTGGTAAAAAGGCATGATGGATACATGTTCTCATTCTGTTTACGCCAAATTCGGACTCTACCATTTGAATGTCTCAACAGAAATCGAGACTCCTCAGACCAGGCAACATTTTTCCAGTCTTCAACAGTCCAATTTTGGTGAGCTCGTGCAAATTGTAGCCTCTTTTTCCTATTTGTAGTGGAGATGAGTGGTACCCAGTGGGGTCTTCTGCTGTTGTAGCCCACCTTTTTTTTCCCATTCTGACATTCAGTTTGGAGTTCAGGAGATTGTCTTGACCAGGACCACAACCCTACATGCATTGAAGCAACAGCCATGTGATTGGTTGACTAGATAATCGCATTAATGAGAAATAGAACAGGTGTTCCTAATAACTCTTTAGGTGAGTGTATCTGGCTATAACTACTGTGAGGAGACACATATCTGGCATAACTACTGTGCGGGGGCACATATCTGGGCATAACTACAGTGAGGGGGCACATATCTGGGCATAACTACTGTGAGGCAGCACATATCTGGGCATAACTACAGCAAGGGGGCACATATCTGGGTATAACTACAGCGAGGAGGCACATATCTGGGCATAACTACAGCGACAGTTATGCCCATAACTACAACTACAGGGGCACAAAAGTAGGCATAACTACTGTGACAGAAACAAAGGTGGGCATAACTGCTGTGAGGGGCCACAAGGAGGACATAACTATTTTGAAGGGATCACAAGGTGGGCATTGTCCTAGGGAAAATGTCCTAGATTACCCTGCTATACATAGGCATGGTTCAGTCTTACAGGACCAGCACAGCGCCCCCTGCTGGTGATTTCACAGGGGCAGTCACCATCCCTTCCTTATGTGATTATTATTTTTTTTTCTATCACCACAGGAACCTTGTTCTGGATCCAGCGGACATCACGCCGACGCCAGCAACACCCTGAATAAGATAGGACCAGATTTTATTAGGACTGGGTCTGGGTAAGTGTAGCCATGCATTGGGCTTAGGGCTCTTTAACACGAGCGGATCCTGTGCCGGTAATCCTCTGTGTGAAAGAGACAGCAGAAAACGCAGCAGTAACATGACTGATAATGCTTCGTGCCTCTCTGTTATCTTTTTACTACAAAATCACTGTGGCAACTTTATCTCACTGTGATTTTGTATTGGATTGTATGGTACAGTGGTGTTTTTTACAAATGTTCATTTGTTGAAAATGTTCAAATTTCATGCACATTAACCGCTACAGGACCGCCGTATGCAGGATTGCGTCCTGGCGGCGGCCCTGCTCTTCTGGGTGGACGCATATACGCGTCCTCCCGCGAGAGCCGAGATTTCCTGTGAACGCGCGCACACAGGAACGGAAGGTAAGCGAGTGGATCTCCAGCCTGCCAGTGGCGATCGCTCGCTGGCAGGCTGGAGATGTGATTTTTTTTAACCCCTAACAGGTATATTAGACGCTGTTTTGATAACAGCGTCTAATATACCTGCTACCTGGTCCTCTGGTGGTCCCTTTTGTTTGGATCGACCACCAGAGGACACAGGCAGCTCAGTAAAGTACCACAAAACACTACACTACACTACACCCCCCCCTGTCACTTATTAACCCTTTATGAACCACTGATCACCCCATACAGACTCCCTGATCACCCCCCTGTCATTGATCACCCCCCTGTCATTGATCACCCCCCTGTAAGGCTCCATTCAGACATTTTTTTGGGCCCAAGTTAGCGGAAATATTATTTTTTTGTTTGTTTGTTTTTTCTTACAAAGTCTCATATTCCCCTAACTTGTGTCAAAAAATAAAATCTCACATGAACTCACCATACCCCTCACGGGATCCAAATGCGTAAAAATTTTTAGACATTTATATTCCAGACTTCTTCTCACGCTTTAGGGCCCCTAAAAAGCCAGGGCAGTATAAATACCCCACATGTGACCCCATTTCGGAAAGAAGACACCCCAAGGTATTCCGTGAGGGGCATATTGAGTCCATGAAAGATAGAAATTTTTGTCCCAAGTTAACGGAAAGTGAGACTTTGTGAGAAAAAAAAAAAAAAACAATTTCCGCTAACTTATGCAAAAAATAATAATTTCTATGAACTCGCCATGCCCCTCATTGAATACCTTGGGGTGTCTTCTTTCCGAAATGGGGTCACATATGGGGTATTTATACTGCCCTGGTTTTTTAGGGGCCCTAAAGCGTGAGAAGAAGTCTGGGATCCAAATGTCTAAAAATGCCCTCCAAAAAGGAATTTGGGCCGCTTTGCGCATCTAGTCTGCAAAAAAGTGTCACACATGTGGTATCGCCGTACTCAGGAGAAGTTGGGGAATGTGTTTTGGGGTGTCATTTTACATATACCCATGCTGGGTGAGATAAATATCTTGGTCAAATGCCAACTTTGTATAAAACAATGGGAAAAGTTGTCTTTTGCCGAGATATTTCTCTCACCCAGCATGGGTATATGTAAAATGACACCCCAAAACACATTCCCCAACTTCTCCTGAGTACGGCGATACCAGATGTGTGACACTTTTTTGCAGCCAAGGTGGGCAAAGGGGCACATATTCCAAAGTGCACCTTTCGGATTTCGCAGGCCATTTTTTACACATTTTGATTGCAAAGTACTTCTCACGCATTTGGGCCCCTAGAATGCCAGGGCAGTATAACTACCCCACAAGTGACCCCATTTTGGAAAGAAGACACCCCAAGGTATTTTGTGATGGGCATAGTGAGTTCATGGAAGTTTTTATTTTTTGTCACAAGTTAGTGGAATATGAGACTTTGTAAGAAAAAAAAGAAAAAAAATCATCATTTTCCGCTAACTTGTGACAAAAAATAAAAAGTTCTATGAACTCACTATGCCCATCAGTGAATACCTTAGGGTGTCTACTTTCCGAAATGGGGTCATTTGTGGGGTGTTTGTACTGTCTGGGCATTGTAGAACCTCAGGAAACATGACAGGTGCTCAGAAAGTCAGAGCTGCTTCAAAAAGCGGAAATTCACATTTTTGTACCATAGTTTGTAAATGCTATAACTTTTACCCAAACCATTTTTTTTACCCAAACATTTTTTTTTATCAAAGACATGTAGAACAATAAATTTAGCAAAAAATGTATATATGGATGTCGTTTTTTTTGCAAAATTTTACAACTGAAAGTGAAAAATGTAATTTTTTTGCAAAAAAAATGTTAAATTTTGATTAATAACAAAAAAGTAAAAATGTCAGCAGCAATGAAATACCACCAAATGAAAGCTCTATTAGTGAGAAGAAAAGGAGGTAAAATTCATTTGGGTGGTAAGTTGCATGACCGAGCAATAAACGGTGAAAGTAGTGTAGTGCAGAAGTGTAAAAAGTGGCCTGGTCATTAAGGGTGTTTTAGCTAGCGGGGTTGAAGTGGTTAAATGCAACAACAGTATTTGCACTGTAAACCTCCTTTTTTATTTCTATAAAGTGTGGGTGAACTTAAACTGTATGGCTATACTGTGGTTCCTGTAGGCTTTGCGTGCGTAAGGTGGGGAGGGCGTGGAGGGGGGGGCCTCCATGTCTATTTTGCTTGGGGCCCCCAAATTCCTTCAAGCGGCCCTGTCTATGTCAATGAATGGGTTCAGGTTAGCAATTGGACTGTTTTTGGAATGTCCCTCTTGTCACGGATACATTTTATTTCAGGGCCAAAGACATCCTGTTGTACACTGCGTATTATGATAATTTCACCTTTAGCAATGTCCTTTGCCGAAAGCGGCTTTTGACACACGTGCCAACCTTGACATTGAAAATCCGTGGGCTGTGTGTGAAATTAGTGTACGATATGGACTAACCTTGCGATGGTGCGCATAAGCCTTATCCACTTGGAAAAACTTTAAAAGCGTTAACAGCCCAAGACGAGTCTTTGTTCAGTTCTGGTGACGAGGGTTATAACTTCAGGATGAATCTCTGGATCCTTGTTAGGTTCTAGAAGACTGAAGACGTCAACCGTGGTCTCTTCTGTGTGATCCAGCAGGAATTCAGGACCTGTTATCCAAGAAGAATTTGCAAATACACTTGCAGACACTGGCCTAGTAGCATGATCTGCAGGATTAATTTCAGATGGGACATAATGCCATTGTTCAGGTTTAGATGATTTCCTGATTCTTTCTACATGGTTGCTAACGTAGACATAGAAACATTTAGTCTGGTTGTATATGTAGCCCAGAACAACCTTACTGTCTATGTAGAATTTGGTGTCATCTATCTGAATGCCTAGCTCGCGTAATTTGAAATCTGTGATTTCTACAGCTAGCACCCACAAAGTTCAAGCCTAGGAATTGTGTGCTCAGGCTTAGGTGCTAACTTAGCTTTCCCAAACAGAATTCCTATGTGGGTTTGATTAGAAGAGTCTCTCACATGGAGGTAGGCAACAATCGCTATGGCCTCAGTAGATGCGTCTGAGAAGAAGTGAAGCTCTTTTCTCTGGCTCGTAGCAAGGGAAGCTGAGGTGTAGCAGTGTGGTATACGGATTTCATCTAAGGCGTGTAGAGATTGCTTCCAGGACTCCCACTTTGAAAGCTTGTCAGATGGCAGTGAAGCATTCAAATCTTTAATAGACTCTGAGAGCTGTCTAAGTAAGGCTTTACCTTGTATGGTGATGGAGCCACAAATCCCATTGGATTGTTTAGGCTGTTTACCACTTACAGAACACCACACTTGGTAAATGGCTTGTCTGTAGAGCTGACTTGAAAGCTGAAAGTGTCCTTTAATAAGTCCCACCGTAGGCCCAGACTTCTCTGTATAGGTGGCATGTCCATTCCCAGATTTAAGTCCTTAAACCCTGTGGCATAATTGCCATGTTGAAAGGCTTTCATAACAGCAACACTATTTGAGGCAATGGTGGCGCTGGTTCGGCGTGATCATTGTCAAAGATCATTTTCATAAAGGCGATGAAATGATCTTTCATTTCAGGCCTGTTCCTTTGTGTTCGTTGAAGTGAGTTGTATCTGGATAAAGCCTGTTCACAATTGGTTGGGAGTTTGGCCCTTGTAGCACGAAGAGGTAATGGTGCAACCCAGTGGTTAGACTCATCCTGAAAGAAGTCCTTATCCATTATTTAGATGAAAATGTCTTCAACTGACAAGGCTATTTTGTTGTCCTCACTTGTAGTACAAAACACTGTGGTACCCAGGTTGATATCACAAAGAACAGGAGTAACATCAGGTAATTGGATGATGTCAAGAAGCTTCTCCTTTACTTCATAATGGTGAGGGCACTGTTTGAAGTGGGATGCACGTCCGTTTCCCAACACGTAAGTCTTGAAGGAGTGGATCTCAGATGGTGTACACATCCTGTCCAAGCATACATCGCCCACTATTACCAAGCCTAAGTCAAGTCTTTGTACATAAGGGGCATCGTCAGGCCCATCGCACTGATCGCATACTTTATGTACTCTGAGAATGTCCCTTCCTAACAGGACTAATATTTCAGCACTCTTGTCCATGATGTTGATACGCAGCTTCTGGAGTGGGAATCTCTTCCCTTTCATCTGGTATCTGGTCGCACTCGACTAATGTTGGTAGGGTTATGCCCTCTCCCTTGTTGATATGAGAGACAATGAACCCATCAACCCTTCTACCGAAGTTCTCTACATGACCAGAACAGGTTCTGAGAGTATATGGTGTTGCGTGACCCTCTATGTCAAAGATCTCAAAGAATTTAGGCTTAACCAGGGATCTGTTGCTCTGTTCATCTATTATGGCAGACATCCTAGAAGCTTTCTCAGGATGACTCTTTGGGTATATCTTGACTAGGCATATCTTGGCATAGCATTTGTGGTCCTTGCCTTCTCCACAGACTTCTGTACATGAAGAAGAGACATTATCTTTGGTTAGAGCGTGACCTTGTTGCTCCCTAATTGCCGTTCCCCACCGTCATCTTTTCTGACTGTAGATGCTCAAGAGTTTAGGAATCAGTGCACAAGATCTCCTCATGTCCCTCTTCAAGCGGGCTTGGTGAGAGGGCCAAATCAAGGAATGGCGATGAAAAGAGCTCCTCTGAATATTGTGGGATCACTTGGTTGGAGGACCAGGGTGAGGATTCTGTTGACCAGACTCTTGGCTACTGAGACTGGACTTTATGGAAGACAGGGTGGTGCTTAACCGACTGGAAGCATTATCTGCTACAATCCAACCGACCACCTGGTCACACTGTTGTGACTTTGAGAGTGGTGTCCTGCGCCGCCCTGCAAACTAGGACATGAAGCTAGGTATTGTGGATGAGTGTGTTTCTTGTGCTCTGGCTGCAGGCACAGTTTCACCGCGCCCAGGGCCACAGCCTCTGGATGCACTATCAGCAGCGCGGCCACTTCCCTGTCGGTTACTGCTCGCCTTTAGCATATTAAATGGTATATATGCTTGCAAGTATGTCACACGTACAGAAGCGCAGGTTTTGTAAGTGTATGCGCAAATAAATTACACTGAATGTCACAGATATTAAGGATGTGCAAACGTTATACAGGAAATGTAGTTCAGATAATGTCAATGTCACCAGCGGCGAAAAAATTACACTGAATGTCACAGATATTTAGTATGTGCAAATGTTATATAGGAGATGTAGCGCAGGTAATGTCGCTGTCAGCAGCGGCCAAACTATTGCGCTGAATGTCACAGATATTTAGAATGTGCAAATGTAACACAACATATGTAGCAGAGGTTGTGTCACTGTCAGCAATTGCACTCAATTTAGCGCTGGTTGCGCTAATAATATATATTGCAGCCAGATAAAACAATAGTCCTTAAAAGGTCTTTTGGGTCTCTAACACCTTTCAAGACTAAACCCTGCCTACACTATCTGTCCCTTCTGCTGCAGCTCGCCCTGACTAAGACTGAGCCGAACCACGTGTCATCGGGTGCTATATAGCACCCGATGATGCGTTCTGGCCAGCCAATCACTGTAATGCCATAACCAACATGGCTACAGCATTACAGTGAGTTCCAGTACCTCCCCGTACGCTTATTGGCTGCGTAGCAGCCAACAAACGTGCGGGGAGGAGACTCGAGCATCGTGCTCGAGCACACACGGTGTTCGGCCGAGCATGCTAGCCCAACACTAATCATCAGTTTTATCACAGACACTATGATAAGGAGAACTTTAGCAGCATATGGACTGCAGTTGTATGCTTTCCTATGGTTACCTGTTTCTTTGATTAGCTGAGAGACCAATCAGAAGTGTATTTGATTTTGCTTTGTCTACATGTACAGTATGTATAAGTGTACATACCGTATATATGTTGTTTTGGATGCTTTTGTTTCTGGATGCCCTGCAGTACCACCATGAGAGGCTGCAGTGGTTAGCTGCGAGGATGATAGTATTCTTGGCTGACAACCAACAGAGATGTGAGTAGGCACAGGAAGAACCTGATATTAATAAAAAGATGCCAGAGTGGTGAGTATTTAGGGCATATAAAGGGTGAGGTGAGGGACCAATAACAGAGACTGTGAATGGTCATCATGGAGTACTTATTCAAGCTGCCATGGGCCTCAGCAACATTTGGGCTTAATGGGGTTTTACCAATTCTACCACTTTGGTGGAAGCCTAAAGTTCTGTTCCAGTGGATAGAGTTGATGGTTTGCAAAAAGCAGCCTAGAGGGCTGCCTGGTGCCTGGCCCAGACTGGCAATTTGATTTCCTAGAAAGATTCTTGATGGGTCAGCCTGCCTTTTTTTTTTATATATCAGTTTGAATGCAATTTAAGCAAAACCGCAAAACCATGTTGTTTTGCCATAAATTCATGCAATTTTGTCAAAAAGTTACTGAAATGGGTGCAGGAACTTTGGTGACATAATATCACGGGTGGACTGGCCATAGATCCTACTGAGAACATCTTTGGTGGCCCGATGCCCAGGCTGTCTGCCAGGTACATAATGATCTGACAATCCAATGAATCAATTTTTCCTGAAATGGTGGTAAAAAAAACCAAAAAAAAATACTCTCCCCATCCATTTGATCATGGAGAGGCCCTCGCAGCCATCTTGATTGAAGAAAGCACACCAATTCTCGTGCGTGCTGACATGATGACGTCACCGTACCTGCCCAGAGTGATGATGGGGTGATGTCACATGTCAGCATGAGAGAGAATTGGCGTGACCTCTCCGTGGTCAAATGGATGGGGAGAGTGTTTTTGGGTTTTTTAACCGCCATTTTAGGAAAAATTTAATTACCAGAAATTCTGATTAACTCATTAAATGCTTTTTTAACATCATTTGAGCTATAGAGCGTCCATCATGTTTCCCCTAGTTATCCATTTTTTGTTACTGGATAGACTATTGTAACATACTACACTATTTTCAGGGGTGTAGCTATAGGGGGTGCAGAGGTGGCAGTCGCTACTGGGTCCAGGAGTCTGAGGGGGTCCAAAGACCCCCTGTGCTGCATAAGAAGATAGCAGTATTATACAAAGTGCATGCTGGTCAAGTTACACCTCTGGCAGGAGGGAAGGGGTTAGGTGAAGAATTTGGCATTAGAGGGGGGTGCCGTTTCAATTTTTGCTCAAGGCAGCATGAAGGCAATGTGCTTTCCTGGCCACAAAGCGCTGTGGGAAGGGGGGCCCAAGCTGAACTCTTGCACCAGGGCCCATGAGACTTTAGCTACGCCCCCCTATTTTAATAGAAATCTGATGGAAAATAATGAATTCAGGGCAAGCTGATGCTTATGTGGGCGTCGTCTGGCAGTATTCCTTGATCGGTGTATGGCAACAATATTTATGCATTATACAATGGGATTATGTATGCATTGTAATAGCTTTGTGCTGTCTGATAGTATTATTTTGTATTTTATATTGGTTTCTTGACCTTCTGATGATCATGTGTTCAGCACTAAGGGGAAGATTTATCAAATTGGTGTAAAGAAAAACTGGCTTAGATGCCCATACCAACCAATCAGATTCCACTTTCATTTTTCAGAGTTCTTTCGGCAAATGAAAGGTGGAATCTGATTGGTTGATTTAGACAACAAAGCCAGTTTTCCTTTACACCAGTTTTCATAAATCTTCCCTATATTTTTCTGCTCTATCCTATTCTGCTACTTGCAAGTGCTGGGATCATATTAGTTTGTTGTGGTGCATGGGTGTTGTCTCCATGGCTTAGTTTTATTCAACTATCTTCTCCTACCTCCATGTCGCTCCAAGCAACCTCTGTATCCTGCCTAGATAAGCCTTGTATTGTGTTTAGGCTGCTGGAGCATTATGATTGACATTTTTGTTCCTGTCATATACATTGTCCCCTGTTTTGATTCAAAGTTGGACCTGCTCTTTGTGCAACGACCTGGCGGGGGAGACGTGGCTTGATGGAGAAGCAGGTTACAAGATTGGCAGTAGGTGGTAGATAGTGGTGTTCATCCTGCTCCAGCGCTCCCCAGGCGGTGCAGTGAGGAGGGGGCACACCTGTTGTTCCCCTGGGGCACACCCTGGTGAAGGTCTTCTGCCTTTTGGAAAGTGGGGCGCCCTTGATATTGGTTGTAGTAACATGCAAGACAGGAAGCACTAGGAAATGCAATGAGGTAGCCGGGTGCAGTTCAACATATAACCAGTCTTTCCTGAAGAATAAGTTAATTTTTATCGTGAATATATTACATTGCCGATTTTCGCAATCAAATAAATAATGAATGGAGATCACGAATTCTCTGCAAATTTATGGCGAATATTCGGCCAAAAATTTGCTAAATATCTCAAATTCGAATATTGCCTATGCCGCTCATCACTATTGACAAGCCACTAGAGCCTCTGATCGTTCACAAATCTCTAGAGCCTCAGTTTGCTGCAACTCCTAATGCTGGTGGTTGATCTATTGCTGCCCTGATGTTTGTGTAATTTCTATTTCCATCCTTGATATTGGTGCTCCAAAGGCTGGTTTTGGGTCTTGTGGTTCTTACTATTGTAAACCTACAATAGCCCATAGGCATAGTATTCCTCTTCTGTGTGTCCTAGGAGAACCCAGTACCGCAGTAAAAAAGATAGACAATCTTTAGATAAGTCTAATAGATACTGTCACCTTGCAGATTACCCCAGTAAGCACCTCTAGCCTGTAAATGACCCTGTTGGTAATTTTCACCTGTAGACAACTACAGTGGTTACCTCCACTGTGTAGGCTGGCTCCTATGTCCATGCTTTTGGTGGCCTCTATACCCTATCCACCCTACTTTGTTATAATTGAATCCCCAGTTGGCCTAATAAACACTGATTTTCTCTCACTGTAGGCCTGAAAACAGCTTATCAAAGGACAGTAGTGTCAGGATCAGTGACGTACTTACCATGGAGGCCGGCCACGCCTCTGCTATGGAGCCTGTGGTAAGAGAGGACCCAGTGTTGAGCTCCTGCATCCGAACATAAAGTTCTGTATTTTTTGTTGTAAATTTTTTTTTATTGTAGTTTACCACAAACAAGACGCTATATCACATATGCCGATATGCTATGCATTATAGAAAATAAGTATATTACGCAGCAAGTTCAGTATTTTTTGTAGCCACCACTTAGGGGGAGCACAGTGAAAATAGATCTTTACAGCTTCCATTGAGTTCAGTGGCAACAATAAATTCCTATGTACTGAGATCCCCCTAGTGGTGGCTTTAGGTGACCAGTTTTACAACATACCATGTGAAGGGAAGCAGCTGTATGAGGGAGATTTATCAATGTATTTATACAGTTGTCTTACTTGGATTTGAACCTTACTCACCTGTAGTTAGATCATCTCCTACAGTTCTGCCTTAATAATAATAATAATAATATTAATAATAATCATGGCATCTTGTTTCTTGTCAATTCTCTATTTGCCCTGCTGCTGCCATGACCAAGTGATTTCCCAAAAACAAGACAACGACAATAGACTTTTTTAATTGTTCAGATTTGCAACCCTGTACCCGGACTCTCTGGAATTTTCCTTCCCTGAGCTCTTTGCATATTGTCTTTTAGGGTTCTGTACATCTTTAACAGGTGTTATATATGTACAGTATAATCATACTATTCTTTTGTATGTCTATATTACTTACACACTATTATTAAGGAGTTTGTGTGGTTATTTATGCATTGGATGAGAGTATTATGTGGGCAAATGACATCAATGAAATTACTGTAAGGAAAAAAAAACTGAGTCTGCAAGCATTTCTTTCATACATATTGCCCTTGAGACTTATTTTTTATTAATAAAATGCTGGCTAATCTACTGTAAGTACAATATAAGCAATGCATTTTCTTTGCCTGTAATATACATTACATATATTTTGAATCATTGAACCACAGTGTGTTTATTTTAAAGATTTTCATGTCAAAGTGATCTACACATAACTGGCATTATGGCTATAGATTTATTCTTCAATATGTAAGAACCAGCAAACCTTCCAATTTTCTTCCACGTGTTTACCTTTTCCATATAAAATACAACGCTCTAGCACTATTCTGATCTTCTGTTGACCCATACCACACAACATCTCTGTTGGCAAATCCCTAGAACCAACATTTATCTCTGAACAGGGTCCTCCGACAACCTTCCTGCTTGCTGAGGCATCCATCATGAATGAATGAAGAGGTGGTACACTCTCTGCCTTGTTTCTGTATTTCCCATAGAAATTAATCTAGAGAGCTGCTCGTATGCACTTCTGTAAAGGGTGACCCTTACCAAAGGATCTTTTTGGCCTCTGAGTGATATGCATGGCTCCCCACTCAAGGATGGTCGGTGTGAAGAACAGGTGGCCACCAATGCACTGAGGAACAGAGGCTTTTACTGATCATGTAGGGCAAACAGCTTGGTGGTTACAATAGTCTCACAAAGGTCTTACAGGGAGCAACAAATTTATAGTTAAACAAGTCTTCTAATGAGGTCACAGTCTTAGAGTCATCAAGTTAAATGAGGATACTATCTCTTTAAGCGACAACAGCTTGCTTTGCCTTAGTATATAATGCACTCAACTTTTCTGAGCATTGAAACTTGGACTGGAGTCCCCTCTGACTTGTCAGCAAGGAAGATGGCTGCAAGTTTAGAGGCAATAATATTTTCGAAGAAAATCACAGAAATAAGATAACAATACACTTAGTAAGGTAGATGCAAGCACTACAGGTCCTTCTCACAAAATTAGCATATTGTGATAAAGTTCATTATTTTCTGTAATGTACTGATAAACATTAGACTTTCATATATTTTAGATTCATTACACACCAACTGAAGTAGTTCAAGAATTTTTTTGTTTTAATATTGATGATTTTGGCATACAGCTCATGAAAACCCCAAATTCCTATCTCAAAAAATTAGCATATCATGAAAAGGTTCTCTAAACAAGCTATTAACCTAATCATCTGAATCAACTAATTAACTCTAAACACCTGCAAAAGATTCCTGAGGCTTTTAAAAACTCCCAGCCTGGTTCATTACTCAAAACCGCAATCATGGGTAAGACTGCCGACCTGACTGCTGTCCAGAAGGCCATCATTGACACCCTCAAGCAAGAGGGTAAGACACAGAAAGAAATTTCTGAACAAATAGGCTGTTCCCAGAGTGCTGTATCAAGGCACCTCAGTGGGAAGTCTGTGGGAAGGAAAAAGTGTGGCAGAAAACACTGCACAACGAGAAGAGGTGACCGGACCCTGAGGAAGATTGTGGAGAAGGACCGATTCCAGACCTTGGGGGACCTGCGGAAGCAGTGGACTGAGTCTGGAGTAGAAACATCCAGAGCCACCGTGTACAGGCGTGTGCAGGAAATGGGCTACAGGTGCCGCATTCCCCAGGTCAAGCCACTTTTGAACCAGAAACAGCGGCAGAAGCGCCTGACCTGGGCTACAGAGAAGCAGCACTGGACTGTTGCATGTCATTCGGAAATCAAGGTGCCAGAGTCTGGAGGAAGACTGGGGAGAGGGAAATGCCAAAATGCCTGAAGTCCAGTGTCAAGTACCCACAGTCAGTGATGGTCTGGGGTGCCATGTCAGCTGCTGGTGTTGGTCCACTGTGTTTTATCAAGGGCAGGGTCAATGCAGCTAGCTATCAGGAGATTTTGGAGCACTTCATGCTTCCATCTGCTGAAAAGCTTTATGGAGATGAAGATGTCATTTTTCAGCACGACCTGGCACCTGCTCACAGTGCCAAAACCACTGGTAAATGGTTTACTGACCATGGTATTACTGTGCTCAATTGGCCTTCCAACTCTCCTGACCTGAACCCCATAGAGAATCTGTGGGATATTGGGAAGAGAAAGTTGAGAGACGCAAGACCCAACACTCTGGATGAGCTTAAGGCCGCTATCGAAGCATCCTGGGCCTCCATAACACCTCAGCAGTGCCACAGGCTGATTGCCTCCATGCCACGCCGCATTGAAGCAGTCATTTCTGCAAAAGGATTCCCGACCAAGTATTGAGTGCATAACTGAACATAATTATTTGAAGGTTGACTTTTTTTGTATTAAAAACACTTTTATTTTATTGGTCGGATAAAATATGCTAATTTTTTGAGATAGGAAATTTGGGTTTTCATGAGCTGTATGCCAAAATCATCAATATTAAAACAATAAAAAGCTTGAACTACTTCAGTTGGTGTGTAATGAATCTAAAATATATGAAAGTCTAATGTTTATCAGTACATTACAGAAAATAATGAACTTTATCACAATATGCTAATTTTTTGAGAAGGACCTGTATATATGGACAAAGTCCTCACTCTGATATGATAAAATCTGAAACACTTAGCCAATATATTTTGATAAAAACACATCTGTGCCCGCCTACTAAGCGCCAAGGTGGTCTCAGGTTAGGCGGGTCCTACGCTAAACCTACCTAAGCCATTGGGCTTCTATGTTAAGGAGTGTAGACGCCGCACATATGGTGTGCTGCTCCTAGTCACCTCCATGTGCACCAAGCAACCAATGGGAGGAGGAGCAAGCACACCTGTATGTACCACCTAATCAAGGCGCTCTATTGGATAGGAAGGGAAAAAGTGCAAAGGAATGCTACTCCGAAAATAAAATAGTTGTGCATTCACACTTGTGAAGGTGCCACTCCCTCAAGCAAATACTACATAGACAAAAAAAAAAGGGTAGTGAGGGAGTGGCACCTTCACAAGTGTGAATGCGCAACTATTTTATCTTGGGAGTAGCATTCCTCTGCACTTTTGCCCTTCCTATCCAATAGAGCGCCTTGATTAGGTGGTACATATAGGTGTGCTTGCTCCTCCTCCCATTGGTTGCTTGATGCACATGTTGGTGACAAGGAGCAGCACACCATATGCGGCGTCTGCGCTCCTGAACATAGAAGCCCAAGGGCTTAGGTAGGTTTAGCGTAGGACCTGCCTGACCTGAGACCACCTTGGTGCTTGGTAGGCTGGCACAGATGTGTTTTGATCAAAATATATTGGCAAAGTGTCTTATCATATCAGAGTGAGGACTTTGTCCATATATAGTGCTTGCATCTACTTTACTAAGTGCCTTATTATCTTATTTCTGTGATTTTCTTCAATAATATGACCAGTGACCTCCGCAAAATTATATATCATACTGTGCAGGATGTTTTTACTTTTGTTTTTTCTGCAACAATATTTTACCCTCATGGCACATCACTGCCAATTTGAACAGGTGCTCCCAGGTTGTGGCAGCTCTACACTCACAACTTATTGCAGATACTGCACTGTTGCAGTATTTATCTCCATTGGATGCAAACAATTGTGGTTTAACTAGCAGCAGGCTAGCTGGTCACTGTGGTCATATCTCTAGCTGTTTCAGGGTGGAAACAAGGTGGTATCTGGCTGCCCTTATGTTCTGTCTCTCCCTCTCCACTGCTCAGCTTCTCTGAGACCCTATCTAGGTATTGAGGTGATGTACCCCTTTGACAGTAGCACTCACCTCCACTTGATAGCTGACTGGAACTCAGGAATCTCATGGTAGCAGCTTGTCTCAGCTCTCTCTAGCTTTTTTCATCTGCACTTTCTTTTCTGGTTCAGCACACTCCTGGTCGCTCTTTAACCTGAGGGTTTTCAGACACCTCCATATATTGTTTCTAGGGTGGGTGCCTTCAAATATGTGGATGCTGGAGCCTGTCTCTCACCCTGACCTCTGACTCTACTCTTTCCCACCACAACAGTGCATTTCACACAATAAACAATACACCTCTCTGCAAAGCAACACCCATCAACCTTCTGCTCTGGGTGTATAACTCCTAGTATAACTGGACCCCTTCACCGACTGTCTGTGGCTTTAGCACACAGAAATACACATTTCTTCCTTGACCACAGCATACAAGGTATTTCACTCCCAGTACTGCATTCACCTTTATCATATCCTCTGTGTAATCTCACAGAGGTTAAGAGGCACATAATATGGCACATCACATGGTATATAATACATTGAGCTGTTTACACCACTCTTAAATACGGGTAGATAAAATGAGGTAGCATGTAATAAATGTAAGTATGAGGCTGGCACATCCTCGGCTGCAACACACATAACAGTTCAACAGTTTTAGGGTCCATTCACACGTCCGTTTTTTCTTTCCTGATCTGTTCCATTTTTTGCGGAATAGATCTGGACCTGATCTGGACCCATTTATTTTCAATGGGTCCTGAAAAAATCGGACAGCACAATGTGTGCTGTCCGTTTCCGTTGTTCCGTTCCGCATGTCCGAAAAAATATAAAGCATGTCCTATTCTTTCCCGCAAAAATCGGATCCTGGTACAATAAAAAGTCAATGGATCCGCAAAAAACGGAAGACATTCGTATGTCATTAGGTATGTCATCTGTTTTATGTGGATTCCGTTCCTGGAAATTAAATCCTGCAAACAGAAACTTTTTTTTTTCTATTTTTTTTCAAACAACAACTTTATCTGCTTATTTCAATAATGTTTCCATACATGTTTCCGTTTTTTGCGGATCCGCAAAAAACGGATGACATACGGAAACATTTTCAGGAACAACGGATCCGCAAAAAACTGACCGAAATTCGGGATATAGAAAAATACTGACGTGTGAATGTAGCCTTCTCAATGACGTGTGAATTTCGGTCCGTTTTTTGCGGATCCATGGTTCCTGAAAATGTTTCCGTATGTCATCCGTTTTTTGCGGATCCGCAAAAAACAGAAACATGTATAAATTTCAATAAGCAAATAAAGTTTTTGGGATTTCTTTGAAAAAAAAATAGAAAAAAAAAAGTTTCTGTTTGCAGGATTTAATTTCCAGGAACGGAATCCGCATAAAACGGATGACATACGTAATGACATACGAATGTCTTTCGTTTTTTGCGGATCCATTGACTTTGTATTGTACCAGGATCCGATTTTTGCGGAAAAGAATAGGACATGTTTTATATTTTTCGGACATGCGGAACGGAACAACGGAAACGGACAGCACACATTGTGCTGTCTGATTTTTTTCAGGACCCATTGAAAATGAATGGGTCCAGATCAGGTCCAGATCTATTCCGCAAAAAACGGAACAGATCAGGAAAGAGAAAAAGGACGTGTGAATGGACCCTAAAGTAGGTAGCATTATCATGGCAACATGGTCAACGGTAATGTATCGCAACAATATAACTAAAAGCATACGTGTTTATTTGTAAGGGGGTACAGGGATGTTTTCAGCTTCTTACATGGCCACCCCCTTATTTCTTTCCTGCCTGGATTTAGCAACTGGGCAGGACAAGGGTCAGTAGGGCACTTTCTAATGATAGGTGTAGGTCCCAAAGGTGCATATGCCATAAATGTCTATGATTGTAATACCCCTCTGAGATCTGGACTGCACATGCGCCGATTGTAATCTCTATGGCATATGCGCGAGATTCCAGGGCAAGACATTGGAGGAGTGAGGATTTCTGGCCCTGGCAATAAATAAGTGAGGGGGACAGTGGTGACGTGGGAAAGCAGAAGGGGAAGTGGTGCTCTGAAAGACTAGGCCTGCCCCACAGTGCTCCAAGCACCTCATTAGTATATTAATAAAAGTGACGATTTCTCTCCAATGGAACATGAGATTGTAGAAAGGAAGGCAGTGTTGCACTCACCATGCCTAAGGCAGTATGTTTAGTTTGATAGCATTGATTATAGTCACAGCTTGTGGAGTCTGGGCCCCAATACAGAACCTCTATTAGTGTCCCTACATGCCACGTGTCTTTTATCATATTGGTGTCTTCTGATATGTCAGAGGTGCTTTTGTGCTCCCTAAGACATAAGAGCCCAGGTGTGCCTGCTACCTCTGCTCTCTATCTAAACCCTTGCTTTTATCAGGATTTTTTAGATGTGACATATTAGATAAAAAGTGTGGTCGCTGGTGCATTTAACTAATTTTTGTGTAGGACACTTATAATTGTATTTTCTATTACTGATCCAAAAAGATAAAACTTCTGATCCATTGACTGTCAGATATAGAACTGTGTCTGGGAAATAAAAGACACATCTCACTTTTTTTTTTTTTTTGCTTAAAAATAGAATTTCGGTTTTGCGTCTTATATTTATGATCCATTTGCTGCTTTCTTGCTTGTATCTGTTCAGTGCACTTTGTCCCATGTCTGCTTCCATTAGCAGAGATACTTCTGATGTCCATTGAGAGTAAAAAATGTAGCTACATGTTATGAAACCCTTGTAGTCGCACAACAAAGGCTATGTTGTAGGGGCTCTTAACTTTGTTCTATTGTATATCATACCATTAGATTTGCTGCCTCCAGCTCTGCTAAGGTGAAAGGTTTCAAAATATCCCAGCTGGGATTTTTCTCCATTTGCAGTGAAATTTTAGATAATGGAGTGCTCGGTAGATGCAACCAGCACCACGTTGCACAGCGCATCTGGACTCGCCAAATATACGACACATTACATCTTTAAAGAAGGGTTCACTGTGTAGCATCTCCAGCTTCTGGTTATGGACGATTGCATGGCAAGTTACTGTTGGTTTTGTGCATATTTATGTGTTAAGTGTTATGTTGATACAGTGGCTGATTATACCTAATTAAGTGTATTAATTGCTGCGATCTTGAGTATTATGCTTTATAAATGATGATCATAATATTTAGTATGTTTCTGCCCGGTTACTGTTATCATATCATGTTATCATGATGCCTGTTATCATAATATTTAGTCAAGTCCTGGTATTAGCAGAGTTGTAGACCAATTTCTTCAGAACAGGCCCACCATGTAATGTGGACCCATTCATTCTTGACAGAAGATTGGTTTCAGCATGCCAGATCCTTTTGTTCTTTTGGAGATAAGCCACTACTAGAGGTGTCGGGCAGCAACACCTGCCCGACACCTCTCTCTGTTGAGAAAGCATGCATATTTGGCTGATCAAACAAGCATGCATATATATAGGGGAGGTCAGGAGGAATCACTGTTGGCATAATGCTGATCTATGACCATGTTTAGGCCTAATGGTGGGCTGGAGTATGTGGTTTACAGCAGTCCAGGAGAGCAGAAGAGAAAAATACAGTGGTCCCTCAAGTTACAATAATAATTGGTTCCAGGATGACTTATTGACTTAAAGTGTAAGACCCCTTTCACACGGGCGAGATTTCCACACGGGTGCAATGCGTGAGGTGAACGCATTGCACCTGCACTGAATCTGGACCCATTCACTTTAATAGGGCGGTTGGGATGAGCAGTGATTTTCACGCATCACTTGTGCGTTGCGTGAAAATCACAGCATATTCTATATTCAGCATTTTTCACGCAAATCAGGCCCCATAGAAATGAATGGGTCTGCAGGAAAATCGCGATTTTCACGCATGGTTTCTAGGAGATGATAGTGATGAGCAACCCCAGCATCGTCTTCCTTTCTTCATCTTTCAGGACCTGCAAAAGGACCTTTGATGACGTAATCGCGCTCACCACGTGGTGAGCGCAGTGACGTCAGCTCAGGTCCTGCTGAATGAACATAGAAGATCCTTCTATTTTCATTCAGCAGGAGCTGCGCTGACGTCACCACGCTCGGTGAGCGCAATTACGTCATCAAAGGTCCTTTAGCAGGTCCTGAAAGATGAAGAAAGAAGACTATGCCGGCTGCGCGAACAAGAGGATGAGGTGAGTTACTTTTTTTTTTTTTTAACCCCTCAAGCAACATTTTAGTAAGCATTCTGTATTAAGAATGCTTTTATTTTCCTTTATAACCATGTTATAAGGGAAAATAATAAAATGAACCCAAACTCGAATTTCAGTGAAGAAGTTCAGGTCTGGGTACCACATTCACTTTTTTCTCACATGCGTGCAAAACGCATGGCACTCACGCGGAAAAAACTGAACATCGGAACGCAATCGCAGTCAAAACTGACTGAAATTGCGTGCCTACTCACATGGTTTTCTCACAATGCACACGCGACGCATCCAGAGCAAATCCGGAACGCCCGTGTGAAAGAGGCCTAACTGTTGTTTAAGTTTATTTTTAATGTGGTGTGGGGACACTGGTGTTAAATATTTTTGTAATATACTTTTTTTTTATCAAATAGTTTTTATTGATTTTGGATATAAAGCATAGCATACAAAGTAAAAAACAAAAACAGCAACCCCGCCCCCTTCCCCCGTCCCCATGCCACAGTCCTGTGGGCAGTCTAAGAATGTTCTGAATGTTCATTAGGCTTCTTTCCATAGGTAATCCGGAGATAGTATTCTGGAATCATCCCTACTATGCTCCAAAATATGTATGCATCTTTCCCCCTTACAATGCTCAATATATCAGAAAAAAGTCATACTGTAACAACTATACTTATTTTACATAATGGTCTTTTACATAAATATGTTACAAAAAAGTACACCAAGAAGAAGAAGGAGGCCATCAGCTGTCTACCAGCTCCACACCCTCGCGCCCATTTACTTCCTTCGGTCCCATGTTAGTATTAGTGGCGCTATTCCTGGCGTATCCAGCCATGTACTCCAATCGAATGAGCACATTTACTCTAGAACTTAGTTCACCCTTAGTAGGTGGAAAAGGGTTAATCCAGTGGAGCTTGGTATAGAATCCGAAGGATAGACAACCAATGGCCTCCCATCACAGGTAAGTCAGCAACTGTAATATATTTTATTAGTGAAAGATTTTTCTTTAAATTAGAAAACAAAAGAGTATAAAGAGTCACCTTATAACTGCTCTGAGCACTAATAATGAGAGTCGGTCTTCAGCGTTCTACTGAGTGCTTAAGATGCCTGTGTGTGACATACAGAAGTGTCGAGCCTGTCTCTTGTCACTACACTAGTTCCTGACCATTAGGGCTCATGCACATGACCATATGCCCTCCGAGATATACGGTCCATGAGCGGGCCATATGTCCCGGAGCGGCATACATTGTGCACACGGGAGCACACAGCATCATAGGTTACTATGATACTGTGCACATCAGGCCGCCCGCGGGACTATTGTCCTGCACTCATATGATCATATGAGAGCAGGACAATAGTCCTGCAGGCGGCCCGACTCCTTGCTGGAGTCTAGAATAATTTTATTTTAGGCCACGGGAGTACGGGCCCTAAAAATTAGGCATTCACCTGACATAAAATAAATTGTGATTATGTGGCTCGAGGTACATTATGCGGTCACTGAATAACATCAAGTGATCAAAAGGCGTTATGTCCCACAAAATGCTACCAATAAAACCTTCGCCTCATTCTGCAAAAAATGAGCCCCTACATAAGAAAATCTCTCAAAAAATAAAAAAAATATAGCTCTCAGAACATGGACACATAAAAACATAATTGTTTTGTTTTCAAAAATGCTATTATTGTGTTAAAGTGAAATAAATAATAAAAAGTATACATATTAGGTATTGTCGCGTCCGTAAAAACCAGATCTATAAAAATATCACATGACCTAACCCTTTGGGTAAACACCGTGAAAAAATTAAAATAAAAACTGTGTCAAAAAAAGCCATTTTTGTCACCTTACATCACAAAAAGTGCAACACCAAGTGATCAAAAAAGGCGTATGACCCACAAAATGGTACCAATAATACCTTCACCTCATTCCGCAAAAAATTAGCCCCTACATAAGAAAATCGCTAGGAAAAATATATATATATAGCTCTCAGATTAAAACATAATTTTTTGTTTCAAAAATGCTATAATTGTTTAAAACATATAAATATTAGGTATCACCACGTCCGTAACAATCTGCTCTATAAAAATGTTACATGACCTAACCCTTCAGGTGAACGCTGTAAAAATAAATAAATAAAAACTATGCTAAAGCAACAAATTGTTTGGTCACCTTGCCCCATAAAGTGTTATAGTGAATGATCAAAAAAATCATATGTACCCAAAAATAGTACCAAAAAAACTGGCACCTTATCCCCTAGTTTCTAAAATGGGGTCATTTTTGGGGAGTTTCTACTGTAAGGGTGCATCAGGGTAGCTTCAAATGGGACATGGCATCTAAAAACCAGTTCAGCAAAATCTGCCTTCCAAAATCCATGTGGCCCTCCTTTTCTTCTGTGCACTGGCGTGTGCCCATACAGAAGTTTATGACCACATGTGGGTTGTTTCTGTAAACCCCAGATTTAGGGTAACGGCAGTTAACCCTCGATGTGTTAAAGACAAAAATGTATTCAAATGGAAAATCTGCCAAAAAAGTTAAATTTAAAAATTAAATCTCCATTTTATGGGGAATGTTAAGTAATAAATATTTTATGAGGTATCACTTTCTGTCTTAAAAGCAGAGAAATAGAAATGTTAAAAATGGCAAATTTCTTAACATTTTTGGTAAATTTGGGATTTTTTCATAAATAAAGGTGAAATATATTGACTCAAATTTATAACTGCCATGAAGTACAATGTGTCACGAGAAAACAGTCTGTGAATGGCTTGGATAAGTAAAAGTGTTCCAAAGTCATTACCACATAAAGTGACGTATGTCAGATTTGCAAAATTAGGTCTGGTCAGGAAGTGGGCAAATGGCCCAGATGTGAAGTGGTTGAAAGAACTAAAAATATAAAATTGGATTAAAAACCTGGCTAACAAAATCCCCCCTCTTGAATAAACCCCAAATGATAATTGGTGAAATTCAATAACACATGATCTTCACAAGTGTTGAATTCCGAGGCCCCAACAATTAGGCATTCATCGTACAAAAAAGATCAAGTGATTATGTGGCTGGAGGTACAGTATATTAGATGGTCATTGGATGCCAATTTTACTGCAGGCCAGTGGAGTACAGGCCCCAAACATTAGGCATTCACCAGACAGAAAAGGCATTTTATGCCGCTGTATTTACATAAGACAGGGACCATTCTTTGTTCTGGGTGGTGGCGGATATGTGTGGGCTAGCATGAGGAAATTCAATTAAACGTGGTTGTCACAGGTGTTAAATTCCTCCAAGATCCATGCCTCATTCATTTTTAGAAATGTGAGGTAGTCCACACTGTCGTGAGCTAGGCGAGTGCGCTTATCGGTCATGACCCCCCCCTGCTGCGCTGAACATCCTTTTGGACAGGACACTTGACGAGGGGCAAGCCAAGAGTTCCATGGCAAGTCAAGCCTGCACACCCAGTAGTTCCTCGCTTCTCAGAGCGTTCGCATCGGCCATTAACCCGATGTAGTCAGACACCTGTTGGTCTAGGTGTTCCCTGAGGATGGATCCAGAGGGGGGCTGTCGAAGGGTTAGCTGAAAGAATTATATCATATCCGTAGTGACCAACACATCTTTAAACTGCCTTCTTCTTGCAGGCACGGTAGGATTAGTACCTTCACCTGTTTCGCTGTGGGTGGAAATTCCTCTTCCAGCGCCCGCAACAGCAGAATGCAGCATCTCTAACAGCAAGGCCTGGAAATGCTGCATTCTCACAACCCTCTGTGATGCTGGTAACATGTCTGCAATTTTGTGTTTGTACCGGGGGTCTACGTACGTTGCCACCCAGTACTGGACCTTGTCCTTTATGCTTTTTATACAGGGGTCCCTCTTCAAACACTGGAGCATGAAGGCCCCCATTTGCTCTAAATTGGAAGCGGTGGAGCTCCCTGGCTCCTGCTCATTGCCCAGGAGAATGTTGTCCTCTGTCTCCTCCCCCCAGCCACAGACAACACCAGGTGCAGTGTCCCAGGGGGTCAGTAGTGTATGCTGGGCTTTGTAGTGCAGATTGACCACTAACCTGGGATCCACTGTCGTCTTCAATTGGGGCAAATACTGGAACAGGCAGGTATTTAACAGTTCGTGACGCCAGTGTCAATTAAACGGTGACACGCCGTGTATGGTATTGTAAAAGAATGAAGCAAGCATAGGATAGCCAACAAAAACTGGAACTTTTACTGAATATCAGTGAATACAGCTGGTTCTTGGGAGTACAGTATGGCCGGTCTTAGCAATGTATAATACAGAGTGTTGATTGCAGGAGATGCAGTACAGGCGGCTTGCACACTATTCCTGACTGGGTCCTGACTCATATGTGACTTTCTCTCCAAGGTCTAATGCCCTTTATCTGGCGTACCCTTGAAGCTGTCCTTATCTAGTACCTCCTCTGTTATCTTGAGTACCTCTTGCTTATCTGATCGGCCTCTGTGGTAATCTGTGTCTTGGCTTGTGGCTTGCTTATGCTGCTTCAGCTAAACGGATGGTGACTCAGGAGGGGAACCTTTTCCTTGGATCCCGGAACCCGGTTACAGGGCCTTTACTACCCTCTCCTAGCCGGCAGGCTTCAGGCCTGCTATGCTCTCACAGGCCCATAGCCTGGCTTTCACTCAGACACAGGATCATTTCTGACCTCTGCTCCCACTGTCTGAACACTCTGCTGTTACTTCCTGACTGGGCCTTATATAACCTAGGGTTCCCTAGCTCCCTCTAGTGACTCAGAGCTGGAGTGACACCCTAGCCGGCCTGCATACGCACGTTTCACAGTAACAGGAAAATACATAGCAGTACATTGACAAGATATTCCATACCAACCTCCCCATAAATACAGGGGAAACGACAACACCCAAGTGACCCTTCTGTAGTGACGGGGTATTACTCTCCCGTACACTACATACCCCGCTTCTTTAAGCTGAGTACGACCTCGTACTCCATCAGGGCCCGCCCAACTGGAATCATGACCTGAAATAGAGAAAGACACATGCATGCACACATATATGTCAATTATACTCTTATCAGACCCAATTGGAAATGGTGAAGTCTGGTGACAAGGGGCGTCGTTCTCTTTTCCACAGGATAGTGAGTGGAACGGGGGCGCTGACCTGGCACAGCGGATGTTGAAAGAACCAGGATAGTCCATGACAATAAATTAGTCCATAATAAATTAACCTCTCAGAGGCTTGCACATAGGAAGTCCATCTCTGGGCACATATACTTGAATAAAAACCCGGTTATTAAATACTGTCAGCAGCACATATATAAAATGACAATACAGGACTCTGACAATACCAGGGCCTTGTTATCCTGGCAAGTCCTGCTTACCCTTTAAAATAGTGCTGACATAAAAATGTCTTTTCAACCTGAAATGGGGGTAAAAGGGGTAAAATTTGTGCAAAAACTTCAAGGCACAACCGGGAATTCAGCAGCAGACCGGATGTCCCAAACAAAACAAAGGCAGCTGGAAGCATTGATACACAGTGGCACATCATAAAACTAGGATGCCACCGGCCGTGGGTAACTGGCAGCGAGCTTGACCAGCTCTGCCAACTAGAGGGACAAACGGCCATTAAGGAGATGAACAAGAGGGCAAAAGTACTCACAGCCGAGTATCATGTTCTTCTTCAGACGACGAGTCGACATAGGGAACCTGCAGCAGTTGTTCCGGCAAGGACGGCCACATTTGAAACCCGTCTCCCCTGACAATTTTTAGAGGGGGAGGTTTGTCTTTCACGGCCTCCATCTCGGCCTCCGTCCTCGGAAATGGAAACCATCGCACGCCTCCTGCGCAGCCGAGGTCCGCCACCCAATACACCCTCTTTCGTAGGGCCTCCAGTTCTGCTTTGGTACAGGTGGTCAGATCTACTGGAGGTCCAGGGGGTCCGGCCGCTGGGGGAACAATGGCTGCTGCTGCTTGGCGCCGGGCCTCAGCACATTCCTCGGCTCTCCGACAGCTGTCCTGCCGCTCCTGCTCTTCCTCTCGTCTCACTGCATCCGGAGGGGGGTACCGCTCCTCCAGCCCCTGCAGCACGATAGGCTCCCAGAAGACGTCTGGACTGAGGTAGGCCTGGCTTTGAAGATGGGTGGTTCGGCCCTTTTCCACGGGCGCGCTAGCTGTCTCAACCGGTTCTGACCTCTTTTTTTCCGAGTCCCAGTTCTCAGCCGGCGCCTTCGGGCGAGTCACTGCGGTGGCGTAGGGGCCCCTTAGACTTTCGGCGGGGGTGTATTCTACGATCTCCCCTATGGTCAGATTGTGGAGATGCTCCGGGAGGTAGTGCCGCTTTACCGATCGCCGGTTGACATAGAAGTCCCGGCCAGTCCCCAACTCCTGGATAAACCCATAGCCTTTGTCTTTATCAAAGGACACCACGATCCCTGCGGCGCCTTTCTAGCTGGGGCTTACCCGGGAAGGAGTCTCCCTGTATGGACTTAGCCATCTCCTCAAAGCGCTTCTTCCGGCTGGTATTCTTTTTTGCCACCGCGGCTCTCAACTCCTCCATAATAGCCGGCCATTCTGCATGCCGGCGACGGATCGGTGGGGACTCAGGTCGGGTGATGCTTAGGTCCATGGCCTGGGCCCAGGGGGTGGCCGTCCAGGCTAGAGGATCCCACGGCCCCAACTCCGGAAAGTCCGGTGGAGTGGCGCCCCACTCGCACGTGGTCTCATCCTCGCTCTCTGCAGCACACGCCATCTCTTCTCTTCCTGGTTGCTGCATCGATTCTGCCTCCTCCCACGCACTGGGCCAGTCTATCTCCATCGGAGCCCCGCCTCCTAGGCGTAACTCTTCAAAGTAGTTAGCCGCTTCGCCACTCCTCAAGGTGGGCGGCGCTCCAGGGCAGTCGTCTCCTCCTTCTTCTTGGAAGGTTTCGGCGCCAAATATTCGCGCCTCTGCACATCCTGATGGCGCAGTAAAAAGCCTCATGGCGCCGGCGGCCATTTTAAATGTCTTGAAGCCGCAATTCACTGCCAGCAAGCAGGATGATGAAAAGTCCAATAAAACACAGTATTTCCTCTCTGGGGGTAGCGCAACACAGTACAGCGTCTCTGATTCCTCCCAGGCACAATTGTAATCCACAAATTAGGAATAAAGGTTACAGTCCTTGCAATACGGTGGTGGAATGGTTAAAGCACACAGTTCACACTTCTCTGCATAGTCGAAGTATGCGGATCCTGTTCGTGACGCCAAAAAGAGCGATGCAGTGTCCCAGGGGGTCAGTAGTGTATGCTGGGCTTTGTAGTGCAGATTGACCATTAACCTGGGATCCACTGTCGTCTTCAATTGGGGCAAATACTGGAACAGGCAGGTATTTAGCAGTTCGTGACGCCAGTGTCAATTAAACGGTGACACGCTGTGTATGGTATTGTAAAAGAATGAAGCAAGCATAGGATAGCCAACAAAAACTGGAACTTTTACTGAATATCAGTGAATACAGCTGGTTCTTGGGAGTACAGTATGGCCGGTCTTAGCAATGTATAATACAGAGTGTTGATTGCAGGAGATGCAGTACAGGCGGCTTGCACACTATTCCTGACTGGGTCCTGACTCATATGTGACTTTCTCTCCAAGGTCTAATGCCCTTTATCTGGCGTACCCTTGAAGCTGTCCTTATCTAGT